>NC_090438.1:555092290-555694873 GCF_031143425.1 Pleurodeles waltl
GCCCGAGAGCCCCATCTAAGGAGCGAAAGGGCAGCAGGGCGGAGAACTCAGCCAGCAGAAGCGCGGAGCAGGAGGGCCCCACAAGCCCCATCCCGGGTGTTAGGGAGGACACTAAAGGGCCCAGGACCCCGTCACCGAAGGGTCCAGCAACAGCACGGTCGGAGGGCGACTGAGCAGGGAGTCCAGGCCAGGTCTGGCTCCCTTGACTTACTGGACGAGCACCGCTGAAGAGGGCCCCGCCGTGCAGAAGAGCACCGCTGAACAGGGCCCCGCCGTGCAGAAGAGCACCGCTGAAGAGGGCCCCGCCGTGCAGAAGAGCACCACTGAACAGGGCCCCGCCGTTCAGAAGAGCACCGCTGAACAGGGCCCCGCCATGCAGAAGAGCACTGCTGAAGAGGGCCCCGCTGTGCAGAAGAGTACCGCTGAAGAGGGCCCCGCCGTGTAGAAGTGCACCGCTGAAGAGGGCCCTGCCGTGCAGAAGAGCACCGCTGAACGGGGCCCCGCCGTGCAGAAGAGCACCGCTGAAGAGGGCCCCGCCGTGCAGAAGAGCACCGCTGAAGAGGGCCCCGCCGTGCAGAAGTGCACCGCTGAAGAGGGCCCCGCCGTGCAGAAGAGCACCGCTGAACGGGGCCCCGCCGTGCAGAAGAGCACCGCTGAACAGGGCCCCGCCGTGCAGAAGAGCACCGCTGAAGAAGGCCCCGCCGTGCAGAAGAGCACCGCTGAACAGGGCCCCGCCGTGCAGAAGAGCACCGCTGAAGAGGGCCCGCCGAGCAGAAGAGCACCGCTGAACAGGGCCCCGCCGTGCAGAAGAGCACCGCTGAAGAGGGCCCCGCCGTGCAGAAGAGCACCGCTGAACAGGGCCCCGCCGTGCAGAAGAGCACCGCTGAAGAGGGCCCCGCCGTGCAGAAGAGCACTGCTGAACAGGGCCCCGCCGTGCAGAAGGGCACCGCTGAACAGGGCCCTTCCTGTCAAGCACCGCTCCGCTGGGCCCCGCCGTCTCAAGCACCGCTCCGCTGGGCCCTTCCTGTCAAGCACCGCTCTGCTGGGCCCCGCCGTCTCAAGCACCGCTCCGCTGGGCCCTTCCTGTCAAGCACCGCTCTGCTGGGCACCGCCGTCTCAAGCACCGCTCCGCTGGGCCCTTCCTGTCAAGCACCGCTCCGCTGGGCCCTTCCTGTCAAGCACCGCTCCGCTGGGCCCTTCCTGTCAAGCACCGCTCCGCTGGACCCCGCCGTCTCAAGCACCGCTCCGCTGGGCACCGCCGTCTCAAGCACCGCTCCGCTGGGCCCTTCCTGTCAAGCACCGCTCCGCGGGGCCCCGCCGTCTCAAGCACCGCTCCACTGGGCCCTTCCTGTCAAGCACCGCTCCGCTGGGCCCCGCCGTCTCAAGCACCGCTCCGCTGGGCACCGCCGTCTCAAGCACCGCTCCGCTGGGCCCTTCCTGTCAAGCACCGCTCCGCTGGGCACCGCCGTCTCAAGCACCGCTCCGCTGGGCCCTTCCTGTCAAGCACCGCTCCGCTGGGCACCGCCGTCTCAAGCACCGCTCCGCTGGGCACCGCCGTCTCAAGCACCGCTCCGCTGGGCCCTTCCTGTCAAGCACCGCTCCGCTGGGCCCTTCCTGTCAAGCACCGCTCCGCTGGGCACCGCCGTCTCAAGCACCGCTCCGCTGGGCCCTTCCTGTCAAGCACCGCTGCGCTGGGCCCCGCCGTCTCAAGCACCGCTCCGCTGGGCCCTTCCTGTCAAGCACCGCTCCGCTGGGCACCGCCGTCTCATGCACCGCTCCGCTGGGCCCTTCCTGCATGCACTGTTAACGGTTCACTGTGCCCACCATGCCTCCTCCTTGACCAGTGGAGACTGTAATCCACCTGATGGACTGTGGCTTTGCACTCCCCAGGATGGAACAGTGGGCAACCCACCTACTGTATTGACTTGAGAGACTGTGGCTTTGCACTCCCCAGGATGGCACAGTGGGCAACCCACCAACTGTAGAGACTTGAGAAACTGTGGCTTTGCACTCCCCAGGATGGCACAGTGGGCAACCCACCTACTGTAGATACTTGAGAGACTGTGGCTTTGCACTCCCCAGGATGGAACAGTGGGCAACCCACCTACTGTAGAGACTTGAGAGACTGTGGCTTTGCACTCCCCAGGATGGCACAGTAGGCATGGTGGCCCCTTCGTGGATCTGGCGTCGTGGACTCATGTGGCTGTGGTGCCCCCCCCTTCCCTTCCCCCTGAGGTGCCTGTAGTTTTTTCATCAGATGCCCCAGCAGTGTTCTCTCCAAAGGACTCAGGTCTCCTGTGTGGGCTTTGCCCTTGTGTTGTTAAACTTTGGCCCATGGACACTTCTATTTTCTTTTGATGTGCAGGACTAATTGCCTCGGTTATCCATTGCAATGTATATAGAATTATTTTGATATTGATTTTTTGGCTAGTTGACCAATACTTTTCAGAGCCTATTTTGTACATAAATTTTTATTCACAATTTAATTATGTCTTTGCATTTTTCAGGGGGGTTTGGGTGGTGTCACTGTGACTTGTTGCTCTGCATTGGTGTGTACATAGTTTGGGGGGTGGGGGTCGCATATGTGTGTGCCGTAAGCTTTCCTCCTCCCCCCTCCCGTGTGTCGTAGGTGCAGTACTCACCGTTGTCGTCTGCGCCGGCGTTCGTACTCGTGGTAGATGAGCAGGTAGATGAGAGCAGGTAGGATGTTTAATTCGGGTTCCATGCTGTCCTCCTTCTTCGTGGAGTGCGTAGAGGTGAGCGTTTTCCCGTTCGTAGTCTGTTTCCCCCGTGTTTTTATCGGCGGGGCTCCCGCCCCGGAAAAGGTGGCGGATTGGTGAGTTATGATACTGTGGGCGGTACATTGTCTGCCGCCTGTCTGTTGGCGGTGACCGCTGCGCTGTTTGTCTGTACCGCCGTGGCGGTCGGAGTGTTAAAGTGGCGGTCTCTGTTGGCGGTTCCCGCCAGGGTCAGAATTCCATTTTTTGGACCGCCAGCCTGTTGGCGGGTTGGCCGCCGCTTTATCACCGACCGCCAGGGTTACAATCATTGAATGTTATCTCTGACTCAAAATACCCTCTCAAATCAATACTTTGTCCACCATAGGCACCCGGAATAACATCAGGTTCTTTTAATTTGACTTTGTGACTAAATTGTTCATCAAAGACGTCACTTCATAACAGTGTCAACTGAGCCCCTGAATCAAACAACACTTCGCTACTTACTCCCAAAATTGTGACAATATCCTTTGGATAGTTTTTTTTCTGAGTAGAAGTAGAAACAGATAGGATGCAATCTTCCACAACCTTTACTGACATTTGACTTTTAGATGACCTACAACATTTGACAAGTGTCCTTTTTTGTTGCATAGCCTACAAGTCATATTCATGGCTGGGCATTTCTTATACGATGCATAATGTCCGATGTTGCCACACCGATAACACTTCATATCCTTGTATTTAGGCCACTGCTCTTGCACAACTTTCTCTTCTCCTTTCTCACAATCTCCTTCTTTCTTAGAATTCTCTTTTTTCGTTGTGATTTTATTAACCAATACATTTCTCCCTTCTTCTAATTCCTCCACACATGCCAAAGTGTGTTCCACTCTTTTAGCCAACATGACTACCTCATGCAGGGGTGGATCATCCTTGCTCCATAGTTCTTCTCTCACTTTATCACTTGAGCACCTTAACATGAACTGGTCCCTGATGTGTTCTTCAATTGTTGCTCCAAACTTGCACGTGGAAGCTAATTTCCTTAACACCGTTACATATTCTTCAATTGTTTCTCCTGGTTTTTGTTCTCTCATCCCGAAATGGTATCTTTCTAAAATTGTGCTGTCTTTTGGTAGAAAATGCAGATCCAATTTTTTTAAACACAACTCAAATTCATTTAAGTCAGTTCCTTAATCACCTGTATCTGGTAGGGTTTCAAAAAATTTCCTGACCCTCACATCCCAAACAATGCATAATGAGTGCCGTCTTCCTTTCATTCGATAAATTCGTGCCACATACCCTTGAATAATGAAGAAACGTTTTCTTCCATTTGGACCACTTAAAAGGTGGTTCCCCTGGCACCATTAAAAAAAAAGGTGGAGGCGAGATATTCTGCATTTTAGATTTTCAGTTTTATTATATATATATAAAAAAAAAATTATTGAAGAATTATATTTTGTGTCTCTTTTAATCTTTATGTAAATGAAAAGTTTTTGGCTCGTTTTCAATAGGGGATTACCCTTGTTACAGTTTTAGATCCTTATTGGTTTTGGACTTAGTTTCTGCCACCATTGAAAGTAAAACTCAGGTAAGACAAACGCTTTTGTTGTTTAAAGAAAGTTAACAGCTTATTTCCGATTTCAGTTTTCAAAAATGTGCACTCGCATGCCTGATTAGGCTAATCTTGCTGCGCGCACCTAATTACGTATTGATCCTGCAGGTCCGGCACGCTGTCGCGCTATTCTGTTTACTTTACACTGCGTCCGTACAAGCTAAATATAGATTTGTTTTCGGCTTAATAAGACGCCAAAGTTTGGTGAAGCAAACGCGCGGAAATTCAGCGCATGTTTATTTAGAGCTTTGGAGAACTGACACGCGGAGATCCACTAAACGTGTGTTACGAGAAATTATGCGCGCTGGAGGGTGCACACGTTAAGAATGTTAATTTCAAATGTACTCAGCGCAGTTTAGAGTTGATCTTCAACAGCCTTGTAAGTATAAGTAAAATAAGTAATTTTCTTACGTGGATGCCAAAGGAAACGAGGAAATAAATGTCAAATAGAGTTCACCAATGTGGCAGTATACAGGATCCAATTAGTTGAATGAAAAACGAGGAAGCCAAATAATGTAGTTGAATCAGGATATGTAGAGAGGAATCCACTTCATCTCTTTCCCTGGGAGGAAAAGGTCTTGGCCATCCTGCATCCTGAGGGCTTGACAAGAATACCAGGGGGAGTAGAGTCTGCTAAGTCACAACACAAACAATGTTACAAAAATGCCATGACATGCATGATCGTAGTTCACCTTTTGCCACATTTACTGTCCCTACACTCACCAAAGACCTCCATTTGGCAACTTCCAATTGAAGTGTGCTCACCTGGAGAGATGGCATTTGTATAGTGTGTGTAGTACCGGGACTGGCATGACTGCGACTCCCAGCAGGCACTATTCCTGTGAGTACAAACACTGGCACAGTGGTCACATGCTACAATGCTTCAGTATCACAATTAGCAATTGCAGTGGGCTCACCTGGGGAATAACATTTGTATAGTGTGTGTAGTAGAGAGACTGGCACGTCTGCAAATCCCAGCAGGCTTTGGGTCTGTAACCCCTAACACCAGCACAGGGTTCACTTGCCCAAATACCACTGTTTGTTAACTCACAAGTGAAGTCTATTTACATAGGTGGATAACATTAGTATAGTGGTGGGAAGTAGAGAGAGTGACCAGACTGCAACTCCCAGGAGGCACTGTTACTGTAACTCCTTACACCAGCATAGAGTTCACTTGCCGAAACACCCCTGTTTGTTAATTTACAAGTGAAGTTTACTCACCTGGGAGAATAACAGTGGTAAAGTGGTGAGTAGACAGAGTGACCAGACTGCATCTCCCAGGAGGCATTGTTTCTGTAACTACAAACACTAGCACAGTGGTCACATGCTACTATGCTTCTGTTTCCCAACTATCAACTAAATTAAACTCACCTGTGGGGATAGCATTTGTATAGTGTGTGTAGCAGAGAGAGTGATAGGACTGTGAAGGCCAAGAGGCACTGTTTCTGTAACTCCTAACACCAGCACAGGCTTCACTTGCCCTAATACCCCTGTTTGTTAATTCACAAATTAAGTTTACTCAGCTGGGAGGATACTATTGGTATAGTGGTGGGAAGTAGCGAGAGTGACCAGTCTGCAACTCCCAGGAGGCACTGTTACTGTCACTCCAAACAACAGGATTGTGTCCTCTTTTCTAAATGCCCCTGTTTGGTAACTCACAAATTAAGTTTACTGTTAGGAATAGGGTCTTTGGTTGGCAATCAGGTTACTCCTTGTCCAAACAAGGACCCTCACTCTAGTCAGGGTAAAGGAGAAACACACCTGGTTAACCCCCACTCACCCCTTGGTAGCTTGGCACGAGGAGGAAGGCTCAACCCAGAAGCAATGTGTAACATACTTGTACCAACACACACAGTAATATAGTGGAAACACTACAAAATGGAAACCACACCAGTTTAGAAAAATAGACATGATTTATCTAAATCAAACAAGACCAAAACAACAGAAATCCAACATACACAAGTCAAGATATGAATTTTCTGAATAATAAGAGACTTACTCTATAGGAAACAGTGGAAACGTTGATTTTACACAAAGTGCCAGGTTTGCGTAAAAAATAAAGCTGCATGGGCGAGTGTGCATCGGAAATGTCAGTGATGAGTCGATTCCTTACTCACAAGTGAGGCCGTGTGTTGTTTCTTCTCTGGTCAAGTCAGCGATGATTCTCTTTTTTCCCTCGCAAGACAGCGATGGGTCAATTTCTAGGCGAGGCACCTCGGATCCATGCAGGTTTGCAATTACTTTGACGCCCAGGGACGGTGCGTGAGTAATCCGGTCACATGCTGTTAGAAAACCATGCAAGTGGGTGTTGCATCGTTTCTCCAGCCACAATATGTTGATCTCCCAGCTGTGATGTGTTGATCTCCCAGCCGCAATGCAGGTGGGGCGTTGATTTTAGCCACAAAGTGGGTGGTGCGTAATTTTTCAGCCGCATTGCAGGTGGTGCACCAAAAATTCCCCCACACTGTGGTCTTTGTGTGGATTTCAGTCCTTGTTCTGACAACTTCATCTCTCAGGGGCACAGGGACTGGATAGGATACCACTTGGCAGGGCAGGAGTCAGCAGAGAGACCAGGTGCTGGGAGAGGAAGTCTTTGATGGCCCTGAGACTTCAAAACCGGAGGCAAGCTCAGTTCAAGCCCTTGGAGTTTCTTCTCAAGAAGGAAAGGACAACAAAGTCCAATCTTTGTACCCTTTCACAGGCAGAAGCCCAACAAAGCACAGTCACAGGCAGGGACAGCACTTTTCCTTAGCTCTTCAGCTCTTCTCCTTGGCAGAGGTTCCTCTTGATCTCAGAAGTAATCTGAAAATGTGGGGTTTTGTGTCCACTACATATACCCCTTGCTGCCTTTGAAATTGGCAAACTTCAAAGGAAAGTCTCTGTTGTTCACAAGATCCTGCCTTGCCCAGGCCAGGCTCCAGACTCACACCGGGGGGTTGGAGACTGCATTGTGTGAGGACAGGCACAGATCATTCATGTGTAAGTGACCACTCCTCCCTCCACTCTAGCTCAGATGGCCCATCAGGATATGCAGGATAAACCCCAGCTCCTTTTGTCTCACTGTCTAGAGGTGATTCACAAACAGCCCAACTGTCAGTCTGACCCAGATAGGGACTCCACAAACAGGCAGAGTCACAGAAAGGTTTAGGCAAGAAAATGTCCACTTTCTAAAAGTGGCATTTTTAAACTGACAATTTAAAAACCAACTTTACCAAACAATGTAATTTTGAATTGTGAGTTCAGAGACACCAAACTCCTCATTTCTATCTGCACCCAAATGGAATCTGCGCTTAAATATGATTTAAAGGTAGTCCCCATGTTAACCTGTGGGGGAGCTAGGCCTTGCAACAGTGAAAACTGAATTTGGCAGTATTTCACTGAAAGGAATATGTAAAACACACCAGTGCATGTCCCACCTTTACAATACACTGCACCCTACCCATGGGGCTACCAAGGGCCTACCTTAAGGGTGCATTACTTGTAGAAAAAGGGTAGGTTTAGGCCTGGCAAGTGCTTGCCAGGTCGAATTGGCAGTTTAAAACTGCACCCCTGCACTACAGTGGCAGGTCAGAGCCATGTTTACAGGGCTACTAATGGGGGTGGCACAACCAGTGCTGCAGGCCCACTAGTAGTATTTGATTTACAGGCCCCAGGCACCTCCAGTGCACTTCACTAGGGACTTACTAGTAAATCAAATATGCCAACCAAGGACAGCTTATTACACATACATTTTACACAGGAGCACTTGCACTTTAGCACTTGTCAGCAGTAGTAAAGTGTCCAGGGTACCAAAAACAGAAAAAGAGAGTCCAGCACACAGCCAAAACATGGGAAGCAGCGGCAAAAAGAGAGGGGAGACGATGACAAGAATCCCAGGTCTAACATTTACTCATCTGGGAGGACAACATTTGTCAAGTGTGTGTAGTATAGAGAGTGACATGACTGCGAAGGCCAGAGGTACTGTTTTTGTAACTCCAAATACCAGCACATGGTTCACTTGCCCATATGCCCATGTTTGTCAACTCACAAATGAAGTTTACGCACCTGGGAGGATAACATTTGTCTAGTGTTGGGAAGTAGAAGGAATGGCCAGACTGCAAAGCCCAATAGGCCCTGTTTCCCTAACTTCAAACATGAGCCCAGTATTTGCTTCCCCTAATTCCATCTATAAGTGAACTCTCAAATGAAGTTTACTAACTTGGGAGTGACCAAGATACAGATCATGCTGAACTCAAAGATGTGTCTGGCTACTTAGTTCCATTGTGACTTCCTAACACAAGATTAAATTATTGAGGACAGGAAGGACACCTTACCCAGTGTGAAAAAACAATGATCCCTAATGCCTCAAGATGCATCATCAGAATGGTATTGGCAGCAGACACATTCAAACTGCACTGACCACATGATGACTCTAGTCACATTTGACACAAACACCTGGATCTGCCATTTTCACAATTAACTGGGACTTCTAAAGGGCATCTGCTTGACTGAAGTGGAATTGGCATGCTTCACAAATGTCATCTCAATACTACCAATACCAAGCTTACTTAGCACTATAGGATTAACTGCAACTCAATTTTGTACTAGGTCCCTGGTCACTGAAACGCTAAACTGTTGGAGGTAGTTGTCACTATACAACCAGTAACAATGTATGTTTCACATCAACAGGTCCACCTGCCATTGGGCACACAGAGGCCACAGAAGAGACTGCCACTACCTCCATGGATAAAGCCCTCAGTGAGGAAGAAACTTCTAGCCTGCTGGAGATAGAGGATGGCTCTGGCCCATCTGGGCAATCTCGTCAGACAACAACAGTGAGTCTCACTGTGCCTACATCAACACCTCCCAGCCCAGTTGCCTCTACATCATAGGTAACCATTCGCCCCGACCTGTGTACCCAGCGCAATATCTACTGTCTTTTGTCCCCCAGTCATGCATCCTGAGTTGCGATGAAACAATTCCAACAATGAGGTTCCAGGACGCAGGGATGCCGTGGGCCAGCGGGGTGAGGCCACTAGGGCTGCTCCTGGCCAGGACACCATCAGCCCTGTCTTGGGGGTCTATCAGGAGTGCCAAGGTGTAAAAGGCCAGGTCTTGCTCAAAATCCGGGAAATCAAGTAGCTACAGAGGTGCCTCTATAGGGAAATGCAGGAACAGATGGAGGCCTACAAAAACAACATGGCATCCCTAACAGGGATGCTGAGGGACATTCACAGAGCCCTAAGCAGGGCTTCTCAAAACCAATCTCCCCTTTCCTGTGGCTCATCAACATCAGGCCCATCAACATCAGTGTCAGCCACTGGAAGGGAGGCCCTATCAGAGGAAGACCTAGCCCTAGACATCTCTGCCTCTGTATGTGCAGATCTCCCTCCCATGCAAGCGGGGACATCCAGCAAAAAATCCAGGAGGTGCAGATGTCAAGACACCTACCGCTGCCAGCAAGTGACCTCTTCCTAAAGGACCTCATTTTTGTGCCACACATTTACTCTATTGACTGATCATGAACCACCTACCAGTCCCAATGGGAGGGGTACTCTGGACTTTGGACTCCCAATGGTGAGGCATCTACTCCAATGATTGAATTCACCGTGACTGACCCCTTTACTTTACTTTTTGTTCTTTTATATTCAATATTTATTTACTGCATTAGCAATGTAATACATTCACCCATCTCAAACTCATTGCCTGCTTGCTTGATTTCAACATTTTTCAATTCAGAAATGTAAGACCATGTGAACCATATGATGAGAACACAAGCTACTTGCACAATGAAGGATATTTCCTAGGTACACAGTGTCCTGCTCAGGATTACAAACATAACACAACAACACATCACTACAAGTGTCTGGTCTAACCAAATATTTTATTCCAGTGTACAACACATAGGCTGTCTACATGTCTCAACTTTTAGAAACAAGAATGTGTGGCTTTTACTGAGTCAAAGTACATATTCCTAGGTACATCCCACCAGAGCACGGAAGCAAGGGATTTGTCAGACATTGTCCTGTGGAATAGGCAAACATTGAAGTGGATGATATCAGTAGCTTGAGCCTTATCACATACCAGACCAAAGTAATCCAATCTCACATAATACAGACAGATGGCATTACAAAAGACCCTGGTCACAGGCCCATCACAATCGGGTTACCATGCTTCTGGTGGTATGACACAAACACATGTCAGTGTTGTGACACAGGCACTGTGGCTTGCAATGATGAAACACATCTGCAGCCTCATACCAATCATACAAAAACTGTTTAGCCAATGTGAAGGTACAATGACTTGGTCAGAATCTCTGACTATATACTTCATGCCCACATGATGACACACATGATGCAATCGGCCCACAACAACACATAAAACAAGTCCAATAGACACTTCTGACCTTCCACCTAAACACTGTGCAAACCGTCTTTCAACAGGTCTCATACACCCAAACTCTGTGATCCACATTACCTGGGACAATCCATGTTCACTTTGTATGTCAGAACAGTATCACATACCTGCCAATGTCACAACTCTGAAACATACATAAGGATTTCATGTTGAAGGTACCTGTACATAGAAAAAACATAGGCTTGAAAACATACCTATTACACAAATAACACAGCGAGCATCTGGAAAACAACTTACATTGCAAGGAAACTGACACAAACAAAGCAACATCATCAAGGTGGGGTTGTGTCAAAAGAAATCTTATCAAGCAGACTTTGGCTGCTTATTGCAGAGTGTCATCTCTGTAGCATTTTCCAACACAGTAAACCCTACACATTCTCACAACTACAGTTCATTGTACAGTCACAGTCGTATCATTACAGGACAAACTTACACTCATGAAAAGTAGCTGTGATGAGATCTTCCCGCCACTCAGTTCCTTCCTCTTCACCACTGTCATCCTCACTAGGTATTTCAGGATCCTCACCTGGTGGCACTGCAGGCTGCCCCTTGTGAGAAACAAGGGCTGATTGCAGAGGCCCCATAACTTTTTTCCCCCATTTTCCACTTTATGCTGGTGTTTTCCTGACTCTGATGGTGCCCTGGGTACTGCTAACCAGTCCCAGGGCCTGTGCTCTGTGTAAAATGGATATGCAAATTAGGCTAATTATAATTGGCTAAGTTAACCTACCTATAAGTCCCTAGTATATGGTAGGGCATGCAGGTTTAGGGACCACAGCATAGGTGGTGCACACCTAGGTGCATTGCTGAGGTGCCCAGTGTCATTTTAAAAGCAAGCCTGCCTTGCTGGCTGCTTTTAAATTAAAGTTATATGCAAATTCGACTTTGGAATTAAAGGTACTTCCAAAGTCTTAAACTACCTTATTTTTACATATAAGTCACCCCTAAGGTGTGCCCTATGTGCCCCTAGGGCTGGGTGCCATGTAACTATAAGCAGGGACTTTATAAAAATAGATTTATAAGCCCTGGTGAGGTAAAAACAGCCAAATTTGTTTTTCCCTCATGGAAGTAAATGGCCTTCATAGGCTAGAATGGGCAGACTTTATTTTAAATTTTAAAGTCTCCTTAAATGTTACATACCAAGAATTTGGTATCAAATTGATTGTTATAATAAATCCAACAACTTCCAGTTGTGGGATTTAATATAACCAGTTCAGGTAAAAAGTTTAGACTTTACCTAAAAAGTTGCCAATTTCAGCTCTGCATTGTTTTTGCTGCTGTGCTCTGATTGGCCAGCCTGCAGCAGCTTCTGCCAGGCTACTTTAATGAGGTGTGAAGTGGCCTGGCTTCACACAAAGGAATGTGCTTGGGGGAGAGAATCTCCCCTCAGCAGATGGTGAGGCAGGAAGGGGGAGGGCTGCCAAACTGGTCTTCAAAGGCAGAGAAGGACATCTGGAGCACCCAGCAACACCCCCACATCCTGCAACCCCAGACAGCTAGGTGCCCCCTTGATTAGATTAGGAGAGGGCAGGAGAGGGGTGTATTTACGATTTTTAGCCACACCAGTGGGTGGGCTCAGCCAGATCTCTCCTCCAAAAATCAGATTCATCCATTTTGGATTTTTAGAGACTGTTGCCTTCTGGGATGGATTTTTGCCACACTTCCCAGGAAGTGGTCATCACAGGGGGACGACCCTGTCCCTGATTGGAGAACCAGGGCCCCCCTGCTTTTCACCCAGGAGCAAGGATAAAACTGGCAGACCTGCACCCACGCCTCAGATCCCCTCCAGAATTCAACAAGAAAGGAACTAAGGAAGAAGAAGGACTGCCCTGCTGGACCCCTGGCCTGCACCTGGACCCTGCACTCAGAAGGACTGCACCAGCTGCACACTTGGGCTTCACCACAAGAAGGACTTTGCCTGGCTTCAACTGGTTCAAGGAGGGACTCCCTGTTTGCTACAGGTGAAAAATTGCTAAACCAGAGTCCCCTGCACCAACTCCTGAAGAAAGCGACCAGCTGACCACTGTCCAGTGGCCAAAAAGGAGTTTGCGCCAGGTGCATTCTGGGAGTTGAAGTCCGCAGCCCCCAAGGACCATCACAGAACTTCTGGACCTTTGGGGTGAGCTGTGGACCCCAAAAGAACCTTAAAAGAACATCTGGGTGAAGCCCCAGAAGTTTGGAAAAGATTTGAGAATTTTTGGAAAAAAGCTCCAGAGAGGGACCGACCCGCCGCGGAAATTCTAGCCGGCTTGCCTCAACCGCGACCCGGCCTGACTTCGTGGTTCGTCCCGGTAAAGAAAAACATCCAAAAAAGAGACTAAGTCCGAACGTAAAAAGTTGACCGGGACCTCCCAGCCATCGTATCCGAGAAGGGCTCCATGGACGTCGGATCAAGATCCAGGTTTACCCCGGTCGAAGGATTTTCATCTCGAAAAAACGACTAAGTCCGAAGGTAAAAGTCTCCACCGAGGAAACCCACATCGCGTATCCGGACAAGGGCTCCAGGAGGTCGGATTCAACTGGCAGGTTCGTCCCGGTGAAGAAAAACTTCAAAATAAAGACTAAGTCAGAAGGTAACTTTTTAACCGAGGCCTCCCGCGACCTGTAGCCGAGCAGGGCTCCATCGCGGTCGGCCTGAAAGTTTGACTTTGCCCCGGTCGAGGTGCAACCAGATGACCCGATTGGCGCTTTTTGTTTCTAAGCGCTAGAAAAGTAATAATTCTTTAAAAATTCATATCTCCGGTTCCCCTGAACTGATTTTAATCGTTTTTGTGTCATTTTAAAGATAAAAATATAAGCTATTTTTATAAATTGGTTTTGGATTTTTAAACTGTTTCCTGTGTTTTATTTAATTACTGTTTTGTGATATTTGAATGCTTTACACTTTGTCTCCTAAGTTAAGCCTTGACGCTCGATGCCAAGCTACCATGGGTAGAGCTGGGATTAATTTACTGAGACCTAACTGTACTTATGTGGAGGTTTGTGGCTTGTTGCTAGGTGTAGGTACCTACCTGCCCTACCAATAACCCATTTTCCAACATAATTGGAAGCAGCGACGGGATCCTGTACTTGTGTTCAATATCACTTTACAGTTTTGGGTAAAACAAATTAAAAATCCTTTAAATTGTTCTAGTGCAAAAATTGTTTTTAATTTTTAATTTGGATTAATTTCAATTATTTAATTTTTGTAATTTTTCTAAATTCTTGTTTCCAATTTTTGCAAAACGTTTTTGTTGACACAAAACTAGGGAACCATGGAGCTTGATCTGGCTAGCCTACCCACACTGACAGTAGTCCAGCTTAGGGGGTTGTGTATTGAAAGAGGGTTGCCTGCAACCACTGATCTCAGGAAGCAAATCCTGATTACATCCCTGACAGCATGGGCTGAGGCCCAAGAGGTAGAGTCAGAAGAAGCTCCAGAGGAGGGAGAAAGAAGGGAGGATGCAAGCTCTAACCACTCAGGGGAGGGAAGGCATCTGATCCCAAGTGAGGATGGGGAAGAACTGTCCTCAGTAAATACAGTCACTAGGGGCAGATCCAAAGCTAGTGGTGGGAAGGGGGTCCTTTCAGGAGGAGAGAACCCATCCATCAGAGAAAGAGAGCTGGAGGCCCAGCTAGAATACATAGCTTTGGAAGCAGAGAAGCTGGCCCTAGAAAAGAAAAAGTGGGCATACAAAGAGAAAAGAGATGGAAGCAGCGATAAAGAAGCTGAGGTGTCCATGGGTGGGGGAGTTTGCCCCAGATTACCCAAGGGGGTGGTTCCTGCTTATGTAGAGGGGGATGACATAGATAAGTGGCTGGGGGCCTTTGAGAGGGCACTCCAAATGAGAAGGGTTAGGCCTCAATACTGGGGTTCCCTTTTGTGGGAGTTGGTCCCCAACTCAGGGAGGGATAGGCTTCTGACCTTAAGGGGGGAGGAGGCAGATTCATACCCTAGTATGAAGAGGTGCTTAGCCAAGAAGTTTGGTCTGACCCCAGAGCAATATAGAATGAAGTTCAGGGACACCCAGAAGGTCAGTACCCAGTCTTGGGTTGACTTTGTAGACACCTCACTAAAGGCACTAGAGGGCTGGATTATTGGCAACAAAGTAAATACTTATGAAGGGTTATACAATCTGATCATGAGAGAGCACATCTTGACCAATTGTATCCAAGAAAGGTTACGCCAGCATCTAGTGGACTCTAAGCTGACCAACCCTAGAGAGCTAGGGGAGGCAGCTGATGAGTGGTTGAGAACCAGGGTGGTTGTCAAGTCCCAGGGGGGAGACTCCAAGAAGGGGGGATAGGTCCCCAAAAACCTAAGGAGGGAGGTGGTAAGCCCACCACAGAGACTCCCTCTGTACCCCAGAACCCTAAGAAGGAGGAGAGTAAGTCCCACTCCCACTCTGACAAGCAGAGACAGGGAGACCCAGGGTTAAAAAAACTCTTGGACAGTAGGGCTTGCTTTGACTGTCAGCAGACAGGTCACTTCAGAGGAGATGCAGCCTGTCCAAGGAAGGTGGTTAGCACTGGGCTGTCCAGTGTAGCCATAGAGGAGGATTCCTCAGATGATGAAGTCCTCCTAGCATTGTGCTGGGAGACAGGACCAGATGGTAAGCTGGTGATCCCTGAGGGTGGGAGTAGGCACTTCCATCACATTCAAGTGAATGGGATCCCTACCACTGGCCTGAGAGACACCTGTGCCAGTCACACTATAGTGAGTGACCGGTTAGTGACCCCAGACATGTATGTCCCAGGAAAGACAAAGAAAGTCAGGATAGCCACAGGGGAGGTCACCTCCAAACCTGTAGCCATAGTGCCCCTAGAGAGGGAGGGTATCCTTGACTGGATTAGGGTGGTAGTCAGTGCTGACCTTCCCCTAGATTGTATCCTGGGCAATGACCTCCCAGAGGTGAGTCTGGTCACAGATGGGGTGGTCGCCCAGTGCGCCCCCCCAAGCCAAAGTCCTGGGGAGTCAGTCCCTACAGTTAGGAGACAGGGGTCCCCAAGAAAAGGAAAGAAGAAAAGGAAGGGTAGGCCACTCTTAAAGAGAGTTCCAGGGAGCCAAAGGCCTTCTGCCCCAGTAAGGGGGGAGCCCAGAGTTGGCACTGGTGAGGCCTCACCTGACCCCAAGGAAGTCCTGAGTAGTCAGGCAGCTGTCCAGATGCAGGGTGTTGCCCCTGCACTGACAGAAGGGAGAGTGGAAAGAGGGTGTCTGCCACAGGAGGTGGTAGCCCCCCACTCTAGACAGCAAGAGGGGTGCCAGGACCCCAAAGATGCCCCTAAAGCAGCTCAGCCACCTGTCAGTGGAGAGCTTAGGGTGTGGTTCTGGGTACTGACAGCTGTCAGTAGCCTCTGCTGGGTGCTAGCCTTCCTGGCAGCACTGTACTTGGCCTGGGAGGCAGACCCCAAGGCCAATAGCAAAGTAGGCCCCCTGACCCTGTTGGTCATGGTGGGGTTGCTCAAGTGTTGGGTGACCTCTTTGGGTAAGCTAGGTGTTGCCCTAGCAAAGTTAGGAGTAGGGGAGGTGGGCACCTCACTACCCAAGTTGGCAGAGAGAGAGGAGGAAGACCCCCTAGAGGGAAGTTTCAGTTTGAGTTGGGTCCTTTTACTGTTGGGATGGCTTCACTACCCAGAGGGAGTGACCCTGACAGGAGGATATAAGGTAGAGTAGGCCCTGCAAAGGGACAGCCAGTTTTCTTCACTGTCTTCCTCGCCTAACAAGCCAGGAAGACTCTCCCAGGGTTGGGCTGAGTCTCCTGGGCGTGTGGGCTGGGGGGGGGTTGTGTGAGAAACTAGGGCTGATTGCAGAGGCCCCATAACTTTTTGCCCCCATTTTCCACTTTATGCTGGTGTTTTCCTGACTCTGATGGTGCCCTGGGTACTGCTAACCAGTCCAAGGGCCTGTGCTCTGTGTAAAATGGATATGCAAATTAGGCTAATTATAATTGGCTAAGTTAACCTACCTATAAGTCCCTAGTATATGGTAGGGCATGTAGGTTTAGGGACCACAGCATAGGTGGAGCACACCTAGGTGCATTGCTGAGGTGCCCAGTGTCATTTTAAAAGCAAGCCTGCCTTGCTGGCTGCTTTTAAATTAAAGTTATATGCAAATTCGACTTTGGAATTAAAGGTACTTCCAAAGTCTTAAACTACCTTATTTTTACATATAAGTCACCCCTAAGGTGTGCCCTATGTGCCCCTAGGGCTGGGTGCCATGTAACTATAAGCAGGGACTTTATAAAAATAGATTTATAAGCCCTGGTGAGGTAAAAACAGCCAAATTCGTTTTTCCCTCATGGAAGTAAATGGCCTTCATAGGCTAGAATGGGCAGACTTTATTTTAAATTTTAAAGTCTCCTTAAATGTTACATACCAAGAATTTGGTATCAAATTGATTGTTATAATAAATCCCACAACTTCCAGTTGTTGGATTTAATATAACCAGTTCAGGTAAAAAGTTTAGACTTTACCTAAAAAGTTGCCAATTTCAGCTCTGCATTGTTTTTGCTGCTGTGCTCTGATTGGCCAGCCTGCAGCAGCTTCTGTCAGGCTACTTTAATGAGGTGTGAAGTGGCCTGGCTTCACACAAAGGAATGTGCTTGGGGGAGAGAATCTCCCCTCAGCAGATGGTGAGGCAGGAAGGGGGAGGGCTGCCAAACTGGTCTTCAAAGGCAGAGAAGGACATCTGGAGCACCCAGCAACACCCCCACATCCTGCAACCCCAGACAGCTAGGTGCCCCCTTGATTAGATTAGGAGAGGGCAGGAGAGGGGTGTATTTACGATTTTTAGCCACACCAGTGGGTGGGCTCAGCCAGATCTCTCCTCCAAAAATCAGATTCATCCATTTTGGATTTTTAGAGACTGTTGCCTTCTGGGATGGATTTTTGCCACACTTCCCAGGAAGTGGTCATCACAGGGGGACGACCCTGTCCCTGATTGGAGAACCAGGGCCCCCCTGCTTTTCACCCAGGAGCAAGGATAAAACTGGCAGACCTGCACCCACGCCTCAGATCCCCTCCAGAATTCAACAAGAAAGGAACTAAGGAAGAAGAAGGACTGCCCTGCTGGACCCCTGGCCTGCACCTGGACCCTGCACTCAGAAGGACTGCACCAGCTGCACACTTGGGCTTCACCACAAGAAGGACTTTGCCTGGCTTCAACTGGTTCAAGGAGGGACTCCCTGTTTGCTACAGGTGAAAAATTGCTAAACCAGAGTCCCCTGCACCAACTCCTGAAGAAAGCGACCAGCTGACCACTGTCCAGGGGCCAAAAAGGAGTTTGCGCCAGGTGCATTCTGGGAGTTGAAGTCCGCACCCCCCAAGGACCATCACAGAACTTCTGGATCCTTGGGGTGAGCTGTGGACCCCAAAAGAACCTTAAAAGAACATCTGGGTGAAGCCCCAGAAGTTTGGAAAAGATTTGAGAATTTTTGGAAAAAAGCTCCAGAGAGGGACCGACCCGCCGCGGAAATTCTAGCCGGCTTGCCTCAACCGTGACCCGGCCTGACTTCGTGGTTCGTCCCGGTAAAGAAAAACATCCAAAAAAGAGACTAAGTCCGAACGTAAAAAGTTGACCGGGACCTCCCAGCCATCGTATCCGAGAAGGGCTCCATGGACGTCGGATCAAGATCCAGGTTTACCCCGGTCGAAGGATTTTCATCTCGAAAAAACGACTAAGTCCGAAGGTAAAAGTCTCCACCGAGGAAACCCACATCGCGTATCCGGACAAGGGCTCCAGGAGGTCGGATTCAACTGGCAGGTTCGTCCCGGTGAAGAAAAACTTCAAAATAAAGACTAAGTCAGAAGGTAACTTTTTAACCGAGGCCTCCCGCGACCTGTAGCCGAGCAGGGCTCCATCGCGGTCGGCCTGAAAGTTTGACTTTGCCCCGGTCGAGGTGCAACCAGATGACCCGATTGGCGCTTTTTGTTTCTAAGCGCTAGAAAAGTAATAATTCTTTAAAAATTCATATCTCCGGTTCCCCTGAACTGATTTTAATCGTTTTTGTGTCATTTTAAAGATAAAAATATAAGCTATTCTTATAAATTGGTTTTGGATTTTTAAACTGTTTCCTGTGTTTTATTTAATTACTGTTTTGTGATATTTGAATGCTTTACACTTTGTCTCCTAAGTTAAGCCTTGACGCTCGATGCCAAGCTACCATGGGTAGAGCTGGGATTAATTTACTGAGACCTAACTGTACTTATGTGGAGGTTTGTGGCTTGTTGCTAGGTGTAGGTACCTACCTGCCCTACCAATAACCCATTTTCCAACATAATTGGAAGCAGCGACGGGATCCTGTACTTGTGTTCAATATCACTTTACAGTTTTGGGTAAAACAAATTAAAAATCCTTTAAATTGTTCTAGTGCAAAAATTGTTTTTAATTTTTAATTTGGATTAATTTCAATTATTTAATTTTTGTAATTTTTCTAAATTCTTGTTTCCAATTTTTGCAAAACGTTTTTGTTGACACAAAACTAGGGAACCATGGAGCTTGATCTGGCTAGCCTACCCACACTGACAGTAGTCCAGCTTAGGGGGTTGTGTATTGAAAGAGGGTTGCCTGCAACCACTGATCTCAGGAAGCAAATCCTGATTACATCCCTGACAGCATGGGCTGAGGCCCAAGAGGTAGAGTCAGAAGAAGCTCCAGAGGAGGGAGAAAGAAGGGAGGATGCAAGCTCTAACCACTCAGGGGAGGGAAGGCATCTGATCCCAAGTGAGGATGGGGAAGAACTGTCCTCAGTAAATACAGTCACTAGGGGCAGATCCAAAGCTAGTGGTGGGAAGGGGGTCCTTTCAGGAGGAGAGAACCCATCCATCAGAGAAAGAGAGCTGGAGGCCCAGCTAGAATACATAGCTTTGGAAGCAGAGAAGCTGGCCCTAGAAAAGAAAAAGTGGGCATACAAAGAGAAAAGAGATGGAAGCAGCGATAAAGAAGCTGAGGTGTCCATGGGTGGGGGAGTTTGCCCCAGATTACCCAAGGGGGTGGTTCCTGCTTATGTAGAGGGGGATGACATAGATAAGTGGCTGGGGGCCTTTGAGAGGGCACTCCAAATGAGAAGGGTTAGGCCTCAATACTGGGGTTCCCTTTTGTGGGAGTTGGTCCCCAACTCAGGGAGGGATAGGCTTCTGACCTTAAGGGGGGAGGAGGCAGATTCATACCCTAGTATGAAGAGGTGCTTAGCCAAGAAGTTTGGTCTGACCCCAGAGCAATATAGAATGAAGTTCAGGGACACCCAGAAGGTCAGTACCCAGTCTTGGGTTGACTTTGTAGACACCTCACTAAAGGCACTAGAGGGCTGGATTATTGGCAACAAAGTAAATACTTATGAAGGGTTATACAATCTGATCATGAGAGAGCACATCTTGACCAATTGTATCCAAGAAAGGTTACGCCAGCATCTAGTGGACTCTAAGCTGACCAACCCTAGAGAGCTAGGGGAGGCAGCTGATGAGTGGTTGAGAACCAGGGTGGTTGTCAAGTCCCAGGGGGGAGACTCCAAGAAGGGGGGATAGGTCCCCAAAAACCTAAGGAGGGAGGTGGTAAGCCCACCACAGAGACTCCCTCTGTACCCCAGAACCCTAAGAAGGAGGAGAGTAAGTCCCACTCCCACTCTGACAAGCAGAGACAGGGAGACCCAGGGTTAAAAAAACTCTTGGACAGTAGGGCTTGCTTTGACTGTCAGCAGACAGGTCACTTCAGAGGAGATGCAGCCTGTCCAAGGAAGGTGGTTAGCACTGGGCTGTCCAGTGTAGCCATAGAGGAGGATTCCTCAGATGATGAAGTCCTCCTAGCATTGTGCTGGGAGACAGGACCAGATGGTAAGCTGGTGATCCCTGAGGGTGGGAGTAGGCACTTCCATCACATTCAAGTGAATGGGATCCCTACCACTGGCCTGAGAGACACCTGTGCCAGTCACACTATAGTGAGTGACCGGTTAGTGACCCCAGACATGTATGTCCCAGGAAAGACAAAGAAAGTCAGGATAGCCACAGGGGAGGTCACCTCCAAACCTGTAGCCATAGTGCCCCTAGAGAGGGAGGGTATCCTTGACTGGATTAGGGTGGTAGTCAGTGCTGACCTTCCCCTAGATTGTATCCTGGGCAATGACCTCCCAGAGGTGAGTCTGGTCACAGATGGGGTGGTCGCCCAGTGCGCCCCCCCAAGCCAAAGTCCTGGGGAGTCAGTCCCTACAGTTAGGAGACAGGGGTCCCCAAGAAAAGGAAAGAAGAAAAGGAAGGGTAGGCCACTCTTAAAGAGAGTTCCAGGGAGCCAAAGGCCTTCTGCCCCAGTAAGGGGGGAGCCCAGAGTTGGCACTGGTGAGGCCTCACCTGACCCCAAGGAAGTCCTGAGTAGTCAGGCAGCTGTCCAGATGCAGGGTGTTGCCCCTGCACTGACAGAAGGGAGAGTGGAAAGAGGGTGTCTGCCACAGGAGGTGGTAGCCCCCCACTCTAGACAGCAAGAGGGGTGCCAGGACCCCAAAGATGCCCCTAAAGCAGCTCAGCCACCTGTCAGTGGAGAGCTTAGGGTGTGGTTCTGGGTACTGACAGCTGTCAGTAGCCTCTGCTGGGTGCTAGCCTTCCTGGCAGCACTGTACTTGGCCTGGGAGGCAGACCCCAAGGCCAATAGCAAAGTAGGCCCCCTGACCCTGTTGGTCATGGTGGGGTTGCTCAAGTGTTGGGTGACCTCTTTGGGTAAGCTAGGTGTTGCCCTAGCAAAGTTAGGAGTAGGGGAGGTGGGCACCTCACTACCCAAGTTGGCAGAGAGAGAGGAGGAAGACCCCCTAGAGGGAAGTTTCAGTTTGAGTTGGGTCCTTTTACTGTTGGGATGGCTTCACTACCCAGAGGGAGTGACCCTGACAGGAGGATATAAGGCAGAGTAGGCCCTGCAAAGGGACAGCCAGTTTTCTTCACTGTCTTCCTCGCCTAACAAGCCAGGAAGACTCTCCCAGGGTTGGGCTGAGTCTCCTGGGCGTGTGGGCTGGGGGGGGGTTGTGTGAGAAACTAGGGCTGATTGCAGAGGCCCCATAACTTTTTGCCCCCATTTTCCACTTTATGCTGGTGTTTTCCTGACTCTGATGGTGCCCTGGGTACTGCTAACCAGTCCCAGGGCCTGTGCTCTGTGTAAAATGGATATGCAAATTAGGCTAATTATAATTGGCTAAGTTAACCTACCTATAAGTCCCTAGTATATGGTAGGGCATGTAGGTTTAGGGACCACAGCATAGGTGGTGCACACCTAGGTGCATTGCTGAGGTGCCCAGTGTCATTTTAAAAGCAAGCCTGCCTTGCTGGCTGCTTTTAAATTAAAGTTATATGCAAATTCGACTTTGGAATTAAAGGTACTTCCAAAGTCTTAAACTACCTTATTTTTACATATAAGTCACCCCTAAGGTGTGCCCTATGTGCCCCTAGGGCTGGGTGCCATGTAACTATAAGCAGGGACTTTATAAAAATAGATTTATAAGCCCTGGTGAGGTAAAAACAGCCAAATTCGTTTTTCCCTCATGGAAGTAAATGGCCTTCATAGGCTAGAATGGGCAGACTTTATTTTAAATTTTAAAGTCTCCTTAAATGTTACATACCAAGAATTTGGTATCAAATTGATTGTTATAATAAATCCCACAACTTCCAGTTGTTGGATTTAATATAACCAGTTCAGGTAAAAAGTTTAGACTTTACCTAAAAAGTTGCCAATTTCAGCTCTGCATTGTTTTTGCTGCTGTGCTCTGATTGGCCAGCCTGCAGCAGCTTCTGCCAGGCTACTTTAATGAGGTGTGAAGTGGCCTGGCTTCACACAAAGGAATGTGCTTGGGGGAGAGAATCTCCCCTCAGCAGATGGTGAGGCAGGAAGGGGGAGGGCTGCCAAACTGGTCTTCAAAGGCAGAGAAGGACATCTGGAGCACCCAGCAACACCCCCACATCCTGCAACCCCAGACAGCTAGGTGCCCCCTTGATTAGATTAGGAGAGGGCAGGAGAGGGGTGTATTTACGATTTTTAGCCACACCAGTGGGTGGGCTCAGCCAGATCTCTCCTCCAAAAATCAGATTCATCCATTTTGGATTTTTAGAGACTGTTGCCTTCTGGGATGGATTTTTGCCACACTTCCCAGGAAGTGGTCATCACAGGGGGACGACCCTGTCCCTGATTGGAGAACCAGGGCCCCCCTGCTTTTCACCCAGGAGCAAGGATAAAACTGGCAGACCTGCACCCACGCCTCAGATCCCCTCCAGAATTCAACAAGAAAGGAACTAAGGAAGAAGAAGGACTGCCCTGCTGGACCCCTGGCCTGCACCTGCACTCAGAAGGACTGCACCAGCTGCACACTTGGGCTTCACCACAAGAAGTACTTTGCCTGGCTTCAACTGGTTCAAGGAGGGACTCCCTGTTTGCTACAGGTGAAAAATTGCTAAACCAGAGTCCCCTGCACCAACTCCTGAAGAAAGCGACCAGCTGACCACTGTCCAGGGGCCAAAAAGGAGTTTGCGCCAGGTGCATTCTGGGAGTTGAAGTCCGCACCCCCCAAGGACCATCACAGAACTTCTGGATCCTTGGGGTGAGCTGTGGACCCCAAAAGAACCTTAAAAGAACATCTGGGTGAAGCCCCAGAAGTTTGGAAAAGATTTGAGAATTTTTGGAAAAAAGCTCCAGAGAGGGACCGACCCGCCGCGGAAATTCTAGCCGGCTTGCCTCAACCGTGACCCGGCCTGACTTCGTGGTTCGTCCCGGTAAAGAAAAACATCCAAAAAAGAGACTAAGTCCGAACGTAAAAAGTTGACCGGGACCTCCCAGCCATCGTATCCGAGAAGGGCTCCATGGACGTCGGATCAAGATCCAGGTTTACCCCGGTCGAAGGATTTTCATCTCGAAAAAACGACTAAGTCCGAAGGTAAAAGTCTCCACCGAGGAAACCCACATCGCGTATCCGGACAAGGGCTCCAGGAGGTCGGATTCAACTGGCAGGTTCGTCCCGGTGAAGAAAAACTTCAAAATAAAGACTAAGTCAGAAGGTAACTTTTTAACCGAGGCCTCCCGCGACCTGTAGCCGAGCAGGGCTCCATCGCGGTCGGCCTGAAAGTTTGACTTTGCCCCGGTCGAGGTGCAACCAGATGACCCGATTGGCGCTTTTTGTTTCTAAGCGCTAGAAAAGTAATAATTCTTTAAAAATTCATATCTCCGGTTCCCCTGAACTGATTTTAATCGTTTTTGTGTCATTTTAAAGATAAAAATATAAGCTATTTTTATAAATTGGTTTTGGATTTTTAAACTGTTTCCTGTGTTTTATTTAATTACTGTTTTGTGATATTTGAATGCTTTACACTTTGTCTCCTAAGTTAAGCCTTGACGCTCGATGCCAAGCTACCAAGGGTAGAGCTGGGATTAATTTACTGAGACCTAACTGTACTTATGTGGAGGTTTGTGGCTTGTTGCTAGGTGTAGGTACCTACCTGCCCTACCAATAACCCATTTTCCAACACCCCTAATCTGAGATGTATGAGGTCCTCTTTGGTCACAGTTGTGGCATCAGCTGGGGTATGGTGCTATTCTGCATAATGAAGGAATTATGGACTGAACCCGCATAACGGCCACAGACATGTGAAATGTAGAGATCTGCCAAACAGACAACTTGCACTTTGATGAAATGGAAGTTCTTTCCGTTCCGATAGACTTGTTCATTGAACTGCAGTGGCACCAAGCCAACAGGTGTGCCATCAATGATCCCTACTACATGTGGGAGGTGGGTAAAACCATAAAAGTCAGCCTTCACATTGGTTAAATCCTCACATTGGGGAAACCAGATGTAGGTGTCAAGGTGTTCCAACATTGCCGAGAGGACATCCATCAAAAACAGAATGAACATAGGTTGGGACATACCAGCAGATAGGGTACTGTATTTTGAAAGGACCCTGTGCCTAGGAAGTGCAACACTGACATGACTTTTACAATGCATGTTATGCTGGTTGGATACCTAATAACTGGCATCAAATCTGGCTCCAACTGATTACATAAGTCCATGATTGTTTGCGTATCCAGGCAGTAGTACATGATGATGTTGTGTTGCTCCATGGTATGAAGGTCTAGCAGTAGTTGGTAGAGAGGAGGTTGTCACCTTCTCCGTCTCCCTGGGTAGCTATTTTTTACAAGACATTATTTGTAACATTAGTCATAGTGTTCACAGCAACATACATGATGTATGCCAAGATTATCATGTGACATAGCATTTCTTACTATATAGACATGGCACCCAGTACTCATCCCAACTGGTAACTACAAAATGGTCACATGCGACCCACATGGTTTCCAACACATGTGTCCACAACATGGATTGGGACCAAACTCAAATATGTGCCCCTCAAAATGTGACTGCATTTACCAACCGCCAAAATGATAATCAGTGGTGGTTTACTATGAACCGCTGTTAATTGCCATCTGTGCTCTGCAACATAGTACAATGTTGGTTGAGTAGAAGGACCTACTTGACAATACAGGATAAAGATGTTTGTGAGGTAACATATCAGGTTCTTTAGGTGTGAGGCAGTTTATAAAGTCCGATACAGCATTTCAGGGAGCCAAAATGGTGGATGCCTGACGTACTCCACTGGGTATTGGGAACCGCCCGTGACCACCCTCAGAATTCAACATGGTGGTAGGCAGTTGCAACTGTGGCAGACACAGCCATAGGCTAACGTTCGGGCTGGTGGCGGTCACACCCAAATGGCTGTGTCTGCCGGTGGTGGTGACGGCGTACTTGGCGGACGTCACCACCATGTTGTGCAGGTTCAGTCATTTGACTTCTGACGCTGCTGCCAGAAAACCTCCATGACCTGAGCTGCTGTGTGCTGTCCCAGGGAGCAATAATACGATGTGCAGCAGGTGATTGAGCCCCTGCCTTCTCTTCAGATCAACAGGAGAGTCTTGTTACTGAGGTCCTATTCTTGTATGGACAGCTCAATGGCTCACCAGAGGAGCAGGTAAGAATCCCATAGGCACAATTAATACTCTTTGACACCATTTTCTCCATCCTCCTAGTCTACAATATGCTCCTGTGTGCCAACTAGTCTTCTTGTGTGCCTGTTGTTGTTTTCTATATGGCATGAAGGGGATGTTTATGGTGCAGGTATTGGTGGGCAGTACCATATGTTAAGTTCAGTCACATTGTGCAGTGTGAGGTATTCAGGGGTCCTAGAACCTCTTTGTGTCGGATGCACATAACTAGCAAAGTAGACTTTACTGCCATCCAGTCATATATTTTTCTTCATGATGTTTTTATACATGTTAGACAGCATGTATGTGCATGACAGCATGAGCTATGTATGAGTCATTTGAGAATCATATGAGAGGTGTGTATGTTGCCACGGGTCTTTCAAACCACATCTAGTCTTGCACATGCCAAAGTGCTGATGAGCACATGATGTGCAGTCATGCATGAAAGTGATGGAAATGGAATGTCATGTAGACGGTGTTGGCTCAGCCTGCAGAGACCATGGCCTCTCAAATGTATCTCCCAGTTTGGGACCTAGTCCAGGCACTGGAAGAGTCACCATGGCTATGCAACTGTGGCACAGTACACATTCATTCTACACCAGCAGATCCTTGCATGTGGCTAAATGATACTCTAGTGGCAAAATCTGCCCTGAATGCCTCAGTCCTTTGACTAGATTATGAATGGTTACAGAGGTAAATCATTGACCTAGTACTTATGTGCATTTTGCATCATTGTCAATGTGTGTCTTTGACTCATGACAGGTCCCTTACTCCCACAGCTCTGTGGTCATCTTCACACAGGTCTTATTTGTCCTGTACAGGCGTATTGCACACATTACAGTCACACAGCACAGACAGTGTGTTGATTCCTGGGAATGCCATGATGTGTGAGTCAATAGCTTGGTCACATAGCAGAAAATAAATGTACAATGTATACCTTTGGATATTGGGTGCCATCGCTATAGGATAGATACATATGTCTAAAGGACTGTGTTGTGGTACATACCACAGAACCCACCCCCTGAAGTGTCATGAGTATGCATTTGGTAGTCCACAAATGCACAAGGAGTATACTTAACAAAACCTGTGATTGTAATCTCTTGATTTGTCATTTCCATACATGCAGATCAACAGCCATCAGAAAAAGGAGCTATGGAGAGCCATTACTGAGATTGTGTGGACCCTTGAGGTCCATAGCCAGCAGAGTGCCCACTACTGCAATAGGTGAGAGAACCTGAGAACCTGGAAGATCACAGAGATCCAGCTTGGGCTGTTCTCCCAACGTGGGCGGAGTGCCTGTCAGACCATGACTCCAATAATGGCACTCATTTTGGTGGTGGCCCACCTATACCTTGATGGGTGTTTGAGAGCATCACAGCAGCTACAAGAGGGTGAGTACAGAGCATATTCCTGTCTGTCACATTGCCAAAGGAATGTGCTAGGTTCTGACAGCTCCCTCAGATGATTAGAGATGTCATGTGTAACACAGTGGATCAGTGATTGTTTGTGTAGACATGTCATGTGGTGCATACTAATATGCCTTGACTATTGGCCCAGGGACCTAGGACACAACTGTATACAATGCACACATAGTTTGCTCTCCAGGGGCAACATATAGATGTGTACATTGATCAATTAAGTACTGTTTGTTGTTGTAGTGGATGTAATATCTATGCAAAAGTCCACAACTCCTCAGTGTTACAGGCCAAAAGAAAGTTAGTGATGGATCACTGTCCTCAGCCATGTGTCTGGTAAAATGAGTATATTGGCCTCAGCCACCCAGAGGTTACTTGTCTTCAATGTATGACAGGTGCTGGTGCCTCACTACTGTCTGTAATGTGAAGATGGCATTCCTACATGTGACAGTGCATACATTGTTTAAGGGTGCAGCTATAGATCACTACTTTCCCTTGGTAAGTGGGGAATGTCCGTTGAAATGATTTATGTGCCATGTCTGTTGCCACAATTCCTTGTGCTTACATGTCAGCATGTGTCTGTTTCTCTTTAGAAAACATTTGTTAGCTGCTGTTTCATGCATGTTCTATCTGTGTTGAGGGGAAAATTTCTGTATTCCTTCACATGTATGTGCATACCAACCTCTGTGTATGGAATAGGACATTTCCTCGGGGGGTACATTTCATGTTGTGCCATAGACAGCAGTGTGTCACTATTGATTATTGGCTGACACATACCACCACCCATCATAGCATGTCATTTGGCATGTACAACTTCAGTAGCAATGAGGGACATGACGGGTAGGCCTAGCGATTTTTACACACAATGTGCATTTCCATGCCATTGATGTAGTATTGTGTAACAAAGTGCTTTGCAGATGTGAAGTGGGGAAGGTTTGTAACCTGATTGTTGGCATGTATCATTGAGTGCTTGCAGTTATGTTGGAAATACATGTGTTTGGGTACAACCATTCCTCCACAGGCATTTGGGTTTGCATGACCAACATGGAAACAATGATGTAGCTTCTAATTGGGCAACATGTTGAGGCCTACTAGAAGTACTTGCAAATCTCTAGGCTTCTACAAAATCCGAGAAATGTATGGCATCTACTGATGCACTCAGAGTATGTCATTGTAAGGGGTGTCAGACACTAGTGGTGATTTCTCTGGAACTTACTGGTTCATTATGTGGTGTGTTTTAGAGACATGTATCCCTGACATTTTGCACATTTTGTCTACAGTGTACATTTCCATGTTAAACGTGTGACATATGTGGGCAACATTTGTACACCATCTATGACTCCATTGGGGCAAATATCACTTGGTGAAGTGTGCATTGTTGATAAGTTACCAGTGTGACATTAGTATTTCCATGTTACCTCCTCCAGGCTATTGTACTGTTGTCAGCAACATGGCATGTTCTGGTACCATCATGTATTACTTTTGTGTCATTGTGTATGTGCCAAAAAGATGTGTGCATGACCTTGTGTGGGATCTATGGGAATGGAGTTGGCATTGGTCTACTATTGTATGCCAACAAGTAAGTGATTGTGTTCCATTAGGCAAAGTATTGAACGTGATGATGTCTCCTACTTGTTCAATGGTTAATGTTATTGCAAAACTTCAGCTATGCAATTGTAGTTGTGTGAGATCCTGATTTTTCTGTGGGCCACAGTTGACAGTTCATATGGCATGCATGCATATGGTATAGGTCATGTATGGGCCACTTACATGTAGTTTGTTTTTGTGGCCTACTTGAGATTATGGTAATGTTTGCTAATCACACTGTTGTTCATGTGTGATCATGGACATGTGAAAACCCTATTTCTCTTTGTATTTTCATCATCAGCCCAGGGAAGTGAAGGAGGCAGGGCACAGCTAAGTGGGGAACCATCTCGCACAGGACCTCGGATCAAGAAACTACTGACACAGACGGACCCAATGGCCGCGGGAAGACAGGATCTTCCTCAACATCATTGGATTCTTCCTCCAGCTGCCAATCTCTAGTGGGGATGGGGCCATCAGGACGTACCCCTGTACAATCTTTGTCCACCACCCCAAGTGCTATCACCACTCTCCCTGTTGCTCCCTACCCATTTGGCCATGCCGACTCACCCCGAGAGGGTGGGTGTCTTCTTTGCCACAGAATTTGTTACCCCTGCTGCCTCAGTGAGGAGGCTATTGACTTCCTTAGGAGCATCTCTGTGGGTCAGACAGCCATTCTGAATGCCATCCAGGGATTGGCCACTCAACTGCAGAAGACAAATGCATTTCTAGAAGGCATTCATAGTACAATGTCGGGCCTACAGAGATCTTTTCAGGCTTTGGCCACCACACTGATGGCAGCCAGTCACCTCCCACCTTTCTGTCACCCCTCCACCTCCCTCTTCCCAATTCAAATCCCCCATTTCCCTACCTATCCCAAGCACACAGACCTATCCGCATGCACCCACCTCAACACACAAGAGCAGCACACACAAACACAAACACAAACCCCACAAAACACACTGGCACGCAAGCACTCAATAGACACGCAGCATCAGCCACCACTTCCCCAAGCACCACCACCACCCCACTGTCCCAAAAACCACATCAGGCATACCCACAGACACCACAACAGCATTCATTGGCAAACCAAACGCACGCATCGTACTCATTGACACCATCCCAACACATACAGGCAGATGCACCACATCCACCTTACCAACAGACACAACCCCAATAGACACATAGGCATCCACCACTCCCACATCACTCAGCACCTCCGCCTCCCAGCCCCAAGACAAGCAAACACTCACACACACAACAGACACCACCCACACATAAGCATACCTCACCCATTCACATAGCCAAGAAATCCACACCAACACAGCAGACAACTATTCCCTCAACCTTCAATTCTCACCCCTTCTGCTGACTATCCCTGTAATCCTAAGAAAATTATTTGTTTGACCATGCCATTTCCCCTGTTTCCTCCAACCCCGAGCCATACCCAAGAGACCTGACCCAACTCCCAACCCATCCCCTCCACCTCCATGTCCTCTCCTGTCACACATGTCCCCCTGCAAGCACCTATGCCCCTCCCCTGGGAAGAAGCCCACCCCTTCCAAACCCAACTCCCCCAAGGGTGATCACTGAGGTGCCTGCCTGTCCACTTGGTCCCCCTTCTTGTAGAGGTACCCTGGCAGTTAGGAGTCAAGTGACAGCATAATGATGTGCCTGTACAAATCTGTCTGAACTTGCCAATGGCATTTGACTTTTCAAGTTGGGTTTTCTAATAAACACAGTTGTTGTTTTGGGTACACATTTGTCATGCACTTCTTTTTCTACCTTACTGCTTTTCCTGAGTAACTTGTGCGTTCTGCATTGTGTGTGTTTGACCCTGTTTGCTGATCCCTTTGATGTTTGCAGTATCTGACTTTGTGGGCAGTGCTGGTGTCCCCCAAGACATAGGTATATATTTTGACTGTATGGATATGTGTTGGTTAATGTAATTGTAGTGTTATAGCATTGTGTTCTGCATGGTATGGTAAGCATTTTATCTTGTGTTGCCCTATGTGAGCTGGTGTGGTGTTAAACGTGTCCCCCAGTATGGATTGTGAATTCATCTGATGTGTGGCAGCTTGAGATTTGTGTGTGCAGACATGGAGTGTGTTGAATTGTGCTACCTTTGTTTGCATTTGACTGTGTATTTAGCTGTGTTTACCTTGCGACTACTTCATGAAGATGCAGTTTGAGTTATATTTGCTTTTTTGACTTGCACTGCCACATGTTGCAGATTGCCATGACACTTGAGTCTAGTATTGTTTGTCCCTGGGATACCTGAAGTACCAGTTCCTGTGCAAATGTTATTTTAGGGCCATGTGCAAAATGATAAGTGTCCCAGTGCATCCTCCTTCCCTGAATGCTCGTGATGCCCCATCCCTATTGTGCAAGTATTATTTGCATAGTGAGCTTGGGATATTTGTCTCTCAGACTATTGTGCATCCCATTGTCCTTCCATTGTGTTAGAATGTGGGTGATGTCAATGTCCATTGCAGGCCGGGTTCATGGGAGTGGTGTTTCTTTTAAATGTCACATCCATACATATGTGTTGTTGAATGTGACGGCAGTCCACGGCATGTGAGGGATGCAAGGGTGTGAGATTGATGTTCCTGTGTCGTTGGTGTTGTGTGACCCGATGTTGTGTACACTTCATTGTTCCTGTGGCTGAGATGAGCAGACATGTGTTTTTGTGCAGTGTTGCTGTGCAGTGAGAGTGACTTGCAAAAAGGGGGTGTTTTGTGACTGTGACTATGGCCCTCATTCTGACCCTGGCGGTCGGTGATAAAGCGGCGGCCAAGCCGCCAACAGGCCGGCGGTCTAAAATATGCAATTCTGACCCTGGCGGGAACCGCCAACACAGCCCGCCGTATTAACACTCCGCCCGCCACGGCGGTACAAACAAACAGCGCGGCGGTCCCCGCCAACAGCCAGGCGTCAGACAATGTACCGCCCACCCTATCACGACCCACCAATCCGCCACCTTTTCCGGGGCGGGAGCACCGCCGATAAGAACACGGCGGAAACAGACTACGAACGGGAAAACGCTCACCTCTACGCACTCCACGCGAGATTCCGGCAGTATGGAACCAGAGTTGCAGGTCATCCCCGCACTCCTATACCTGCTCATATACCAGGAGCACGCCCGGCGGCGCGGAAGACATCGGTGAGTACTGCACCTACGACACAGGGGAGGGAAAAGATTACCGGCACACACCCACCCACCCACACCCACTACAACACACACATCAATGCTTTCCCACAGATCACTGTCACAACCCACAAACCCCCCCCCTCCGAAATAATGCAAAGACCAAAAGAAGAGATCATAAACGGGCAGATATATTGAAATATGTACACCAGTAATCCCAATAAATAAATAAACTATGTACAAAATATACACAGCTACTAAATGTAGTCCAACCACTGTCCGTGGATCACAGGGGTCCTGTGCAAATGGGCAAGGCCCAGTCCCACGACAAGAACTCCACGGAGAGAACACTGCAGGGGCATCAGAAAGAAAATAGGACAGGCACCTCAGGGGGAAGGGAAGGGGGGGCACCTCAGCCACTTGAGTACACGACGCCAGATCCACGAGGGGACTCCATGACCACTGGGCCATCCTGGGGAGTGCTAAGCCACAGTCCAAACAGTCCATACAGTGGGTGGCCTGCCCACTGGGCCATCCTGGGGGGTGGCCTGCCCACTGGGCCATCCTGGGGAGTGCAAAGCCACAGTCCATACAGTCCATACAGTGGGTGGCCTGCCCACTGGGCCATCCTGGGGAGTGCAAAGCCACAGTCCAAACAGTCCATACAGTGGGTGGCCTGCCCACTGGGCCATCCTGGGGAGTGCAAAGCCACAGTCCAAACAGTCCATACAGTGGGTGGCCTGCCCACTGGGTCATCCTGGGGAGTGCAAAGCCACTGTCCATACAGTCCATACAGTGGGTGGCCTGCCCACTGGGCCATCCTGGGGAGTGCAAAGCCACAGTCCATACAGTCCATACAGTGGGTGGCCTGCCCACTGGGCCATCCTGGGGAGTGCAAAGCCACTGTCCAAACAGTCCATACAGTGGGTGGCCTGCCCACTGGGCCATCCTGGGGAGTGCAAAGCCACAGTCCAAACAGTCCATACAGTGGGTGGCCTGCCCACTGGGCCATCCTGGGGAGTGCAAAGCCACTGTCCATACAGTCCATACAGTGGGTGGCCTGCCCACTGGGCCATCCTGGGGAGTGCAAAGCCACAGTCCATACAGTGGGTGGCCTGCCCACTGGGCCATCCTGGGGAGTGCAAAGCCACTGTCCATACAGTCCATACAGTGGGTGGCCTGCCCACTGGGCCATCCTGGGGAGTGCAAAGCCACAGTCCAAACAGTCCATACAGTGGGTGGCCTGCCCACTGGGCCATCCTGGGGAGTGCAAAGCCACGGTCCATACAGTCCATAACAGACCCCACTGCCACTGGAGGAGGCAAGTTGGCCAGAGGACATCCTGCAGCCCTGCCCGAGATAGATCCTGCCCTGCCACGTCTGCCAAAGGGCCAGCGGTTCTTGCCTTGAAGGGCCCAGTTCAGCGGTTCTTGAGACGGCGGGGCCCAGCGGAGCGGTTCTTGAGACAGCGGGGACCAGCGGAGCGGTGCTTGAGACGGCGGGGCCCAGTTCAGCGGTTCTTGAGACGGCGGGGCCCAGCGGAGCGGTTCTTGAGACGGCGGGGCCCAGCGGAGCGGTGCTTGAGACGGCGGGGCCCAGTTCAGCGGTTCTTGAGACGGCGGGGCCCAGCGGAGCGGTGCTTGAGACGGCGGGGCCCAGTTCAGCGGTTCTTGAGATGGCGGGGCCCAGAGGAGCGGTTCTTGAGACGGCGGGGCCCAGCGGAGCGGTGCTTGAGACGGCGGGGCCTAGTTCAGCGGTCCTTGCCTTGAAGGGCCCAGTTCAGCGGTTCTTGAGACGGCGGGCCCAGCGGAGCGGTTCTTGAGACGGCGGGGCCCAGCGGAGCGGTGCTTGAGACGGCGGGGCCCAGTTCAGCGGTTCTTGAGACGGCGGGGCCCAGCGGAGCGGTGCTTGAGACGGCGGGGCCCAGTTCAGCGGTCCTTGCCTTGAAGGGCCCAGTTCAGCGGTTCTTGAGACGGCGGGGCCCAGCGGAGCGGTTCTTGAGACGGCGGGGCCCAGCGGAGCGGTTCTTGAGACGGCGGGGCCCAGCGGAGCGGTGCTTGAGACGGCGGGGCCCAGTTCAGCGGTTCTTGAGACGGCGGGGCCCAGCGGAGCGGTTCTTGAGACGGCGGGGCCCAGTTCAGCGGTCCTTGCCTTGAAGGGCCCAGTTCAGCGGTTCTTGAGACGGCGGGCCCAGCGGAGCGGTTCTTGAGACGGCGGGGCCCAGCGGAGCGGTTCTTGAGACGGCGGGGCCCAGCGGAGCGGTTCTTGAGACGGCGGGGCCCAGCGGAGCGGTGCTTGAGACGGCGGGGCCCAGTTCAGCGGTTCTTTAGACGGCGGGCCCAGTTCAGCGGTCCTTGCCTTGAAGGGCCCAGTTCAGCGGTCCTTGAGACGGCGGGGCCCAGTTCAGCAGTTCTTGAGACGGCGGGGCCCAGCGCAGCGGTTCTTGAGACGGCGGGGCCCAGCGGAGCGGTGCTTGAGACGGCGGGCCCAGTTCAGCGGTTCTTTAGACGGCGGGGCCCAGTTCAGCGGTCCTTGCCTTGAAGGGCCCAGTTCAGCGGTTCTTGAGACGGCGGGGCCCAGCGGAGCGGTGCTTGAGACGGCGGGGCCCAGTTCAGCGGTCCTTGCCTTGAAGGGCCCAGTTCAGCGGTTCTTGAGACGGCGGGGCCCAGCGGAGCGGTTCTTGAGACGGCGGGGCCCAGCGGAGCGGTGCTTGAGACGGCGGGGCCCAGTTCAGCGGTTCTTGAGACGGCGGGGCCCAGCGGAGCGGTTCTTGAGACGGCGGGGCCCAGCGGAGCGGTGCTTGAGACGGCGGGGCCCAGTTCAGCGGTTCTTGAGACGGCGGGGCCCAGCGGAGCGGTGCTTGAGACGGCGGGGCCCAGTTCAGCGGTTCTTGAGACGGCGGGGCCCAGCGGAGCGGTGCTTGAGACGGCGGGGCCCAGTTCAGAGGTTCTTGAGACGGCGGGGCCCAGCGGAGCGGTTCTTGAGACGGCGGGGCCCAGCGGAGCGGTGCTTGAGACGGCGGGGCCCAGTTCAGCGGTTCTTTAGACGGCGGGGCCCAGTTCAGCGGTCCTTGCCTTGAAGGGCCCAGTTCAGCGGTTCTTGAGACGGCGGGGCCCAGCGGAGCGGTGCTTGAGACGGCGGGGCCCAGTTCAGCGGTCCTTGCCTTGAAGGGCCCAGTTCAGCGGTTCTTGAGACGGCGGGGCCCAGCGGAGCGGTTCTTGAGACGGCGGGGCCCAGCGGAGCGGTGCTTGAGACGGCGGGGCCCAGTTCAGCGGTTCTTGAGACGGCGGGGCCCAGCGGAGCGGTGCTTGAGACGGCGGGGCCCAGTTCAGCGGTTCTTGAGACGGCGGGGCCCAGCGGAGCGGTTCTTTAGACGGCGGGGCCCAGCAGAGCGGTGCTTGAGACGGCGGGGCCCAGTTCAGCGGTTCTTGAGACGGCGGGGCCCAGCGTAGCGGTGCTTGAGACGGCGGGGCCCAGTTCAGCGGTTCTTGAGACGGCGGGGCCCAGTTCAGCGGTCCTTGCCTTGAAGGGCCCAGTTCAGCGGTTCTTGAGACGGCGGGGCCCAGCGGAGCGGTGCTTGAGACGGCGGGGCCCAGTTCAGCGGTTCTTGAGACGGCGGGGCCCAGTTCAGCGGTCCTTGCCTTGAAGGGCCCAGTTCAACGGTTCTTGAGACGGCGGGGCCCAGCGGAGCGGTTCTTGAGACGGCGGGGCCCAGCGGAGCGGTTCTTGAGATGGCGGGGCCCAGTTCAGCGGTTCTGGAGACGGCGGCCGGTCTATGGCCAACTGCTCATTGCCTGGTGGTGCCCTCCTGGGCAGCGGGGATGGTGCTCCTTCAATGCCCACCTGGGCTGTGGGTGGTGGGGCCCTCCTGGCCAGCTGGGCTGGGTCCTCCCTGGGCAGCGGCTATGGGGGTGGTGGGCTCTCCCGGGGCAGCTGTGCCGGTTCCTCCCGGGGCAGCGGCTATGGGGGTTGTGGGCTCCTCCTGGGCAGCAGGCCTGCTGCCTGACCTCTCCGACTTGCTGCCCTTGCCCTCCTTAGTCGTGGGCCTGTGGCCCTTTCCTCCCTTTGGAGCTGTGGCTGGTGACTGTCTCTGGGTGGTGTCCGGGGGGGATGTAGAAGGCGGGCTCCTGCGGCGCCCCTTCCGCCTTCTGCTCCTCTTCCCAGGGGGTGGGCTGGCTGTCCCCTTGCTGCTGGGCGAAGATCCAGACATGCGGGCTGGCGGGCTCCAATACCCCTGCACCCTTGTCAAGGGGGCTGCAGGGCTGGTGGTGGCTGAGGTGCTCTTCTTACCCCGACGAGAAGGAGGGGGGGGCTCAGGGTCAGGAAAGAAGTTAGTAGTGGCGAGGAAGAGTTTCTTGGGACAATGGAGAGTGGTAGGTACAGTGGGAATGGGAGTGGAGGGAGAGGATGTGGTTGTAGGTGAGTCACGTTTGCTGTCTTTGGGTGCAGGTGCAGGAGGGATAGGCTGTCGTGAGGTGGATGGCTGTTGGGTGGGTGGGTGGCTGCGTTTGTGTGGTGTGGAAGAGGGGGTGACAGACACAGTGGGAGAGGACACAGGGGACGTGTAAATGGCAGTGGGGGTGGTGACTGCACATGTGCGGACTGGAGTGGAGGGTGTGCTGGTGATGGAAACACTGGCTGATGGTGAGGTGAATGGAGGTGTGAGTGTAGACGTCACAGGGAGGGAGGAGGGAGACGAGGAGGTGGGGGTCACAGAGGTGGTAGTGACTGTTGGCATGTCTGCATCGGAATGTTGCGTGTGTGAATGTCTGCGTGATCTGTGGTGCTTATGTTTGGATGAGCTTCTCTTGGGTGTTGAGGTGTGTGCAGGCTGGTCTGATGGTGTGGGTGGGACAGGCAGAGGAACAGGAGACTGGGAGGAGGGAGTTAGTAGAGGGAGGCAGGAGACAGGGACAATGGCTGCCGTCAGTGCTGAGGCCAGAGCCTGGAACGATCGCTGATGGGCAGCCTGACCCGAATGAATGCCCTCCAGGTACGCATTGCTGCGATGAACCTCCCTCTCCACCCCCTGGATGGCATTCAAAAGGGTAGTCTGCCCAACAATGAGCGTTCGGAGGAGGTCAATGACCTCCTCACTGAGGGCAGCGGGGGTAACAGGGGCAGGGCCTGATGTGCCTGGGGCGAAGGAGATGCCCGGCTTCCTGGCAGAACGGGCACGGGGCGAACGCTGAGGGGCTGCTGGGAGGGCGGAGATGGTGCGCTGGGTGGCGGCTGTACCTGTAATGGCGGGGGGCACGGATGGTGCCACCCCCGCAAGGGAGCCCCCTTCCGAGGACGTGTCCGTGTCGCTGCAGGGTCCAGTCGTCCCCGTCGTGGAGCTCCCCTCACCCTCCGTCTCACTGGTCCAGTCTGACTCTGTGGCATGGCCCTCCTGGGCCATGTGAGATGGAGCTCCCTCCTGCCCCGATGCCACTTCTCCTCCGCCTGATGATGCTGATGCACACAAGCACAGAAAGACAAACAAAAAGGGGGGGGGGAGAGAGAAATAAAGGGATATTGAGTACATGGATCTCCGGTACAGTTAGCGGACATGACAGACACAGATGCCCCCTGCACTAAGTTGCGCACTTGGGGTCCGCTACGCATTCCGTGGAACATGCCCTACACGCCTAGAGTTGACAACTGCACCCATGGATGACACGGCCCAGGGATGGCTGTACTGACAAACTACTGAGGGTGGTGGCTGGGGACACAGGGGCTTACGGGGGTGCCCAGCCTACAGATATCGCCCTGGCCTAGGGGGACCCCCAGCCCTCCTCCCCCACCCAGACACCTCCACTGCGTGACAACAGAGTAGATAATGCTTGTACTCACCCCCTTGTGTCTGCTGTGCTGCCCTCACGCGCCCATCCAAATCAGGGTAGGCCACCGCCAGGATCCGGAACATCAGGGGGCTCAGTTGACGGCAGGCACCCCGCCTACGTTGGGAGGCCATCCCCAGCAGAGACTCGGCGGTCTTCTTGGTCCCGCGGCGGATGTCCTCCCACCTCTTGCGGCAGTGGGTGCCCCGTCGATGGTGGACCTCCAGGGTCCGGACTTCCTTGGCGATGGCACGCCAAATCCCGATCTTCTCATGGGCGCGGACCTATGTGACACGTACAGGGAGGGAGAAATACCACGTTCAAGTTTGTCAGCATTTTCCTTGCCAGTGGCCCAACGCCCCCCATCCCCGCCAGGCCCCCCGCCATGCCCCCCGCCAGGCCCAACATGCCCCCCATCCCCGCCATGCCCCCCGCCATGCCCCCCGCCAGGCCCAACATGCCCCCCCATCCCCGCCAGGCCCCCCGCCATGCCCCCCGCCATGCCCCCCGCCAGGCCCAACATGCCCCTCATCCCCGCCAGGCCCCCCGCCAGGCCCAACATGCCCCCCATCCCCGCCAGGCCCCCCGCCATGCCCCCCGCCAGGCCCAACATGCCCCCCATCCCCGCCATGCTCCCCGTCAGGCCCAACATGCCCCCCATCCCCGCCAGGCCCCCCGCCATGCCCCCGCCAGGCCCAACATGCCCCCCATCCCCGCCAGGCCCCCCGCCATGCCCCCCGCCAGGCCCAACATGCCCCCCATCCCCGCCATGCCCCCCGCCATGCCCCCCGCCATGCCCCCCGCCAGGCCCAACATGCCCCCCATCCCCGCCAGGCCCCCCGCCATGCCCCCCGCCAGGCCCAACATGCCCCCCATCCCCGCCATGCCCCCCGCCAGGCCCCCCGCCAGGCCCAACATGCCCCCCATCCCCGCCAGGCCCCCCGCCATGCCCCCCGCCAGGCCCAACATGCCCCCCATCCCCGCCAGGCCCCCCGCCATGCCCCCCGCCAGGCCCAACATGCCCCCCATCCCTGCCAGGCCCCCCGCCAGGCCCCCAAGCCAGCCAGTGGCCCCAAATCCAGATTGAATTAAACTCACTTGTTGGTCTGGAGGACCGTAGAGTAGCGCATACTGGGGGAGGACCCCATCCACAAGTTTCTCCAACTCCTCTCCAGTGAAGGCAGGGGCCCTTTCCCCAGGCGCAGCAGCCATTGTCCCTTCCAGACCGAGGTCACAGCAACACTTGCAGTATAGGTCCTCTCCTGTGAAAGTTCAAGTCGCAAGTGGATAAGTAGATAGAAAATGGCGGTCACGTCCGCGGCGGTGCGTACCGCGGCGGTGCGTCCCGCCACCGCCGGCGCCCTTCGCCATTGGCTCCTGAAACCCATAGGCTTCAATGTTAACCAATGCGGCTTCGCGCCGCGGTCTTCGCCCGCCGCCCGCCGCGGTGTGCCACGCCAGCGCATTGACCTCACATCCCATTGTCACACTTCACAGGTCAGGCAGCCGCCATTTCCAGGGCCCACATGGCTCAATTTCAACTGCGTCACACAGGCCCAGGCCTTGCATAGCCACTCAGACACGCCATTCACTGCATAGAGAATCGTTTACTGTGCTAGCTGTGAGTACGTACCTGTGGGTTGCTTGACTGTGTGCTCCATGTTGTCCTTCCTAGGCACCGTCCGCTGGGTTGGGCGAGGAGACGGATTAATCCTCCCGTGTACCGACCGCTGGTGGACCTGTCGACAATGGAAGAACGCCACATTATCCTGACCTACCTTCTTAACCGTGCCACTATCCATGAACTGTGTGCCCAGCTGGAGCCCGACCTGATGTCCCCCATCCGCCAACCCACAGGGATTCCCCCTCTGGTGCAGGTCATGTCAGTACTCCATTTCTTGGCAAGTGGGTCATTTCAGACAACAGTGGGAATTGCTTCTGGGATGTCTCAGCCCATGTTTTCGAAGGTGTTATCCAGAGTGTTGTCTGCCCTGATGAAATCCGTGAGGAGCTACATCATTTTCCCTGAGGTGGGCGAATTGGCTACAGTGAAGGGTGATTTCTACGCCCTTGGACATATTCCCAACGTCATTGGTGCCATTGATGGGACCCATGTGGCTTTGGTTCCCCCAAGAGACAGGGAGCAGGTGTACAGGAACAGAAAAAGTTACCATTCAATGAACATCCAGGTGGTGTGTTTGGCTGACCAGTACATCTCGCATATAAATGCCAAATTCCCAGGGTCAGTGCATGACGCCTACATCCTAAGGAATAGCAGCATCCCTTACGTGATGGAACAGCTACAGAGACACCGTGTATGGCTAGTGGGGGACTCTGGGTACCCCAACCTGTCGTGGCTACTGACCCCAGTAAGGAATCCCCGGACCAGGGCAGAGGAACGGTACAATGAGGCCCATGGGCGTACTAGGAGGGTGATCGAACGCACCTTTGGCCTCCTAAAGGCCAGGTTTCGGTGCCTGCATATGACAGGTGGATCCCTAATGTACTCACCTAAGAAGGTGTGTCACATCATCGTGGCCTGCTGCATGCTTCACAACCTGGCTTTGCGCCGCAAGGTGCCTTTCCTGCAGGAGGATGGTTGAGACGGTGGTGTTGTGGCAGCTGTGGAACCTGAGGAGAGTGACGAGGAGGAAGACGACGGGGCTGAAACAGACAACAGGGACAGAATCATTGAACAGTACTTCCAATAGGACACAGGTAACATTTCAAAGATAATTTAGTAAATGTGAACTACTCTCCTGCATCTCTGCTGCCTGTCTATTTGCCCCAGTGTATGATGACTGAGTTGTGGCTTTTCCCTCCCTATTTCAGATCTGGGGTCCCCACTTAGAGTCCTGTGCTTCGTTTCCCCATGGACTACAGCTTTGTGGCAGCTGTTTGTTGACTTCACCATGTACAAGGACATATTTGCACTGTCATGTCAATTACAATATATTGAAATCACAGCCAGACTCCAGATAGTTTTGTGCAAAATAGGTGTTTATTTAAGTGCTCAAAATGGGATGGGTGGTTTCAAGTGGGTGGGGGCTATGGTGAAGGAATGTCCATGGCAGAGTCCAGAGTCACAGTCACACAGGTGCATTGTCCAGAGGCCTGTGGAGAGATGGAGCATGGGCAGTTCAAGGATGGACAGGGTGACAATGTGGGACAGTGGGATGACATCTGGTGGTATCCATTACTGGCGGGGGTCTTGACATCCTACTCTGTCTTCTTGCGAGATCTCAGGGCCCTCTTGCGGGGTGGTTCTTCTCCTGCAGGAGGTGGGGATCTGGTGGGCTGCTGCTGTGCGGGGGCCTCCTGTCCACTAGCGCCGGCGGAGGTGGTTGGCTGTTCTTGGTCCAGGCTAGTGGCAGGGGCCCTTGGGTGTTGTTGAGTGTCCGCCCTGGTGTTGACGAGGTCCTGCAGCAGCCCTACCATGGTAACCAGGGTGGTGTTGAGGGCTCTGATGTCCTCCCTGTACCCCCGATAGTGTTCCTCCTGCAGTACCTGGATCTCCTGGAACCGGGCCAGTACCGTCGCCATCGTCTCCTGGGAGCGGTTGTATGCTCCCATGATGGTGGTGAGGACCTCGTGGAGAGTGGGTTCCCTGGGCCCGTCCCCCCCCTGTCGCACAGCTGCCCTCCGAGTTGCCCTGTTTCCCTGGGCCTCTGCCCCCTGGCCGGTGTGCCCACTACCACTGCCCCCAGGTCCCTGTTGTTGTTGGGGTGGTGGGTTATCCTGGGTGCCCTGTAGTGGTAGACACACCGCAGATTGACGCGCCCTGGAGACAGAGGCATGGGCCCGCTGGGTGGGAGCTGTGCTGGTGTTCCCAGAGGGGTTTGGGTCTGTAGTGGCCTGGGCCTGTGTGAGGGGAACCGACTGTCCAGAGGTCCCCGATGGTCCGGGCTGGTCATCGGTGTCCAGGTCGACAGAGCTGCTGTCATCGCTGACGGCCTCTTGGGTGGGGGGTGTGGAGAATTCTGGCCCCTCCGCCACGGTGTGTTGACGGTCGGGTCCTGCAGGGGTATAGAGGTATGGTTATAGTTTCAATGTGTGGCATATGGGTGTATCTATGGGTTCTCGTGTCCCCAAGTGCTGGCATTCGTGTGTGGGGTCTTTGGTGAGGGTGGCTTGTGGGGGGGATGTGTATATGCATTGGGCATGCTTTGGTGATGGGTGTCCATGCTTAGTGGACGCATGCAGGCCTAGGTTTTGGGATGTGTGGGTTGTGATGGTGAGACATTGGCGGGGAATAGGTGTGCTGGGGGTGGGGGTGAGGATGGTGGTGGGGGTGAGGATGGTGGTGGGGGTGGGGGTGAGGGTGGGGTTCGAGGATGGGGGTGAGGGTTGGGGTATGATTTGGCATGCAGGTGGGGGGGAAGCAGTAGTGAAGCTTCAACTTACCAGTATCCATTCCTCCGCCGACTCCTGCAAGGCCGTCAGGATGCAGGATGTTCAAGACTTCCTCCTCCCATGATGTGAATTGTGGGGGTTGAGGTGGGGGTCCTCCGCCAGTCTTCTGCACGGCGATGTTGTGCCTGGATACCATGGAACGCACCTTCCCCCGTAGGTCGTTCCATCGCTTCCTGATGTCTTCCCGATTTCTGGGGTGCTGTCCCACAGCGTTGACCCTGTCGACAATCCTCTGCCATAGCTCCGTCCTCCGGGCAATGCTGGTGTATTGTATCTGTGTGCCGAACAGCTGGGGCTCTACCCGAACGATTTCCTCCACCATGACCCTGAGTTCTTCGTCTGTGAAGCGGGGTTGTCTTTGGGGTGCCATGGGGTGGTGTGTATGATGTGTGGGGTGGAGTATGTGTAGTTAAGTGTGTTGAGTGTGGTGGTGTGTGTTGTTTTGTGTGTGGATAGTGTGTGGGTGATGGTGTTGAGTGGCTGTGGCTGCTAGTTTGTGGATGCTGGTGTCTCGCTCTGGCCTTCTTTCAGAATTTTTTGGCGTAGGGGTTTGTGGGTGATGTGGGTGTGTGTTTTATATTGTATTGTGTGTGTGGGAGTGGTGTGTGTATGTGTATCAGGTGTGTGGGATTCAAATCGTCCAATGTGGCTGAGTTTTGTTCGTTTGTGTGTATTCTGACCGCGGCGGTGTGTCCCGCCAATGGAATACCGCGTTTGAATGACCGCCGCGTGGATTCGTGGGTCGTAATGGCATGGGCGTATTTCTGTTGGCGTGGCGGTGGAGGTTTTGTCACCTCCACCTTTCCGCCGACCGCTGGTCTGGCGGTCGGTTGTGGCTGTCGGATTTTCGGAGGTTTGCCTTCTGCGGGTCAGAATGACCGTGGCGGGTTTCCGCGGCCGCGGCGGTGTTATGGCGGTCTTCTGACCGGCGGTAAGTGCATTTTACCGCCGGGGTCAGAATGACCACCTATGTCCTGCTTTGTGTATGGTCCGACCCTAAACATAATGTGAGGTGTACTTGGTGCTTGTTGCGTGACCCCCCATATCATGGGGATGACTACGCAACATTGTGTTCTTGAGCTGGCTGATACAGGTAGGTGTATGTACTTCCGGTCGGTTGCATCCACAGCAGTGTCGATTTTGGTCTTCTTCGATGATCAGCAGCTGCGGCCGGACATATGTGAGGGGGTCCATGGCGACACCTGATGTGTAAGGCTTCCTGCAAGTGAATTGCTCCCTTTATACTGTCTGTTTCCACCTGCTGAGATGTGGTAGTTAGACTGCCACAGTCACATTAATGGTGTGGAACCTCAAAATGTCTGACAGAAACACAGGCTCCTCCAGCCTGTTTGTGTTGCCTCGTGACCGCAGCAGTCTGCACTACCTGGCAGTGCCAGTGAGACCACAGCGGTCTTTGCTCCATAAGCCCACATGACTGGTATTGCAGTGGGCCAACTGTCAAGCCTTATACTAATGTACTGAATGTAGGAATGTTTGTCTAAAATCCAATCCTATAGACGAGTGCACATTTATGCTGCATGTAGGAATCCTTTTCCCCATTCTTAGAAGGCTAATCTCTGTGACTTTATCTCTGAACTATTCTTAGTTCATGATTGTCTGTAATTTTAGACATAGCACTTTGAATTTCTATTTGACTAACTGTGACTTTATACTTTGAATTTCTTTGAACTAAACCTTCAAACTTGAGACTTTCGCATCTATCCTTTTGGAGTCACTATAGTGATTGAAGAACAAGGCACTACTGAATTTCTATTAACAAGAGAGACGTGTATATCAGGGAGCATCAAAGTCCTTACCAGGACTACACTGTTGTGAGTCCTGGAAGATCAGTGGGCCCAGGGTAACAAACATATTATCGCAAATTTGCACACTGATAGAACTAATAGCAGAGTTGATTGTTTCAATGGGATCAACCAGGTACTGAGTGGACCTGCAGAGGTAAATTGACTTTAGGGACCAAGAACTGTGCCTTCATGAGACAGGCAATCATGCCCCAGATTCAAATTGACCCAGTCCACAACCTGATCCTCATCTCTAGTGACTGCAGAAAGGCAATTGTGAGGATTTACGTGTACTTTATGACTTGGCTGTGGGGTATTAACATGCAGTACACTCTTAAATACCATCTTGGGTTCAGTCAGGCTCATTTACATAACGTTAAGCTGAACCCTTGGTAGCTGTGGTTGCAAGCAGTAAGGCTTGGCAAAGGAACTTAGTGTAAAGCATTTATTAGCATCAAACAACATGAGAGAAACTGGGCACAAATTTATAAAAATAGATTGCACTTTTATTAGTTTTTAGAGATCTTGATGAACAAAATCCACTGGAGGGCACCAGAGATGCTGGTTTTAGAAGGCATAATCACTTTTAAATTCAATCACAAACAAGTATTGGTCAACAAAAAGTTTATAAACTTTTGAAACGTTTGGAAGCATTAGTTTGACTACTCTAGCCTGGCTTGAGTGATCAGTTCTGACTGGACAGAGGTCCAAGGGGCCAGAGCAGATCATACAGATAGTTACCTGGCCCCCTGGGTGTTTTTAAGGCAAGTTGGAAACTTTACAAGATGACCACTATAGACATCAATGGAGTGGTCCTGATGATGAGGATAAAGGCAAAAGATGCTTAAAGGATGCTCTGGTTGTAGTAGGGTTGGCAGGGGTGTCTTTGTGGTTTCTCCTTGGTCCAAAGGTGACGTGGGCTGACTTTGGTGACAGAGATCGGGGTCACTCAAAGTCCTCAACGTTGCAGTAGCAGACCAGCCGATTCGTGGCTACTGGTCTCCTTGCACCAAAGTTGGGGCAAAATCATTAGGTGGGGGCTATTGCCTCTTGGGGGCAACAAATCTGAAGTTGGACAGCACTATTGGGTCAAGCAGACTTAGGTGTAACTTTTGGCTATCCAAGATTTGTCCTTTTGGGTGCCCACCGTCTGGTAGCGGTGAAGCTTCTGTGGTGGCTACTTGTTGGTTTCGGCTTTGCAGCTCTTGTGTCCCTGGAGCTGGTTCTGGGAGATCAGCCAACTGAGTCTTGGAGCCACTGCTTTGATCTGGGGCCTGGAATAATCTTTTACCAAAGCTAGAAGCTGCAGGTACAGTCCAAACTTCACTACATTAAATTGTAGCAGGTGCAGTCCTTTTGATTGTGCAGCCTCTCTTTGTGCAATTCCAAGGGCAGCTTGGCAGTACTTTTTCAGTCCTCCCACCAAATCCAACGTGATCTGAGATCAGCGATGGTTGTCAGTGCCTACTGCGAACAGAGATTACTGGGATTCCTCTCCCAGGGGGCGTCTGGTAAGGGCGGAGGGCCTGCCCCCGGGATTACACCATAAATGGGACCAGAGGAGAAGTCCCATGGATGAAGTGGGTTTTGGAGAGCACCTAAAGTAGCTGCAGGGGTTGCCCCTTTGGGCGAGCCTCGTGGGAGAGACCTTTATTGCCCCCTCACCATCTAGGGTACCCTGGGAACTTAGACATTATCCCCCGCTGCTCTGATTGTTGCTGTGTCACAGGGGAGGCAGTAGAACCAGGATGCCATCTTTGATGGACAAGCAGGGTGAGGACTGGACCCTCCCTTACTTCTTGCCGCCTGGTATGAGGATAATTTATCGATACGAAGGAAAGCAGCTTACTCAGCCTCTTTTCCCAACATGGGGAAGAATACAAGGAAAAAAGACAGCGAGTCAGAGGATCCATTGGTAGAGACCCCAGGGGCCACCCAGATGGCTGGGAGCAGCCAAGAATTTCAATCTGAGATCTAGGGAGGCCCCACACTCCAGGTTGTCCTACAGACTATAACATTCTCCAGAGAAGCACTTGAAATGAAAATTAATACCTGGAGAACAGACTTGGGGCTCATCCAAGATGATCATTGCTGGCTGGTGGAGAGGGTCACTGTCATTGAAAGAGACTTTGTTGAGGTACCACCTACTCTCTCCACGATTACTAGGAGACTCACTGTTATGGAAACAAAGATCTGCACACTGGAATCCAGAGTAGCAGATGTGGAAAACCACTCACATCACTACAACATACAGCTAGTGGGCTTCCCTGAACGGATAGAAGAAGACAATATGGTGGCTTATCTAGAAAAATGGCTGCGAGAAGAGGTTGTGCAAGAGGGGCTGTCCACGTTCTTCACCCTAGAGAAGGCACATTAAGTACCAGTGAGGTTGCCGCTGCCAGGGGGTTTGCCATGACCTGTAGTAGCACGCTTCTTCTATTACAAAGACCAGGACCACATCCTGTCCCAGGCTTGATGAGGAGGAGACATACTAATGGCAAACAGCAAAGTGCGGATCTAATCAAACTTCTCTTAAGAGTTTTAACCTCTCTGAGCAGAACTGGGCCTTATCACTCATCACTGGCACATGCTGAAATTGTGCTAACTCAAATTCTAATGGCAGCTCTGAAGTTTCTGGGACCTCAAGTATTGTGTTGCTGAATGTCACTCCCAGAACCTCAGATGAAACTATGTGAAACAGGGATATTGGAGATGATGTTGTTTGAACTTCTGAGGGCTGGTGACAGAGAGACTCAGAGAGCCCCGGTATTGTCAGTCTCCTGTACATTGGTTGTGATCAGCTCTGGGAGAGGTTCTTTTTCTTCCTCTTCTGTACCACCTGTCACCATGAGCATTGTAAGACCTGCACTGTCTTGATGTAACTTAAGCCTATTCACATGTATCACCCTATGAGAGTTCCTTGGGGGTGGCAAAGTCCACCAAGTATGTGTCTTCTCCCTTCTTCTCCAAACACGGGGTAAGGACCAGTTCATTTGTCTTGGAGGGCTCTGGGTGCTTCCGGCTCTAAAACCCACACAAATTCTCTAATCTGGTAGCAGACATTTCGCTGTATGAGTGCTTGACAAGTTCCTGGCTGCCTTCCAAGTTATTTTTTGCCTTTTTCATGTATTCAGCCATCATGGAGCAAAGGCCTAATACATAATCTAGAATGCCCTGTTTGGGCTCATTGAGACGTCTCTCCCAACCTTTTCTGACAAACCTTAAGAGACCCCTGACAGGGTTTCAAAAGAGTAGTTTAAAGGAACTGAAATCTACTCCCTTCTGAGGAACCTCCCAGTAGGCAAACAAGAGGCATGCAAGAAGAATAGCCCATCGTCTCCTGAGTTTCTTAGGTAAACCTATGATCATGCCTTTCATGGTTTTTTTTAACCTGTCAGTAAGGTGCTGTGAAATTATCAGTAATTTTACACTCATCCCACATTGCTTTCACATTGACAGACATGAAATTTGTCCAACTATCCAAGATGACCTGCTTAGGAAACCTAACCCTGGTAAAAATACCAAGGAAAGCTCTAGCTACTGCAGGAGCAATAACTGTCCTAAGGGGTATGGCTTTTTGGTACCTGCTGGCAAGGTCCACAATTACCAGGATAAACCTATGCCCAAATGCAGTAGGTGGATCTAGAAGGCCACCAGTATCAATTTGCACCATCTCAAAGGGAGTACCCACCACATGCAGTTGCATAAGAAAAGTCTTTGTCTTGCCACCTGCTTTACAATGGCATGGCAGGCAACACAGAAGCAACACAACTCCTTTACCTTTTCTAATATCTATTGCCAGTAAAAGTGATTGACTGTCCTAGGTTTTGGTCTGCCCCAGTGCGAGGAAGTAGCCTCTTGCTAGCATGGTTAGCCCATGTTTGGCCTGTTTGGGTGTGTGTTGGACTGTGTCACTAGGATCCTGCTAGCCAGGACCCCAGTGCTTACTGTTCTCAAATTTAACACTACATATTGATAACCCAGTATTTCATCCTAAATTGGCATACTGGTCACCCTTTATAAGTCCCTAGTATATGGTACTTAGGTACCCAGGGCATTGGGGTTCCAGGGGATTCTTATGCGTTGCAGCATTACTTTTGCCACCCGCAGGGAGCCCATGCAAAGGCTTCTACAGGACGTCCTTTGCAGCCTGTGTGAAATGGTGCATGCACCATTTCACAGCCATTTACACTGTGCCAGGTCACCTATAAGTCACCTACATGTCAGGCCTCCCAACCCTGAAGGCTGGGTGCAAAGTACCTATGGGTAAGGCACCCCTGCACAAGCAGAGGTGCCTCCATGTCATCCAGGACAATTTTCCCAGACTTCGTGAGTGGGGGGATGCCATTTTACAGGTGCACTGGACATAGGTCAATACCTATGTCCAGCTTCACAATTGTAACCCCAAATATGGCCATGTAAGGTGTATAACAATGGGGAATTGTACCCCAATACTGATTCCCGTATTGGTTGTACAATCTAATGCACTCTGGGACCTCAACAGTGGACCCCCAGTACTGCCATACCAGCCTTCTGAGGTTTTCCAGGCAGCCCCAGCTGCTGCCACCTCACAGACAGGTTTCTGCCCTCCTGTTGCTTGAGCAGCTCAAGCCCAGGAAGGCAGAACAAAGGATTTTCTTTGGGAGAGGGATGTTACACCCTCTCCCTTTGGAAATAAATGTTACAGGAATTGGAAGGGTAGCTTCCCAGAGCCTCTGGAAATGCTTTGAAGGGCACAGCTGATGCCCTCCTTGCATAACCCAGTCTACACCAGTTCAGAGACCCCCAGTCCCTGCTCTGGCATGAAACTGGACAAAGGAAAGGGGAGTGACCACTCCCCTGTCCATCACCACCCACCATCCATGTGCTTCTTGTAGTCTAAAATGCACACAGGTTTGCGCACCTCAGCAACCTGACCCCAAAGAGTCACAGGTTATGTACTTTCATAATGAATGGTAGTCAGCATGTAGACATCTCTCCTGTCTGCAAAGTTCACAGCTAGAAGCTCATCACCATGAAAGGCACTGCCCTATCCCCTTCAAGTGTTTTACAAACTAGCACTTTTGGGTAACCTTTACAGTTAGAGTGGATTGTGCCAAAAGCAACAGTGTCCGCTTTGACCAATTTTGTGAACAACTGAATGCCATCTGCACTGAGAGTGGCTCTATCATCAGATGATTCCTCTTAGCTGAAAATTAACTGTCAGAATCTTGCACTTCCTCCTCTGCCTCAAATGCAGAGTAAGTCTCATATCCATGGTCAGAGGATGATTTAAAAAGCATACCAACAACCTGCTGGGCAGTTATCCTGTGGCTAGCTGTAATCTTTATGAATAAAGGTAAACATGACAAATAAGTCAACAATAATCAACACAATGTAAAATGAGTAATAAACAAAGTGTGACTTTAACAAACGAGGAAAAGTAAATCAATAGAGAGCAAACAAACACCTATGTACTCAAAAACAATACCACTCACGTGCCAGAGACAGCTAGACTCACCAGCAACTACTCTGCACAGACACAGCAAGCACTACCAATATCCCACTAGAAAGAAAGAACAAAAGTAAATTACTCATGAAAAAACACAATACACATCATGGACAAATCCAATGAGAATTTCACACAAAATATAACGGAAGATAAAGATACTACTATTATTACACCATTTACAAAAAGACACATCCATGAAGGGGAATGATACTCAGATAGAGAAAACAGTATAAAAAGCACATTCTTATCAAACACATACAACTACACGAACTGCAGATCTACCAGTGTTAAAATCACAACCAGGAGTCACAGAAAAGGAAATCAAAAACTTTGCACTAGAATAAAAAGAAGAAATAAAACACTACAATAACAAAAGCAAATGATGACATGAAATAAAACAGTTAACAATATAAAACACTGTGGGGGTCATTATGAGTTTGGCGGATGGTAAAGGCTGTCTACCAAACTCCTGCCGTCAGGTTGCCGCCAGTCAGGCCGCCTTCCCGCGAGCCCTATTAGGAGTTTCCTGCTGGGTCAGCGGGAGGAAATTGTGTTTTTGCCTGCAGGCCCAGCGGGAAACAGCCTACAACATTGATGCTGGCTCATAATTGAGCCGGTGGAAATGCTGCAGTGTGTAGGGTATGCAAAGCAGACAGTGATCAGTTCAAAGGGGCTGGCCATCAAGGCACCTGCACCCTGACTCTGCAAGCCTTTACATGGTGGCGCTACCGCCATGTAAAGCTGGCGGAGAAGGGGGTTGTAATCCCAAACTGGCAGTGCTGGTGGTCCGACTGTGGAGCAAACCGCCACGTTCGTAATATGGCAGTCAGACCGCCGCCAAAGCGGTCAGGCCACCACTTTGGCAGTGGTCAGACTGCCACAACAACCCTGGCAGGCTGAAGACCACCAGAGTCATAATGACCTCCTATTCACCACCCAAATGTCAGTACACACACCACCAGCTGAACTCAAGTTCACACATACGCAAAAACTTTCTATGGTGTCTAGTGGTTTTCTGCCCCCCTTTGGGGCAGATGGATCTCCAGCTATGGCAGATCTGCACCCTGGGGCCAGAAGACCGCCAAAAGTAAATAGAAATACATATCCCCTGAATTGGGGCAACCATTGTCCAAGGGGCCGTCCCCAAACATGAACATATATCAGTTACTGGTACTAGTGGTTTTTCTGTCCTCCTGGGAGCAGATGGGCCTCAATCTACAGACGATAAGCCCTTTGGGGGTCAGAAAATGGTCTAAAGTGCCCTTGCTAAAGGGGCCATCCCAGACATAAATTTATATTTATCCCTGGTGCTAGAGGGTTTTGTGGCCATCCTGGAGTCAGATGGACCGCCAACTACAGCTGATTCCCCCACCAGGGGAGGCAGAATCTAGGCAAAAGTAAATAAAGAACATATCCCCCCACGTAGGGTGACTCTTGCCCAAGGGGCCACCCCAAAGCATAAATATATATTTCTCCCTGGTGCTAGTGCATTTTCTGCCCCCCCAGGGCAGATGGACTTCCAAACATCGCTGATCCACACCCAGGTGGGTTGGAAAAAAGCAAAAATAATGCCTATAATATTGGGCGTGACCCTTGTCCAAGGACTTGCTCCCATGCACATAAAAAAAATCCCTGGTGCTATTAGGCGCAGACCTGCTGCATGATTGTGGACCCACACGTGACCTTGCAGCAGGAGTGCGCCGCAAAGAGACATTGGGGGTGAGGAAAAACTCTTCTCTTTCCCCTGGTGCCTCTTTGCATCGCTCAACCCCTCCCCCTCAGGAGACAACACCTGCCTTCTTCTCCGATGCACTGGAAGTCAAGTGGCTTCCAGTGTGTCCTGGTGCCTTTCAATGATGTTGTTGCGTGCCATGCATGCTGAGTTCATCGGTTAGGGGGGAGTCAGGGTGTTAGCAGAAGTGCTTCCTCTGCCACTTGTGGAGGTTAAATGGACAGCCCCATGAGCGGGTGCAAGATTGGAACAGTTCTGTCCCCAGCACACTTCCTCTGCTGCGGAAGACAGAACCATTTCGTTCTCAGCATGCAGCAGGGGCTATTTGGTCACACCGGACCAGAACAAAGTCAAAAGTTCATGCATACTGCAATGGAGCTCGGACCAGCTAAAGGCCCCATTTTGACCTTCTGATGTACTGGAAATCCTACTGTGTTAGTATTGCAGTGTTTCTGAACCATGCTCTCAAGGAGGTGCATTGATTTACCCCATGCAGTCAAGGAGATGCGTCACAATTTCCCATACAGTGGTGGTGATGCATTGGAGCCGAGATATGATGAAGTTGAGGTGTGGGTGCTGGGTGATTCAATGTCAAGGCCATGTGCTGAGCCAACGAGTGCAGTGACTGTGATGCAGAGTTCAAATTGTAGGGACTTCATGTCAAGGGAAATACCATAGTGCTGGTTCTGAATTTAATGCACTGGTTTTATCCACACAATGGCTGAGATGCACCAGTTGTTTCTTTCAGTGGTGGAGTTCAGCTGGAGCAACACCTGAATATTTACCTCCAAGGGCCCATGATTGGGGTGGCACCACTTGGCAGGTCAGGCTAGTTGCAATTTTGGGTTGGTTTGAATTCTTTTATGTCCTTGAGACTTCAGATCTGAAGACCAGTCAGCCTGCTCTCAGAGTCACTCTGGGTCCTGGGTTGGAGAGCTGCAGATGCAGTCCTTCTCATCTAGGCAGGAAGGCACTAAGGCACTAAGTGCAAGCAGCAGGTCAGCAGTTCTTCCAGAGAAGCTGTCCAGCAGAGTGGCAGTTCTTGTTGCAGCACAGCATTTCTTCTCCCTGGCAGTGTAGCCACAGGTCCAGAACTGTACTGAAGTGATAGTGTCTGAGGTCTAATAGATTTACCTGTGAAGAGGGAAGCTTCAAAGAAGTTTAAGAAATGTACAGAGTTCCTCTCTTCCTGCCATGGCTCCAGATTCACCACATGGTTTTTGTTGCCCTTTGTGTGGGGGCAGGATACAATGAATTCATGTGTAAATGTGCGGCTGTGGCCAGCTCCTCTTTCCCATTTCTCAGGATAACCCATCATGTCACACCTAAACTTCCATGTGTGGGGCTGTCTAGAGGGTATACACAAGACCCATCTGTTACCCACCCCCAAGCAAGTGATCAGGGACAAGCTGTAGGCACACAGGATTAAGAGCAGGAAAATGCCAACTTTCTAAAAGTGCCATTTTTATAATTGTGGCAATACATCGATTTTACCATTAAAGAAAGTTTATCATTACAATTCCATAGGTACTAAACATGGCATTCATGACTTACAGGGTATTACATGTAACAGGGAATTGCTAATGTTATCCTTTGAGGGAGGTAGGCCTCACAGTAGTGAAACATGAATTTTAGGTTTTTTAACAAGCAGGACATGTAAAACTGAAAGGCACATGTCCTACCTTTTAATTACATAACACCCTGCCCTATGGGCTACTTAAGGCCTAACTTAAGGGTGACTTGTATTTAATAAACAGGGAGTTTAAGGCTTAGCAAGGGAGTTTAAATGCCACATCCACATGGCAGTGGAACACTGCATTCAGATTCCAATGGCAGGCCTGAGACAAGTTTTAGAGTGCTACTTAGGTAGGTGGCACAACATGTGCTGCAGGCCCAATGGTAGCATTCAATTTACAGACCTTAGATACATGGTACACTACTCTACAATGGACTTACATGCAAATTAACCATTCCAATTAAGTAAATACCATTTAAATCATGTTAAAGGGACTGTGCACAAGCACTTTAGCACTGGTTAGCAGTGATAAATTGCAGAGTCCTAATTCCAGAAAAACCAAATTCAGAAAAACTGCCAGCCAAACCAAATTCTGAAAAATTGGAGGTCAGAAGGCAAAAGGTTTGGGGAAAAGCAACCCTAAGGCTGACAGATCTTACACCTTGCCTTCCTTTCCCCTTTGTACTAAGGACTTGGTCCTCTGCTTCAGGATCCACAATCCATTGCCTTTCTCTTAAGGCCTTATGTGCTTTTGTGGAGACACAAATCCACTCAGGGAGACCTGGCATCGCTGCATGAATCCTTACCTCTACCAAGGCAGAGGATTCAAGGTCGTTGTCCATTAGATGCTCCACTAGGATGGCAAGGGATACAGCATCTTTCTGAGCGCCAGTAACCGCTCCCCACTGAAAGTCTACCACAGCTATGGAATGTGACTTTGTTACATTGTCAGAGTTAACAATTCCGTGCACCTCATCAGGTAGGATCTGGCATAGGGAAACCAGCTAAGCCATAACATGGTTATGCTGGCACCTTTATACCTTCAAGGCCTGGACTTCTACCCATTGATTTTTGGCCACCGCCTGTACTTTACCATACTAGCAGTCCAGTGGGCCAAATGTTCAATTTCCTCACCACCCAGGGAAACTAATGTGGCTTCAGTGTAGCCATTGCAGTCCCCAGGGACAACTTCCACTCTACCCCAATCCCTACACTGGCAGTCCCCTTCAGATTGTCTCTAGTATGTGACTTTTTGGTGCATGCTAAATCACCTCTCTTGTGCTTTGACAGTTTGCACACATGGCATACCATACCCTTCCATGGCTCATAGTTCATAATTCTTTCCCTGATACCTCTTCCCTCTGATTGGGATGTGAATCTTGGCTCCCCTCCTTTGGCATCTTTTACCGTCTCTTTGGGCCTCACTGACTTTTTAAACCTGCCCACATCTTTCCCCTCTGGATAGGCTTGTCTTTTCTTTTTGTGTTCACTACCTTGGATTTTTGGGCCCCCGAGTGCATACTCACACATTGGTTATTTCCCCCAGCCCTCTATTGCTAGATAACTTGGAGTATACTGGATGATAGTCTAACTTCTCTGGGGTACAATTTGTAAGTATGTTCTCTTTAACCATTAAATTGTATGAACCCTCATAGGTATGTACCTTGTTACCCTTTATCCAACCTATCCAACCAGTAACTTCACACAGAGATCTACAAAATCAACCCATATTTGTGTTGCTTCCTGTTGTGTGCTCCTAAACCTTTGCCTATTCTCTTCTCAGGTGAAACCAAAAGCTCAATGAATGCCTCCTTCATGTGGGTGTAAACCTCTGCCACCTCGTCCTCGAGAGCCAATAGCCTATTTCTTCCTACTTTTGGTATGACTTCCCAAAGTAAAGACCACCAATTGTGGGCACACACCATTCTCATCCTATGAGCTCCCTCAGAGGATGCCAGTCACTTATCTATGTAGTCCCCCTCTACATATTTGGGAGCCATACTCTGGGGAAACTTGGGATCATACGCACCCAACGTCCTCTCCTAACGTTCCAGGAGACTTAGCTGTTCCTCTAGATCCTTAGGTCTCTTTAGTGATATGGTGCTTCTCTCACTCCCAAACTATTGGTGGGGACTACACTTCCCTGGTCCATACCTCTTTCACAGAAATCATTGCAATTATCCTCATGTCCATTCTCAGGGGTACTCTCATCCTCCAGTAGAGCCTGTGCTTTCCTTGCCTCTTGACAGGCGTTAAGGACTTGCTCCAGATCATCTTTCCTGGCAGATACATTTTTTTCTATCCTTGCACAGTGCTCCTAGCTAATTGATTCTCAATGAGAGCAAGAGGGCCAAGTCAATTCTCCTGCTCTCATCCTTGAAGACTTTGTAGCAAAAATGTTTGCAACTTTGTAACTTATTCAGGCACCTTCTTTGAGAAGCAGGTGCCTTTGCAACTTCAGAACTTGACAACTTGGTAAAACTTTTTCTCAATGTCAACTTGGCAATCTCTTTCAGTGGGTCACTGACTTATTAAATGTCTGCTACAGCTAAACACGATTTCTGGATCCCACCACTAGGCACCAATATGAGGATTTTGGTGTACTATATGATATGGTTGTGGAGCCTTATAGTGCATTACACTCTCAAATGCCATTTTGGGTCATTCAGGCTCATTTACTTAACCTTAAACTCAATCCTGGGTAGCTGTGGCTGCAAGCAGTAAGGCCTAGCAAATTAATGTAGTGTAAAACATTTAACAGCTCCAAGCAACAAAATAGGAACACATTTTTAGAAGTAGATTATATTTTCATGAATTTTTAGAGAACTTTATGAACAAAATCCACCAGAGGGCTCCGGAGATACAGAAATGAGAAGATCTTATAATTTTTAAATGCAACAGCAAACAAGCATTGGTCAACTAAATGTTTGTAAACTTTTGAAAAGTCTGAAAGAGTTACTTTCACTACTCCGGCCCTGGTGGGGTGACCAATTCTGACTGGACAGAAGTCTAGGGGGCAGAGTGGATATTTTGGACAGTTGCCTGGCTACCAAAGCATTTTTAAGACAAGTTCCCAACGTTACAGGGCAACTGCCATAGACAGCAATGGGGTGCTCCAGGTGCATTGCTGATGATACAGGAAAAAGATTCTTGTAAGATGCTCTGGTTGTAGTGCGATTGATGGGGTGTCTTTGTGGTTGATCCTCAGTCCATGGGTGAAGTGGAGTGACTTTAGCCACAGAGATTGGGGTCCTTCAAAGTTCTCTACATTGCAGTGATAGGCCAGCTAATGCTGGGCTACTGTTCTCCTTTAGCCACAGTTGGGACAAAATCCTTAGGTGGGGGCAGTGTTTTTGGGTGCCATGAATCCAGTCTTGGACACCAATCCCAGGTTGGGCAGATTCAGGTGCAACTTTTGGATGTCTCAGGTTTGTCCTTTTGGATATCCAAGGGTGGCTACCAACTTGTCGGTTTGGGCTTCTTCAGATCTTGTGTCCTTGGAGCTGGTTTTAGGAGATCATCCAACTCATCCTAAGAGTCACTGCTTTGATCTGGGTCAGGGAATCAACTTTTGTCTGAGCCAGAAGCCACAGGTACAGTCCAAACTTCACTAGCCCAAAGTGCAGCAGGTGCAGTCCTTCTGACGGTGTAGCCTCTCTTTGTGTAATTCTAAGGGCAACTTGGCAGTCTTCAGTCCTCCTATCAAATCCAATATGATTTGAGTGGCAGGGTGCCAGAGGTGCCATAATCATCCCAGGAAAGAGCCCCAATGGGGACTATGCGGTCACTGCCCAGTGGACTACTGGGTACCTCCATCCTAGTGACATGTTTCCTGTGATGTGTGGCACCTTACTATCCCAGACTGCAACATTCTTTCACCTTTCAAGATGGCACAACCCTTCTTCCATCACCAGGAGCTTGGTTGACCACCCTCGAGGTGTGGCTACCAAAGGGCTACACGGTTACAGAAAAACTGTTTTGGGGACAGGTTCTCCCTCTCTGGTCCTGTCTCAACTTTGTCTGCAGGAACACAAGACATCCTGCTCAGTGGATTTATCACTACTGCCCTCACAATGGTGGCTTCTGCTTTGGCGCTCAGTTTTTGGGCCAACACCCTGAGTGGCCATCCTGGGAGAGGTGGTAACATCTCGCTCTGTGGCAACTGCCTTTGTTCCTATGCCTGGGAGTTGTTTTCAATTCTTCCTAGGCAGGCAGAAAGCTGTCTATGTTCCAGGACCTTTGTGAGGCTGCTGGACTAGATAGAGTACAGAGTGGCAGCTTTCTAAAAGTTGCTAAACTTTAATTGGGACATCAAATTCAATCTGGGTATCAAGTCGGTTTAATGCAATGACTAAACTGATACCTTACATGACCCATTTAGGTAGCCCTATTCAGAAGTTAGCCAGGGTGGGTTGCTTACTGATAGCTCTGTATTAGTCAATAGGGCCACTAACTTATCCACAGCAAAAGAACAATTTGGAAGTGTTGCTGTTAAGACATATAAAATGTGTACGTTCTACTTAACAATACACAGCTTGCGCCACAGTGATATGTAGGTCTTCCTTAGGGGAGACCTACATGCATTGTTAAGGTAAGGGTGGCTTTGCCATTGGTTTGAATTACAAAGTTGAGATGGCAGTGCAAACACTGTCCTTCCAGTCTGCAGTGGCAGGCTGACACCAATTTTGTATTTTGTCACACACAGGGTGCCACAGACAGTGCTGCAGCCATGAGTGGACACTCTGCCTTACGTGCCCTGGGTACCATATACTAGGGACTTATAAGTAAGTCAGTTCCTGCCAATTGGGTATAACCAACTCGACATGCAATTTGTATAGAGTTAGAACACTGCAACTCAGGTCTGGTTTGCAGGCCTGAGTGCACTCCCAAAGTAAAAAAACAGCAGCATCGATCCAAAAATGTAGGTGAACATGCAAAAGAGGCATTTCCTTATATGGTTCCCTTTTAGTCTATACCTCTCCCAGTCCTGAAAGATCAGCATGTCCAAACCCATACCATAGATACTGGTAAGGGTTAGCACGCTGACATTACTACCTGAATTCCACCCCCAAGTCCTTTGGTATGCCTATTATTGCACTGGTCTTGCTATTGGCAGATTAGTATAGATACATAAGATTAGGTATGATCACAAAATATTTTTTTAAATGGCAGCAGCCATCTAAGTTGCCATTTTCTTTTTGGGGGCTCAACTGAAAATAATGTAAACTGTCCTGTTCTGTAGGACAATATCATTGGTTATATTGCTCGACTGATATACTCTCTCTCTTGTGGAACATACGTACACCCATGTTCCACATACATGTGCAGGGTGGCTCTACGCATTTTAAGGTCGTCTCACAAAAGAGTTATTTTTCTTTGATCTTCAGCAGCAGATGTCTCCATCGGCAGGTTTACTCGAGTTTCATCTCCCAAGATGGGTCTCGCTATGAGCCATATCTTAAGGCATGATTACCATTATCAGTCTTGAATTCTATAATCCTTTGGTAGGACTTAGGGCTCCTCTGATCCTGTCGTGAAGCATTCAAGCGTGTTGGCAGAAGGTTGCATGCGCCTTACTTGAATCCCTTGCACCTCGCTATAACAATGCTGTGCATGCATTTTAATTCAAACGTGGCTTCATTATGCAATATTGTTTAGAGTCTCTTTCTGCATTCCATAATATTTGCTATAATGACATTGCACTTAATTCTCACATGCACAGTTGATTCGTTGACACTGCCATCCCACGTTAACATATTTATGGGCAGATCCCTTTCACCACCCTGTGACTAGCATACATAGATCGAGGAAAGAGTACTCTAAACATTTTTTACAAACCGTGTTTCATGACAATACGCTATGCTACAACATTTTCTAGGCTGCCAACATGTCACGGAAGGGGTCTTAACCTAATGAGTCTACAGAAAGTGTCAAAATCTATTTGGCACTTTGTCTTAGAATTAATAACTGTCAGCACCCTTTTCTTTTAAATGGTATCATATTTTGACAGCTTGACAAGTATGAGGCGTTGAAATAAAGTAAGAAGAAAACAAACAGAGCTGAAACTGATTGATGATGCTTGCTAATTAGGACTTATTTTTCTTCGTTTGTAGGTCTGGTTTAACCGCGCCTGTTAGTACCTATTGTTACTAATTCTATAAAATATGTATATAATGGATTGTGTTTCACCCAGAAGAGTAGTACTTTCTCACCTCATGCTGTTGAGTTTATGGCATATCATTCCACCATTCAGGAGGGGATATTTCACAACTTAAAGTGTAGTAAATCATCACACATGAATGGCCCAATTTACTAAAAAGAACTTGACACTTTCAAACTCAGTAAATCACCAATTTACAGGATAATGTCTGCAAAATGGATTTTAAATATGTATTAAAACCATTTTGGGACTAAGTAAAGTTTTCCAAATCACAAAATGGATTTACGACTTGTTATCCCATGAATGCTAAACTCAAGGGACATGAAAGGGGCATTCCTTTCTATGTACGATTCATACTGGTACATTTCAACTGTTTGTGACCATAATTGCAATAAGTTAAAAAAAACTCCTTAAAGGAGATGGCAACCAATTTGTAGAGGGCATTGAGCAGCTTCTCCTTTGGGAATTTTAGAGGCCAGTCTTGTGGGGAGCAAGCACTGGTCCTGATGACCATTGCTTGCGCTCCCCAATGCCTTCCCAAATGAGGAACATTTTTTTAAAGCAGCACTGGTCTGCTTTTTTCTTTAGGTAGGTAAATCCGTTTATTAGTTAATAAAAACCATAAACAATGAACAAAACGTATAGAAGCAATCAATAAATAGATAAAATCTTGAAATAAAAATTGTCAATAATGAAAAAACACTCTTTTTTCACATAGACAGAAGTCATTGAAACAGGGTTTTCTAAGGCAACAGCAAAAAAAACTAGCATAAAATGCAAAAATGCGCACACTATCTAAAACAAGGAAGGACCTGATGGTGTGCAAATTTGCAGAGAAAGTGCTAGTGTCTAACCAGGATAGCATTTGGACATCAGTTTTTAATTCAAGGTTGCTAAGGTCGCAATGAGTAGATTTAACCTTAGGCCAAACATTGATATCTAAGACCGGAGGGACCTGAGCAATAGGCAACTTTGAGGAAAAGGTGCTGATATTTAACCAGGATAACATTTAAGTCAACTGTAAGAAGGACTAGCATATGGTGCAAAAATGTGTACACTATCTAAAATAGAGAAGGTCTAAATAGTGTGAAAATTTGCAAAGAAAGTACTAGTGTTCAACCAGGCAAACATTTGGACATCGGTTTTTAGTGCAAAGTTGCTAAGGATGTAATAAACAAAATTAGGGCCAAAGTGCCACACATTGATAGCTTAGACAGAGGGACCTGAACAATGTGCACATTTGTGGAAAAAGTGCTGCTATTTACCCAGGATAACTTTTGAACAGAAGTCTTTGATACAGAAATACTGGGCTGCAATAGGCAATGAGAAAGCACTGATATTTTCTCATAGTGACATTTGATCATTGATTTCTGTTGCAAAGTTGCTGGGGCTACCATAGACAGATCTAACCTAAAGTGCAAGAGTGGCAATCATTGATATCTAAAACCAGAAGGGCCGAAGCAATGTGAACATTTGTGAAAAAGAGCTGATATTTAACTGTGGTAACGATTGGTCAGCAGTCTTTGATACAGAAATACTAGGGCTACAATAAACAGGTTTTACATACAAATGCAAAGGGGAAAAACCTGAAGAAGAAGCAATAAAGGTTGTCCCTAGCAGCCTGCCATGATCAATTATATCTACAAGGAGTCTTTGTAAGGTTCTTTCTTCTTACCCCACTTGCATCTGAGTATCTGCCTTGGCCAGGGATTGAAAAATATTCAGGTATTGTACCAATATAATATTCAGCATAGTATTCCTTGGGTCTAACAACTCCATCTGTGCTAACCTGCAACTCCTGATCCCTAGGTTGTTAAATTCTTTTCTCAGCAAACCTCTTCGCTGTGTAGCCAAAGCTGGACAGATACACATAATATGCTACAAGGTTTCATTTACCTGATAACATCGGCGACGTTTCTTGTCTTATATTTGGCCACCATCCTTCCACTTTTTTAGGAAATATTATTGTTGAAAAATCACCAATTCTTAATGCCAGCAGACTGTGCTTTATCCTCCAATGGTAGGTGGCTTCCAGAAGGAGTGACACACTTGGAGCAGCACTGTGTGACCATTTTGACACCTTTTCTTTCTCACTTGTCCAGCTTTGTAGCTTAATAGATTTCTTTGCTACTCAATTAGAGGCTTGTACCAATATATAGGCATTCCAAAGGTCACCCAGCTCGAGAACCTGAATGCCTGTTTTCAAGATATTTTTTGTTTTTGCCGTTCCATGCTGCAAATTAATTTTGGACCAGACTAGATTGACCAGTGTGCCCTCAGTGGCTGACCACAATTTGTGGAAGCACTTTATATAGGCCACAGATCTGGCAAGTGACTGTTCGTTAATGAGAACTCCAGCCTGACTTGGGCAGGTGATGCCAAACAGGGTAGCCTGAAGATCTGCTTATAAGTTCTTACCATGATTTTATCAAGGAGGCTGGCCCCAGCGCCTATCATTATTTCTGTTCCATCCGGGAGGGTTGGTTGCAGGTTGGCTTTCATTACTGTTACCAATGGCTTCAGGTTACTTCCTGAAATGGATTTTGCCAGTCTTGTGAAGGCAGGATTGAGTGATCGGGACTTTCACTTAATCGCCTCTCTTTGAGGGGAAAATGTAGCTCTTGCATCTAATTTGACTCCTAGATAAACGTAGGTCGATGTTCCATCAATTATGTTTACGCTAAGGTGCCGTTACGCATAGGCCTTTGGCTCCTACTAGGTTCTATGAGTACCATATGTGTATATTAAGAGATTATAGTCTATAGGTTTACGTAAATGTATATTGGTACTATTGTATATATATGTTAATATTTGATTACGTGTCAATATTTCATTATAGTGTTGTGTGTATTAGTGTAGAATGAATGTGGTCTGAATGATGTAGGTACTGTCTGTTTTATGATGTATTTTATAATGATTAATAAAATATTTATATAGTAATACTGTATCTTGGTGTAATGATATCCATGACAATATAGATAATCAATGATATGTGATGTAGCCTCAGATAGGACGTATATATATAATTTTTTTTGTAAGTGTTGACATACATTATAAGATGAATATTGCTACATATCATACTTTTTCAGTTTTGTATCTATGTATGAAATATGATTCTGGAGTACCTCATTATTTTTTGTGCAGCTTACGCATTTACTTCCCTGGTTGAGCTCCTATAATAATTCCAGGGACCCTCTTTCTTTGTCAGTCAACAAACCATAGTCATAACATATTTCAACCCTGTTATTCCACACATTGTTCTAGAGCCTCTTGTAGATGAGCTGAAAACACCTTTGTTATTCCAAAATTGGGAACCCCGGAAAAGATCTGTCAAGATAATTGGGTTACGAGTTGAGGAGGGTGAAGCTCAAGCAGCAACCACAATCTTTGTCAGAGTGAAACACAATCAAACCCCAAATTAACCTGTGCTTAACCTTCTATTAACTTAGTACAAAAGGAGTAAGGCTTTACCTAAAGACAACGTATAAAGTAATTATGCAGCATGTCATACAGTGATAAAGTGAAAACACATCACAAGAAAAATCCCACACCAGTTTGGAACACTAGAGCAAAATGTAATAAATTATTTCACACAAAAATAAGAAAATCCAATCAGTGAACCAGAATTATGAAATTTTAAAAGTTTAAGTGAAAATAGTGCCACAAAGCACAAAGCACCATCTGTGTTTATCTGATTGTGCAAGAACTGGGACATAGTCAAAGGTTCAGGCCAAGCCAGGATGGCCTGTGGTCAGCTAAAAGGACCCAGTTAGGCCCACTGAACAAAGTACCGTAAATCCTAGTTGAGCCTTGATGTGGAGTTCCAAGTTGATAATGAGCCATGTAGCAGAGTGATGTAAGGTCCTTGCATGAAGATTCGTTGCACAGCGGGTGTTGTAGGGAGCTGCGATGTACGATGCAAGGTCCATGCATGGAGATGTGTTGCAGAGCTGTGGCTCCGATGAGCTGTGATGGGCGATGTGAGGTCCTTGTGTGGAGATTTACTAAGGATTTAAAAGTAAATTAAAAATGCCTATTGAGTGTAAGCCAATTCTACCATATTTTAAAGGAGAAAGCACACGCACTTTAGCACTGGTTAGCATTGGTAAACTATGCAGAGTCCTAAAACCCAACAAAACCGGATTCAGAAAACAGGAGGCAAATTGCTTGGAAGTGTCCATCTTAACCTCCAGTATTCCTACAATTCTACCAGATCTGCCAGGACATCTCATTGCTGACCTGCTGTGTCACTGCTATCAATCAAAGTATTGTATTTTATAGCTAAAATTGCTAGGAATTTGCTATGACTGCACACCAAATATGGCATTTGATGCCTGTTTTCCAGCACTGAGGGGCATATTTATGAAAAGGGCAGGAATGCACCATATTTAACATTATATGGTGCTGTCCATGTATCTAGATCTCTCCATGTTACAGAATTTAGCAGGCTAACAAGGCAGAGTCCACTGACGTAAAAATACCCTTTTGGTACTTGATGAGGTAGTTAGGAAGAGTGCACTCAATTAGTAAAGGAGGGTTGGAATTGAGATGGAAGGGAATCTTGCATTCCCCACTCTTCCCTTGGAGTGCTTCGATGAGTGGCAGTTGAGTCTGTGCTGCACCATCAACTTGGATTATACTCATTATAATAACAAAAATACTACACCCCTCAAACTTCACTGTCATGTTGGCTGACAGCTGACATGTTCATGCATTATAGGTGCCATAAGGAAGAAAGAGGCACCACATGCTGCAAAGATGTGTGGAAACAAAAGGGCCTGCGCATTGTTTGCACATATTGTTCGAAAGAGGTACATGTGATCGAAAGTGGTAGGAGAACACAGAAAACCATCCTCATTCATTCACTAAAACATCTTGTTACAGTGGAGTCATTTGCAGCGCTTTCACTGAATTCTGTTTGTCAACCAACAACTCATCGCATTATGAAATGGTGCAAAGGGTGGACTAGCATAAAAAATAAATGACGTTAGCCGGGTGGGGGTGGCTCTACTGTATAGGAGAAGGGGGTTTTGCACCAAAAAAAATTGTTAGTCTGGTTAAAGGCAAAAACAATGCCTCAAACCAGCCTAGCATCATTTTATGATGCAAAACCATCCATACCACATGGCTCCTTTCTTAGAGAAGACAGGAGTCATGCCCACCACCCCAATGGACAGCACAGGTAACCAGTGTCCCCTGGGCATGGCCATTGCACCCTGTGCCATGCAGAGGGCCCCAAGTTGGGCCACTGATGGCACCTTAATTTAAAAAACGACTTGCCTATACTTACCCTTCATACCGGGGATGGGGTCCCCCATCCTCTGGTGTCCCCTCTGATGTGGGTGTGGATGTTCCTGGGGAGGGCACCTGTGGACCCATTCCAGGTGTTTAACCATGGAAATGGGTCTACAGGTTCCCTAAAACCTGGTCTGACCCAGGCTTTAAATAACGGTGCAAAGCAAGCTTTGGCACCATTACTTAGCCCCTCCACCAACCCGTGCATCATTTTAGCACCATTGTTTAGATGGGAACACCTACCTTGCATCTTATTGACACCAAGTAGGTTCATGCATCTAAAAAATGGTGCAAACTCCAATGTTTTGGCATTCGATGGGACTAACATCAAAATATAAATATGGAGTTAGTTTTGCGCCAAATTTGTGTAAAAGAAATGATGCAAATTTGGCACAAAAGGGGTATAAATATGCCCCATAGTGGTTTAAGGTGTCACTCAGGGCATGGTGTCACTTGGAAGCATGTATATTGCACACAATCGTAAAGAGGCAGAAAATATCTGAGGAAGCATAGGTCCCAGTTGGTTAAAGGACTACATGCATTACCTGTGCGTACAGACAGAATTGAGTGCTTTATATGTGCATAAAATAACCATTTAATTCATTCATTCACTGCATGCAATGCAACAAAACAGCCTATGCAGTAAAGGAGGGGAGGGGAAAGCAGACCCAAGATTAAAGCTGCGTACAATCAATTTGGACTCGTGCAGTTCAAGTGTGTGACTAGTGACACAGGTTGTGCTTCTCATTTCCATTACCATTGCTTCCAAAACTTTTGCTTTCTGCTTAGTGGTGGGAGAGAGGGCTAAGAGGAAACTGAACTAGGACTCTAGTGGTCATGAGCCAGTTAGCTGGCTGCTGCTCACAGTACTACACCTTTCATTTTCACTTCAGGTAAAGGAGCAGTTACTGTTAGAATAAGAGTGACTTCTTTACCTTTCTGTCATACTCGAGGTTCAAGGATAGGGTCGTGCTAGCACGTCTGACCTTAATAAGTAAACTTACAAGGGAATGCGAATAGGTCGAGGAACCTTTTGACTCGTGATTAAGACATTCCCATCATAACTCCAGGACATGCAGATCAATAGTCAATAATTAATCATCAACGCCAATAATCAATGATAATCAACAGCATTAATAATCGATGGAGTCAGTAATTTTCACACACCATGACCTTTTAGTCATGAATAACCACACCTTTAGTAAAAGTTAGAATATTTATTTCCCTATATTACCAATCCTAATGTCACGTAAATTAATCTGAAAATCAAATGATAATCATTCAAAAAACAACACTGGCTGTCCGAACCTGTGAAATAAACACAGTCTAATCAAAGCTTGAACTACTACACATTCTAAGATTACAGTGCAAATTAATAACAAGAACAATTGCACAAACAATATCACATACATTTAGATTCAGCAAAGAAATTAATTAAACGTTATTCCCTATTAGCAGAATTTCATTAGTGAGAATCCTTAACTAACAGCAGATTAGCATCAGCATGTTGGGCTTTATGCTAAACAATTTAGCAAACACAAATTTGGAAAACATCCAGCTATGGCTCCATCAAAACAGTGCAGTTGGTACCTAGAAGGAAAAAAAAACAAATAGGCATAAAAAACATATGGAATACCTCTCCTCAATTGGATCAGCAAGCTAAGATAGTCTTCGTGATCATGGCATCAGTTCGGTCACAAGGCATCAGGAAATAAAAGTTCAGAAAAGGCAAAATCTTTAAGCAACTCAAAAGAATAGAGGTAAACCCTCAAGGAGAATAGCGAGAATGACTTGGCAAAATGGTAAAACGGGCAATGCTGGTTTCTTCTCAGTGCAGTCCTGCTAATTTAAATTTCCTAAAACTAATTCCCAAGTCCCTATTGGTCAAGGGATTGCATGTTCATACTTTGTCCATTAAAACTAACACTTCAAATCTATGAATTCTACCACTACTCCGTTCACATGTCGCTGATTGGCTTCTCCTGCAATGTCCTCATCATCCGGCTCATCAGATAACAATATTGTTGCAGTCAGTATCTCCTCCTGAGAAAGTCAGTCTCACACAAATTACACTCATAACGTACATTTAGCAAGAACAACATCCTCTAGCAATCGGTTCTCATGAGGAAGACTTTTAGCTACAAGCACATTTGGGCAGTACAGTGGAAAATACAGTTTAATTCTCTAAGAAAAATTTCACTTAACGTTAAAAAAATACAGCTTGACATGAGGCCGGGCAACTAGGCCAAGACCTCCGCTAAGTTAAGGCCTACAATTAATAAAGCTAATACATAATGCATAACTCTTAATATGACATATTACTACATTAATCTAACATAAAATCTAAATTTCATAATAACGAAACATTAATAGGTATACTTTGTGAACATTGGCGGCCCCTCATGGTGATCACACTTTCAAATGCGTGTGTTATTTTTCTACTTTATTACATTTTCTACACAAATCCATTACTCAAAATACATGAACTCTCATTAAAAAAAATTCTTTTAAAACACCTGCGCTAGCAGTCATCAAAAACATTTTTATATTCCCAAATCCTCCACAAAAACATCCCTATTTTTTCTCTTCGAATGCAAATGCCACTCTGATGTACATGTTTCTCCCTCTTCATAACAAAGCAATAAGAAAGCAAGGCACCGCCTCGCTCGTTGTGGGTTCTTTGTGCCACCCCGCTCGTCTGCGTTACAAAACTACATTTCCGTTCAGTGAAATACAAAAATCCTTCTCATTAAGGGATGTTACAATATTGGGGTGTGTCTTTTAATAAGGAAAAAATTAATATAAACAAAATGGCCCATTTTTGATTCGATGAATGTCAATTGATTGTGCACTTATAGTTGCCACATTTTTGGCCTTTCTAAAATGTGATTAATTCTGTAAAAAGCATTATAAAAAGCTCTTATCTCTAGCAACAATTTAAGACAATAGGGATTATCTCACTTGGTACTGAGGACCTTGGTTCATGGTATCTGCCGAAGATTAGGTGCACTCTCTTCATGATCTCTTAATCCCTCATCCTCGTTCCCGTTATTACTTTTGAGGTTAATCCCATCTCGAGGGTGAAAACTGCAAGAAAATGCTGTTAATGTCATCCCTGCTCACCTTTAACTGGGCAGCAGAAATGACTGCCATTCCCAGCATCCTTCGTTGACTGAGATGAGGACATCAAACAAGGACTTTGGAAAAGAACTGTGGCCACTGAAGGGAATTAGGTCAAGGTGGTAGCTGCCTCTCACTAATCCTCTGCAGTGCTTGGGGAGTGTTTGGTGGTGCTTTATGGGAGTCACAGTTGTAGGTGTAATGGAACAATTATGTATTTGCCACTGGATAATAAAGAATTTGAAGCCTTGTTTTCCAAGAGTGGCTCTTACCACGCTTGATTCTTCTAACTGCTGTCCAGGTGTTTCTGGGTGAGAATGATGTGATCGCCAGCAATCCCAGGCCTTTCTGCTCTGTCTCAGTGAAATGTAATCCTGCCCAAAACAGAGTTTTGTTAGCCTGTTTCTTCTGGTCTTGAGGAATGGAAAGACATGGGGACAGATTTACAAGGCCCTTGCGCCCCTTAACGCCACAATGTGATCCTAACGGTCCACTACCATAGCGCCCTATTTACAAGGTGGCGCAAACTAGGCCACCTTGTTAACCCTTTGCGCCACATCATGCACAATATATGCATGATGTATGCAAAGGGGGCTTTAAAGGGGCGCTAAAAATGGTGCGATGGAATCTGCAAGATTCCATCGCGCCATTTCTAGCATCAATTTTTAACACCTGCTTAAAGCAGGTGTTAAAATGAGGATCACATTGATTTCAATGGGCCTCTCAACACTATACTGGATTAGCGTCATTTTTTTAATGGTAATCCAGTATAGCGTTACAATAGCATCGAAAAATGATGCTATTGTCCCTAACATGCGCCATGGGGCGCCGCATGCTAAATACGGCGCTACCATGGTGGCGTTAGGAGATGCAAGTGGGCCACAAGAAAAGTGGCGTATCACTAATATGTGCCACTTTCTTGTAAATATGTCCCATGGTATTTACAGAATACACTTATTCTGTTGACCGAATGAGTAGGGGACCACCACATATGTGCAAAGTTTTAAGTTTGCCGACCTGGCAAGAAGACACCAATGAACTGTATTTAGATCCTGCCAGGATGTTGGCAAGTCTGTTCTTTGAATGATAGTAGGAAGTTGGGTTCCATGTGTAAATTGGGAATGATAGCGTGTCAGAACCTTGATAAGTAAACTTACAAGGAGACACGCCTAGGCCAATGAACCTTTTGACCACATTTGGAGACTTCCCATAACGGGATATCCTCCTGGCATCACAAAGCAATATATCAATAACCCAATCCATATTCACAGTAACTAATCAACGGGTTAATCAATAACATTAATAAGAATCAATAAAGCGAACACCCTATGACCTTACAGTCATAAATAACCACACCAAATTTAGTTAAGTGTTAAGATATTTATTCCCTATTGATTGCAATCTAATAATCATCTCCGTAATCTCATTAGTAAAACTTCAGATTTATAACTTGAACACAATTTAGTCAACTCTTAAAGAATTTACATTCAGCATTAAGATAGTATTAGTAAGAAGCAGTTTAGCAAAGTCTCAGTAGTACATGATTCAACAAAGCAAGAACTCAGTCATTTGTCTATTTGCGTCAATTATTTGTGAACACCTTAACTAACCTCGAATTAGCATCTGCATGTTGGGCTTCATGCAAAATAATTTAGCAAGCACAACTTTGGAAAACATCTAACTATGGCCTCTATCAAAGAGCAGTTGGCACCTAGAAAGAAAAGGCAAACAGACAATTACAATTATCATCAGATAGTTACCCCTCCAACGAATCAGCAATCAGCGTCAGTCTTCGTCCTCAGGGCATCAGTCGATTCAGCATCAGCAAGAACAGGACAGGGCAAAGTCTCAGTATGGCATAGTCAAAGAATAAGGCTCTTCCCTCATAAGGAGGAGAAGCAAGCATCAGTAAGGACTTAGATAGAGGATGGTTTAAAGTATCAGAAGAATAAACAACAAAGCCTCAAAGATTAATGGCAAAGTATGGCTAATAATGGCTCGGTGGAATGGCAAGGAATGGTGAAGAATGGCAAAGAATTACTAATTTCTCCTCGGGTAATGCGGTTATATCAACACTGTTGAACTAGTCCTTAATTGATCATTTTTGGCGCATCATTATCTCTGTCCAATAATTCTCCACGCACCTTACTAGAATTTTCCACAAAACACAGTTCTCATGCAGTTGATTGGCTCCTGTAATTGACGTCTTTATCAGTAGGAATGTCAGGTAAGAAAAGTTACACTTTACGCTACAGTCAGTAGTCCCATTGTCTTCTCCCAGTCTAGGCAGCCTTGCACCTGTTACGAACTACACTGTTACATTTAGCAAGAATGTCTCCTTGAGCAAGTCGGGTCCCATGAGAAAGAATTTACTACGGCTACACACACATCTCTAGCTTCTGGAAAAGTACAATTTCGTGTCCTTCATGAAAGCAGCACTTTGCACGTTAGAAAAACATATTTTGATTTGAGACCAGGCAGCCAGGCCCAGACCCTCGCTAAGCTAATGCCTAGTAATTTAGTTTAGCAAACCCCTAATACATGACCCTAATTATAATATGCTAATACAAACTGAAACATTAGTACATATTTAATTCATCATTAATAACCTTCATTAGTCTTTGTATACATTGGTGGTCACTCCCCGTGGGCACATTTCAGACGCCTGCATTATTTTCTACGTTAGCACATTTTCTATGCAGCTTCATTACACAATATACTGCAAGCCCTTGATGTTATTATTGATTTTAAAGGTCACACTCCAACAATCCCTCCTCTGATGACTCTTGTCATCACACAAACCTTTCCTCTCACATTTTACATTCTAGAATTCCTTCATTTAAATTTCTTCTTTCAATCGTTCCCCCTGTGATTTTGCCCTAAACAATTTTTCCCTGTGTTTTTCTCCCTCTTATTATTTTTCACCATTTTCAATGTTATTCTTTTACTAATTTTACATGACACCCACAATCCAAATAAGCAAGCTATGACAATCAATATTCCCTGTATTCCCTGTATTATTTTTGCCAATATCCCATGCCAAATACTACTAAACCAACTTCCCATTGAAGCAAGTCCTTTCCCAAAATTTTCCCAAACACCTGGCTCTTTGAGTTCCTTCAAATCTGTACAAACCCTAGTTAAGTTAGTAAGCCTACTTCTAATCTCATTACTACTGTCCGGTATGTAAGCACAACAATGACGCTCATTAAGCATCTTACAGACCGCCATTTTTCGTTAAAAGAATGTCTAAAGCAAGCGTGTTTTGAAGAGTCATAGCCCTCTCCGCAGCAAATTCAGTGTCCATCAGGAGTATAGCCCCTGTAAAATTTGCCAGCATGTTATCCACAATAGAAGACAATTTCCGAATCTTTATGGAGTTTAAGATAACTCCCACTGAAGGAATTATCGCCCTAAATATGTCTCCTACTACACCAGAAGCAGTCTCTCTTTTCTGTCTATTTCGATGTAATTCAGACAGTTTCGGAAACCTTTTCAAGTTATCAAGTTGATATACCTTTGGGAAAACTATCCCCAAATAACATGTCCCATGCCACCCCTTTGGAAGACGGTAATAAGCATTAAGTCCACATATATAATAGATCCCAGGGATAGCTGGATCCTGTCCATTTAACAGGAATGCCCACTTACTCTGAAACAAAAACACATGCTTACATTCACTCATTCCCACAAACACACTGTCATAATAGGATTTTGGCCTAGATATGCAAAGCTTCCCTACGTGTAGTGCATCTAAAGCTAACTTCCTCTGTTCCCTAATTGCACTATAACCCTCATTACTGGCAAAAGCTCGCTGCTGCAGTCCTTTCTCCAATTTTCCCTTCAATGCCCTTCTTCTATCTTCCGTGTGATCTGAAAAGCTTTTCTCTACAGGTGTAAGCAAACATGTCAAATTTTTGCGGTGTGCATAAGATGTACTAATTATTAAAGTCACCTCAAAAAATCCCTTAACTAACTTTATGCTATAGTGCTTAACTACAATACTCAAATCCTCTATGATAGGCACATAAGAAAACAGAAGGTTGTGATTGGAATAAAAATACTGAATCTCTTCCTGGTTATAGAATCTTGTTAGTAACAGACTACAACTTATCCCATATGTTAATAGCAGACTGTGATAGGTAACCCCCTCTTGTACCAAAACAGGAATCTGCGTGCACACATAACAATCTTTCGCATCCATTGTGTCAAAATACTCACTCAGCAAGCGATAGAAAACATTAGTTGATAATTCCCCCTTTGCATTAGTTCCCTCATGCAAATATTTAATATCCTGCTCAAACCTCTCCCAAGCTGTTAGGGCCGTGGCGGTCTCAGGAATTGTAGCATTGTTAGTTCCACTCTTACCTACTAATGGCATTCCCACAATCACAACTATGATGAATATCACACACACGACACCCAAACCAACACCCAAACATTTACAACACCTACTTCCCCTATTTTCCTCTCTAGTGTTAGCCATGATCTGTAAAGAGTGAAGGATGATTAGTTCAAACAACAACCATCCGAGGACGGTTAAAACTCTCTTTTTTCTTTTCCTTTTTTTTCCCAGCAAAGTTAAAGCAAGCGAAAGTCTTTCTTCAGCAATTGTTTACAGCTTTCAGTTTCACTCCCAGGATCCTTGTCAATTCAGGTTAGCAGCTTGTCAAAATCGGGTTTCAAAAGTCAATTCAGGTTATCAGTTTCACATCCGGTAAGTTATCAGTTTTTTCTTTCTAAAATTTTTTCTTTAATTCATTTCTTATGCCGACTCAGTCTCTTTGGCCAGACTCAAGTACCAAAGTACTGACCTGGAATCTCTCGACCAAAGCAAAACACCTAGAACGCTTGTTGCCATTCAGCTGACAGTGCACACGCCCATTCAGGACCCGCATACCTTCTGTTTGCTACTCTTTTTCTTTTCGATCACCTTGCAATTCTCCTTCACTCAGATCTTCTCTCCTTGTTGTATAAACCTCTTCCTCGATTGCATCTTCGACAACCACTTTCCCCTTCTTCACTTGCAATTCCGCCCACTTATCTCTTTTCAGCGTCTCTCTGGCCTTTGATTTTTCCTGGGGCAACCCTTTGCCCTCCTCTGACTCTGTGGTGTTTTCTCTTGATGGACCTGCAATTTGCTCAGGAGGAGTCTGGACACTCTGACTCACTTCAGCTTCAACTCCTTCGCCTTCTGGGTATGTCAGGGGCTCTAGCTCATTTCCATATTCATCTGCTTCTGGGAGAACCTCCTTCTGGTGTGGCTCTCCTGGTGCCTCAGTTGAGATAGGCTCACTGTCACCCCCCTGGGTCTCTTCTCCTTTTTCTCTTACTGGAGTGACCAAGCCATCCTCAATGGGCTCTACTTCAGTCTCAGTTCCCCTTCGATCACTCTCCGGTCCTAAGACTTCCTTCCCTGTTGTTGGTACTGTCAACAACTCAACTTCCTCATCAGTTGGACACGTCACTTTTTTCGTGTGACTGGCATAGATCCAGTTCGGAACTCCCGCACACTTCACAGCAGTAGTAGTTATTAGTATTACTTGATATGGCCCCTTCCAACGCGGCTCCAAACACGACTTCCTTACGTGTTTCTTGATCACAACCCAGTCACTAGCTTTCAGGTTGTGCCCTGGATCCTTTATTGGTGGCAGAGTGGTAGCTTCCACCTGGTGAGAAAAAGAGTGGACCACGTCAGCCAGACCCTTGCATTAGTCCAACACCAAATCATCTGTGATATTCACAAGAGCATTTGCAAACACTGTGGGCAGTCTCATAGCTTGGCACATGAGAATCTCATGAGGAGACAGTCCTGTTTTCTTGTTAGGTGTATTTCTCATTGACATTAGCACCAAAGGCAACACATCTGGCCATTTCAAATCTGTGGCTGCACACATCTTTGCCATTCTCGACTTTAGGGTCCCATTCATCTGCTCAACTAGTCCTGAGGCTTCAGGGCAGTAACTACAATGCAACTTCTGTTCAATGTTCAATGCTGCACACAGTAGCTTAACCACCTCGTTGTTGAAGTGACTTTCTCTATCTGATTCTAAAGACATTGGAAACCCAAAACGTGGTATCAATTCCCTAAGCAGCAGCTTCGCTACTGTGAGACTGTCATTCCTACGTGTAGGGTATGCTTCAATCCAGTGACTAAAGATACACACAACCACCAACATGTATCTCAAACCTCCACACACAGGCATCTCAATAAAATCCAATTGCATTCTGCTAAATGGACGTCCTGCTCTCCCAATGTGACTCAAATTCACCACTGTCCCTTTCCCCGCATTCATCTGTTGACAGATGATGCACCTATGACAAATCGCTTCTGCAGCTTGTCTGAACTTCGGGTTAAACCAGTCAATTTTGAGCAACCTGATCATGGCATCCCTCCCAATATGTGCTTGACCATGGTAAAACCTTGCAAACTGTGACCTTCATCTGAAACCCACAAGTCATCTGGTCTTTGTACACATTGCATCCTTATCCAAGAACACATCTCATCTTTACTGGCACGTCCCTGCAACAATCTTAATTCCTCTAACTTGTCAATAACCCTTAATGCGTATCCTGTGCATGTCTCATTTTCTTTTTCAGGTAACAATTCCCACTGATCCTTAAACGATATACAGTTCAATGCACAAAACCTTGCAACTTGACCCGAATATCCATTTCCCATTGAAACAAAGTCTTGTGATTTCAAATGAGCACTGCATTTTACCACAGCAATTTCATGAGGTAGCTGAATCCTGTGCAACAACTCCTTAATTCTTGCATCATTTTTCACTGGAGAACCAGAAGAGGTCAGGAAACCCATCTGTGACCATAGTTGGCCAAAATCATGGACAATTCCGAATCCGTACCTGCTATCAGCTGAGCAGAAGCATGGCAAGCTCTAGTAAGAGCAACCAATTCAGCCACTTGAGCAGAATATACTCTTTCAAGCCAGGACGCTTCAAGGATACCAGAGATCGTATATACAGCGTATCCGGCTCTGAGCACTCCGACTGAGTCTCTCAGACATGAGCCATCGACAAAGATAATTTGGTCATTTTCTTCCAATTGGGTATCTTTAATATCAGGCCTCGGTTTGGTGCACATTTCTGTTACCTCAAGACAATCATGTTCTACATCTTCAACATCCTCAATTTCTGTGTTTTCATTTGGAAGCAAAGATGCCAGGTTCAACACTGTACATCTTTTCAACGTTAGATTTGGTGACCCCAATATAATCAGTTCATATTTTGTCAGTCTTGCATTTGTCATGTGTTGCGTTTTTGTATTGATTAACAAGATCTCAACTGAGTGAGGGACCATGACTGTTAAAGGATGTCCCATCACTATGCCTTCACACTGTGTGAGGCTTTCACCAACTGCTGCTACTGCACGCAGACAACCCAGTAAGGCTGCTGCAACTGGGTCCAAAGTAGCTGAAAAATAGGCTACTGGTCGGTTTACGCCTCCATGGATCTGTGTCAGGACAGACAAAGAACATGCATCACGTTCATGACAAAACAGAACAAAAGGCTTTGTGTAATCAGGCATACCTAAGGCTGGAGCCCTGCACATGCTCTCCCTTAGCTCAGTAAACACCTTAATTTCCTTTTCTGACAGCGTTATGACATCTGGCCCTTCCTTAATGGTCAGTCTCACCAATGGCTTGGAGATGACTGAGAAATTCAGGATCCACTGACGACAGTAGCCCACCATTCCCAAAAACATCCTAACATCTCTCCGTGTCGTTGGGTGATTCATCTGTAATAGTGCAGTCACTCTTTCCCTGGATAACTTCTTCGACCCTTTCTCAATTTGATGACCTAAGTATTTCACCTCTCTCTGGCAATATTGCAGTTTCTTTGGGGACACCTTGTGTCCGTTCTTTCCTAGGTGGTTCAGTAAGGCAATCGAATCGTACTTGCACTCGTCTCATTTTGGATGCTATCAACAGATCATCAATGTACTGCACTAGAGTCGATTGAAAAGGCAATTCCAATTACTCCAAATCCTTCTTCACTATCTGATTGAAGATGGAAGGTGATTCCGAAATCCCTTAAGGGATTAAACACCAATTATAAACCTTATCCAAGACTTTGAAACTGAAAAGAAATTGGCTGTCCTCATGAAGAGGCACAGAAAAGAACGCTTGGGACAAATCCACCACTGTGAACCACTCTGCATCGCATGGAGCCTGGAACATAATCACAGCTGGATTTGGCACCACTGGGCAACACTTCACCACTATGTTATTAATCTTTCTCAAGTCTTGGACAATTCGAACTTTCCCACAAGGCTTTCCCAGTCCCATTATTGGTGAATTACATGGGCTGCTCATTACCTCCTTCAAGACTCCCTGTTTCACAAAGTCTGCAGTGAATTGCGCCACCTTTATAAGGACATCTTGTGCCATTTGGTACTGCGGTACCTGGGGGAACACAGCATTTGGCTTCACATTGACTTTGATTGGTTCTACTCCTTTTATCAGTCCCACTTCTTTCCCTGTCAAGTCTCACACCTTCTCTTGGACTGTCCCCTGCAAGTCTGCTGGCAGATCAGTCACTGTAAACATTGGGAAGAAGTTAATCAGAGGATACTCTTCGTCTGTGGTCTCTGTCTCAGGCTCTGAAACCTGCTCCTCATCTCCTTCATCGTCACTGTTTGTCTGAACCTCAATTACCTCATTAGAACAGGTGATCGAACATCTTGTCTTGCACAGTAAGTCTCTTCCCAGTAGGGACAAGGGACTCGAATCGCAAACCACAAACCTGTGCAATCCCTGAAAAGTGCCAAGCTCAACCTGCACCGGATATGTGATCGGGTTAGTCAGGAGTTGATTTGACACTCCTAATACCTTGACTGTATGTCCTGAAAGGGTCAATTTCAGAACCTCTGCGCTTCTTACTGTAGAGCGTGTAGCTCCTGTGTCAACCAAGAATGAAACCTTGTGACCCATTACTTTCCCTTGCACATAGGGCCCTTTCTGATCTACTTCTAGGGACGCTGTAAGCCTACACTCCTCACTATCTGAACTCTCATTCGACCATTCATCATTTATTCCATTCTCACCACGCAATGGGAACTATTGTACTGTGTTATTTTGACTCATTCTTTGACCTGTGACCTGTTGAGGAAGCATCATCTGTTGCTGTTTCCATTGGTGCTAAGGGCACTTGCATTTGCTGTCTAGGTACCATGAGATCCTGCTGGTGCATTTGCTGCATCTGCATCGGTTGTACACGCGGCATCAGCACCTGTTGCATGGGTTGGAGACCCTGCATCTGAATCATGTTATTCAGAAAATTCGGATTGGGACCTCTCAACCTTGGTCCCTTCACGTTTTGAAATGCACTGACATCATTGCTTTGCTGAACAACACCCTCCTGCACCATCATTGGGCACTCCCGCTTCCAATGTCCAACGCCCCCACAAGCATGACAAGGTAACATCTTCTTCATCCCCTGTACATCGTTTTGAACCACTACTGTATTCAAATCCGGACTTCTATTCACAAAACCTCCACAACCTCTGCCTCTCATCCCGTTTCCTTGCAGCTGTTGCACCACCTGTTGTAGACAACCTCCCTGCATCCCTGACTGTGCTGCCTTAATCTGCATCACCATCGCTTTCTCCTTCAGCTTCCTCTGCTTCAACTCAATCTTTTCACTACAGTATTTTGCATACTGTAACACCTCGTCAATCAGGTTTGCTTGCCAACAAAGCAAGTGATTCTTAATCATTTGACTAATCTCAGGTCACAATCCTTCAACAAATCTGAACACAATGTGATTCATGTCCTTCGCCTCAATAACCTCTGTACCGCTGTAGTTCTTGAACGCTTTCAACAATCTCTCATAATAGGCATGTATCGACTCCTTGGGTTCCTGAGCTGTCCGATCAATCTTTTGCCAATCAACATTCTGCGCGACATCCTCTGTTTCAGGAACTCAATCACCTTATAGTAGTATCTCATCACCTCAGGAGACGGTGCTACTGTGACTCTATCACTTGCCGGTTCCGCTGTTGGCCAATCCACACTCCTCTTGCACTCGAGCCACAAGTCAGCTGGAACTATGATCTCAAAAAGAGTATTCAGGTCTTCCCAGAGACATTTTGCAAGCTTCACAAACCTGTCCGTCTGCTGATACCACTCTATTGGTTTCTCCCTCAGCCTGGGAAAGTCATTCGTAAATGACTTAATTCACCTCTAGTCCACGGCACATGGACAAGAACCCCTCCAGCTGTTTCTTTCATCGGTAACATCTTTACCGCACCCGCATCCTGTGAGGCCTTAGCTGGCTGCGTTAAGCAGCCACTCTTCCTCTTGTCTCTTTTCTTCGCCCATCTGCCTTCCCACTTCTCTAAGGCTCCCCAAACTTGTGCACTCTGCAGTATCTCTTTAAGATGTGCCTTCACCCCAGTAGACCTCATGTGTTCAAAATCCTTAGGCTCAAAGTCTAACCTGTAACTCCTCTTCAGATGTTTAGTACTTTCTAAGTCTATTCCAGATTTATCTGCCAAATTTGCCAATCTCTGATGCACCCTGCTCACTTCTTTTGTTATTTTTGGACACAAGTATCTCAATTCTGCTTCCGTGTACAATTCTAGCCTGTTCACTCCAATGCTCGCTTCAACTAGTTAATTTGCCTCCATGCCCAACCTTACAAAATTCAGGTACTCTTTCCCTTCTGACCTTCCTGCTGCTGCAGGAGTAGTCTGTGGTGAATTTAACTTGTCTAACCAATCGTTCAGCTGTTGGGCTGTCAATCCTTGTAATAAGATATTCCCAGCCTACACTATTGGTGTTTGCGGTATATTCGCACTTGAGATCTTCGGTGTCAGCAGGCCCAAACCTGATTGTCTCATGGCATCTGAAGGAGCCCCATTCGGACTGAAGTCTAACAAAGACCTAGATCATTCGAATGTCGGTTCCACTGGAGTCATTCCTTGAGAGTTCCCTATGAACCCTCCTCTTGTCATCTCTTGGGTCATTATTCCCTGAGTCATCCATCTCTGACCAGGGCTTCTTAGCCTCTTTGTCTTTAGAAGAACTCTTGTCAGTCTTACAAGTGGCTTTCCCCCCTTTGTTTTCATTTTCTTGAGCTATGGCTGGAAACATCCTAATTCCATCTATTGTTTCTCTCCTCCAAACTCTCTGTGCACTATCCCACCTAGCCTCCACTAGTAACGTTTCTGCTTTCCTCATTCTCCTCTCGAATTTCTGCTGCTGTTGTCGTATTGTCATCAGTTCCCAAATTGCTAGCGCCCCAAACTGTGCTGGCCTTGGAGGTGGCTTTAGCTCATTTAACACCCTCTGCAAATTTTCCAAAATCCTTACATTGAACGTTCTGTGCTCTGGAAACGCCAAACACCCTTCTTTAATGTCGCTTTGCACCACTGTTTTAGCCAAAGACATGGTGCGACACCTCTTTCCTCCATTACGGCATAAGTCAGTGTATCTTCTGGCAATGGAACCTCCCCTACACTCTCAGTAATATATGTGTCTCCCCTCAAAGCGCTCTTTAAAGTCTTGAAAAATTTCATTTTTGCATCTTTTATTTTGTTCACAATCGAATCAGGATCACTTTAATTCTCAGAACTCTCTTCGCCTACCTTCTCAACCAATTGCCTCTCACGGACGGCCGCCAATCCGTGCGCGACCCTTCTCACTAACCAACATATCCCAGCGCGGCTCCAATGACGTCACACTCACACACATTGCAGCTGACAAAGTTTGCGGCTTGTCTTCCTCACTCTCTCTATTCACACAAAAACAAATGCAATATATTGCGAGCACCAACAAAACTTAAATTTGCCTGTTTACTACAGGAAAGGGTAACACAATCGCTTCAGAACTTTACAGAGATTTTGCTTAGCCTCGGCCGCTACTCAGATTCCGCACCCACAAGCAAAATTTGACCCGCAAATCTTTACTCATGACTTGTGAATGGGTTGGTCTAGTGCACTTTAGAACTCACCAAATCTCCATCGAAGTTTTCATTCACTCACCTTGACTTAAACTCGACTTGTCAACCACGTCCAATTGACCTATAAAACCGCGCAAATGACAACATAAACCAAGTGTCTCATACACTTATCAATATGCTCCAGAGTCTTAGACCATGCCGGGTCGGTACATCACCAACAACCACGTGGACAATTTTGAGCACAAAGCGCCACACTCACATGAAGTTTGCTGACTTCCCTACTCTCATACTGCGGAGTACGCATACGCCTACTAAAACATCATCATTTGGCCTAAAATCTTCACAGACTTCATACTTCACCTGCGACATGCATAAGCTGTGCAATCGCAAACCTTACTTCATTCACACTATCACTGAAACGCCGAGAACATACCCAACTCACTTCGGCAGGCTCCGAGATTCTGGGAAAGTCATTTGGGACTTAGGGGCACATCATCTCTCCAATTTGCATCATCGAAAAGAATAATTTTCCCAAAACACAATTTTTCTGATACACCTTGCTTACTTCCAAACTACACTCATCAATTTCTACAGGACCTTCGGACCCTAAGACTCAACAATCTTTTCAAACACTGGTCCCTTGTCCTGGGGCCCCAAAGGGCCAAACCATTACCTCTACAACCAAAAACTGATAGCGCGTCAGAACCTTGATAAGTAAACTTACAAGGGGACTCGCCTAGGCCGATGAACCTTTTGACCACGTTTGGAGACTTCTCAGAATGGGATATCCTCCTGGCATCACTAAGCAATATATCAATAACCCAATCAATATTCGCAGTAACTAATCAACAGGTTAATCAATACCATTAATAAGAATCAATAAAGCGAACACCCCTTGACCTTACAGTCATGAATAACCACACCAAATCTAGTTAAGTGTTAAGATATTTATTTCCTATTGATTACAATCTAATAATCATCTCCATAATCTCATTAGCAATCAATCTCATTAATAAAACTTCAGATTTATAACTTGAACACAATTTAGTCAACTCTTAAAGAATATACATTCAGCATTAACATATTATTAGTAAGAAACAGCTTAGCAAATTCTCAGTAGTACATGATTCAACAAAGCAAGAACTCAGTCATTTGTCTATTTGCGTCAAATATTTGTGAACACCTTAACTAACCTCGAATTAGCATCAGCATGTTGGGCTTCATGCAAAACAATTTAGGAAACACAAATTTGCAAAACATCTAACTATGGCCTCTATCAAAGAGCAGTTGTTACCTAGAAAGAAAAGGCAAACAGACAATTACAATTATCATCAGATAGTTACCCCTCCAACGAATCAGCAATCAGCGTCAGTCTTCGTCCTCAGGACATCAGTCGATTCAGCATCAGCAAGAACAGGACAGGGCAAAGTCTCAGTATGGCATAGTCAAAGAATAAGGCTCTTCCCTCATAAGGAGGAGAAGCAAGCATCAGTAAGGACTTAGATAGATGATGGTTTAAAGTATCAGAAGAATAAACAGCAAAGCCTCAAGGAATAATGGCAAAGTATGGCTAATAATGGGTCGGTGGAATGGCAAGGAATGGTGAGAAATGGCAAAGTATTACTAATTTCTCCTCGGATCATGCAGTTATATCAAAACTGTCAAACTAGTCCTTAATTCCCTATTGGATCATTTTTGGTGCATCATTATCTCTGTCCAATAATTTTCCAAGCACCTTACTAGAATTTTCCACAAAACACAGTTCTCATGCAGTTGATTGGCTCCTGTAATTGACGTCTTCATCGGTAGGAATGTCAGGTAAGAAAAGTTACACTTTACGCTCCAGTCAGTAGTCCCATTGTCTTCTCCCAGTCTAGGCAGCCTTGCACCTGATACGAATTACACTGTTGCATTTAGCAAGAACGTTTCCTTGAGCAAGTCGGGTCCCATGAGAAAGAATTTACTAAGGCTACGCACACATCTCTAGCTTCTGGAAAAGTACAATTTTGTGTCCTTCAGGAAAGCAGCACGTTAGAAAAACATAGTTTAATATGAGACCAGGCAGCTAGGCCCAGATCCTCGCTAAGCTAAGGCCTAGTAATTAAGTTCAGCAAACCTCTAATACATGACTATAATTATAATATGCTAATACAAACTCAAACATTAATACATATTTAATTCATCATTAATAAGCTTCATTAGTCTTCATATACATTGGGCACATTTCAGACGCGTGCATTATTTTTTCCGGTAGCACATTTTCTATGCAGCTTCATTACACAATATACTGCAAGCCCTTCTTGATAATATTGAGTTTAAAGGTCCCACTCCAACAAGGACAAGTTCAAGAAAGCACTGGCATGTGGAACTGTCAGTGTTTGCTCCTTTCTAGTATCATTTTCCAGCTCATAAAAGAATCCACCTTGCCTCAAAGGGATTGGAGAATGAAGAGGAGAGACTGAAACATCTGGTGGTAGAGATGTGGATGCACTCAGAGAGAAGATGCCTTCTGTCTCCTACTCTCACTCTGACCCTCCTCACGGTGATTGTTGGTCAAAAGGCTCTGTATTTGATGGATGTGAGAACTTATGTCTCTAAGAACACAGTGGCTAATATATTAGAAAGGATCCTCTTCCTGGGTATTATTCATGCCAGAAAAATTTGTGGTTTCCTGCTTCTCATACTCCAGGTACTTCAATGAATATTTTGCTTTGCCAATTTCATGGATCTCCTCAAGTGGGACTGCCCATTCACCTTCATGTAATTGATGCGGTTGTCTGTGAATGGAAAGCCCCTGAAAAGATTAATCAACCTTGCTCAATGTCTCCTGTCAATCAATTGGTGGATATTGACTTGATGCTGCCAGATTCAGTATCTGTAGATTGTTTAATAGACAGTTTGGTAGATCATAGATCATACTTCGATGGCAGAGGATGCTATTGTGATCCCAAAGGCAAGAAGGTAGATACTGCATTTAGCTCTATGGGCTGGGATCTACGGGACCAATGTTGCACTGTCATTGATTTTAAATGTCAAAATCTGTTTAAAGAAGAGGGGAAGGACTGAATATTCAACACTCCTTCACGTCTTGAAAGACTAGAGCATGAGAATGGATTAATGTCAGATGTCTACTTTGACATTGTTTGTTGTTCTGCATTAGCTGTGAGAGCAATAATAGCTGTTCAAAGAACTCTGCTCCTGAAAGATTGACTTTCAGATGCTTCCCACAAATCAATGGCCCTACACAAGCTATATGAAGAGATCTGTCTGAATGCTGCTAAACTGGAGGACAAATTACATTGTATCTTCAAGCAAAAAGAGCACTGTTCTTCCATCAGCTAAAATGCTCCCCTAGAGCTTCTGGAAGCAAATCATCATTTCACCAGCATAAAAGAAAGCACATACAGCCTTGCCAGTCTCACAGCAATAGAGCTGAAGGTTTTCAGGGTGCTGCCTTAGAAACCAAAAATGGTGTTCACCTGGGATGCAACCACATTCCTGACTATGGCATGGATGGCCACTACTAACCAGTAGAAGGACGTATTTACATAAAGTAGATGGGAATTCTACTTCAGTTGCCAAGATGCAGTAGGTAGTGTTAAAAGATTATAAAGTCAAAATCTCCTCCCTCCTCCTGATTGCATAGATCTGACCTGGTCCTTAAACAAAACGCCCTGCAAAGAAGAAAGAGCTGTAAGGGATCAGGCAACTGGTTGAGGGGCTAAAACCCTACTCAAGATGCAACCACTATCCTTGTCAGGCTGAAGTCAAAAGAAAACCCCAAATTGGACTGTGATGTACACTCTGGTAGCTTGACACAGAGCAGTTAGTCTTAATTTAGAGGCAATGTGTAAAGCATCTATGCAACATTTCAAACAGAAATAAAATAAAAACACATCACAGAAAGAATTCCGTACCAAATTAGGAGAATCCTCACAGCAGAGGCTATACATTGGTTCGGCACACGGCTGTGCCGCACAGTAGAGAAAATGCTTGAGTTCTGCTGGATCCACAGGTAGGCTGGCAGAGCACATTCAGGACCACTGCCAAGGGTCCGGGACTGGGGTGCCACAGCCTGGCATAGTGGAACTCACAGTTGCAGAACCCAGGTGCTGATTTCAAGAGTCTAGCCCTTGAAGTAACTCTGCTGGCCCTGGGTTGAGGTTGCAGGTCCAATCATTCTCACCCAGGCAAGAGGGCAGCAGGCCGCAAGTCAGCACAGCAGGCAGCACTCCTTGAGGGTAACAGTCCAGCAGAGTAGCAGTCTGTTCAGCAGCACAGCAGTCCTTCTTCATGGCTCCCCAGGTTAACAAGTATAATGAAGATTTGGTGTTTAGGCTCAAATAACTCTTAGGGGCCAACAGTAATATCTGGGCCTTCTTTTGAAGTGGAAGAAGCTTCTAGATGCTTCCCCTTCAAGTGGACAGGCTTTCTGCCTCCCGTGCTGTAGATCCACACTAACTACAGGGCATATGCAGTCCCCTTTGTGAAGTCAGGACCCAGCTTATTCAAGTGTATGTGAGGCTGGGCCCTGCTTCTCTCACCCATCCTGCCAGTGATGGCCCATCCAGGCACATCTAATCTCCCCTTTGTGTGCTGCTATGTAGGAGGAATACGCAAAGCCCAAATGTCAGCTACACCCAGTCATGTGACCCAGAGACAGGCTGCAGGCACAAAATGGCAAAGGCAAGAAAATAGAAAATATCAATTTTCTAAAAGTGTCATTTTCATAATTACAATTAAAAATCCAACTTCGTCATGAGTTAGAATTTTAAGTTGTAATTCCAGAGACACCAAACATAAAGTAAATAACAGTTCCTATTTTGAAATTAGTTCTTATTAGAAATTTGTTGTCTAGTTGGCAGTGGTTTGCACCCCGTCAAAGTGGGGACCCTCACTCTAGTCAGGGTAAGGGAGCTACACAGCTAAGATAACCCCAGCTGACCGCTTGGCAGCTTGGCATAAGCAGTCAGGCTTATCTCAGAGGCAATGTGTAAAGTATTTGTTAACACACACACATCAACACAGTGAAAACACCACAAAGTACTCCACACCAGTTTAGAAAAATAGTCCATATTTAACTGAGTAAAACTAGACCAAAACAACAAAAAACCAAGATACACAAGCAAGGATGCAATTTTTTTTAGATTAAATCTGAGTATAGGGCTTAGATACACAATAGCTCCAATCTGAGGCTATAATGATGTCTTGACAGAGTTGTTCCCAACAGTCTGATGCCACTCGCAAGGAAGTGCAAGTCAGTCACAGTTTCGAACAGACACCAGCTATAGTACCTTGGAAAATGAGGAAACAAAGACGTTCATGGAGTCAGGGAGGTGAGCCATTGCAGGACCCGGTGCGGTGCTGGTCCCTTACAGCTACCATGGAAGTGAGGCGTTGGTTCCTTCCTGCTATGCAGGGGAGGTGAGGTGTTGGTTCCTTACGGTTACAGGGGAGGTGATGGGGCATTGGTGGCAAGGCGTTGGTTCCTTATGATTCAGCTGGGTTGATGAATCCAGCAGGTCAAGATGTGAGGCGTTGACTTTGCAGTGTTGCAAAGACACCATGGGACCAGAGAGGCTGTGGCAAGGTCAGAGTTTGGGATCATGGACGTCTGTGACACGATACTCGTAGATGTCGTTGAGACTTCTTAAGTGGAGGCAAGCTCAGTCCAAGTCCTTGGAGAACTTTTGGAAGCTGGATGTAGAAAGCAAAGTCCAGTCCTTTCACTCCCAGGACTGAAGCAGCAAGCAGCAGGCCAACACAGCAAAGCAACAGGCAGAGTGGCAGTCCCTCATGCAGCATCCAGCTCTTCTTCCTGGCAGAATGTCCTCAATCCAGAAGGATTCTAACTTTGTGGGGGTCAGAGGGCCAGTACCTATACACATTTCTGCCTTTGAAGTAGGCAAACGTGAAAGAAAAGTTGTTGTAGTGCACAAGACCATGTCTTTCCTGCCCTGGCCCCAGACATACTCCAGGGGGTTGGAGACTGCTTTGTGTTAGGGCAGGCACAGTGCTATTCAGGTGCAAGTGTCAGCTCCTCCCACTACTCTATTTCAGATAGACCCATCAGGATATCTAGAGCACACCTCAGCTCCCTTTGTGTGACTGGCTAGAGTGAACTTACAAAGAGCTCAACTGTCATCCTGACCCAAACGTATATTCCATGGACAGGCAGAGACACAGAATGATTAAGCAAGAAAATGCCCACTTTCTAAAAGTGGCATTTTCAAACTTACAATTTAAAAAACAACTTTAACAAAAGATGTATTTTTAAATTGTGAGTTCAGAAACCCCCCCAAAAGCAGTGGGCTTTTGCCCCTTTGAACTCCTGTTTGGGCACCCTGTGAGAGGTCCCCTTGCTCTTGTTAAGGAGGGTTGGGAACAACCTTTAAAAGCTTCTAAACAGGACATTGTGGATTATGTACTTGGCCTAAGATCAAGAATGGCTGAGTACATGAAAAAGGCCAGTAAAAACCTTTAGGCCAGCTAGGAGCTGCAAAAGCACTGGCATGACCAGAAGGCTGTCCTAACCCAGTACCACATAGGACAGAAGGTGTGGGTATTGGAGCCTATGGCCCCAGGAGCACTCCAGGACAAATGGAGTGGACTCCATCTCATTGTTCAGAAAAAGGGTGAGGTCACCTACTTGGTAGACCTGGGCACTGGCAGGAGTCCCCTTAGGGTGCTCCATGTCAACTGCCTAAAACCCTACTATGACAGGGCTGATCTCACCCTGCTCATGGCAACTGATGAGGGACAGGAAGAAGAGAGTGACCCTCTCCCTGATCTCTTCTCCACCACTGAAGCTGATGGCTTAGTGGAGGGAGTTGTACTGGCAGATTCTCTTACTGCTGAGCAGAAAGATAACTGTGTAATTCTTTTAAGTCAATTTTCCGACCTCTTCTCACTAATGCCAGGTACCACTACTTGGTGTGAGCATACAATCAATACTGGAGACAATTTACCTGTCCAAAGTAAGATTTATAGGCAGCCTGACCATGTCAGGGACTGCATTAAACAAGAGGTTCAGAAAATGTCAGACTTAGGAGTGATTGAGCCTTCAGAAAGCCCCTGGGCTAGCCCAGTGGTGCTTGTCCCAAAACCGCACAGTAAGGATGGTAAAAGGGAGATGAGGTTTTCTGTTGACTATAGAGGACTCAACCAAGTAACCAAGACAGATGCTCACCCTATACCCAGGGCAGATGAGCTGATAGATACACTGATGTCTGCCAAGTATCTAAGCACTTTTGATTTAACTGCAGGGTATTGGCAGATTAAGTTATCAGAAGATGCAAAACCTAAAACTGCATTCTCAACCATTGGAGGGCACTATCAATTCACTGTGGTGCCCTTTGGTCTGAAGAATGCACCTGCAACTTTTCAAAGGTTGGTGAACACAGTCCTGCAAGGGTTGGAAGCTTTTAGTGCAGCATGTCTAGATGATACAGCTGTCTTTAGCTCCACCTGGGATGATCACCTGGTCCACCTCTGGGAAGTTTTGGAGGCCCTGCAAAAGGCAGGCCTCACTATCAAGGCCTCAAAGTGCCAGATAGGGCAGGGGAAAGTGGTTTATATGGGCCACCTGGTAGGTGGGGAACAGATTGCACCACTGCAGGGGAAGAGCCAGACCATTATGGAATGGGCTCCACCTACAACTCAAACCCAGGTGAGAGCCTTTTTAGGCCTCACAGGGTACTATAGGAGGTTTATTAAGAATGATGCCTCCATTGCAGCACCTCTTAATGACCTCACTAGTAAAAAGATGCCTAAAAAGGTAGTGTGGACAGCTAGCTGTCAAAAAGCTTTTGATGAGCTCAAACAGGTCATGTGCTCTGCACCTGTCCTAAAAAGCCCTTGCTACTCTAAAAAGTTCATAGTCCAGAATGATGCATCTGAATTGGGGGTTGGGGCAGTGCTATCACAGCTTAATACTGAGGGCCAGGATCAACCTGTTGCTTATATCAGCAGGAGGTTGACCCCTAGAGAAAAGTGTTGGTCTGCCATAGAGAAGGAGGCCTTTGTTGTGGTCTGGGCACTGAAAAAGTTGAGACCATACCTGTTTGGTACTCACTTTATTGTTCAGACAGACCACACACCTCTACTTTGGCTAAATCAAATGAAAGGTGAAAACCCTAAATTGTTGAGGTGGTCCATCTCCCTACAGAGAATGGACTATACAGTGGAACATAGACCTGGGAGTACCCACTCCCATGCAGATGGACTCTCCAGATATTTTCACTTAGACAATGTAGTCTCATCTGGGCAAGGTTAGCCTTATTGTCCCTCGTTTGGGTTGGGGGGTTGTGTAGGAAAGTACCATCTTGTCTGGCATGTTACCCCCATTTTTACTTGTACAATATGTATGTTTGTTTTTGCCTGTGTCACTGGGATCCTGCTAGCCAGGACCCCAGTGCTCATGAAGTGTGCCCTGTATGTGTTCCCTGTGTGGTGCCTAACTGTATCACTGAGGCTCTGCTAACCAGGACCTCAGTGTTTATGCCCTCTCTGCTTTTAAAATTGTCACTGCAGGTTAGTGACTAATTTTACCAATTCTGATTGGCACACTGGAACACCTTTATAATTCCCTAGTATGTGGTACCTAGGTACCCAGGGTATTGGGGTTCCAGAAGATCCCTGTGGGTTGCAGCATTTCTTTTGCCACCCATAGGGAGCTCAGACAATTCTTACACAGGACTGCCACTGCAGCCTGAGTGAAATAACATCCACGTTATTTCACAGCCATTTTACACTGCACTTAAGTAACTTATAAGTCACCTATATGTCTAACCTCACTTAATGAAGGTTAGGTGCAAAGTTACTTAGTGTGAGGACACCCTGGCGCTAGCCAAGATGCCCCCACATTGTTCAGGGCAATTTCCCCAGACTTTGTGAGTGCGGGGATGCCATTACATGCGTGAACTACATATAGGTCAATATCTGTATGTAGCGTCCAATGGTAACTCCAAACATGGCCATGTAACATGTCTAGGGTCATGGAATTGTGTACCCAATGCTGGTATTGGGGGGACAATTCCATGCATCCCCGGGGCTCCAGCATAGAGCCTGGGTACTGCCAAACTAACTCTCCGGGGTTTTCTCTCCAGCTACTGCTGCTGCCAACCCTCAGACACGTTTGAGCCCCTGGGGCCTGGCCAGCCCAGCCCCAGGAAGGCAGAACAAAGGATTTCCTCTGAGAGAGGGTGTTACACCCTCTCCCTTTGGAAATAGGTGTTAAGGGCATGAGAGGAGTAGCCTCTCCTGGCCTCTGGAAATGCTTTGAAGGGAACAGATGGCCCTCCTTGCAAAAGCCAGATTACACCAGTTCAGGGATCCCCCCCAGCCCTGCTCTGGCGTCAAACTGGACAAAGGAAAGGGGAGTGACCACTCCCCTGACCAGCACCTCTCATGGGAGGTGCCCAGAGCTCCTCCAGTGTGTCCCAGACCTCTGCCATCTTAGATGCAGGGGTGTGAGGGCACAATGGACACCTCTGAGTGGCCAGTGCCAGCAGGTGATGTCAGAGACCCCTCCTGATAGGTGCTTACCTTTCTCTGTAGCCAATCCTCCTCTGAGGGCTATTTAGGGTCTCTCCTGTGGGTTTCTCACCAGATAACAAATGCAAGAGCTCACCAGAGTTCCTCTGCACTTCTCTCTTCGACTTCTGCCAAAGATCGACTGCTGACTGCTCAGTGACTCCTGCAAAACCGCAAAAAAGTAGCAAGAAGACTACCAGCAACATTGTAGCACCTCATCCTGCCGGCTTTTTCAACTGTCTCCTTGTGGTGCATGCTCTGAGGGCTGTCTGCCTTCACCCTGCACTGGAAGCCAAGAAGAAATCTCCTGTGGGTCAACGGAATCTTCCCCCTGCCAACGCAGGCACCAAGCTTCTGCATCACCAGTCCTCTGGGTCCCCTCTCATCTTGACGAGCATGATCCCTGGAACACAGGAGCTAGATCCAAGTGTCCCTGACAGTCCAGTGCCCCTTCTGTCAAAATTTGGTGGAGGTAAGTCTTTGCCTCCCCACGTCAGACAGTAATCCTGTGTTCTGCGTGAACTGCAGCTGCTAGGGCTTCTGTGCACTTTTGCAAGACTTCCTTTGTGCACAGCCTAGCCCAGGTCCCCAGCACTCCTTCCTGCATTGCCCAACTCGCTGAGTTGGACTCCGACTTCGTGGGACCCCCACCGTGCTCAGATCTTCTGAATGCCTGTTCAGGTCCTTCTGCAGGTGCTTCCTGCTTTTGCATGGGCTCTCTGTGTTGCTGAGCGCCTCCTCAAAGGGGCAACCTCATAGTCCTTCCTGGTCCCTGACAGCACCCAAAACCTTTAACCGTGACTCTTGCAGCTAGCAAGGCTTGTTTGCAGTCTTTCTGCATGGAAACAACTCTGCGTCCTCCAGCACGCCGTGGGACATCTTCTGACCAAAGGAGAAGTTCCTGGCACCTTCCATTGTTGCAGAATCTTCAGCTTCTTCAACCCAGAGGCAGCCCTTTTGCACCTTCATCCGGAATGAGGTAATTCCTATGTTATCCTATCAGAGAGTTAGGCCTTGCAGTAGTGAAAAATGAATTTAACAATTTTTCACAAAACCTAAGAGTACATGTCCTACTTTTTAAATGCATTGCACCCTGCCCTGTTGGCTGTCCAGGGCCTACCCTAGGGGGTGACATAAAAAGAAAGGGTTTGACCTGGTAAAAAGTGTATTTTGTCATGTCAAAATGGTAGTTTAACACTGCACACACACAGGCTGCAAAAGCAGGACTCCGACATGTTTACAATGCTACTTAAGTGGGTGGCACAATCAGTGCTGAACGCCCACAAGTAGCTTTTAGTTTACAGGCCCTGGGTGGATGTATTGCCACTTTACTAGTAAATTAAATATGCTATATGTGTGATAGCACACGGGCACTGCGGTATGCTTCTCACTCTCCCGGAACAGAGAAACGGGAGGGTGGAGAGGCACACCTCAAGGCACCTGTGGTTCTGGCCTTCCTTGAAAGCTTTATGAAGGGAAGCACTCCTCCGTCTGCACAGGAAGTAATACCACTACATTTGCCACCATTCACCTGCACAGGAAGTGGCATTACTGAATTTCCCATCATCCTCCTGTGCTCAGGAAGTGACATCATTGAACTTCTCATCTTTCATCTGCACAGGAATTGATTTCAGTGGTTTCCAGACAAAAACGTATTTAAAAGAAGAAGCCAAGCAAACGAGCTGATGTCCTAACATCCATCAGCACAGGACGTTGCTCATCCATCAGCACAGGAAGTGGCTCTACAGCATTTCCCACCATCTACCTACCTCATTCAACACCTCAGGGTGTCAAGTAGTCTGGATGTTCCCAGCTAAGGGTGTACAGAGACAAGGGCATTGTCTGATTGAGCCAGACAGGGCCTTAGGTCAGAATCCCTGTTCCACTGAAACTCACAAAGTAAGATGCAATCGTGTGCATCACCCAGCAGCCCATAATTACAACTCTCACAATCACACTAAGACACTGACAACATAGTTATTTATACAGCATTCACACAGCTCACAGTCCCAACCTCGTACACATCCTACTAACTACCACAGACTCTCAAATTACAGAGCAAGTATCTAATTTATGCTCATTAATGCTTGTTCTGCAGTACTACATTGCTGACCTTATTTGCTATCACAAGTTTGATACCGACTTTATTACAGAAACGTGGTTCATGCCCACATCTTCACACATACTATATATCCTTCTTACCACAGCTTAATGCATCCATAGTGCGGATAGTGCACATTAGACGGGCGGAGGATTTGCTGTCATCCATACATCCTCCTGGTCCTGCACCATAGGCAACCAAATAATACTCAACTCCCTGGAGATGCTGGCATGCCCTTTACCACTTCCTGCAACTCAGACTGTCACTTGTCATCTTTATATTTGCAACCTGGACAAAACAATGAATTCATTGATACATTCTCAAATCACCACCCCCTGCCCCACCCCATCCATCTGACATGCCCACGCCATGGGTAACATCAACGTCCCACACAACACAAGATGAAAAAAGAGACACCCTCTTCACCTAATTGAGACACTCATCATAACACAACATGTCACACAACCCACATATACAAAGCCACAGTCTCAACCCTCTCCTCTAAACATCACCAAAAATAAATGCAAGCCACCCATACCCCTAGACTGGACCTACAACATTTCCATCATTATCTCCCTTCTGACCTTCCTACCAACAAACCAAGTGCAACACAAAAGAGAAGACCACATTTTCGGGTGATTTAATAAAGAATTCTCGATGAACAACTTAATGCTTAAACTCATCTCTCACACTATCACCTCTAATTACAACACCAACTTCCTTCTAGAGAGCTTAATTTTTTTAAAGCTATGTGAACAGACTAAAACAAAATAAGGCCCTCAGCAATCTGATACTCTAAAGGCTGGCAATAAACGATACATTCACAGACAGGAAAGAAAGTGAGGAAAGTGGAAGAAAAGCATAACTCCAGAGGACGTCCTGATACTGAATTTCCTTTGTGCAACATGGAGACAGCTCATCACATGAGCCAAAGCAAACTACTATACCAACACCATCGATGAAGCCACCAACAAAAGCAGACCAGCACTGCACCAACACTTATTCCTCACTCTACATAACAGTGCAATGCAATCAACTTCTTTTTCGGTGAAAAAACAAAGAATATCAATCAGCACATTAATGATACCAAGCCTGCTTCACCTGTTAAACCCACCCCTTCAGTAGAATCCTACAATGGTCACTCAGCCTTCAAGCCCATTCTCTCCTAGACCTTGCTGACATAATAAATTTCCTTAAAGCTACTTCTTATGAAGATGATTCTTACCATTGTCCTTCACCAAAGTGCTCTTACCCCACCTGACCATTGTCAATGAATCCCTCACTCAAGGCATCTTCCCAGAAGCTCTAAAGACAGGGCAGGTCCCCCCACTTCTTAGGAAATCTACAACAGACCCTGAAGGCCTCACCAACTACCAACCCATGACTCATATATCACTTATCGCCAATATCATAAAAAAAAAAGTTTATGTTCAACTCAAAGATCATATCAATGCTAACCATCACCTGCATGACTTTCGATCTGTCTTCAGATCACGCTGTAGCATGAAGACCACTACCTTACACATCATACAAAATGCCCTTTTATCCACAGATGAAGATGACCCATGCCTCCTCATTGCTCTATCTTTCCGGTGCCTTAGACACAGTGGACCATCCAACCTTCATACCCACCCTGACATTTATCACCAATGTCTTTCACTGGTCTCCTCCAACCTTTCCAACTAACACCAATTTGTTCACATCAGCACCTCCTTCTCACAAAAGATCCCTGCCATGTGTGTAATCCTCCAGTTTTCTATTCTGCCTCTTCTCATCTTCAACTTTTACATGGAGCCTCTTGGTACTCATAGATAACAGTATCAGAATTCACCAATATGCTGATGATTTAGAATTCTACTTCAAAGTTTCCTCTGCTTTTGCACATCACCCAGACCTGGATGTCCAACGCACACCTGAATCTCAACCTAACAAGAGAGAATTCCTGTTATTTGGGAAAAAGAACAAACAACATACAGTACAAACCTGTCTCAATGGCATGAAATGTGAGTGCTCCAATCACCAAATGCCAAATCACTAGGCTTCACTTGGACACCAACCTCACCGTCAAGGAACACCTTGCCAAAAAAAGAGAAACAAAGATATCTTGGTACCAACTCTCTCTTCTAAAGAGAGACAAACTCTTTCTTCAGAAAGGAAATTTAGAATTGCAGTTCAAACCCTCATACTCATGCACCTAATTGTGATAATGGTATGCTTCATAGCTTCCCAGACTCTAAATTGGCACCCCTTAAAAGCATCCTACAAACTGCCTCACATGTCATTGAGAGCTGGTTTGATCACATCATCCTCATCAAGATTGGCCATCATTGGCTCCTCTTTCCAGCCCACACCATCTTCATAACAGCTACATCATTTACAAAGCTATCACAACCAGCACCCTTGCTTATCTTGCAGAGAAGCTCTCTGGGGGTTCTTAGCATACCCACAGCCAGGACACCACAAGATTGAAGACCAAGAAGTGCAAAAAGGAAATACAAGACAGCAGGCCTTTCCCATCTTTGCACTCAGTGTCTGGAACAACATCCCTCATCCATCAAGACTGTCCCAATACATTTCTAACTTAGGAAAGAGTTGGAGACTCAGATCTTTAAACAATACTGCATCACAATGATCAACCATCCACACCCCAGCTTGCTTTTCTCTTACATGTTGACTTAATTCTTATCTTTGACCGTGTACAGTGCTCTACTGTTTTTTGTTTTATGTTCACTCAATAGAAATGCCATGTGTAGATACATACCTACACTCTGCAGAGCTCACAAAGAGCTAGCCTTTCCTGGGAATTACAAGTAGATCAAGAGGAGAAGAGTGCACGATGCTCGGGTGTGTGCAAAGCTCTGGGCCCTTGTCATCCCTTGGGGCTTAGTTATAAAACTGCCAGGGGCGGTACACACTACAGCCATCTGACTAGCACTGGGGACGGACTGCCTGCAGCCAATCAAGCTGGATATCACCTACTTCTGTGCCTCTTGGACTGTTTTGTGCAGTGTTTTCTGCTTTGTGCTGCATGTGACACTTCAGGAACTAGAAGAGTTGATTTTATTGTTTCTGTCATCTGAAATTTAATTTTTTCTATGACATTGTTTTTATCTGCTTTTCCTCCAATGAGAGAGAGAGGTGAGGGCATGCCCTCCTCCTCTTTAGCTCTTCACTGTTTGGTGGTATGCTTCTCCAGTAGCTCTCTCCAGAGCAGTACCTCTCTCAGGAAGCAGAGGCTGTTCTAGACTTAGGACCTGTGCCATTGTCTGGGCTCCTGGTACAATTTTGGTGCCTGGGGTCTTCCACAGCAACACCTTGTGATTTTCAAGGCAGTATGCCTTTTCTGTTTGTGTTCCCCAGCCCCCATAGCCTCCTGGCCAATTGCAGACTACCTTTGTGTTCAGCCGGAATCATAAGGTCTTCTTTTGAGTTCCACCCACCATACAGGACCATTCCACAGAAGTTCCAGGAGAACCTTAGCCTACTGGGACCCCTAGAATATCTAAACCTACCTTCCCACAGAGGGAGTGGAGCGGCTGCACCACTCTCCCTGAGAAAAATCCTAATCCTAGTCCCTAGTTGGCTCCAGAAGTCCTTGAGTCCTTGTTTCCATCAATCATTTCTTCAGCAGGAGTCAGGAATCTTCTTTCTTCCACCTGGGACTTGTAGTTTACCGCAGGTCCCAGAATATTTTCAAACACTTTCTCTTCAGCAGGGGTCTTTCAGTGGAGATAAAAAGATGCACAAAAGGGCATTTCTACCCAATCCAAAGATGACACATTAACACTCCACCACAGTATCATCCCTACTGCACAGCATCTTGGGACTTTTCAAAATGGCTATATTAAGTGGTCAATGCTCAGTTTTCCTCGAGAGCCCCAAGCTCCATCCCTAACTGACACAGCAGCCTGGCTCTTTCCCTCAACGTTTCAAACAAGATTCCCTCCTGTGAGCGGTATCTGAGGTCTAGCTGCCTTGCTTTGTTTCTCTGGGGATGGGAATTACTAAGCTTGTCAGTCGGTGTGAACATAACCAACGCAGATTCAGCTCCACACATTTTCTCCCCAAGAACAAGCTTAATCTCCTCCAGATGGTCATATTCTGGGGGAACACTTCAATCACAGGCTGAACTGCACAGTAATTAAGTTGATCCAGTAGAGTAGTTCAAAGCCAAACCTAATGAAGGGCAGACTAACAGAAATATGACCAAACTAAAAGTGCATGACAAACAGCAAATATGTCCAAATTATTTAAAATATTTGCACATTGTTTACCTAGGGAAGTGCAAGTTAATCTTCTCTCAATGTTGAATGAAAGTGAAGTTGTTTATTTGATGCAGTGTTAATACAATAAATCACACCAGGCTATCGGTGAGGTAGGGACTTACACTATATATTCAAAATGGCAAATTAAATTAAGAGGCCTTACCAGACCATCAACAATTTATTAATAATCCCATCTGCGACAGGCTACCTATGCACAGATACCACACCGGGTGAGTTAGACTATAGTGCTGCTTGCTTTACACATACACATGCACACACATGTGTACGTGATCATACAATCCCACTCTGTTCTTCTTGCCCCTGCTTCGTAACACTATGGGGCAGATTTAAGAGCCCCTAGCACATTCTTGTGCCACAATAGTGTCATTGTTTTTACGCTAATGTGGCCCAACTAAGCCAAAATAGCCACGCCAGATGTACCAAGTGACTCAATGCATGCATTGCAACACTTTGTAACCCGTTACCCCACATTACGCCTGCACCAGGAATAATGTATGCAAGGGGGTGTTCCCCCATTAGGGGAGCCGAAAAAATGGCACAAAGAAGTCTAAAAGATTTCTTTGTGTCATTTTTTTGGGGCATTTTTAACACCTGCTGAGAGAAAGCGTTAAAAGGGGACATGCCATTTTTTTCAATGGGTACCTATGTACTGTTCAGGGTTAGCGCCAACATTTTGGAGCTAACCCTGAACAGTACATCAATAGCGTCAGAAATTCTGATGCTATTTACTCCTACCCTGCGCCATAGTGCCCCTTATTTTAAATGCGACACACACATGTTGGTGGTGGGGGGGCGCAAGGGGCCACAAAAAAAGTAGCACTACATGGTATGTAGCACCACTTTTCTTAAATCTGGTACTATATTTAAAATTTTAAAGGCAGAGACCAGCAGATTGCATTGAAAATCATTTTAGTAGAGCATAAAATGAATGAGACTTAGGGCCTGATTTACATTTTGGCAGATGGGTTACTCCGTCCCAAATGTGATGGATATCCCGTCCACCGTATCACAAGTGCCATTGAATATAATGCACTTGTAATACGGCAGATGGTGTATTCATCCCAATTGTGAACGAGTAACCTGTCTACCAAACTTTAAATCAGGCCCTAAGCTAGAGACTCACTCACAGAAGAGATGTCAAAAATTTGGTTGTACAAAAGGAAAAATCTCAGTGAGGTTTAAATGGGCCCGAAATTATGGGTATAGGTTTTTGTTGTGCAATTGTGTGAGGGGCAAGGAAAAAGGCTAGTAAATGGAGAATACTAAAGCAAAATAAGAGAATTAAAGAGAAAAGTGGTGTGTGGCAGAGGGAGGAACATGTATTTTCAAAATCACATGCATAAGAATAAGCCAGCTGCTCTTCACCAACATTATACCCAAGTATACTACAGCAGTAATACAACCCAAACTGGCCATCTGCTCAGCTAAGCCTTGGAGTAAGTCTCACACCAGACATGGCCAATTACTGTTACTGCAAGAGAATCACATACAAATCAATGGAGGGAGGGAATAGCTCTAACAGCACAAAGTGAAAGGTGTAAAAATATATATATATATTTTGAATTGTAGAAGTTATTAATAAAAAAAATTGTTATACAAACATTACTTATATTATGTGTAATATATCTTTTTTTAAACAGTAAACATTGGCAGAAATAGTAAATGACACATTCAACTGCAAGAAAACATTCCATTTGACATGTCTGCTGATGCAAGGGTATTGGGATTCAATAATCACCACCACATCCATCAGCAGGAAAAACGCACAACAGTATCAACCAGTGACCTATAATCTGGCCATAAAAGAATGCAGGCCACTGCGAAAACAATTTTCACCATGTCGGTGAATGTTTTTGTTGCCTTGACCCTAAATTTGACAGTTTTAGAGGAGGAACAGAAGGATTTAAACACAACAGATCAATATATTTGGTATGACCAAAGAAGAAGTGGTGTTAAAATACCACTTCTCTCCCAATGTGAATCTTGATATAGTTGCCACTTCCTAATTTGAATTCGCTTCACCTAAACCTTCTACTAAGCCATCCTGTAGATGTCAACATACAGTACTGTTCAGTAGAGAAGGTCTGTGCTAATGGTTGTGGATATACCAAACAGTTCCATTGGGTTTGACCTTTCACCTAGTTAGAATAATAGATGCGAGTCTGCTATCTTAGCACTCCCCACTTTTGTTTTTATTAATTTCCCATAACCTGTTGATGTTTCCATCCTAATGCCAATAATAATACATAGGATTCTCTAATACTTGTATAAAATGCAGTCTCTGATTTCTTTATGATCTGCGACTAGCGAAACACCCAGTCACGGATTATAAAGTAAAGATGGCAGAACTCAACTACTATCAGTGATTACTGTGGAGGCCTGACAGCTCAAATACTGGGAAAACGGCAGCCAAGGTAAAAGGCAGGTCAGGTCATGGATCATTATTGAAGCAGCCCTTTAAAGCAACTAAAAGGGAGGTTGCTTTTCTTTCTTCTGATCTATTTTAATAGCTTATAATCACAAGCAGAGAGAATGTGTTTTTTCTTTTCACTCCTTATATAGAGAAATGCCAGAATCCTTCTGCAGTTTCTAGTCCTTCAAATGTACTGCAGCCTTTAAAAAAAAAATAGAAAACTGACTAGTACTGAAGTGTTTCTAATATGTTTGTCACAAATGTATAACAGGTTTTTGATGTGTTTATTTTGCACTAGAGGCTTTATTTTTTATTTTTCATGTTTGCAAACATGCTCACCCTTTTTTTCTCCTGCAAAACACCTCGAAGTTCCATAACCTTTTAAAGAAATGCAGCCTTCAACTACATTACTCTATATGTTTATGGAAGTCTTCAGTGACTTGCAATATCCTTATAATGCACAGCAGGGGGTATGTTATCACTTGTATAATGCATACACATATTACGTCACAGCCATTTACTATCAATTGGGTCTAACCTAGTGACAGTATGGGGGTCAGTCCGAACCCAGCGGGCGGAGGGCGCCGCCCGCCGGGCGGAGACCGTCAAAAGACCGTACCGCGGTCAAATGACTGCGGCGGTCATTTTGACTTTCCCGCTGGGCAGGCGGGCGACCGCCAAAAGGCCGCCCGCCCACCCAGCGGGAAAGCCCCAGCAACGATGAAGCCGGCTCTGAATGGAACCGGCGGAGTTGCTGGTGTGCGACGGGTGCAGTGGCACCCGTCGCGATTTTCAGTGTCTCCTTTGCAGACACTGCAAATCTTAATGGGGCCCTGTTAGGGGGCCCCTGCAGTGCCCATGCCAGTGGCATGGGCACTGCAGGGGCCCCCAGGGGCCCCATGACACCCGTTCCCACCAGCCTCTTCCTGGCGGTGTAAACCGCCAGGAACAGGCTGGCGGGAAGGGGGTCGGAATCCCCATGGCGGCGCTGCTTGCAGCGCCGCCGTGGAGGATTCCCTGGGGCAGGGGAAAACCGGTGGGAAACCGCTGGTTTCCCTTTTCTGACCGCGGCTTTCACGCCGCGGTCAGAATTGCTCCTGAAGCACCGCCAGCCTGTTGGCGGTGCTTCCTCCGGCCCTGGCGGTCCATGACCGCCAGGTTCGGAATGACCCCTTATATGGTGTACCCACTACTAGTGGATGCATGAGAGCAGTTCAGGCGCAGGTATCAGTACGGACCATCTCAATTGATTATGCTTCACTAAACTGATATAGAGCTGCAAGCAATTTAAAAAGAATAACAGATTTTAAAGAAGGGAAAGAAGACAAAGCAAATGCAGCCTCTCAACCCTGGGGATTAAAACACCATCTTCTAGTCAAGAACACACTTAGCAACCACGCCAAAATGATTATTTTTCACACTAGAAAGGCAGCCATATAGTAAATCACAAAATGGTGTGAGACCACCACACTTAAAAATTACCTGGAAGTGGTCTTAATGAGAGAAGGGGAGTCAATCTGTAGGTCATGTACCCCTATGTTGTGCATGCACATCGTTTCTTTTTAAATGTCATTGTTTGTGATGGATTCTTTGTTTTGTAACTGGCATTCACAATCAATAACAAACTATACAGCACAGGAACAAGTACATTGCATGTTCTCATTCTATCAATCACTTTGTAACAGCTGCATGAACATACACCAAAGCAAGAATAGGCAGAGGTGGATAGTATGGCTGCAGTGCCATCAGAGTTTGTTAATCGTTTGTTCAGTAGTTCTGGATTTCTATGCAACTAAGGGTTGCTACTGGAAAAACTCAAGGTAAAAGGAAAGTGAAGAGAGGTAATGGACCCCTTCTAACATTTGAAATGCTAGACTAATGTACACCAGTGTTAGCCTGCTCAAGGCATATTATTGAGGGGCAAAATTTGATTTCCAATGAATCCTCCCATCAAAGTTTACTATCGAGATGTAAGTGTACCTCTGTAATATAAAGCTTATATGCAAAAGGAAACAGTGTAATCAGGGCCCATTGATAGATTGGCCTTGCTAACAGCAACTTCAACAATCTCTGAACATAACCTCTGCCAATTGTTCAATCAGAAAGCAAAGCTGAAGATTCTAATATAGCCTTAGAGGCTGCTGTAGTGGACTATAACGGTCATTAAAGGCCTGCTTCAGTGTGAAAGACCTGTGCTGAAGGGAGAAGGACTTTAATGTTGGTATAGCCCAGCTACAGAGGGCTATAAGGCGATTAGAACATTCTGCCACTAGAAGGCAAAATCCTCTAATAAAAAACACAAAGGTCTTATGGAGTCCAAGGGGATTAATATTCCCTCGGGCTTCATGAGGCCTTTGTTCACAGCAACAGCTGTGAATGAAAGCACTGGAATGTTGAAGCTCCGGCCATTAGAAACCCTGAGGACTCCATTGTCTTCAACGGAGCTCCCAATTGTCCAATGTTCTAATTTTAATCAGGTCAGACTGTTAGATCTGCCTTGCCAACAGTGCCTTAAGCAATCTCTGATTTCTGTAACCAGATAATGTTTTTTAAGAATGCCCAAACAGTTTTTTTAAACTCTGTAGATTCTTAAGTATACAATTAACTACTTTTCACTGCCACAATTAATAATATAATACAGCGTGTTACTTACTGAGTTCAATAAACTTTTCCCTGTTTGAAAAATGCATTGTTTTCATGCTAATTTTGATATATATATATATATATATAAAATATATATATATAAAACAAAGGTTACCAGGATGTTATAGTTAGGTTCTGAATGTCATAAAAACCATAAAAATTCAGCATTTATATTTAGAGTTATTTCAAGTAACTATAGCTTGCACCCTAAAGCAACTATAACTTGTACCCTTGCCACGCACAGTTTTCTTATCAATAATGTTTTTGCAAATATTGCAGTGATAATATCAAAGACGTCATAGAAGATGTCATCAATGATATAATATATGGAGTAATTAGCTGTGCATGGCGAAGGCGGGAGTTATAGCTACCTTAGGGCACAAGTTATAGTTACTTGAAATAACTTTAACTATAACTGCTGAATTTCTCTGTTTTTTACGAGTTAATTCAAAACCTAACTGTAACCTATAACCTGTAACCTTTGTTTTTTCAGTGAATTTCCATGGTTTTTAACAATAGATAATTTTAACTACTATAGGTTAATCCAACCACTGCTGCGCATGGCCTTCGTCTGTATGCCGCAAGTGGTTGGTGCCAAGGCCTGGCCTGCGGCCAGGTCCTGCAGCCAAGCCCATATAACCACCATACCCTGTGCTGTGGACAGCTTTTGGCCATGCACAGCACAGGGTTCTACATAGGGCCTGTCTCTGTCAGTGGATCTGTGAGTGAGTGAGTGAGTGTCTGAGTGGGTCTGAAAATGGGTGTGTGAGTCTATGAGTGGTTCTGAGTACGTGTATGTGTGTCTGAGTGGGTGTGTGAGTAGGTGCATGAGTCCCTGAGTGCATGTATGAGTGAATGAATTAGTGTATGAATGAGTCTGTTAATTGTTTTTATATCCTCGAATATCCTCAAATATTCAAGGATATTCTCAAATATTCCAGGATATTCTAGCATATTTGAGGATATTATGCATGATGAAGTAAAACCATTTTAAATTTATAATATGACCCTAAAAAAAACCTAGATCACACCTCTGGGTCAGGATACCGCCACCCTGACTGCTTATACCACTTATTTCTATTTCCAGCGCCAGGGACCCTCACCGATAACAAAAAATGGCAGCCGCAACTTTCTAGTCAGGTTTTGGCCAGCCAATTACAGCGTTTCTATTTACGTGCGCATTCTCAAAAATTCACAAATAGTCATGATTTATTTCCGCCCAACGATACTCAAATTTATTTTCCCTTTAATATCTCCAAAACTACTGGACAGATTTACACAAAATAAGCGAAAGATTAATCTGCGGACCGAAAGTTATCTTTCTGACAAATTTGTTGTAATGCTGTCCAGCGGTTCTGGCTGTAGTCATATCTAAAGGTGCCATGGGAATTAACATGGAAACACAACTTTTTTGACCTTTCCCCTTTTTCTCAGCCCCTACTTGACAGATCACCTCAAAACTTTCCATGTGCAACAACAATCACCAGCACAGTTTTTGTGGAAACTTTTGTGAAGATTCGTCAAACGGTGCCAAAGATGTAGGCTAGTCAAAAAACACTTTTCTATGGAACATGGCTGTAACTACAACTACCTTCTGCCGACCGCCAGTAGGTAATATGTGATACATGTACATATATATATATATATATACATATATATATATATATATACACACACAAACACAGATATATATATATATATATATATGCATATTGCACTCATATTCCTGTTTGCAACCCATTAACTTGTTCGTTCTGCTCTTTGATTGAAAGATAGATTATGCTGCATGTTAGTTTTCACTAGTAAAAATGTGAGATTTATTTAATATATTTTTTAAGTTTTAAGAGACCCTTTAAGGCCAAATGAGAAACCTTGGTGTTGACCAATAATTCCAGTTATACTTGTACTTCCCTGAGATTGTAGGCTTTCTAAAGTAAATGTCATGAATAGATTACAATCACAACCGAATACAGGTGTTAAATAGAAAACAATCCCTACATTTAGTTGGCTTTCACCTAGTGGGTCTATTTTAATGGAACTGGGGAAGTTAAGAACATTCAGACAGGAGAACTCATTAAATCGAGCAAAGTAGAAGAATTATACCGAAGTGAAAAGGGATATCTCCTTGGAAACTGCATGATCTGCTCATGGAACATCAAACAAGAGTAATTTCGCACAACTACATAACTAAATTGATCTACCACAGGCAGCTCTTCTATTGGGAGGTAGAGGGGAGAGATTAGATGACTTTTAGATTGTTTTAGTTACCATTTTCAAATTAGGTTTTACCCGATTGCTTCACGGGCAGCCCTGCTGATTAACTTCTCTGGAAGCATAGGTATGGTTTATTTTTTTAATATAGTGAAGTGTGGCATAACAAGTTCCGTGACACAGATTTTTGGCAAAACGCGCTTTCAAATCATTTATAAAGAAGCTGGCACTGGAGGTGACAATTTAGAATCAATAAGGCAATATACAATATATGCAGCTTAATCTTTTGCGGAATTGTTATATCATCTGAATCATTTTAATTCAGTGGAAATATAACTGGCAACAAATATGGCTCATAAAATGATGAGGTCAATTGATCCACCCTTTTCTTTGATGCACATTTGGGAGCACAAATAGAGTGAACCCGTGTTTATTTTAAGAAGAGCTACAAATGGAGATTTTTGTGAAAATGGCCCAGAGTGATATGTGCCCTGCAAAAATGTTTTGGTAAACACGCGTACTTCATTTCTGTTCTAAACATTGTATTTGTAATCAATTGTAAGAACCATCTGAAATGATCCTTGTTCTCTTTTGGGAAGGGAAGGTCCCGTGTATGGTTTTGCGAGTGCACATCCTTGGTATCAATTACCCAGAACATGTCTCTGTGGTACTCTTTCTACGTGCCTTGTAAAACACAGAGATCATGCGCTTGTGCTCAGGTTCCGTGAAGGGAGTACACAGAAAAACAAAATACCTCCCACTTCGAACCAAAGTTTTTATTTCACCGAGAAAACGAAGCAAATCATCACGTTCCTCCTCAAATGAGCTTTTTTTGCCTCTTCCATACAAGCATCTAACCATTCATCCTTTGATCCTTCCATCCACCTGCTATAGTCTACCTTTTCACCTTTACATTTTGTCATCCATTCATTCATTCATACATCATTCAGTCGTTCACCATTCCTTCTGCCCATCCATATCCAAAGCCATCCATCCATATCTATACCTATCTATTAAACCTATCCATCATCCATCCATCCATCCAACCATCCATCCATCCACCCCTTCACCTATCCATCTCTCTGCCCACCCTTTCACTCACCCATCCTTTCAGTTATTCATCCATCCATCCTTCCACTCATCCATCCATCTTTCACTCCATCCATCATTTCTCCTTTTCACTCATCCATCCATCTACCTTTTTACTAAGCCACCCATCCATCCATCCATCCATTTACCATTTCATTCATCCATACATCATTTTCACTCACTCATTCTTTCATGCTTTCACTCATCTGTAAATCCATTCACCCTCCTTTCACTAATCTGTCCATCCACTCATCCATCCATTCTTTCACTCATCCAGCCATCCTTCAATCCATCCTTCCATCCACCCTTTCACTAATCCATTCTTTCTCTCATCAATCCATGCTTTCACTTATCCATCTATCCTTCTCTCATCCATCCATCCACCCTTTAACTACATTCATTGATCCTCCCTTTCATTCAACCTATTCATCCATCCTTTTACTCGCTCATCCACCCTTTCTCTCATCAACTGATCCATCCTTTCACAAATCCACCCTCCCTTTCACTCATGCATCCATTCTGTCTCTCATCCAGCCATCCTTATATTCACCCTTCTATCCTCCCCCTTTCACTCATCCATTCTTTCCCTCATCTATCCATACTTTCACTCATCCATCCTTTCTCTCATCAATAAATCCACTCTTTCACTCTTCTATCTACCCTATCATCCATTTATCCATCCATCCATCCATTCACCCTCCCTTTCACTAATCCATCCATTTTTTCTCTCATCTATCCATCCACCTTTTCATCCATCCATTCATCTACCCATGCTTTGTTTCACTCACCCATCAATTCACCTTTTCACTCGCATCTATCCATACGTCAATTCATTAAATCATTCATCCATCTATCCATACAACCATCCCCTCACTCACCTTTGTCTGCCAAGCTGCAGACAGAAAAGGCCTATCAAGCTGTAGCTGCTAACATTGGTGGTTCATGATGCCCCTTTAACTCATCCGACCATCCACCCTCCCAACCATCCATCCAACCTCCCTTTCATTCATCTTTCCATTCTTTCACTTACCCACCCTCCCTTTTATCCATCCCTCTACCCACCCTCTCTGTCATCCATCCACATTTCACTCGTTTCCTTACATCATCCCTTCACTCATTCATACCTCCATCTACCCATCTGCCATTTCACTCACACACCCATCGATCCATCCATATTTTCACTCACTCACACACCCAAATATCCTTTCAGGTTATTTACGAGCTTTTGTCTTTAGGAGCTTCATTGAGTTGCAGGTAGCAGAGGCCCATCAAGAACTCCACCCCCTGACACTGATAAAGTGGGGGGTTCACGGCCCTCCTGGGTTCAGTGTATTTAGGATTGCCGACCCAGAGCAGGGCTGTTTGATCTTCAGAAGGATCTCTAGGGGGAGCTGTGGATGAGCAGCCGAGGCTTATCTAGGAGGCGTGCAAAGCTCATGCAATACCACTGTAGTCACACTTAGTACATACATAGATGAAAGAAAACACTCAGTGTTACAAAATAAAGATACTTTATTTTGGTCACACAAATACCATAGAGGTTATACTTTCTTCAGTACATTATATAAACTAGTATGCAGAAATAGGCATAAAAGCAGTTTGAAAACAGTGCAATTAGTGAAATTCACAATAGAGAGAAATGGCCCTGGGGGAGCACAACCATATACTAAAAAAAAGGAATGTGAGACTCGTTCCCCCACCTAGGTAAGGGGAGTGTCTAGAGGGAAGCTGGGAGAACTAGGAAAGCCCAAAGGTAAGTACCACAGCCCACCCCAGCTACCAGGAAAGCAGGAGTAAATCACTGTAAATTCCCCAGGACACAAACAGAGAAGAGAATAATAATAATGAAAAACCCAGAAGAGACTGCAAGACACTAACAATGGATTCCTGGACAAGAGGACCTGTGGAAGAAGCAGACCAAGTCCAAGAAGCACAGTAGAGTTCAGGAAGGGTAGGAGCCCCTACCCAGCAGACTGAAAGTGCAAGAGGTGAGTCGAAGGAGGAGAAGGAGAGTCAGTACTGCACCCAAGGAGACGAAGTTGAGTTTCTGGAGAATGCAGATGATGTCCCACACCAAAAGGAGGATTACACTCGGGTTTGCACCTTTGTATTTCAAAAACAAGCCTTGGTACCTGCAAAACTTGCAGTTAATGGAAAGTGAAGCTGCCGGGGACCAGGAAGGACAAGCCCACAGAATCCCAGGAAGCACTCACAGGAGTCCCATTGATTTGGGACCCAAAAGTCACAGAAGAGGCCAATGCAGCACTACGAAATGGGCTCCCACACTGCCGGAGAACCACTCAGGGAGCTGTGCCTCTCAGGGTGGAATGCTGGGGGCTGGAGCTTCAGGATGCCCGAATCTCTTGTGGAAAAGATGCCAACAAGCATTAGCAGCTGCAAAGGATGAGGTGCATAGGGTTACTGTCCTGCGTAGGCAGGCAAGGGCTTCCCTCCATCCAACAGCTGGAAGAGAGGACCATCAGGACCACTTCAGTCCTCCACCCATAATGCAGGATCCAAGCAGCTCAGCAGGAGAGGGGATCCATGCAGCTGGTCATCATTGCAATTGGTGGCTGCAGAAGCAGGGGAGTGAGTCCTTCACCTCAACTGAGATTCCTTCTTTCTTCTGATGCAGGCTGACGAGGCCTGTCCTCAGAGGATGCATGACTGGGAAAATGTTGCAGTTGCTGGAAGGAGCTAGATATACAATATTGCAGAAGGCATCTTGCTTCTCTGTTGCAGCTTGTCATGTCCTGGAGCATCCAGATGCAGTTTCTTTGGTCAAAAGTCAAAGTGGAGAGTGCAGAGGATTCCTGCTGGAGTCTTGCAATCAGAATCTGAGGAACCACCAAGAGAGAGACCCTAAATAGCCCTGAAAGGGGGATTGGTCACCAAGCTGGGTGACCACCTATCAGGAGGGGGCTCTGACGTCAGCTGCTGGCAATGGCCAATCAGATGCTCCCAGAGTTCCCTGCCAATCTTGAATCCAATATGGCAAAACCCAGAGACCCTCAGGAGGAGCTCTGAGCGCCACCCATGGGGCGGTGATGGACAGGATAGTGGTCACTCCCCTTTCCTTTGTCCAGTTTTACCCCGGAGTGGGGACTGGGCATCCCTGAACCATTGTAGACTGGATTATGCAAGGAGGGCACCAAATGTGCCCTTCAAAGCATTGGCAGTGGCTTGGGGAGGCTACACCTCCCAAGCTTATAACACCTATTTCCAAAGGGAGAGGTTGAAACACCCCTCTCCCAAAGGAAATCCTTTGTTCTGCCTTTGTGGGCTCGAGCTCCTGAAGCAACAGGAGGGCAAAAACCTGTCTGGGAGGTGGCAGCAGCTTGGGCTGCCTGGAAACCCTCAGAAGGCTGTAATAGCACTACTGGAGGTCCTCTAAAGAGCCCCCAGAGTGCATGGAATCATACACCCAATGCTTGCAAAAGCACTGGGGTATGATTCCAATATGTTTGATACCAAACATGCCTATGCTCAGAGTTACCATTATGTAGCTGGATATAGGTAGTGACCTATGTCCAGTACATGCGTAAAATGGTGTCGCCACACTCACGAAGTCTGGGAAAATGAGCCTAGAGTTCATGGAAGCACACCTGCTAGTACAGGGGTGCCCTCACACAGGTACTTTGCACCCTGCCCTCCTGGAAGGCCTGCCATAGGGGTTACTTATAAGTGACCTGGTGGGGTGAAAAGTGGCAGTGAAAGGGAGCTTGCACCTTTTCATGCAGGGTGCAAAGGTAGTCCTGCAGAACCCTTTGCTTGGGCTCCCTCTAGGTGGCAAAATATATGCTGCAGCCCATGGGGATCCCCTGGAACCCCAATGCTCTGGGTACCTAGGTACCCTATACTAGGGACTTATAATGGGGGCACCAGTGTGCCAATTGTGGGATGAAATACAGTGATACCAGCTACCAACACCTACATTTGGGGGGGGAGAGCATAACTACTGGGGTTCTGGTTAGCAAGATGCCAGTAGATATAGTCAAACACACTGACAAACAGGCCAAAAGTGGGTATAAAAAAGCTAGAAAGAGGCTACTTTCCTACAATATTGCCAGATCCAGAGTTGAAATGGTTAGGGTTTGCGATATTACAATTTCGCTATAGGAGTAGACTGCTTCCCTTGTTATTGTATTATGTCATGGAACAGTATATGCACCTTCCCTGCATTTTTGCACATTGTCTAACAACCCCTTTTTTAAGCTTCTTGAGAACAAATAAGTACAAAATGTTATGTTATACTCTGCAATATGCGATACATCTTAAGTCTTACAATAGTCCTAGCGCCTTGTAATTTAGTTGACAACTGAGAGCAGAAAATCATGTATAGCCCCCTACTGAGTTTATTTGCTATTTCTGGGTGCAAAAACCTAGATAACTTGTAATAAGACCCCTCAGGAAAATCAAAGCAACTTTGTTTATATTGGTGGTGGCTCTGACCTTACCTATTAAAAGCTGTACAATATCTGTAAGGCTTACTGCACTACACAAAGTTATAAAGAGAAAAATTTCGAAAAATGTACTGACTTTATTTTAGGGAGTAATCCATTATATCGAATAGTATCTGGAGAATGCACTGCATCTATAAATGGATTCATTTCATGTGTTTTTCTACTTAAAATTGTAGTAATTGTTATGACATGATGCTAAAAACAATAAATTTGAATTGTAATCTGATTTTTGGCTGGAATACAGAGGATTCATTGATGTAATTTAGGGGTGACTTACCCCTGGCATTGCCTTTGTGACCCTCTGCTGTGAGAAGTGGCAAATTCAGTGCCCGGAAAACAGTGGCCTTATGGACATTAGATGGGGCTCCACTGAATTTGTTGTCTGTCAATTTTTTATTGCACTCATAGTGAATAATAAAATATTATTCACTATTAGTGTAATAAAAATAGAGTACAATTAGCTGGAATATGTCCTTCCCTGCCAGCTGAGGTAAGTAAAAATGCTTTTAAATGTGTGCTGTGTGCGTTCTTGCGGGTGAGAGTGTGTTTATGCATGTGTATGTGTAAATATGTGTGTGAGTGAAAGTGGAGGTGAATGGGCGTGTAATGCCACTTCCCCTACCCCTGACATTTTGGTGAACTGATGCACATGCAGAGGATTGGTAAATATAGAAATATTGACTACCACTTTTCTATGAAATATAAAGGGTGAAAAGAGACATCTATATGAAATTACCATACAAAGAACAGAGAGGAACTCAAGGTGTTTTATGTATTAGCAAATGAGCAGGGTGTACCTGCCTTTGAAGAGGCCTTTGGTCCAGCCAGGCTGGGTCTTGAAGAAGACCTGCTTGATCGTGGAAAAACATATTTTTGTTGTCTACTTTTAGTCCCTCTGTGACCGCTGCCCCCCCCCCCACCACAAGAGGGCTCAGGGGCACTGATTTTAAGCTTTTTCTGGACTGGAGACTAAGGGCCAGATGTAGCAAAACGCCAATTTGCAAGGTGCAAAGTGCGAGTCCATGCGACTCGCAATTTGCACCTCGCAAATTGGTATGCAGTACGGTGTCTCAGACACCGACTGCAACTCGCTATGGGGTCGCAATGACCCACCTCATGAATATTCATGAGGTGGGTCGCAAATTGCGGCCCCATAGCGAGTATAGGCACTCGCAAACATGGAGGCCTGCTGTAGTCAGCAGACCTCCATGTTCGTGACTGCTTTTAAATAAAGCAGTTTTTTTTTTCTCTTTGCAGCCCGTTTTCCATAAAGGAAAACGAGCTGCAAATAGAAAAAAATACCGAAACCTTTTGTTTCGTTTTTTTTCAGAGTAGGCAGTGGTCCATAGGACCACTGCCTGCTCTGAAAAAATAATTTTGTGAGCATTCACAAAGGGGAAGGGGTCCCTTGGGGACCCCTTCCCCTTTGCGAATGAGTTACCATCCACTTCAAGTGGATGGTAACTGCGAGTTGATTTGCGACCGCTTTCGCGGTCACAAATCAACTTAAATCGCGGTGCGAGTCGCAAATAGGAAGGGAACACCCCTTCCTATTTGCGAGTCGGAAACACATTTTGCAAGTCGGTTCCGACTCGCAAAATGTGTTTCTGCATCGCTTGAGGGCTTTTGCACCTCGCAAACGGCGTTTTTCGCCGTTTGCGAGGTGCAAAAGCCTACCTACATCTGGCCCTTAGTACCCTAGTCCTAGTCTTGGAATGGGTGCTGTAACATTTCTTTTCATGTTGCAGCCAGTCAATCAGAGCACAGGAGCGAGGTGACCAAAGGGAAAAAAGCCTTATTGGCCAATCAGATCTCTCTATTTTTTGAAGTTCTATGATGATAGGATTCTTGTGGGAGCCCTGCAGACTCAACTGTTCAGATACACACGTTTTTTGAACCTTCATTTTTGAAAAAAAAAAATAAAAAAAAAAAACACTTTGAAGACCAAGAATTAGCTCACTGCTAAAATTGATGTAACGTTGTTCAGCTTTTTTCGCACTAGACCCGTTCAATTTTGGCTATGGATAAATTAACAAGGATTTTAAGTTTTGGGACCCCCCCCCGTCTCTGGGCCTATGCTTGATTGATCACCCCAAAATTTTCCTGGAAGGACCTGAGGTGGATGGACTTTTTTTTTAATTTCACAAGGATTCCTCAAATGCACCAAAATTGTTTGAAAAATAAAAATCAATTTCCAATGGTAACTAGGTCCTAACTATGACTACACAGTAACACAATGGCAACTGCCACTGTGATATATGTACATATATATATATATATATATATATATATATATATATATTAGATCTATATACAACCTAGATCTCTCTATCTATATCTATCAATATCTATATCTATCTATATATGTATATAATCATAAGAAATATAATGGCTCTGTTGACATTAATGAGGCCCTCAACTTATTAAGCCTTACTACCAGTCTAGCTTTCTGCTAAATTCGGTGTAGTTCCATTCAACCAAGATTCCTGCAAAAAAAAAAAAAAAACTCTCCGCTGTAAATGAAACAGGATGTCACCACATGTGCTATGTCAAAGATTCATAGACACTGACATTTACAGACTGATTCCTCCTTGTTCTATAGTTATCATGATCATGGATGGCAAATAATGGAGTCTGTGAAAAAGAAAAAGATGGTACTTTTGTCAGATTGTTTGAGTCATAATCAATCCTTATTGAGGATTTTGTTAAAAACACATGTAAAAGTCCTGAGCCATGGGATGCATCCACAGACTTAAAAAACACTACTACTGCTTAGGCACACGTGTGACATATTGCCAAATGAAATAACACCTGAGGATTTTCCATATTTAGTACCCAAAAGAAGCTGGTTTAGTTTAGTAGAGGGATATAAACAATCCAACAAAGATGCGCATCTGTCCTAATATTATATATATATTTGCAGAATATCTAAAGGTTGCAAAGCAACTACGGAACCTGCACATGATATACATTTTTCCTGGGGCAAGTCTAATTACGCTTTAATGTTCATATTTACTAAACTTAAACAAATTACCATTCTTAGAATATGTAAAGAGTCGTTACCTCTTTACCTACTTTCCTGGTCCAGAAGGGAATAGACCTCCCCAGGCAAGCACTTTGTTGGTACAAAACGCATTTTCTCCTCCCCTTTTCCTGGATGGACCACTTAGAAGGCATCATTTATTGAAACCAAGAAAAATAGGCAGGTTTGACTGAGCAACAGCAAGGGAGGGAGAGCGGGAGGGTTGCATTGACTGTAATTAAGATGAATGCACTCGTAACAATGGAACTGCCAATAAGTGATTGAAATATTACATCTGGAAATTAGTAAATGGTAATCTTCATTAAGTGACTGCATTCAGGGCTGCTCAGAACATTGACTGTGGAGAAGGAAGGAGCACAACCTTGTGAGAAGCTAATGCCATTTTTATATAGTTTTGATAGCGTGAAAAGCCTTGATTCTGGGTGGCTTATTGTTTGTACGTTTTTGTTTAATTGACATGATGCCTTTAAACAGACTAATAACGAGATTTTGAAAATTAAATAGCCAGCAAAAAGATGTTTGTAGAACCATTTTCATTTCTATTTTTCATACTTGCTCTCGCTGCTAGTATCAAAGAAAGCAATTCAATGAGGTCTTGTAATGAAATCTAACCTGAATTTCACCCGTGATACACTTCCTACAGTGAATGAACATAATTATTTCACCACGTGTTTACTAATGGGAACGTTTTATGAGTAGTTAATTTCTTCATCAAGTCAGTCCCTGAGGGAATCTCTTGATTACATTCCATCCACTAATGTGAAAATGCTACGTTTCACACCACGCACAAGTTTGCAATTAAAGACCAATTTTGTATCATAATAGCCCATCTGCTTAGGTCACCATTAGAGTCACATTTTTCCCTTATTGGAATTATTAGGCCTTTGTGCTTAATCTCAATTTCTTTGTAGGTATGTAAGGTCATTCCTTTGGAGAACCAAAGCGCTTTGTTGCTAGTCAGGATGGTGATAATTTAAAAAATCTTATAGGATAAAAGGCGACGTTACTTTTGTACAAAGAGCTAGATCTTCATTTTTCCAAAGTATAAATTGCGAATTTTGCAATATCAGCTGTTATTATTTCGTATGCAATTTGATATATTATTTTTTTGTAATATTTCAAAAATAAATGCCACATCCGTTCCTGAGTAAAGAAAAGTGGTTGTGCAGTAGAAAGTCACGTCCACACAACCAACCTCCTTGACACTATCCATTCTAACTTCGGACATAACCACTGCATCCAGACTGTGGAACACACTCTTCACATCCTTCAAACTGGAAATTGATGTCCTATTTGTACTTGATCTCTCTACTGTGTTTGACCTAGTCAAGCATCACGCTCTGATAAAATCCCTCTCTCCAACCTTGTTCAATCTCTTTCTTGAGCCTATTTGTGTGACTCTTAGGAACTCTGGAAACCTTTGTCACCTGTACGCCTGACAATACTCAAAACTACTTGAAGGTCACGCCCATGGATTACTTCACCTTCGATCCAACACCTTGATAAGAATGAAATCATGAATGTAAAATCACCACTTCAAACTAAACCCTGCAAAAACAGAATACCTTTTTATACCTCCGAAGAAATCCAATCAATCCGTACAAGTGTAGATGGAATTCCTCCCTGTCTTGGAATGCCAATTCTCCATTGTACAGAATGCCAACTGACTTGGCTTCATCCTCACCAGCTGACTCACCCTCCAGAGCCATATCAGAGCCATGGCCAAGCGTACCCGGTTTCAACTAAGGCTTCTCTGGGGAATCAGGCAGCTCATCCCAGAAGATGACCTAAAATCAGTTGTACAAGTGTTGGTCCTTTTCATACTTGACTAATGGATCTCAATCCTCTCAGGCAATCCCAAAGTTGAATTAGGTCTGTTCAAAACAGTTCTTTCATGCTACAGCCCGCTTTGTTAATAGTCACAAGAAATTTGACCACATCACTGCTATCTTATTATCTATCCAATGGCTGCCTGTAGAGGCAGAGCCCAATTTAAATCCATCTGCACTATACACCAGGCACTGCACTCCTCTTCACGTCGCACCGAACTGAAAATCTGCTAAATTTCAGGTTCAACATGGGTTTCAAGAAAGAGTCCCCTCTGTTGGAGACCTCCACCTTCACACAAGAGCCATTCATGAGCCAGTTACTCTCTAGAAGTGCTACAAAAATTTAGAATTCCCTCCCTTCAACAATTTATATGATCTCATGCCATGCTACCTTAAAAAAAGATGTCAAAGCCCTTCTCTTTTAAAGACATTTGGGTTAAATTCCTTTTGCTCCTATTCACTCTGGAATGTCTGTTTTAATTTGTCCGATTTTGTACCTCAAATGTACTCCTGCCCTGATTGTTTGGGAACTGTATTTGTGCACAACTTATCTCTGACTTAAGCTCAAATACCGGCTTTTTATTCTTCTTAAGCTGTATCTCAATGTACTCCTTTTATGATAATTGTTTGTTTGGCAATTGTTCCTTGTTATTAAATTCACAAAATTCTATAAATTAATAAATAAATGCGTACATAAAATTTAACTGCGACTGTCCGGTCTAATTATGTTACATCCAAGCTGGGCAGCGACCAATGCCAAACTGTAGAACCATACAACATACTCACAAATCCACCCCTGCTATCCTCATATCCCACCACTCTCCCCACTAACAAACTACATGACTACTACAATGAAAGAAGAGACCAACATTTTTAGTACTATATTTTGGAAGCTGACTCAGAACCAGAAAAAGTATTTACAACGTATCTCAAGGTAGTAAAGCTGGTGCTGGGCCATCGTGTAGCCAATCCAGAAAGACAGATTTATTTTATTTTCTTACCTCACACCCAAAACAAAACACATCTACAAGCCAAATACAAACACCAAACAAGACAAGTGGAAGAGATTATTTTGCACTTTCCCCCATGTCCACTCACGAGCACACACATATTTCCATTTGGTTTTGCTGGCATGAGGACCATGTGCGCTGAGACTGCTTATCAGTGTCACAGCGTAGGCGCTTTTCATCTTAAAATGTGATTTTATACAAGGTTACACCCAATCTGCTTATTCAGCTCTTCAGTAAGATGGTGGTCTCGTAAATAGGGAGCAGGTCCTCCTAGGCCTATGATGGTCTCTGAATACACCATTCAATCAGATTGTGACTCCCACAACATTTTCTGCTACTCCTGAGGTCATTTATGAGTATTTCTTAAGGTGTCACACCACACAGCCTGACAAATGGGTTGTCACGCAAGTACATAAGGCAACAGTAAAAATTATATGTCATCTTCTTCAAATGCAAGATTTAAGACTTTTACAGACCATTGCTGATAACAGTAAGCCTGTTCTCAACCTACTAATTCTTTAGCGAGCATGGTAATTGAGATGCTCCTATCTCCACGAAGGCTCAACGAGTTAACACTTGCTGCTGACATCTGTAGTAACATGAATGTCAACAGTTTGAAATCTGGCAAGCCAGACTCAGCCTTGTAACCCCCTCAAATCCGTAAAGTAAGTGCCACCTAATTGTTATGAGTTATTTATGGCATCGGGTACATATTCCACAATAACGTGATCTACAGCATTCAGCTGTAGCATAATGGTAAAACATGTTGTTATGGTCCCTCTGAAAAGCTAGTGGCTAATTGAAACTGCATGTGGCTATGCAATAATGTTTCATCCATAGCCAAACTAACAATTAGCACTCTGCTCCCCACTCCATGGAGGTAAAATGTGCATATTACAGAGTCAACCAGTCACTTTCTTTGTGGCAATTACTTTTGTAGCTGCTGAGTCTTAGCTTAACTTCAAAGTGACTTTGCAAGTCTGTGTTATATTGACCAGTAATCTGGTGGTAGTTCCTGAGTTTATCCAGATAAATAGTAGAAACATACCCTCTTAATAACCCTCTTCACAATTGAATTACTTTTTCCGAAAAGAGATGTTGCTAACGGTTATCTAGAGGAAGGTAGAGTTTACAAAAGAAAGAGGAGAAGCCACAATTGGTATAGGTCAGGAAAGAGCACAGTTTGAAAGCGTGCGAAAACTTACCATTTAAAACGTTCAAAATTCCAGTGGGTGTATGAAAGCCAGATTATCTCTATTTAGAGACTAGTGGAAAAAATGTAACAGAGAATATTGTGATGGTTGATTGAGTCAGAAGAAGGCAGTCACAACCGTGAAGAAAGCTGTGATTTGATGCGCAGATTAGATGGTAAATATATGTCTGGAGAAAGAGTTTCAGATCATTGGTGCTATGGTTGAGAAATTTTAAGTGGTTGTTTTATCTTTCATAGCAAAGGATATGCGTGAAAGTCGGCTCACCAAAATGCTAGTGATAGTGGAAGTGACAATATCCACACTTTAGGAGCATCACAGGCTTGAACTCCTGCACCCCTAGCCAATCAATCAACTCTGATTGGCTGCTGAATGGCGAAGGAAAGGACAAAGAGGAGTGCACAAATACTATACACAGCTATCCCTATTTCATTTCTTTTGTTTATGCTGTAATAATGACACCTGAAGCAGGTGTACTGAGGGCAGTTCCTAGGGCACCAGGGCACAGGTCAGGGGCAGCGACTGCTTTCCCTTGTTAACTCTAATTTACACTAATAAATTTATGTTGGCTAGATTGAGTCTTCAATGCACGCTTGAAGGAAGGCACCAAAGATGGAGAGTTTATAAGCCACATAGATTTTTCATTGATTGATGATCTTGAAGGTGAATGAGTATTGGTTAAACGGACACCTTAAAGGGTTGCCTCCGTAGCTCTTTTATAATGTGTAGTTTTGTAAATTTCCTCATATTCCCCGATCGATATCTTTGTATTTCTCAAAGATATAAGTTAGGAGCATACCACCTATACCTGACAGTGTCTTATCAGCTGCAATACAACGTGATTTCTGCGACAGCCGAGAACAGCAAAGGATATATCAAGCTGAAAAGTAAATGTCTATCAGCAATAAATGTAATGGTCTAGAATGTTTCCTTTACTTATTATTGATCCAATTTCTCAAATACTTACTTCCCTTCCCAGTCTTTAAATCACAGGGTGTGTCCACATTCCAGCAATTATCAGAGATCACAAGCAATGCAGCCCAGCAGACAGCGATTGAAGCCTGGCAGACAGGGGTCATGAAGACGGGCACACATCAGGAAGTGTCTTAACGACCAGTATGAGGAGGCAGCATTAAGGTAATACAAATAAAAGCGCATAACCTTAACGTTACATTCACAGCACTTCCTCCTCTCAGTACTTACATCATTGACTGATATCAAGGTAACCAGCTATGAAGGGCAGTCCACGCTTTAAGGACAATGGAATGAATACACATGGTCAATAATGCTTCAAGTGCCAGTCCCAAAGCAAGCCTGCAAACACCATAAGCCTAATAGATGGAGTGCACAACCAGTGCACCCAGGTGAATAGTGTCCTAAATATTGGATACCCACCATAGAGTCCACAAGGAAGCAAACTGAGAGCCAAAGGGAGCAGCATAAACCCAAAGCAAGTGATGTGGGAAAAGAGTGGAAAGTACCAATGAGGAGTAGACCGAAGACCCTCCCGCACAGCAGGCAATGTTTCCAAATCCCCCAACCGGGGGAGGAGGGGTAGTCAGGAACAGTAACATCAAATGAGCATGCCTAGACCGAGGGGGGGGATTAAGGCTCACCAAACAAACCTAATACAAAGCACCCTCCAGGTTAGTGGGGGTTACCACAAGCAAGCACTATGTCCCATTTATAACAAGGTAAAAGAGCACATCGAGTTGAGTAAGTAGTCAAAGACAAACCAAAGCTCAAACCAGAAGCAGGGTTAACAGTCAGCAACAAGGAAGCAAGTCATTGTTAAACACACTGGAAGAGAAGATCCAGTCCAGACCAAAAAACATATAATGGTACAAAATCCCAAGAAGGTCCCAGAGGAAGAATACCCTACACAAAAGCCAGGGACCACTACCCACTAAAGCAAAATACATGCACGTCATGCACCAAGGTGTGCCTACCACACCCGAGCAAAGACAAGGCAAGGCAAGTTCACAACTTCCACAATAGAAGACAATGAGCCTAATAAACACAAGAGTACCAGAAGCAAAGTACTAAACCCACAAGCCAAGGTTGACTTCCTCACTCAAAGTCATCACGAATATTGTCTGGGGTCCTGGATTTTTGAGTGAAAGCCTAATTTTTTTTGGTATTGTATTTTTCGTTTGCATCTATTCTTCCCATTGGACTAGCACATATTTTCAATTGTTTGATTCTGAAAAGCCAAACGCTGAAAACAGTGTCTTGCAGTGACATGGAGTGAAATGTTCACTATAGGCGAAGGGCAGCAATGCTCAAGTGAGTGTACAGGATAAAGCTTATGATTAGCCCCCCCACACCAATAAAAGTAGAGAGAGAGAGAGAAGCCTGATTCCTCAACAAGAAGACATGCAACAATAGGCAAAGGTAAAGGTTAAGGTCCCACCTCAATAAGGGTTACATATGGGAGAAGCTACCAGAATCCAGAACGAACATGATCAACAAGAAAGTGCACAACAAACATAAGAAGAATTTCCAGAGCATCCAGCACCTTAAGTGTAAAGTCCCAATAGGTGCCCAAGATTCTAGTACGACTGGTAGCCCAAAAAGGGGGAACCATAAGGAAATGAGAATACTGATGCTGCAGAGGAAGTTACATCTTGAAGCAAAAACAAACAACCGCAACAGATTTGAAAGGGCAGGACCATTAAAAACAGGTTCCTACACCACAACTCCAGCATACTGCAGGTGCGGGGCCAGACGAGGGGCAAGTCAGAGCTGCACACACTTGACCTCTAATGCACAAGGGGAGAAGATGTTGCAAGAGCATGAAGAAAAAGACTACAACAAGGCAGTCCAAATCACCTCACATACACAGAGGCAAATCCAAGGGGAGAACAAGGGAGTCAAGCAAGAATCAAGAATTAGCCACTGCATCCAAATATCCAAAGACCAGAACTCTAAATCTAGGAGACAAGGACTGAAAGCTGAAGGGAAAAACATCCAACACACAAAAAATATACAAGCACCTAACCCCAAGAATGAGGACACCCAGTTGCAGTCCACAGAGAGAATTGCAAGAGACTAGGCATGAACCTTGCAACTGAGACCCAAGCAGAGCCCAGCAATGTACTTAGCAGCATATTTACAAGGAACTGGTGCAATGGCTCCGATGCACCAGTTTCCTTGCTTCACTCTAACGACACCATGATAGCACTGTATTTACAATACAGCGCATCATGGTGCACATTAGAACAATCATGTTAAAAATGTTGATGCTATTGTGGTGCTTTGCTGGACTAACGCCAAAAATGTTGGCGCTAGTCCAGCAAAGCACAGGGACGCACATAGGCTAATGCACTAGCGTCACTTTAACGCCTGCCATTAGCAGTCGTTATAAAATGGCACAAGGATGGTGCAGTGAAATCTTGTAAATTTCACTGCGCCATTTTTTTGTGCCTCCCTGCGGGGGAACGCCCCCCTTTCATACCTTATACCTGGCACAAATATAATGTGGCACAAGGGGTTGCCAAATGGTGCAATGCTTGCATTGCGCCACTTTGTAAAGATATTGCAGGTTTAGTGCTGTCTTAGCATTAAAAAATGACACTAAGGTGGCACTAGGGGCTTGTAAATATACCCCTTAGTGAGTTAGGGTCACATAAAAAAAAACTGCAACAACACAAGTCTAGAAAACTGACTGGTACAGGAAGTTGCTATAGCTGGCACAATGATTTTTGCTTTCCTAGACAAACTGACGTCTTGCACTTTATTCACCACCACTAACATAAAGGTAAAAAATTAATATTGCAGAGTCAACTAGGCCGTCTTTGTTGTTCCTAGAAGTGACTTTGCAATTCTGTATGATTTTGAGCAGTTTTGAGTTTAATTACTCAGGTAAACATTAGCACATGCTCTCACAAGAAATCTCTTTGCTGTCTATATACTTGTTTAATGAGTGGCCACCTTAGTATGGGCTAGGGAAAATTCAGAGTAAAAACTTGCCAAAGCAAACACAAGGAAGGGCAGGCCATCAAGAAGTGAGGGGGGCACCCCCAGTTGGTCAAAGGCACAGTACACTTCAATATGGTCAAGTCCCATCAATAAGCATATGGAACAGCCCATTACAATACAGCATGCCAGAGAAGCACATCGTGGGGAAATTTACTAAAACAAGATGTCACTGAGGAAACTAAAAGACAAACAAGGGACGCCACAGGAACTCCACACCCTCACACAAGAAAACAACACAATATCTCGGCAACAAAAGAAGAACAGCAAGCAGCACAAATAAACACAGTTTAGTACCTACAAGCTCCAAATTAAAAATAGAGCTAGAGAAGGGCATCCACAACATGCAAGAAAGCACTAAGAAGACCCAAGGCAAAGGGGGCAGAGGTGCTAGCTTGGATTCCAAGAATAAACCCCTTCATAGGAGCTATGAAGTGAAGATGGAGGAGGAGAGCAGACCACTGCCAAATCCGAAATAATGAAATAGAGTGAAAATAGGTCAAAACCCAAGCAATAAATAAGAACCAACCCCACAGTTGTAAAGTGGGAGCAGTCAACTCCAACAAGAACAACTGAGGGTAATTAGAGAGTCAAACACAAACACCAGCCAAGATTGAGTATGAATTCCAAAAAAAAGTAAAACAGTTCACCTTTCCACATCAGGACACAAGCTCCCAGCTTCTGGGTTAGACGTTGCCACAGCATAAAGTACAATGAACAGCCCAATGCCAAAGAAAACACCCAGACAAAAAAAAAATGAGTTAGAAACACCTAGCTAGAAGGAGGAACCCCACAAAGAGGAAGAACCCCTACTCGCTATCTGAAGCCATGAAAGCCAGTGGAAAAACATAGATGTGCAGCAGCACAAAAAGAATGTCCTACTCAAGCTAAACATGGAACAAGGAGTCTAGGTCAGTTCACCAACAACTCACTGAACAAAATAGGGTGAGCTGGTAAGGCAGTAGGCAAGAAATGAAAGGCAAAACCTAACCATCAGTGCACACAATGAAAGCAAGTCTATTCTTTGCAGGGCACAAGGAAGAGCCCCAAGAGAAATGCAGAACTCAATGGAGAAGGTGAAGTCCAAGCACAGACCACGTACTAGTCAAGGAGTGTAAGCACAGTCTTACCTACAAGCACATAAAGAAGGCAGAGAAGCACAAAAGGTAAGCCAAATATCAGAACCTGCACTACAAAGTCACTGCAGAAGACCATCTATGCAAGATCACAGAGGTAGACAAAAGCCAGGAATTCATGACACTCATCTTGTAAGCCCGAAGATCTACAGTAAGTAGTACAAGACTAGCCCAGACCTAACCAAGTAAAATAATTGTGGGGTAGTAGCTTCCAACACCACACACACCACATTAATGCAAGATGTTGCTTGAGAGTCTGTCTCTCCCCACACCCTACTATACACACTTGTAGGTCTGGGTGTTAGTGAATAGCTCACTCACTTCTCACACCCTAATGTGCACTGCTGTAATAGAATAAGAAATATCAGTGGAGAGTCCACTTTCTCCACACCCCTCTACTAGTGGGCACAATAAGGCATAAGTACTTCAATGAAGGGAGGTGCAAATTTCCCCTGAAAAATGTTTACAACCACACAAGATTCTCATAGGTTCATATAAAAAAAGAAAAAAATAGTTGAGTATAAAACATCTTTCTCAAGAAAAAGGTACAGTATACAGGCTTGTGTGTTTGCACAGTCTAGTACTCACATCCTACGATACAAACCTATTGTGCATTAAATATAATTTGAATGTTTGAGTTTGCAAAACTCTCACAAGGGATGGACAAATATATGAATGAGGGCAGGCATTTGTGTGCTCCCACTCTCACAAGAGTCTTGTGTGTCAGTATCCGGAAAAAAAGGGATTTATACCATAAAATAAATGACATAGGGGGTCATTCTGACCCCGGCGGTCATGGACCGCCGGGGCCAGGGTTGGCGGGAGCACCGCCAACAGGCTGGTGGTGCCCCGCAGGGCATTCTGACCGCGACGGTTTGGCCGCGGTCAGATGCGGAAAACCAGCGGTCTCCCGCCGGTTTTCCGCTGCCCATTAGAATCCTCCATGGCGGCGCAGCTCGCTGCGCCGCCATGGGGATTCTGACAGCCCATACCGCCATCCTGTTCCTGGCGGTTCTCCCGCCAGGAACAGGATGGCGGTATGGGTTGTCGTGGGGCCCCTGGGGGCACCTGCAGTGCCCATGCCAATGGCATGGGCACTGCAGGGGCCCCCGTAAGAGGGCCCCACTTTGTATTTCAGTGTCTGCTTTGCAGACACTGAAATACGCGACGGGTGCCACTGCACCCGTCGCACCTTCCCACTCCGCCGGCTCAATTCTGAGCCGGCGTCCTCGTGGGAAGGGTTTTTTGCACTGGGCTGGCGGGCGGCCTTTTGGCGGTCGCCCGCAAGCCCAGTGCAAAAGCCAAAATACCCTCAGCGGTCTTTCGACCGCGGAGAGGTATTTTGGAGGGGGGAACTCTGGCGGGCGGCCTCCGCCGCCCGCCAGGGTGAGAATCACCCCCATAATGTTGCAACAGGGAGGCTCTGACAAGTGCCTTTGTGTTCATAGCATGTAATGTTCAGCTACAAATAGAACCAAACGCATTGCTTGATGTTACTGAGGAAGATCTTGTTCCCTTCTGCAGTGAAGTGCACTCCATGTCACCTATAGACAGCTGGAATATCAAACCAGATGTTTTTGTGATATATAGGTTAACTCATACAAAAAATTCTTAAAATTCTTAAATAAAGATGAAAAGTATCTGTCTAGAATCTTTTTTAAAAACTCCACTGAATCCAGTACCAACACATATGTGAAAAACGTGTTTCTAATGTTTTGGAAGCTGCATCAGCATATAATGTTGAATCATTTTTATAATCACACTTTAGGAAAGTAAACAATGAGTGATAGTCGAAAAAAGTGACCCCCAAGTGAGAAAAGAGACACCACACCATAAAGCAGTAATGAAATCGCATATAATTCTGTGATCTTTGGTGTATGTCACAAAGACAGTCTCTTATAATTAAATTATAAAGTATGCTTGTCAATATATTGATTGATAATTCAAAGCATAATCAAAGAGGTCTTGTCTGATTAACGTGTTGAGAACGTTTTGACCCTCATGCTGGATACTAGGGTCTTATTATATATTACATTAAAGACATGTTTTTCCACATAGGTGTTGGTACTGGATTCAGCGTTTTTTGTTTTTGTTTAAGATTGAGATGATTTTCCTTCTTCATTTAAGAATTTGTGTAAGGGTTAACCAGTAGTTATATTTTTGCTACAATATTTAAATTGATTGAAAATTAGTTTTGCATGGATATGTGTTTTGTGATAATTATACCCAGGTTCATGTGGACATTTTGGGTTGCTCTTGTATTTGTTTAGTGTTGTGATATATATAGAGCCCATGCCATGGTCACAAAGAAGTATATAAACTGTCTGATTGACATGCTTCCATGATTTACCAATCTTAGGGCAAACAGTTTTTGACATTGCCATTCCTGCCTTTGGCATACATTACATCACTAGTGAAAAGGTGTCCTTCATGTGCATTTCAAGTGCAACACCTGTGATTGTGTTTAGGTCATTTCCACCACAGTGCACTATCATCAGATCTGGGTTTTGACAATCCAGAACACTCTCAACCATTGGTAACAATTGATGCCACTTCATACCTCTATGGCCAATCCAAATTATGTCCAAGTTTAGAAATCTAAGATTTTTGTCAGTAGCACAATTATGCCATGTTCTCTAGCCCAGTGGATGAAGCTGCGCCCCAAAGTCCAGAGGTGAGTCATGGTGCTGTATGGAGATCGCAGTCACAAGAGGAGTGCTCAGAAGAATGAGTAAGCTTCGAGAACTATGTGTAGTTATACGAGGAGAGAAAAAATCAGTTGCAAAATTATAAATGTAATTGGTAAACTTTTGGCAGTTACAAAAGTAAGTTAGGTTGTGACCAACTGTTGTGTGTATAGGACACAGTTAGTTGATAAACATTATATACTTTTCTATTTGCTGACATCACATTTTGGCAGGAAGCACTGCCATCTCAGACTGAACATGAGGGATTGCCTCCCTGTCTCAGGCAAGTGTCTTGTGAGAGATTTTAAGAAGGGGAAAAAAGAAAAACTGTGGAAACAATATACATAGTAAAGCTAGTGGTAGCTCTAAAAAAAGTTGTTTTGTTAACAGTTTTCTACAATTAAAAAAATTATGGACCTCATTACGAGTTTGGCGGTACCCGTACTTCTGTGTTGGCGGTGGCGATTGTACCGCCGAACACCTGACGGCGAAGACCACCAAATTATGATCATGGCGGTCTTGCCAACAGTTTATAGCCAATACACCACCAGTACCGCTAGTGCAGTTAGGCCATCGCAGATGGTGATAGGCACCTTCAGACCAGGCAGAGACCATGTTTCATCCAGACACATTACGAGCTGCACACCACCAGAGTTTCTGCTGCAGTCGCACCACCGCCAAAACCCTGGTGGAAACAAACTCAATAAAAGGAGACACTCACCTTCAGGAACACAGACACATTTGGAGCCGCCATGGAGCCAGAACTCGAAGTTCTCCCACTGCTCCTGCTCGCACTACGACTTCTGAACCAGTGATGATGAAGACAAGAACTGTAAGTACACCCATCTAACACACACTGGAGGGAAAGCCATTAGAACACATGCACACAGCCAGGACGGCCAGCAATGGCCACACACATGCAACCACGCACCCATTCCAATATACACACAGCTACATACACACACGCACACAAAAAACACGCACACACACACACACAAAAAATACACACAGCATGCCAACACACACATGCCTTCCACACACCACCCCGCCGACACAAATCACTGACACTGGCTAACACACACAAACACAACACCACTGAGTCACACAATTATATCACAACCACAACTACACAAACGCATTGGCAAGGCAATGCACTGCACACCTACACATGACAACACATACTGACAACAATACAGAACGACAACTCACAACCAAACAACACCATTACAGACCCATACAACATTCCCTATGTCACACTATGCCCACACAACACACAACGCATATAACATAGCCATCACCGCACACACTGATGCACACACAACAATCTGACATGGAGAAAGAAAGGTAGGACAAGTAGTGTTCGATGAATGCTAACATCTTGTTGTCCCAGATGTATTCAATTGTGTAAATAAAGAAATAAATATCAACTAAGTACAAAATAGGCCATAGGCCAATTCAATGTCCGAGGAGCCAAAGGCATATTAAGAACCTCACTGTGCCCCAACTTCAATTCTGGCTGCAAATTGACCTCCACAGGGTAGGTGCATCAAGGGGGCAGGCAGACACCTCAGTGGCGAGGGGAGCTTGGGGGGTTGGGCTTGGGAGGGGGGTCCTTGGGTTTGGGTTTTGGCTTGGGAGGGGATTCCTTGGGTTTAGGCTTGGGGGTCTTTGGGTCTGGCATTGGGAGGGGGGTCCTTGGCCTTGAGGAGGTTGACATTGTGGCAGAGGGAGGGGCATGGGAACTAGCAAGGGTGGTATGGGATGACTTGGAGGTAAAAGGGCTGGTCTTGGGGAGGGTCACAGAGCTCTCAGGGGCCTCACAGGGTGGAAGAGGGGTAGGGAACAGTGAAAACACATACAAGAAACATTTATTTGGCACACAGGGGTGGTCATGGCAAAAGGGTTTGGCGTGGAGGCAGAGGGAGTGGTGGTAAGATGTGTCTTTGTGGGTGTCTTGGGTGCAGGTGCCTGCGTGGAATGCTATTGTGTGCTGGTTGTCTGTTTGGTAGTAAGTGTGAGCGTTTAGGTGTTTTGGGAGAAGTGTGGGTGGATGTGCTGGGAGGTGCCATGCTGGATGGGTGACTTTTGGGGTAGTGTATGAAGGTATAGTACATGTGCTGCATGTGGGGGTGTTAGTGGTTGTGGTGAGTGCAGATGTGGTGACTGGGGTGGATGTCTGAGGGATTGATATTGTGGTGGCTGTGGCTAAGATGGAACTGATGGCTGGATCTGCAACTGATGATGTGCTGGCTGCAGGAGTGACAGGTGTAGTGTCTGTGAAGGAGGAGGGGCGTGTCTGTACAGGGAGTGGATGTTGTTGTGTCTGCAGGTGTGTGTTATCTGTGTGCATGCCGGTGGTGGGTCTTGTGGTGCTTTTGTTTCTCAGTGCCAACCATGTTCGAGGTAAATGCATTCCTGTGTGAATGTGTGCTCTGGATGGGTGTGTGGAGAGGTTTTCAGGATTGGGAAGAGGTAGGTGGAGGAAGGACAGTAGATAAAGGGACACTGGCTGCCATCAATGAGGAGGCCAGAGCCTGAAAGCATCTCTGGAGCCCAGCCATGGCACTGTGCATGCCCTGCAGAAATGCATTGCTCTGTTGTACTTAAGCTGCCAGACCCTGGATGGCATTCACAATGGTTGACTGACCCACAGAGATGGACCTCAGGAGGTCAAAAGCCTCCTCACTGAGGGCAGCAGGGCTGACTGGGGCAGGGACAGAGGTGCCTGCGGGGAAGGAGACACCCACCCTCCTGGGTAAGCAGGCACGGGTACCTGGGTGAGAAGCCACAGAGACGGTGGTGCTAGTAAGAAGGGTGGCAGACAAAGATGGTGCTGGGATGGTCCCTGATGGGTCCACCACCACCAGGGAGTGTCCACTGGAGGAGGATTCTGAAAATCCGAAAATGAGGTGTTGGATCAGGTCTCCCCCCTGGCACTCCCCTCACACTTTGTCCCACTGGGTCGCTCTGTGTCAGTATTGCCACCTTCCTGGGTCCCATGGACTGCTGCTTCCCCATCCGCCTGTGCCCCTTCTCCTCTGCCAGATGATGCTGATCCACACAATGATAGAGAGAGAGAGTGAGGGAGAGAGAGATAGGGGGCAAAATGGTTAATGTACATCTCCCATTGACACAGCTACACATGTACATCTGTCACAATACATATCATAGCTAGGCAATCTCATTTGCAAGGACACATTGCCTACCTCATGTCATGGCATGTCACTACTACCCACACCTGTCTGCCAATCCTTACACCTACAGCAAAACCTATGTTGGACTGCACTACTTCACTTGTCCCGATGATGCCAACTAATGCCCTCTTAAGCTGCCAGAGCATGCCCTGGATACACTATCAATACTATGCTTGAATCCACATCTAACCTCTTCATTCACCTATTACCCATTGAATGTTCAGCTGACACAACAGAACACTGAAGGCCTCTATAGTGATAAAACCTGATAAGTCCATGTCCTCTGGAATATATCTATGACAGTGAAGACAACTCCACTCACTGAGTACACACCACATACCTCTCCAAACACATGGCTGGCCACTCTCTATGGTGCTGCCATTATGAAGGACAGCATAGATGTGCCAATGGCAGTCAGACACCCAAACACTTCACATCAGATGTGTGCTCTGTGAATGTGTGGTTTAGCCATGTGAGTAGTCACAACCCATCACAGAGCCAGAGATGCTGGCACACACATCATCACTCAGAAAACTGCTAAGCCCCTCCGCATTGGTCCATGTACCACATGTAAAACAAAATATCACATCCACTGAGTGCAGTGTCACAATCGATGTACCTCTGGAACACACATACCACATCATGGACCACTTCCCATGCCACCAAACATGCAGTTACACCAGTTAGTCTACGCTCCATGACAACTCCACCCTCAGATACCATACAACAATTGGCAAACCCCGTCACTGAGACCAGATAACACATATCTCAGGTGGCAATTCTTTAGCATACACGAGGCACAAATGGACAAACACCACTGCCAGTACACCTAAGACACATCCCATTACCACATAAGCAGCCTGAGGAGACTGATTCCAAAAGTTCAATCACATCAACATGCCATGTGTCGTGCAATACCCAAGTCATTCCTAATCTGCCACAACCTAATAGCCAAGCCAAGCTGTAAGAGTCGCAGGCCATCTGAAGTGCCCCAACTATCCATGTTGACATGATGTTGGCAATCAGTCAGTAATGCAGCAGAGAACAAGCTCGGGCTTTGTCATATATGCCATATGCACACCATGGTAACACAGCAGGGATCTCCCTGGGCACCTACCACCACCAGTACCAACCCATAGTTATGAAGGTCCGATCCCCTCAAGTATTGCTCCTAGGTGCAATCAGACCACATCAACTCTACATGTCTCTTCATTCCACGTTGCCTACCTACACATACCTTACAGTCACCAGATCACATATATATGCCCAGCCAGTTCCCAGGCCAGTACTCCTGTCCCATGAAGGCATGTACAGTGGTGGAACTGTAATGGCAGCCCCACAATCTGTCCCTTCCACAAACAGTGCATGTTTCACATAGTCCCAGTGATGAAATGACAGTTACACAGTCGCATATACAGGTAGCCTACACAGATGGCAGTGAATTGACACCTCAGAGCCACTAAAGCAGATGGAGAGAGCTGCTCATGCACAATGCTTGGGTGCTACTAAAACCCACATCCATCGTATGGGCAGGATGGAGTCACACATGTGCCTATGTCAGTTGTGCTTGTTCACATTATAGATGTGGAGAGGTGTGTAACAGGGAGATGTTAATCCACTGACAGTAAGCATGAGGACACATCTACAAAATATGCTCTGCCATGGTGCCTGTTACCAATTTCCAAATGTTGATGCACATGTAGCATTAACTACATGGTGCTTTGCCAGCATTGAGGCACCTAATCCTGATTAAGGCCAGGCAAGTCCCAGGTTCCAGACAGTACTCATCCACTTGTGGCTGTTGTGCTGCCCTCAAATGCTCATCCATCTCAGGGTAGGTCGCCACCAAAATGCAGGCTATTAGAGGGGTAAGGGTCTGATGGGCACCTCTCCGTCGTTGGGAGGACATCCCCAGCTGGGCCTCCACAGTCTTCTGGGCTCAGCATCTCAGGTCCTCCCACCACTTGCAGCAATGGGTGCTCTGCTGGTCATGGAGCCCCGGGGTCCGCACTTGCTTGGCAATGCCATGGCAAATCCCCTTGTTTTGATGGGCGTTGACCTGCATGGGTTACACAGACAGAAGGAGGAAGTAATGTACACTGGCCCCATACCAACAGTAGTTCACTCTTAACAGCACACCTATCACATGCTCAAACATACCCACCTCACGGTTCACACGCCTAAACTCTATGCCCCCTTCATGCATGTACTCCTTGACTGGTGCATGTATGCCATTGACCATCACACATGTCATTGGAATTGGGCTCACCTGCTCCTCTGGTGCTCCATACAGCTGCTGATACAGGGGTAGGACCCATTTTACTATCTTCTCTAGCTCTTCTTGGGTGAAGGCAGGGCCCCTATCACCTGCAGGACGTGGCATGATGGCTCCCAGATACAGTACGTAGCAGCAGACGTAGTGGAGGTCTTGCTTTCTTGAGTGTCAGGAGTCAAGTGAGCAAGACAGCAGAAAATGGCGGTCACGGCTTCTGCGTACAGCACCTTCAATGCTAGTGGTGATCGCCATTGGCCCCAGTCCCCCATACACAGCAATGTTAACAAATGAGGAGTTGCATTGCAGTTGCCACCGCCTACCGCTATGATGACATACGCCAGTGGACTTAGGGAACCTCCACCTGTCCTGTGCAGCAGGACAGATGGCTGACATTTAAGCACATATCATGCCTTGATGCAGCAAAATGAGTGTGTCATACATCTCTTTCAGCGGTATGCAGAGTAGGCCTCAGTTGTGCCATCATGGTTTGGCACATACATGTGACATGCATGACAAGGTGACCTTATGCGCCTGCCTGTTTAATGATCAGCATGTCCAGTTACAAGTCAGCTGATTGGACCTGTCACCGTATTGGTAAATGGCATGACTACATACACGCTCAATGCAGGGCAGGACAGTGTACCACATATGGAACACGACACATGTGATGTACGTCAGAAACTACAGATCAGGGGCATCAATGTGCATCAAGGGTTGAGTCCATGCCCAATGTAATATGTGTCAGCAGTGTGCAGCATGTCCACAGTGTTACATGTGTGCTATTTTGATATGTTCTGCTAACATGTGTGGTGTCCATATCACATTGTACATTCTTTCCTCTCTATCCTAGAAACCCTGTAGTGAGGATATTGAGATGTGCACCAGTGTACCGTCCGCTACTGGACCTTGCAATCCTGGAGTACAGGCATATAATTCAGACCTATTGTCTTAATTGTCAGACGATCATGGATCTATGTACCCAGTTGAACCCAGATCTATTGCCTGCCATTCGTAATCCCTATACCATCCCTCCTCAAGTTCAAATCCTGTCAGTGCTACTCTTTGTTGCCGCAGGATCCTTTCATATTACAGTGGGCTTGGCAGCAGGGATGTCACAGTCCATGTTCAGTCTTGTGCGGAAGGAAGTACTGTGTGCTTTCTTGAAACACCTCAACAGCTACATCAGGTTCCCCCAATGAGGGGATTTGCCCTATGTGAAGGCAGGCTTCTATAATGTGGGACACATCCCTCATTTAATAGGGGCCATATATGGCACTCATATACTCTGGTCTCTCCCAGTGCCAATGGTGTATAGGAACCGCAAAAACTACCACTCCGGGTGTGTGTGTGCCAGACCAATACATCTCCCAAGTGACAGCCAAGTTTCCTGGATCAGCACATGACTCATACATTCTGAGGAACAGCAATGTCCCCCACAAGAAAGAGAGGGCTTGGTTCATTGGCATGTATGCTTTTGGATGTGTGTCTCTGTTATGGCACCTGTTGTCACATTCTTCCCTGTGTCTGTACCTGTATTGTAACAGGTCCTACCTCTGTGCACACAGGTGACTCTAACTATCCCCACCTCCCCTGGCTGTTAACACCAGTGAGGTAGCCTGCCACTGAAGGGGAACTCCATTTCAATGAGGCCCACGGCAGGACAAGGCTTGTAATAGAAAGGACATTTGGCCTCCTGAAGGCCAGATTCAGGTGCCTACATGTCTCTGGAGGTGCCTCCTCTAAAGTCCCGAAAAGGTATGCCAGATCATAATTGCCTGCTGCATGCTCCACAATCTGACCCTGAGACGTCAGATACCTTACTCGATGATGAGGAGTTGGTAGCAGGACCACCGGTGGGTGATGTAGAAGTGGAAAGTGATGAGGAGGCAGATGAGGAAGGTGCAGCTGACTCCAGGGCAGAGCTCATCAATCAGTACTTCCAGTAACATACAGGTATGCTGTGTGTGTATTTGATTGTGTACTATTTCAACAATTGCTATTAATGGTCCTCCTGATTTGGTTTATCAGTGGTGGTGTACTGTGTACCTATCCTTATGTGTGTGTTGTGGGCGGTGATTGAATGCATGTAAGGTGCTGTCTCTACCATGTGTACTCTCTGTAGGTTCTGTAGGAGGCTGGGCTGGTTTATAGTAGGTACCTAAGGTACTTACACCTCATACCCGGTCAGGTTATCCCTTATTAGTGAAATATAGGCAGTGTTCTAGCAGCTTAGGCTGTCTAGGGGTAGCTGTAGCAGAGCAGCCAAGGCTGAACTAAGAGACATGCAAAGCTCCTGCAATACCACTATAGTTACACAGTACTTATACACAATAAAAGACAATACTCAGTGTTACCAAAAATAAAGGTACTTTATTTTAATGACACAAGGCCAAAAATATCTTAGAGGTAATACTCCTTCTTGAGGTAAGTATTATATGCAATATATACACTAGTAACCAAAGTCAGGTAAATGAACAGGTGTAGACTGGATTATGTCGAGAGGGCACTGTTTTTGCCCTTCAAAGCATTTCCAGAGGCTCTGGAAGGACACCCCTCCCATGCCTGTAACACCTATTTCCAATTGGAGAGGGTGTAACACCTCTTTTCTAAAGGAAATGCATTGTTCCGCCTTCCTGGAATTGAGCTGCTCAATCCCCCAGAGGGCAGAAACCTGTCTGTGATGCGGCAGGAGCTGGGGCTGCAGTGGAAACCTCAGAGAGCTGGTTTGGCTGTACTGGGGGACCATGGTGGAGCCCCCTGGGTGCATGGGATTGGCCCCCAATACTAGATTTGGATTGGGGGGTCAATTCCATCATCTTAGACACCTCATTTGACCATATTCGGAGTTACCGTTGTGAAGCTACATATATGTATTGACATGTATGTAGTGCATGCTTATAATGGTGTCCCCGCACTCACGAAGTCCAGGGAATTGACCCTGGATAATGTGGGGGCACCTTTGCTAGTGCAAGGGTGCCCTCACACACAGTAACTCTGCACCTAGCCTTCAGTAAATGAAGGTTAGACACATAGGTGACTTATAAGCCTCTTAGTACAGTCAAAATGGCTGTGAAATAGTGTGTGCACTATATCACTCAGTTTGCAGCAGCAGTCCTGAAGAAAGTTTTGTATGAGCTCCTTATGGGTGGCAAAAGAAATGCTGCAGACCGTAAGGATCTCCTGGAACCCCAATGCCATGGGTACCTATGTACCATGTACTAGGGGGGTGCAGTGTGCCAATTAGAATTGAAATATAGAGTCACTCTAGTGACTAATTTGGTAAGTAGAGAGAGCATAAGCACTGGAGTTCTGGTTAGCAGAACTTCAGTGACACAGTTAAGCATACTGACAACACACATAGGCCCGCATTATGACATTGGCGCTAAAAGGCGCTTACCGCCATGCAGAAGACCGCCACCACACCGCCGCGGCCGCGGAATTCCGCCACAGCTATTATGACCCACAGTTTGGAATCCGCCAAAAGTCAGACACCCACACAGGCCCGCCACACCAAAGGTCAGTGATAAACTGGTGAAAACAAAACCTCCACCGTCACGCCAACAGAAATACGCCCACACTATCATGACACACGAATCCACGCAGCGGTCTTTCAACCACGGTATTCCATTGGCGGTACACACTGCCACGCTCAAAATACACACACTCTTACAAAACACTGCCACATTGGACAATTCCAAATACACACACCTGATACACATACACACACCACTCCCACACACTCAATACAATATAAAACACACACCCACATCACCCACAAACCCTTACGACAACAAATCATGAACGAAAGCCAGAGAGAGACACCACCATCAACAACACTAGCATCCACAGGCACACAACACCATCACCCACATAACTTCCTCGCACCTCACACAACACCCCACTACATATCAGCACACTTATCACCACACACACCACCCCACACATCATCTACACCACCCCATTTGGGCAATGCACCTGTGAGACTAATAGACTGGACTCTGCCATGGACATTCCTCCGCCATCACCCCTCACCATTTTGCTACCCCCTCCAATTTTGAGCAATAAAATAAACACCCTGAAATCACAAAACAATCTGGAGTCTGTCTGTGATTTCGGAATACTGTATTAGCAATAACTGTGGCAAAAAGCTCTTTCATTTGTAATGTCAAAATACCTATGTCACACAGCTGTAGTCCATGAGGAATCAAAGCAGATGTCACACTGTGGGACTCTCATCTGTGAAATCGTAAGGGAAAGTGACAACTCAGTGACCATACACTGGGTGAAAAAGACAGACAGTAGAGAGGTAGTAGTGTTTAAGTAAATGTAGTAGGCAGGTTTGTATTCTTACCTGTGTCTCACTGGAAATATTGCTGGATCACTGAGACCCTGTTGTCCATGTCTTCTTCCTCTGCTTCCTCGTCTTCACTGTCCACAGGCTCCACAGCTGCAACAACACCACCATCTGGACCATCCTCCTGCAGAAAGGGCTCCTGTCGTCGCAAAGCCAAGTTGTGAAGCATACAGCAGGCCACGATGATCTGGCACACCTTCTTTGGTGAGTAGAATAGGGATCCACCTATCATATGGAGGCACCTGAACCTCGCCTTCAGGAGGCCGAAGGTGCGTTCGATCACCGTCCTAGTTTGCCCATGGGCCTCATTGAAGCGTTCCTCTGCCCTTGTCCTGGCATTCCTCACTGGGGTCAGTAGCAATGACAGGTTGAGGTAACCAGAGTAACCTGCAAAGGGCGAGGGACAACTGTTAGACACACACTAACCTGGAGGGATATCCCCAGACCCAGACAACCATTCCCACTGACTAGCTTCCAGGTGCTCACCTAATAGCCACATACGGTGCCTCTGGAGTTGACCCATCACATAAGGGATGCTGCTATTCCGCAGGATGTAAGCGTCATACACTGAGCCAGGGAATATGGCATTCACATGGGAGATGTACTGGTCTGCCAAACATACCATCTGAACATTCATCGAATGATAACTCTCCCGGTTTCTGTACACCGGTTCACTCCTGTTGGGGGGGGACCAAAGCCACATGTGTCCCATCAATGGCACCTATGATGTTGGGGATATGTCCCAGGGCATAGAAATCACCTTTCACTGTAGGCAAATCCCCAACCTGAGGGAAAACGATGTAGCTCCGCATGTGTTTCAGCAGGGCAGACAACACTCTTGACAACACGTTGGAAAACATAGGCTGGGACATCCCTGACGCTGTGGCCACTGTTGTTTGAAATGACCCACTTGCAAAGAAATGGAGCACTGACAGCACCTGCACTTGAGGGGGATTCCTGTGGGATGGCGGATAGCTGACATCAGGTCTGGCTCCAGCTGGGTACACAGTTCCTAGATTGTGGCACAGTCAAGCCTGTATGTGATTATTAAGTGTCTTTCCTCCATTGTCGACAGGTCCACCAACGGTCGGTACACCGGAGGTTGCAGTCATCTCCTCACATGTCCCAGCGGACGGTGCCTATGAAGGACAACAGCGAGCACAGAGTAAAACAACTCAGCGGTACATACCCACAGCTTTACATAGAACACCATTCATACACCAAAAATTGGCATGTATGTGTGTTGAGTCTAGGCCTAGGTATGTGTGACGCAGTTGAAAATGAAGCCATGTGGGCCCCTGAAATGGCGGCTGCCTGACCTGTAAAGTGGGACAATGGGATGTCCGGTAATTGTGCTGGCGTTGTACACCGTCGCGGTAGGCGGTCGAAGACCGCGGCGCAATGCTGCATTGGCTAACATTGGACCCTATGGTGACGGTACGCACCGCCTCGGACGTGACCACCATTTTCTATCTGTTCAATCACTCCATACCTGATCTTCGACAGGAGAGGACCTACACTGCAAGTGCTGCTGTGACCTCGGTCTGGAAGAGACAATGGCTCGAGTGTCTGGGGAAAAGGCACCTGCCTTCGCATCGGAGGAGTTGGAGAAACTCGTGGATGGGGTCCTCCCCCAGTACACGCTTCTCTACGGTCCTCCAGACAAACAGGTAAGTACACTGGGAGCATGCTGTATGGGCTATGCCTGTGTGGAGAGGGGTGGATGTAAGAAGGAAGGGGGGAGAGTGCGGCGTGCATGAAACTACGGTGAGTGCATGTGCCACATGGCAAGGGTAGGGATGGGGGCCAATCACTTTGACGGCGCAGTCGGTGATTACTTTCTCTTCCCCCTGTACAAATCATGTAGGTCAGTGCCCACCAGAAAAAAGATATTTGGCGTGCCATCGCCAAGGACGTCCGGTCCCTGGGTGTCCACCACAGACGGAGCACCCACTGCCGGAAAAGATGGGAGGACATTCGCAGCTGGAGCAAGAAGACAGCGGAGGCTCAGCTGGGGATGTCCTCCCAAAGTAGGAGGGGTGCCTGTCGCACCATGACCCCCCTGATGTTCAGGATCCTGGCGGTGGCGTAGCCGGAGTTGGATGGGCGCTTGAGGGCATCACAGCAGACACAAGGGGGTGAGTACACTCGCATTCTGCTGACTTTGCGCGCAGTATAGGGGTCTGGGTGGGGGAGGTGGGCTGTGGGTTTCCCTAGGCCAGGGCGAGTTCCGTAGGCAAGGTCCCTCCGTAAGGCAGGCCATGTGGCACCCCAGCCCACCTCTGTAGAGTGCCAAGTACACCTAGTCATGCCTCTGTGTCATCTATGTGTGCTTATGTCGTCCTTTGCCTTGTAGGCCATTTCCCAGGAATTGAACAGTGGAGCCCAAGAGCGCGGCGTAGTGCAGGGGGCTTCTGTGTCTGTCGTGTCCGCTAACGGTAGCGGTAATGCATGCACTCAACATGTCTTTCTTCTGTCATTCCCCCCCTTTTTGTGGTCTCCCTGTTCTTGTGTGCATTAGCATCATCAGGCGGAGGAGCAGTGGCATCGAAGCATGAGGGAGCTGCATCCCACATGGCCATGGAGGGCCACACTACGGACTCGGAGTTCACCAGTGGGACGGAGGGCGAGAGGAGATCCACGCCAGGGACAGGAGCTGAGACCAGTGACACAGACTCGTCCTCTGATGGGAGCTCCCTTGTGGTGGCGGCAACATCTGTGCCTCCCCATCTACAGGTACAGCCGACACCCCCCCTCCCAGCACCGCCCTCTCAGCAGCACCTCAGCCTTCGCCCCGTGCCCGCTCACCCGAGGGGTGGGCATCACCTTCACCCCAGGCACCTCAGGCCCTGCCCAGTCAGCCCTGCTTCCCTCAGTGAGGAGGCCATTGACCTCCTCAGGTCCCTCACTGTTGGGCAGTCTACCATTTTGAATGCCATCCAGGGTGAAGAAAGGCAGTTGCAACAAACAAATGCATTCCTGGAGGGCATTCATTCTGGTCAGTTGGCCCTTCAGCAAGCTTTTCAAACTCTGGCCTCAGCACTGATGGCAGCCATTGTCACTGTGTCTAGCCTCCCCCTCCAACTTCCTCCACCCCGACCCAATCCCCTGTACCTCAGCCTATCCCAAGCACACCTACAGACCAGCATGCACACACGTCAACACACAAGGGAAGCTCAGGCAAACATAAGCACCATACATCCTACAGGCACTCACACAAGCATCACGCACATGCAGACACACCAACATCCACTGCCTCCACTGTGTCCCCCTCCTCCTCGTCTCCCTCCTCCCTCCCTGTCTCGTCTACACTCACACCTGCATGCGCTACCTCTACAGCCACTATGTCCCTCTACAGCACACCCACCACCACACCCCACTCACGTGCAGTCACCACCCCCACTACCATTCACACGTCTCCTGTGTCCTCTCCCACTGTGTCTGTGACGCCCCCTCCGAAGACACAGAAACGCAGGCACACACCCACCCAACAGCCATCCACCTCACAACAGCCTCCAGCGCATGCACCTTCACCCAAAGTCAGCAAACGAACACCTCCTACCACCACAACCTCTTCCTCCACTCCCAAACCCCCTCCAGCTACCCGTCCCAGTGTGTCCAAAAAACGTTTCCTGTCCAACCTTGACCTCTTTCCCACACCTTCCCCACCCCATCCATCTCATAGGACCCAAACTAGCACCTCAGCCACAACATCTCCGGGACCAGTGGTGCCTGTAGTCACCGGAATCTGGAGTGCACCGGCCACCAGGGCAGCCAGTGTGGCACGGAGCCACAGCACAGACATTCCCCCACCTGTGAAGCATCAGAAGTTGGCCAGTGCCCGGCGGGAGAGGGGGAAGACTCCAGCCACCAAAGCCACTCCCAGGGGTCCCGGTGGGAGTGTGGAGTCAGCTGTGACACCTTCCAAGGTGGGGAAGGGCCACAAGAAGACCGCCATCATCCCCGCTGCCCAGGAGGCCAGCACAAGCCCAGCTGTTCAGGAGGCCACCGCCAGTACAAGCCCAGCTGCCCAGGAGGCCAGCACAAGCCCAGCTGCCCAGGAGGCCACCGCCAGCACAAGCCCAGCTGCCCAGGAGGCCACCCCCAGCACCAGCCCAGCTGCCCAGGAGGCCACCGCCAGCACCATCCCAGCTGCCCAGGAGGCCACTGCCAGCACAAGCCCAGCTGCCCAGGAGTCTACCACCAGCACAAGCCCAGCTGCCCAGGAGGCCACCCCCAGCACAAGCCCGCTGGGCCATGAAGGACCGCCCGCAAAAGCCCCGCTGGGCCATGAAGGACCGCCAGCAAAAGCCCCGCTGGGCCATGAAGGACCGCCCTCAAAAGCCCCGCTGGGCCATGAAGGACCGCCAGCAAAAGCCCCGCTGGCCATGAAGGACCGCCAGCAAAAGCCCCGCTGGGCCATGAATGACCGCCAGCAAAAGCCCCGCTGGGCCATGAAGGACCACCAGCACAAGCCCCGCTGGGCCATGAAGGACCGCCAGCAGCTGAGTCCTTGCAATGGAGACCGCCATCTCAAGCACTGCTGAACAGGGCACCGCCGCCACAAGCACCGCTGAACAGGGCACCACCATCTCAAGCACTGCTGAACAGGGCACCGCTGTCTCAAGCACCGCTGAACAGGGTACCGCCGACTCAAGCACTGCTGAACAGGGCACCGCCGTCTCAAGCACCGCTGAACAGGGCACCGACGCCTCAATCACCGCTAGCCCATGAGCGCCAAGGGCACTGATGCTACTGAGTCTGTCACGGGCAGAATGAAGCACTCTGGGCACAAGGTCCCGTCCAAAACCAGTGGAGAAATACATCCACTACCTCTGTCCTTAGCAGGATGAAGCACTCTGGGCACCATGCCTCCTCCAGAACCAGTGGAGAGATACATCCACTACCTCTGTCCTTAGCAGGATGAAGCACTCTGGGCACAAGGCCCCCTCCAGAACCAGTGGCGAGATACATCCACTACCTCTGTCCTTAGCAGGATGAAGCACTCTGGGCACCATGCCCCCTCCAGAACCAGTGGAGAGATGCATCCACTACCTCTGTCCTTAGCAGGATGAAGCACTGTGGGCACAAGGCCCCCTCCAGAACCAGTGGAGACTGTTATCCACTTGAGAGACTGTGGCTTTGCACTCCCCAGGATTGAACAGTGGGCAGACCACCCACTGTAGAGACTTGAGAGACTGTGGCTTTGCACTCCCCAGGATGGAACAGTGGGCAACCCACCCACTGTAGAGACTAGGAGACTATGGCTTTGCACTCCCCAGGATGGAACAGTGGGCAGACCACCCACTGTAGAGACTTGAGAGACTGTGGCTTTGCACTCCCCAGGATGGAACAGTGGGCAGCCCACCCACTGTAGAGACTTGAGAGACTGTGGCTTTGCACTCCCCAGGATGGAACAGTGGGCAGACCACCCACTGTAGAGACTTGAGAGACTGTGGCTTTGCACTCCCCAGGACAAAGCAGTGGGCAACCCACCCACTGTAGAGACTTGAGAGACTGTGGCTTTGCACTCCCCAGTATGTAACAGTGGGCATGTGGCCCCCTCGTGGATTTGGCATTGTGAACTCAACCGGCTGAGGTGCCCCCCCTTTCCCTCCCCATGAGGTGCCTGTTTAGTTGCTGTCTGATGCCCCTGCAGTGTTCTCTCCATGATGGGCGGGGATCTTGTGTGGGCCTCGCCCATACCTTGTGGGCCCATTGTTCCACGGACTTTATTGGAGCACTACCTGGACTACTATGCTTGGTATATATTTTGTAAATGGTGTATATATATATATATATATATATATATATATATATATATATATATATAGATATATATTTGCCTACTTGATTTGAATATATTACAATGGTTACACTCATTTTCTATTGCCTTTGCATTCTTCCGGGGGGGCTGGGGGGTGTAACTGTGATGTATTAATATGCATTTGTGTGTGTGTTGTAGTGGGTGAGGGTGGGGGTGGGGGTGTTGTGTGTGTATGTCCCTGTTTTTTCGCTCCCCCTCCCCTGTGTCGTAGGTGCAGTACTCACCGTGGTCTTTGCCGCCGGCGTTTGTGCTCCTGGTAGAGGAGCAGGAAGACTATCGCAGGTAGAATTTGGAGTTCTGGGTCCATGGTGTCCTCGTTCCTCGTGGGGTGTGTAGACGTGAGCATTTTCCCTTCGAAATTCCTGTTTCCACCGTGTTTTTATCCGTGGTGAATCCGCCCCGGAAAAGGTGGCGAATTGGCCTGTCATAATAGTGTGGGCGGTACATTGTCTTCACTTGTCTGTTGGCGGTGACCGCCGCGCTGTTTGTTTGTACCGCCATGGCGGTCGGAGTGTTAAAGTGGCTGTCGTTGTTGGCGGTTTCCGCCACGGTCGTAATTGCAAATTTTTTACCGCTGGCCTGTTGGCGGTCTTACCGCCACTTTAACACCATCCGCCAGGGTTCTAATGACCACCATAGAACTATGAGCACTGGGGTCCTGACTAGCAAGATCCTGGTGTGACAGGAAAAAAACACTGACAAGTAGGTTTAAAAGTATGAGCACTGGGGTCCTGGCTAGCAGGATCCCTGTGAGACAGTAAAAACACACTGACAACACTCACAAACAGGCCAAAAATGGGAGTAACCATGCTAGAAATAGGCTACTTTCTCATAGTTGCAAGATTCACATCTCCTATGGACAGGCCTGTATTGTGGTTTGTGCCCTGCATTCTCCTGTTTCCATGTCACATCTGTTGTGGCCTGTTTAGATGGCTATCTACACTGGACACAACAACTATGGACTGCATATGTGGTCTGTGTGGTGGCATGATTACAACCCTGATGGTAGCCTCTGTCATGTTCTTTTTGCAGGTTGTTTATTTTGATGTACTCTGGTGTGTGGCTTTACTGGTGACTCCCTTACATCTACCCTGGGACATATGTGTTGTACTGTGTCTCCTGCAGAGGATGCCTCCCTTTGCAGTCCATTACACTGCCTGTTCGATTATGATGCCATACCCAGATGACATCTAGCAGACCAAAACATTAGTATGTTTACAAATAGAGACACAAAAGCAGTAGCTGTGATCAGTACTGTTTATTGTGAATAGAATGGCAAACAGGTGATGAGTGGGGGTATGGTAGATGGTATCCTCAGAGTAAGTGGCACAGCTGTAGGTAGCACAGGTCCAGTGTCCATGGGTCATCGGAAAATAGAGTAATGTCACTGAACAGTCAACAGGGTGTCTCAGTGGCACACAAGGGAGAGTAATTAGGAGAGGGCCACTTCCTGGCAGTGGGTTTTGTCTTGGCATCTGCTGCAGCCGGATGTCTGGAGGGATGTCCACGTTTTTTGGGGGGGTTCCTCTGCTACAGAGGGAGGGGTGCCTGAGGCCTGTGGTTCCCCTGACAGGGCCTCCATTCCACTAGCAGCCTCCTATGTAGATGGCTCAGGTGTGATGTGGCTAATGGAAGAGCCTGCTGGTGGTTGGAGAAAGCACTCATGATAGTGGTGAGATCCCTGAGTACCCCTCTAATGGAGTCCATGGTGGGATCGTGGGCCTGCCACTGCTGCTTGACCTCCTGGTGGTTTTACCTCTGCAGCCTCTGGTGTTCCCCCCAACATATTAATCATCTGGCCCATCCTGTCCTGCAATAGTTGATATGCATCCAGGATTTGACAGATGGCTTCCTGGTCAGAGGCCTCCCTTGGCTGCCTCATCCTCTGACCCACAGATTCCCTCCCACGCCCCTGGCCCCATGTGCCTGTTCCCCTGGCATGGTGTGCTCTCTTCCAGGTTCAACAAGTCCTTCATTGTCTTGGGTATGAGGGATAGACTGAGGTCCCTGTACTGTGGAGCACACAATTGACTGACCAGTCCTTGGAGCACAGGTTTGGGGATGAGGGGTTGGCTGAGCTGTTGTTGCCACAGGGTGTGGGGGTTTTGATATGGGCAGGGTGAGGCAGGGAGTGGTAGACTGACCACGGGTCCCAGATGGGGCAGGTAGATTGTCAGTGTCCAGGCATCCATCGGCGTTGTCCTCACTTGGGACTTTATCCTGAGGAGGGAAGGCTGTCTCTGGTTACCTCTCCATGGTGGCTGTGTGAGAGAGAGGTAAATATTGGAGGTAGTTATGGTTGTCTGTTAGTCAGATGCATACAGTGGCTTGACTTGATTTCCAGAAATGGCATTGACAGGTGCAGCACAGTTGTTTGCAGATGATGGATAGTGACATGTGTATCATGACCTTGGGGTTGTTGTTAATCAAGCTTGATCACTTTAGCTGGGTGGGTGGGTTCTGTTCCTATGTGATGGTTCACATGACAGGCTTGCCCTGTTAGCTGGTGGGTATTCTGGCTTGGTATATATGCTGTACATTGCAGCATGGTGTCCAAATGGGAGGGGGTTATGTGTGCAAAGATGTTTATCCTGTGTGTGCCCGTTGTGCTTGGATTATACCTTCTTATTTTGAAGGTCAGGATTAGTTTTTCAGAGTAGCAGCCCTAGATTAGTGGGCCTTAGGACTGGTGACAGTGCTGTGTCTGAGTTCGGACTAGTTTGGCATTGTGTAGTGCCATTCCCTTGCTGCCATTGCCATATAGTGGTCCTCAGTCGGAGCATCTAGTTGGTGTAGCTAGTGCAATAGCCATACAAGTAAGAAGTGTGATGTGACATGCACATTGCAGTTTTTTTGTGAATGGGCTAGTGCATTTTGGGAGTCAAAGTGATCGTACCTGGCACTGCTCTCTGTGCACTTGGCAGGGAGTGTGTGGGCATTGGGGGTGGGTGCAGGTGTGGCATGCAGGAAAGGGGCATTAGTTGACTAGGTGGGAGGTGTTGTAGGAGAACGGCTGACTTGGGAAGTGTTTGGGTGATGAGAAAGCATGTTTGACAGGATGAATTAGTGGCAGGGAAGAGTTAGTTACTCACCAGAGTCCAATGCTCCAGGTAATCCAGTCAGGCCCTCAGGATGTCCAAGACCTTCTCCTCATATGATGTGAACTCTTGGGGAGGAGGTAGGGGCCCACAGCCAGTTTTCATTACTGCCTGCTGATACCTGGACGCCATGAAACACATCTTCCCCTGTAGTACGTTCCACCTCTTCCTGATGTCTTCCCTTGTGTGTGGTGGATGTCAACTATTCTCTACCAAAACTCTCTTTTCCTGGCTATGTAGGTTTGCTGTACCTGTGCTGCTAAGAGTTGTGGCTCTACCCTGATGATTTCATCCACCATTACCGTCAACCCACCGTCAGTGAAGCGTGGGTGCTTTTGACGTGACATGGTGGTTGTGTTGTGGGTTGGGGTGGGTGTTGTGTGTAGGGTACAACGTAGAATGCTTGTTGGTGTGAGGGTGTTTGTCTGTGAATGCTGGTAGGCTATGATGTCTGTGTGTAGCTGTGATGTCTGTATTGTGTTGGTGGTGCAGTAGTGTGGTGTGTGGTGAATGTGACGTGTATATGTGCCTCTAGTGAGTAGGTGTTAGTTCAGTGATGGTGGCTGCTCTCGTCTTTCGATGAGTGTTTTTTGTTGCAAAAGCGTTGTGGGTTGAGTGTGGATGTGTTTTTTAGTGCTGTGAGTGGGTTTGTTACGTGTGTGTGTGTCAGGTGTGGGGTCTTCGAACTGTTCAATGTGGTAATTTGTCCTGACAGGAGTGTGATCTGTCCACAGCGGTTCGGCCGCCAATGGTTTTCCGCCATGGAAGGACCGCTGTGCTGATTTGTGGATAGTAATCTGCTGGGCGGATAGTTGTCAGTGTGGCGGTGCTGGTAGTGGAACCACATCTATCCTACCCGCCAGTGTCCTAGCAGTGTTAGATTTGTGGCTGTTTTTTGCCAGTCTTCATTGTGGAATTTTATTATGGTGGGTGGGATGCCGCCAACACTGGTGGTCTTTTGGTGGCCGCCACCATGGCGGTCTCGCCAAAAGACCACCAAACTCGTATAGAGGGCCAACGTTTTCAAACATTTTTTATGTATTTTTGTTTTTATTTTTCTTCAAAAGTCTACAACAACAACAAAAAACAACGTGAGGTGCTAAACTAACACCAATTGCATATACTTATTAGCAAAAATGAGAAAAATTTATGAAACAAAGATAAAAAACCTACTGCCTGGGGGGCACTTGTGCTCTTGAACAAGCTTGTATTGGGCAGAACTCTTGTCTCTGATGAAAAAAGTATCTGCTTGTACAAAACACAGCTTTATTAAAAAAGCATGGTGATTGTCCACCTGTGCACTTAGAACCTGCACAGACACATTGGCCCTCATTATGACATTGGCAGTATTAACTGACTACCGCCATGGTGATGGCCACCAACATACTGCCGTTGAGGTGAACATCTGCCCTCCAGATTATGACACACGCACACACACACAAAACCAACAGAAACCAGCCACGACCACAAACCCGCCAGACCCAATGAAGGCAGTACTAGCACCCATGCCATTACTCCAGCAAATCAACGCCCTCCAAATAATGACCCACGAATTACCACAGTGGACATCTAATGGTGTTAAACCATTTGCGGTGCCACCAACACCTGACTCAAATACACACACCCCACACACCAACCAACAGCACTACAAAACACACCCCCACCTCACCCACAATCATTTGCAAACACAAGAACACCGCTGCACCTTGCCAGGCCAATCCCAGAGATAACTGCACACACACACTACAACCACCCATTCATCTGTCGCGCTCCACACACTACACCACGTCACTCAACACCCAGCAAGCGTCCAACAGATCTCCATTGCCAGGAAGATGGAGCTATGGTGGAGGATCGGGGACAGGGTGAATGCCATGGGACAAAACCCACACACAAGTGACGACATTCGGAAGAGGTGGAACGTCCTACAGGGGAAGGTGTGTTCCATTGCATCAAGGCACGAGCTTGCCTTCAGGAGGATTGGCGGTGGACCCCCACCTACTCCCCCACAGTTGACAGAATGGGAGGAGCAAGTCTTGGCAATACTGCATCCTAAGGGGCCTCACTGCAGTAGCCAGAGGACTGGGCACTGGTGAGTCACCATTACCAACTTATCACCACCCACACCCACATGCCATGTCACCCATGTCATGAATCCCTTCACCCTACTCCATCCCACACAGTGCACCATCCCAATAACCACACCTAAATATCTACCCCTGCATGCCATACACATTGCAAGCACATCCCTCACAGCTCTGCATGCACACCTATCAGCAATGACTGGACAGCATGTAGAACTACCAATCCCACAATCCATCACCATACACTACCAAAGGTAGGAGAACAACACCAATATCATTGGGAAAGGAAAAAATACAGAATATGTGACAGACAATTATGCTAACAAATCACTTACATCCCCACAGGTGCCCCAACTAATGTCAGTGGCTAGGAAGTGCCATGGCAACCCAGTCCCCCACCAGAAGATTCCCTCAGTGATGACAGCAACTCTGGAGGTCTTTTTTTGGATGAACTCCCTGGCCCATCTGGGATCACTGGTCAGTCGGCTACTACATGCCACATTCAGTCCACCACAGGGCCCCCTGAAACTCAAACACCATAGCAGCCAGCCAACGGCCCCAAACCTCTGTCCCAAAGACACACCAATCAGTAATGTGCCCATCTGTAGAGTGACCTGAGTCGACACCACACAGGCAAGACGATGAAGGCCCTGCTGTAAGTGGGAGTGTGCACACTGTTCTGGGGACACAGGCACAGGGGACCATGGACAGCAGGAGGACAGATGTACGCCGGGGGTGACCAGGCCCAGGGAACCAACTGCCCATGAGGCACTCACAAATGTCCTGGGGGCATACCAACAATCCCAGAACAGGATGGGTCAGGTGATCAACATCATGCAGGAGAACCAGTGGCTGCAGGAGGAACACCACCAGGAGGTCATGCAACAACTGCAGGCCTTGAATACCACCATTGCAGGGGTGCTGACTGACATGACGAACATCATGCGTGAGTAAACAGCACACCAGCATGCCCCTTCCACTAGCAAATGTACTGACCAGCCCTCCACTTCTGCTGCAGCTGGTAGACAAAAGGCCCTGCCACAGGACTCATAGGCCATCAGCACCCTCCCTCCTGCAGAAGGTGAACCACCCCTCAAATGTTCCCTGCGACCCAGACAGACACCAGAGACAGTTGCCAAGACCATCACCAGGAAATGAGCCCCTCCAGAATGTCCCCCTTGTGTTCCATTTAGTCACCTTGTTCACTTTGGACTGCCATTGCTCCTCTATCTATGGCCCCATGGGCACTGGACCTGTGCTACGAAAAGTCTGGGCCACTACACTGGACGTTTCCCAACCATCACCCCACTCTATTGTACTTTCAATTGTTTTTCTTATTATTCAAATAAACACCCTTGAACACAACTTCTGTAACAGTGCTTTATCAGAAAGAAATGTGCAATGTATTAAACTGTATTGAACTGCATTATCCTGTGCAAATGTCCTGTAATGTGTGAATCCATCCAACAAATGTGTCTCAGCAGTATGTAGACATCACAACAATACACTGTTGCAACCACACCAACATCTGCAATAAGTGAAGGCCTAGGTAACAGTCAAATGTAATGCAAAGGTAGTGACTGGTACAACACAACAGCCACACAACACTTTACTAAAATGCAGACATGTGTAGATCAACAGTCTTACCTGACTGTCGCTAGAAATATGGCTGAAAGATATGTGTCCTGCTGTCCACATCCTCCTCCTCTTCCTCCTCCTCACTGTTCTCAGTGTCCACTGCTGTCACAGGTGAATTGTCACACCTTCCTCTTGCAGATAGGGTACATGGCATCTGAGGGCCAAAGTGTGAAGCATGCAGCATACCACCACAATCTGACACACCTTTTCAGGGGAATAGCATAGGGATCTATCCATCAAATGGAAGCACCCGAACGGGCCTTTCAGGAGACCAAAAGTGCATTCCGCAATTCTCCTGGTACACCCATGTGCAACATTGTACTGATTGTCAGCCCCTGTTCTCAGATTCCTAACAGGAGTCAACTGCCAGGATAGGTTTGGGTAGCTGGAGTCACCTGGAAGAAGTGAGGCACACTCATTAGCCATGCACAATGACATCGGGTATGACTCCTGTAGGCATACACTGACATACATTGGGTGGGGACTCAAGCTCACCTATAAACCACATCTGTGCCTCTGTAGTCGGGCCATCACCTGTGGGATGCTGCTAATCCTCAAGACATAGGCATCATGCACAGATCCAGGATACTTGGCAGTGACGTGGGAGAAGTACTGGTCAGCAAGGCGCACTATCTGGATGTTAAGAGAGTGGAAACTCTTCTGATTCTTGTACACTGGTCATTTGGGACTAAGACATTATGGGTACCATCAATGGTCCAAATCACATGTGTATGTGCCCCTTTGTGTAGAATCAAGTCTTCACAGTGGGCAAATCATCAACCTGGGGGAATGCGATGTAGCAGTTGGTGCTGTGATTGACCCTGTGCCCCTTTCCTTCTCCCCAACCTCTCTCTTTTTGTCTTTCTGTCAATGTGTGCATTAGCATCATCTGGTGAAGGAGCAGGGGCACCGGCGAGTGAGGGAGCTGCATCCCACGGGACCCAGGTGGCACCAACGCTGAGGGGACTCGTGGGTTTGAGGGCAAGGGGAGCACCATGGGGGAGACTGGATCAATGACTACAGACTCTGATTCCTCCTCTGATGGAGGCTCCCTGGTGGTGGTGGACCCTTTGGGACATCCCCATCTACAAGATCTTCTGCCACCCCCTGTACCAGCCACGCCCTCCCAGTAAAGCCCCACCCAGTTGTCCGTGCTCGCTCACCCAGGAGGATAGGCATCTCCTTCGCCCAGGCAACTCAGGCCCTGCCCCAGTCAGCCTTGAGCAATGTCCTCAATGAGGAGGCTATTGACCTCCTGAGATCCATCTCTTTAGAGCAGTCAACCTTAGTGAATGCCATCCAGGGGCTGACATCCCAGATGCAGCAATGCAATGCCTACCTGCAAGGCGTTCCCTTTGGCTTGGCTGGCCTACAGAGATCGTTTCAGGCACTAGTAAACATCTGACGGCAGCAAGTGTCTCTGGTCCTTCCGTCCCCCCTCCAGTTCACCTGTTGTCAGTCCCATAGCCCTCTCCCCCAACCCATCCCATGCACACAATCAGACAAGCGTGCACACTGAACAACAGAGAGCAGTCGCATAGACAAGCATAGGCACCACCCTACACTCCACAAGCACACACACATCCAACACACAAAAGCACATACAACAACAGCAGTAGCCTCAAATGTCTCCCCTTCCTCCTCCTCCCTCACAGTCACATCAACACTCACACCTGCATGCACTGCATCATCAGTCCAAGATCCTGCCACCTGTACAGCCTTGCCAACAGTCACCACAACAGCAGACATGCAGTAATGCAACCCACACACCACATTCGCAGTCACCACCACCGCATCACCACCTCATTCAGCACACCCACCTCACTTGCAGACACCACCACAACATACATCCACATGTGTTGTTTGTCCTCCTCCACCCTGTCTGCCCCCTCCAAAGAAACTTAAACACTTCCACACAGACACCCACCAGCCATCCACCTCACACACGCACAGTGTCCATACACCTGCACCCAAGTCCAGCACACCTCCTCCTCCTACAACCACTCCCTCTATTTCCACTTCCATTCCTCCTACCACACTCCACCCCACTGGTCCTAAGAAGCTTTTCCTTTCCCGCCTTGACATCTTCCATACCCCATCCTGGCCATAAGAGTAAAGTCCCCCCAGCCCAGTACCTCCAGCTCCCATTCAACTCCTTTCCCTCCCCCTAAGAGTTCCTCCGTCACTAAGGGGAACAAGAGTGGCACGCTGGTCCCCTGTCCCAAGGCCACTCCGCTACCCCCTACCCAGAAGAGCAAGGACCCGCCCCCCTCCCAAACCCAAGCCCAAGACCCGCCAAGAAAACGGCCACCCACCCTCCATTGCCCTCTGAGGTGCCTGCCTGCCATCCCCATGATGCCCCTGCCCAGTAGAGTGCCTAGGCTTTCAGGAGTCAAGTTGGGCCTTAGACATTGCCCTGTGGCCATTGATGACTTTGGACTGGCCAATGGCCCTTTCTGTACATATTTGTCTTATCTCTATTTTCACTTACGGTCACTGTTCCCACCTAATTACAGTGGATGGACTACATGTATGTGTCCTGGCTTTCTTTGCTCCTGGGTTATGTTGCTGTTGATTTCCTCTGCAGATTGTTCTGGGTGTGTGCCATGTGCGTTTGGTGTGTGTTGTGTATGTGTCACTCTCCCCTCCCTCCCTTGTGTGCTAGGCAGCTGTACTAACCATTGTCGTCTTTATCGGGGTTGGTGCTCCTGAAGGGCCATCGCATGGTACAGCATCGGGAAGACTCCCAGTTTGGGCTACATAGCAGCTGCGGACTCTTCTGTGTACCTGGAGGTGAATGTCTCCTTTTATATGATGTGTTTCCACTAGGCTTTTGGTGGCGTTGCTGATGCCCCAGAAATCCTGGTGGTCTGCTATGTCATATTATGGTGGGTGTATCCTTGTCTTCCCCCAGCCTGTAGGTGGCTACCGCCCTGGTCAGTGGCCGCACCGCACTGGCGGTTTGGGTGGTACATTGGTTGGATCACCACCATGGTCATAATTTGGCAGTCATTACCGCCAGCCTGGCGATGGTACTACCACCATCGTCGGTGTGGTGGTCACCTGACCACTATTGTCATGATGAGGGCCATTATCTCCTGTATCTCCGGTATCTCCTAGAGCAAATGACGTTGAAGCCCCTGTAGAGTTGTGTAGCTCTGCAGCACAAGCCAACTCTGCCAGTGCAAGGCTTTGTGGGTGCATAGGCCTGATGTGTCTCCACATCCTGGGGAACTCATACTCTGTTGCATATTTTTGCACCCCGGCTAAACTCTTTTCTGCAAAGTTTACATGTGACATACTTTGCTGAAAACCTCTTGGCACCTGACTTAATTTAAGAAAATGCTAGACCAAGGACTCCTTGGGAGACTGAGATAGTTCAGCTGGTGCAGAATTCTCTGCTGTTCATCTGAATCAGATGACAATAGCTTTCTGTTCAAAGCCAAGCAGGAAAGGATAGCAAGCCTAATATGTGCACTCTCACAAAAGTGAAATGAAACAAAAGGATGGACTTTTCTTCTTCTAATCAAAGACATTTATATGAACCAATTCAAATTTTTCCTTAGGGTGGGCTTCCTCTCCTGAGCCTGTTGTGAGTGTCTTGCAGGTATCTCATGAGACCTTAGGAAAAAATACTTCCTTTATATCTTCCATAGAACAGTACAGAATCTATTTTTGTACCCTTAACAACATGTCTGATGTTCTATTGTGTTGAAGATTACATAAAGTCTGTAATTAGTACAGCCCCCCGCCCCTGGAGTCCAAGCATGGGACTGTGTGTCCAGCTTCTGCGAGCGTCTCATGTGAGTCATCATTTAAAAAAAAATATATATATAAAGAGAAATCCAACCACCTTTTATGTATTACTCTATTATACATTAGCATTACACAGTAACTGAAAACATGATAAAGAACTATAAAGAATAGATGACAGTAGCATTTTAGAAGTTTATGATCTCAAGACTCTCTGACAAGCTTCTCACAATCCTCCTGAGAGAACATTGACACCTGAAAAAAAAGATTGCTGGCGCCATGTCTTGTTACAATAACTGCACAAATAAATATGTTCTCTTAAATATTTATCTGTTTAAAAATCACAAACAGTTTACAAAGAATTTTGCAAACTGACAACAATATGCTATTTTGTTATAATAAAAAAGCTGTTTGACTAAAATAATGTCTAAACACAAAATCTATTGTAAAGCCGTACTATCATGCATACACTCACAGAAATAATTCATTTATTTTAACATAACCTTAGAGATTCACTGAAAAAACAAAGGTTGAAGTAATGTTATACCTAGGTGAATTTCTCAGTGATAGTGTTACAGTTTAGAACTAAAAAAAAACACAAAAATTCACCTATTATTGTTAACAGCACTAACCATAACTTGCGTCCCAGCAATGACCTGCATATGACTGCATATATGACCTCACATGTTCAATGAAATAATTTATATCACTCATAATATCTCAAATGACACCACTAATGACATCACTGTTGACATCATCCAATGAATGTGTTAGCCTGTTTTACAGTTTAGAAGGTGACAAGAGACTACCAAATTAATGTTATTCAATTGTGTACATCGCCGTGGAGAGGTATACAACATGTTATAAATGTTTTCGTTCAACAGTAGCTCTATGTCCAAGTGACAGTTGACTTGTATTCATTATACTTCACACAACCTTTTAGTCCTGCGAAAACGTTTCCAATAGAAGAAAGCTTCTACGTAGTAGATACTAGCTTTAGTAAGGAGTCTTGAGTTATTAGACAGAATTGTGTCAGCATGAAAATTTCAACATTACATAGAAGAGTTTGTGCACCAGGTACAAACCTATATACGCGTTCTTGTTTTGATTCGGAAGATGGGCTATCTGTAAAGCTTTCCCCAAAGTATGAAGGGTGCTCTATCAGATCTTGGTTATTTTAGGAAGCAGTGTATTTTCTGACAACTGTTGGACAGAATGTAAATTGTTGCTTTTAGTTTCTTTTTAATACTCTGTGATGTATTTCTCATGAGAGTTTCACTGTTTGGAAACAGTGTGGTATAGAATTACCTCTCTCCATAGAGTAAACATTGTTTACAGTTCTCTACTGATAGCAACTTCATTTCTTAATGTATTTTTGGTGTGTATATATAGCTCTGTTAGATATATGGATGAGGGATACAACATATACTATTGTAAAATGTATGGGCTACATATAAATATATATATATATATATATATATATATATATATATATATATATATATATATATATATATATATATATAATATGTATGTATATATATATATATAATATGTATATGTACATTATATATATATATATACATATATATATATATATATATATATATATATATATATGTGACATTCATAATCAAAAGAAAAGCCACTGATGCATTTCGACTACTGTCTTCCTCAGAGTGGCAAATTTCAAATTCAATGAGTCCTTCTTTGCTAACGATTTATAGATTTAATCAAGAGGCATTCCGGGAATTAAAGTCCAAAGTGGAGTCTAATGCTGTTATCAATGTATACAAAATAGCATTATAATATTAGCACTCCTGGGCCCGTTAAGCTGAATACTTTCCAGTCATGGGCTGCATCGACACCAACTTAGCAATTTTTAATTACCAATGGAGTTTTGAATATGGCTATATCCCGAACCGCTAGACTGAATTACACCAACGTTGGCAGAAAGGTCGCTTTCAGTACACAGATTACACGTTTTGTCATTCAGTGTAAATCTGTTTGTTAGTTTTTGAGATCTTAAAGGAGAAATTAATGTGCATATCTAGGGCCACCGATACATCACAATGTTTTTGTGATGAGCCCAACATATACACAAATGCGCGCACCAACAAGAATGCTGTGATTGGTTGCTCACAACCTGACCAGTAAATTAAAGCTTCCATTTTAGGTAACAGGACAAAGTCCCTGGAGCTGAAAAAAAATGAAAAGTGGCAGAAGGGGTCAGGGTGGAGGTACCCTGAACCCAGGGCTATGACATAGGGCTCTTTGAAGATGAAATTATTAACTTATAATTATTTATTTTCACAATGTGCAATATCCGCAAATACATTGCCATGCTCAGCACGCCCCTATGTAACATCATGACAAATTCACTCATTCATACACTAATTCAATCATAGTTGCACTCAGACACTTATGCAACTACTGACAGAGCCACTCAGACACACACACCCACTGACAGACCCACACAGACACTCAGGCACACACTCACACACACACACACTCAGACCCTTATTCACTCACTCCCAAATGCACCAATTCACAAAGCCAATCAGAATCTGATGCCCCACTCACAGACCCACTCAGACACTGATGCACTCACTCATAGACCCACTCAAGCACTGATGCACCCACTCACAGACCCACTCAGACACTTCACACATCCACTCACAGAAACACACAGACCCTCACGCACCCGCTGTCATTCCCAGAGACACTCTCTCACACCTATTCTCACACCCAGAAAGACTGCCAACACTCCAACAAGGAAGTGTTGACATCCATGTTGGACTCAGCTTCAGCTGAGTCCCAGAAAAAAGTGTAATAATTAAAAAAGGGGCCAGAGTAGAGTCACCCTGAACCCTTAGCTCTTGTGCTGGGGTCCCAGAGGGACCCCCTCAGAGCTAAAAAGCATTTTTTAAACATTCTGCTTTGATTCACAGTAGATCTGCAGAATGTTTTTTAAAAATTGCCATGGGCTCCTTCGCTTATTTTGGGAAAAGCCCCTGGGTAGGTCAAGTCCAGAGGGCATTCCTATTATAATGCAGGAGGGGCAGCCAGCATCCCCGCTGCCCTGGGACAGCCACCTTCCCGGGGCAATAAAAATTATGTTTGAGGGGGCCACCCAGCCTCCCAAAGCCCTGGGGCTGGCACATCCCCAGGGCTTCATATTAATGTGAGATACTAGGGGCCTGCTGGCCCCCTGCTGCCCCAGGGATAGCCACCTTCATGGGGCAATAAACATTATGTGTGTGGGTCCACCTGGCCCCCAGCAGCCCCATGAACGGCCACCTCTCTGGGGCTTTAAAGTAGTATGCAGGGGGGCCATGCAGCCCCTCGCAGCCACTTGGACCGCTACCCTCAGGGCTAGAATAAAAAAGTGTAGGGGCTAGTTTGGACCCCAAGTCCCGGGGACCACCACCTCCTTGGGGCAAGGATCTTTGATAGGAGGACATGCTGCCCCCTCAAGTAGTCACAGATGGCCCTAGGGACCACCAGCCCCACAGGGCTGGCCCTTGCCATGTCCTGAAGTGCCCACCCCAGGGCATAACTGTTTGCTTTCACTTGGTGGAAGCTTTAGCAGCATTCACCAAGCAAAAGCAAACAAAGTTTGGTTTCTGCAAGAGAGAGCTATCAAGCACCTCTCCCTTGCTGAAAGCGGAGTTTTCATCTGTCTTCCCTGCACACAAATATGAGTGCAGGAAAGACAGGTAAAAACATAGCTCCCACAAGCAGGGAGCTGCAATTTAAAGCAGCTCCCTGCTCGTGGGAGCAATGCCGGCCCCCATAGGACATGGGGAGCCAGCTAGGACGGCAGGGGCCTTCAGGCTCCCACAGCAATCCTGTCACTCTCTATCTCTCGTCCATCCCATAATGGGATGGAAGAGAGAGAGATATTGTCATTGCATGCTCTGTCCATGCAATGACTTCAGAAACAAAAAGCAGTCGCCTACGGCATAATAGTCAATATCACAGATCCTCACACTGAAAGTTGAAGGTACTAATCCAGGTTTGTCAATTTCCCTTTTTAATTTATTTAAAACATTACAAGTTTATGGATCATACTAAAAAGTGATCTCACTATTTTTTATTGAGAAATGCATTTTTATTTTCAATTTGCCCAGAAATATTTCATTCTAAGTATCTCATTTTCCAAAGCATAACAATCAGTACCTTTCTCCCTCTCACTTTCTTTCTATCTCTCTCAATTTATTTTTTCTATCTTGCTCCCACTCACAGACCCACAAAGACACCCACGCACCCACTCACAGACCCAGTCAGACACTCGTGCACCCACTCACAGCCCCACTCACACCCTCATGCCCCAAGTCACAGGCCCACTCAGACAGTCACACACCCACTTACAGACCCACATAGACTTTCACACACCCAGTCACAGACTCACTGAAACCCTCATGCACCCATTGACAGATCTACACAGAGACTGACACACCCACTAAGACATCGATGCACCCACTCTCACACCCAGAAACTCACGCACCTACTCACCAACCCACTCCCACACACCTACTCACAGACCCACAGAAACCCTCATGCACCCACTCACTGACCCACAGAGACACTGACACACCCACTATGACACTGATGCACCCACTCTCCCACCCAGACCGACACTCTCACAGCCACTCTCACCCCCAGATACACCCCTCTCACACCTAGAGAGACAGGTCCTGGTCAAGTCCCACCGCGCACGACCAAAAGAGAGTGCACAGCATGGGTTTGGGGGGTTTGCCGCAGGGTCTAGCAGGAGGATCTGGAGCCCTCGTCATGCACTGCTAATTACCACACAATTTACAGCACTCATGACATGTTTGATAACATCATTGATAATGTCACTGTGACATCTGCAGTAACATTATTGATCAGATAACTATGCATGGTGGGGGCACAAGTTATGGTTTCCTATGGTCACAAGTTGTAGTTTCTTGAGATTTCTATGGCTTGGTACATTTAAAATTTGATCCTCACTATAACCTCTCTGTAACCTTTGCTTTTTCAGTGAATTTCTAAGGTTTTTTAAAATTCCTTACAATAACGTTCCTCTAGCTTTTGTTTCTTTCAGTGAATATATATATATATATATATATATATATATATATATATATATGAGAAATTCACTGAAAAAACTAAAACAAAGATCACAGGGACTTTATAGTTAGGAAATAGAATTTAAAAAAAAACTTTATAAACTCACTGAAAAAGAGCAAAGGTTACAGGGACCTTATAGTTAGGTCGTAAAAAATCATAGAAATTTTGAAGTTATAGTTATCTGAGCTAACTATAACTTGATCCCTGGTAATGCACTGCTCATATATTACATTACTCATGATATGGACAGTGACATCACGGATGACATCACTGATGACATCTCAAATTACATCACTGATGCCATCTCAAATGACATCACTGATGAGTGGGTGTATGAGTTACTGTATGGGTGCGTGACTGGGTATGTAGGCGTCTGTATGGGACAGTGAATTAGTGCATGAGTGGCTGTATGGGTGAGTTCCTGCATAGATGAGTGATAGGATGCATTAGTGGCTGAATGGGTGAGTGAATGGGTGCATATGTAACTGTATGAGTGAGCGGCTGGCTGTGTTAGAATATGTCTGGATTATCTATTAATGAACAAACATTTCATTATTTACCTGCATTGCTGTAAAAAAATGTCCTTTCCTATGTCTTTCAAGAGAAAGAAGGTAAATAATAGTTCAACATTGATATAATTATTATATTTAATAACATTTCAGTATCCCAGAGGGGCTAAAAAATTAAATGTTCGCAAAGTTACCAGCAATATATGCCAAAAGATACTTTCAAGTAGCAGTGAGAAATAATACAGCTGTGGTGCATCCAGTATGTACAAACACCTTAGCACAATTCATTCCACTCTATTGGTAAGAGTGGAAATGAAGTGGTTGGAGACACAGAACGGAACAACGTTTCTTCAAGCAACCAGACAGAAACATCTTCCAGCACTGCTTGTGTTTCCTCTGCGCCACCTATAATTTCACAGCTCTCCAAAGTTTGAATATTTTGCCCAAATGCAGTGCTACTCTAAGTGTAGGAGAGCAAACAGTCCTTAAACTTGTGCAAATTAATGCACATAAATGCTATTCATTTCCTACTTATGAAATTTTAAAATTTGTGATTTTTTCTACTTTCTTTTGCAAGTTATGTTCCTTTTCTCTGTAAAATAAAAAAACAAACCGCCAAAAATTACAAAATGGTTTAAAATGTACAAAAGAACAAAAACACATTTCAAAAACACAAATAAGGTTTGTGTTAGAACCATCTCTTTTACTTTAAAAAATAGGTGACTGATGGGTGCATGAGTGGCTGCATGGGTAAGTGAATGGGTGCATAAGTGCATGTATTGAGGAGTAACTGGGTGTGTAAGTGGTTGTATGAGCAAGCAAGTGGGTGCATGACTGGCTGTATGGTTGAGTGAACTGGTGCATGAGCGTCTGGGTGAGGGGTGCATTACTATCTGGATGGGTGAGTGAGTGGGTGCATGAGTAACTATTGGTGAGTGACATAGTGTGTAAGTGTTTATATTGGTGAGTGAATGAGTGCATGAGTGGCTGTATGGGTGAGTGAATGAGTGCCTGTATGGTAAGTGACTGGGTATGTAAGTGGTTGTATGGGCGAGTGAGTGGGTTCATGAGTGGCTATATGGGTGAGTGAATGCATGCATGAGTGTCTGGATGGGTGAGTGAGTATGTGCAAGAGTGCCTGCATGGGTGAGTGACTGGGTGCATAAGTGTCTGTATGGGCGAGCGAATTAGTGCATGAGGGGCTGTATGGGTGAGTGAATTGGTGCATTAGTGCCTCTATGGGTGAGTCACTGGGTGTGCAAGTGGTTGCATGGGTGAGTGAGTGGGTGCGCGAGAGGCTGTATGGGAGAGTAAGGGGGTGTATGAGTGTCTGTATAGGTGAATGAATGGGTGCATGAGTGGTTGTATAGGTGAGTGAGTTGATGTATGAGTGAATGTACGGGTGAGTGATTGGGTGCATAAGTGTCTGTATCGGTGATTGAATGAGTTTATGAATGGTGGTATGTGTGACTGAATGGGTGCATCAGACGGTAATGAGTGAGTGATTGGGTGCATCAGTGTCTGTATGGATGAATGAATGGGTGCATAAGTGCCTTTATGGGTGAGTGACTGGGTGTGTAAGTTGTTGTATGGTTGAGTGAGTTGGAGCATTAGTGTCTGTGTGGGTGAGTGAGTGGGTGCATGAGTGACTGTATGGATGACTGACTGGGTGTGTAAGTGTCTGTATGGGTGAGTGAGTGCATGAGTGGCTATATGGGTGAATAAATGGGTGCATCAGGGGTAAAAGGGTGAGTGAATGGGTGCATAAGTATCTCTATGGGTGAGTGACTGGGTAAATAAGTGTCTGCCTGGAAGAGTGAATGAATGCATGAGTGTCTGTTTGGGTGAGTGAACATGTGGATGAGTGCCTGTATGGTTGAGTGACTGGGTGCGTAAGTGGTTGTATCGGTGAGTAAGTGGGTGTGTGAGTGGCTGTACAGGTGAGTGAATTGGTGCCTGAGTGTCTGTATATGTGAGTGAATGGGTGCATGAGTGGTTGCATAGTTGAGTAAGTTGGTGCATGAGTGACTTTATTGGTGAGTGACTGGGTGCATAAGGGTCTGTGTGGGTGAGTGAATGGTTGCATGAGTGGTTGTATAGGTGAGTGAGTGGGTGCATGAGTGACTGTATGGGTGAGTGACTGGGTGTGTAAGTGCCTGAATGGGTGAGTGAGTTAGTGCATGATTGGCTGAATGGGTGCATCAGGGGCTAATGGGTGGGCGAATGGGTGCATGAGTGTCTGTATAGTTGAGTGAGTGGGTGCATGAATGACTTTATGGGTGAGTGACTTGGTGCTTGAGAGTCTGTGTAGGTGAGTGGATGGGTGCTTGAGTAGCTATATGGGTGAGTGTCTGTGTGCAGAGGCGGGTGTATGGGTGAGGGACTGGGTGCATGCATTCTTGTATGGATGAATGATACAAAGAATGAGTGGCTGTATGGGTGAATCAGTGGGTACATAACTGACTTTATGTGTAAGTGAATGATGCATTAGTGGCTGTATGCATGAGTAAATGGGTGCATGATGGGCTGAATGGGTAAGTAAATGGGTGCATAAGTGACTGTATCGGTGAGTGACTGGCTACATTAGAATATTCATGGATTATCTATTAATGAACTAACATGTAATTACCTATCTGAATTCCTGTCCCCAAAAATGCCCTTTGATCGGTATTTCAAGAGAAACAAGACAAATAATAGTTAAACTATGATATAATTATTATATCTACGAAAATTTCTTAATATGTAATATAAAAGTTATTAATAACAAAATATACACATCTTTTGTTTTAATATGGTGAATATACATATTCTATAGACATGTTATGTTTCCTTGTCCACTGTTCTCAGCTTCTATAGTTTTTCACTATAAATGAAGTGTGTCCCCCTGCCCATCACTGAACAGTGGGGGAGAAAAACAATGATATGGACTAAAAGAAAAACCATAAGCACATAGCAGGTTATACTGAAAATTAACAATACTATGGATGGGAGTTGCAACTTCACAGTATTTCACTCAAAATAACTGTGATTTACCCTCACTATAGTGTCAATTTTTTTCTTAAACTACAATTGCTATACTAAAGAAAAGTATGGCTCCTGAAAACGTGTGGCTTGTACCTGGTGCCAACACATTTTTTTTATTGAACAAGTATGACCGTATTGAGCCAGAGTTAATTTCTCTATAGCTTTTCTTGACATCACTCTTGATATGCCGAATGATATCTTAACCAGTAGTGATTGACATGCGGAAAAGGCTGTGTACCTGTTTTTTCCTGAAAACTATTTGAATACATTTCATGCACTCAACACTTTTTCACATCTTTTTGAAGACATCACCCTTGTTAGGCCAAACGATGTCTGACATGGTGATTATCTGCATAGAAAGAAGACTGTATCCAATATTATTCCACTCATCCACCATAGAACTTTGGTTGAAGAAACAATAAATAAGTTTGAAAGGTAGTTTTTGTTTGAATTGCAGAGTGTTATCATTGCATTCTGTCCATCCACTTTGAGTCTTTAAATATACTGTGTAATGTCCATATGTAATATGGATGCCTTTATGGAAGATGATAGCCAAAATACAATATGTTCTACCAGATACTGAAATTTGTCCAGCTTTAAAGTTTGTAATCTCGGTGTCCATTTTTTTTCCATCAGCTCTGCATTGTTGAAACATGGCTATAGTGTATTTGCCGCACCTCTTTATAACCAAAGTAAAGAAAGCATTTGATTTATAGGTTGGACAGGTCATATTTTGGTCACTCTTTTTTACTAATTTATCAAAAGACCACTTTGGTGTCTGGTAGAATTAAGTACAGAAATCCCTCGGACTGGATTAGAGTGGTAGATGAAAAAGAGCAATCTGCACATTCATGTTCCATGTACAACTCAGTCCAAATATCTCATCAATATTTACATCTTCTCCTTCTCCTTAAACTCCAAGAATTATCATAATTAATTTATGTGCATCTTGTTGAACATTTAGAGTAAATACTACAGATCCACCATATTTGTCTTCTAGTTCTCAGATGCCTGAAGCAAAATGCATTACACTTTTGTCATGAAATAAGCGTGGAAGGCAGTTAACTAGTGCTCTGCACAATATGTTCCGTGGTTTTTTTTTAGATTGCATTTACAACATGTCGTTGATGGAAGAGAACATTGAAAACAACATTGACATAAAAGTCAACACCACTAGTGTTATCTAACTGTTAACCAATAATATTGCCATACTTTTCCAGTTTTCATTTCTACACACCTTCTTTTTTTATTGTTTTGTCAGCTTCCACTTTGGACATAGTACTCATTTCTCATAAACAGGATACTGTCCTAAATGAGGAACATATTCATTTCCTAATTTGCTGTTCTCTCTCAAACAATGTGCATATGCAATAAGTTTCTTCTCATCAAAAGCAGCCAGAAACAAACCAGATAATGTTCATACTCATGACAATGCTACATGTGACATTCCTTCTTTACAAACATACTTCCAATATTAATAAATGCAGCATCAACACTAAAACCTTGGGACTTGTGGATAGTTATGGCATATGCAAGACAGACTGGAAACGTTTTTGTTTAACATACTAATCTTTCACAAGCAAAAAGCGCACAACACATTTTGAATTTGCTTAATACCATCAATCCGACCAAACTTATAGGTAAAAATTGAACCTCATCACTATAAGGAAAATTAGTGAAATCAACAACTTTACCCATGGCACCATTTACCAATCCTTTTTCTGCATTTTAATTACTCTACAGTTTTTGCAGCCATTTAAACATTTCTCTAGTCCAGCAGTCTTGGATACAGGCAAACAAAGACTTTAATTTATCTTGTAATGTTTCTCTGAGTAGTACAGTTACTCCTTGATGTTTCATTTTGTCAGTAGCAGTAATCTCCAAAATGTCTTCATTCTCCATTTTTAGTAATTCTTTGTTAAATTCGGCACACTCTTGAAGTGTAGGTATCAAAGAAACTATAAGTTTCCCTCTTTATAAAATTAATGCATTAGCTCTGCTGCTGTCTTGTTAGAGCCAAACACTTTCTTAATAAGATGACTTTCCAATATCAGTTTTCCCTCCTCTCCCAGAATTCCTACTCTAATGTCCTTTAGAATGTAGCCATACTCCATGTCAGATGCATGACGCTTATTTTTCACAAGTTCCTTGTATTGTAAATGTTGCCAAATATTTACATTGCCAATACTTCCATATGACTTAGGAGTGTCTTCATGAGGAAGAGTTTTTAAAACAGGCTTTCCTTGTACAGGACTAAGTAGCAGTAGATCTCCAAAAACAATAAAACAAATGTTTCCAAACAAGATGTCATATTGAGTGTTTAATGCCTGTTGCATTCTAAGGTGAACAAAAGCAAGCATTAGATTTGAAACCATGCTTACCTCATTAATTATCAAAAGCTTTATTTTCTTTAGAACTCTTACCAACTCATGACAAGCTTCATCAGATAACTTGCAAAAATCTCGTTTATTGTCATGTTCAACTGGTAGAATTAGTAGTCTATGTAGAATAATTCTACAATAATTTGATATTGTGTGCAGCCAGTCCAGTAGGTGTTGTTACTGCACACAATACCTTTGAATCTGTAGCCTTTTGTAGGTAAGTAGCGATAACTTTGATTAAAAAGTTTTTCTCCATTACCAGCTTGGCCACTAATATGTAATAGTATTGGTTTAAATAACAAGCAATTGCATTCTTTCTTCTCATGAAGAAATCCATGTTCTGTCTTGTCTCTTACTTGAATATATATATATATATTTCTGTTTGTTGTTGAATTGTCCAACTATCTGTTCCAGATACACAAATTCCTGTCTAGCTTGTTCCATTGAGGTTTCCACTTCATTCATAACTATTGCAGCTTAATTTTTAGGTTGTACAAGAGGCTCTTGACTTAAAATTATTGAACTTTGGCCTTATTTGAGAGGTATCCTTAGCTAGTTCAGCAGCTATCATTTCTTCCTCTTGGATCTCATCATTTAACATTTGTAAATAATTTTGAAAGAGCAGACACTGAATAGCATCTTTCAAAGTATTAATAGAATCTTTATAGAACTAATAAACTCCAAGTAATTGCAATTCAGTATGCTACGTTTTGAATAGTTGAAGAAGAGCTAAATAGAAAAATTATCTTTTCTCAGGAGTTTGACAGCTACGTTTTCTGTGGTTAATTAGGTTTTCTTTTCCATGTTTTACTAAACAACCGTCATATCCATGTACTGCATATTTCCCTTTTTTTAGGTTTTTACTTACATTACTTCTTTATTTACAGTTTTGAAGAATTTCATGAAGGCACTTGTCTTCTCAATACTGACTTCTTCTTGGATATTCTATATCCAATATATTCTATTTTATGATGTGTGTGCTTTCTGGTTCAGAAATCGGCCAGGTACTGAATTTCAGGGAAATACTTAAATACTCTTTTTCATATAGTAGCTAGACCAAGACTTACCCAAACAATTCCTTTTGATTTTGAAAACAAACTTGCCAAACTCAACCTGTCCCAGGATTCATGGGACATAATTTCCCTATGTGAAAGCATTTTCAGACTAAAGGAATACAATTTCTTTCTGAGACTCTTCTCTGAAGAAATCTCTTCCCACATTTCCTTCATCTCAGTTTTTTCAGATATACAGCGTGATATACCGAGCCACAGAGATAGAGTTGTATGCATAAATTGAATGACCATGTTAGATTCCACATTTTTCTAATCACAGGATTGACACCATGAATATATTTGGAATATTTGCTTCTCTTATATAGTTATATGTGTTCTTTTTTGATTTCCATGTCAGAGAATATGTGACTGAAGACAAAAAGTTGTTTACTTTTCCTTTTGAAATGACAGATCGCGGAAATCCAAACTGACATCTTGTGTAAAACATTTCTTTGGACCTGTACGCACTACAATGATACTTCCTACATCTATGTGTTTGGAAACGCAAAACGTGTTCTCTATGACATTTTTCACCAATGTGTTTTGGTAAGCTTCATATAGCATATTGTTCTGTAAAAGACAGCAGAGACTCATCACTTTCTGCTCTAAATTTGTGTGTCTTTTATCCATAGTAGCATGTGAATGTGAGGAGCACCTCTTGCCTGGTACTCTTTCCACCAAAAGAAATCACTTACTTCTCCAAGAGGAGAATTGCTTTTGTTTCAGATAAAAGCAAGCATAGCCTGGACCCTGTGGTTAAAATATCTACAAACCTTGGCAGGATCTTATGAGCACAGTTCTCCTGCTGTCTTTAAATTGATATTTTTTTATGTTAGAGTTTGCTTATCTCAAGAATTGAATCAGGTCACCAATCAATCACTCAATATTTGTAGAGCGCAGCTACTCACCTGTGAGGGTCTCAAGGTGCTGAGGGGAGGGGAGGAGCCTCATCATAAGACCCTCGTCTTGAGGTTTTTCCTGATGATGATGAGTGGCAGGCTTTGTCTGAGGTGCAGGGGGAGGTTTTTACAACTCTTTGTTGCAGTGTAGGGGAAAGATGGTCCTCTGGTGGTGGTTTTGCGGATGTGAGGGAGGGTGGCCAGGGATATCTGGGAGGAGCGGAAGGATCTGGCGGGGGTGTGGAACGAGACGCAGTGGTTCAGGTAGGCAGGTCCTGCGTGGTGTATGGCCTTGTACATGTGGATGAGAAGCTTGAAGGTGGTCTGCTTGTCGACCGGTGGCCAGTGGAGGGTCCTCAGGTGTTGGGAGATGTGTTCTCGGAAAGGGAGATCGAGAATCATCTGACGACAGTGTCCTGGATGAGTTGAAGTGTTTTGATGTTTCTAGTTGAAGTGCCGGTGTAGAGGAAGTTGCCGTAATCGAGCTTGCTAGTGACAAAGGCATGGGTTACTGTCCTGCGACAGTCTGCTGGGTTCCATCTGAAGATCCTCCATAGATTGCGAAATGTGTGCCAGCAGGAGGAGGCAACAGAGTTTATAAGGCATGTCATGGATAGGGAGGAGTTGAGGATGATTCCTAAGCTCTGGGCATGCTCGGTCGGTGCAGTGGGGGTGCTGAGGGATGTGGACCACCAGGAGTCATCCCAAGCTGAGGTGGCATTTCCGAAGATAATGAGCTCCGTCTTGTCAGAGTTGAGCTTGAGGCAGCTTTCTCTCATCCAGGTGGCGGTGGCTTCCATTTGGGTGTGTTTTGGTTTCCGGTGAGGGAAATGATGAGTTGTGTGTCATCGGCATATGACACAATGTTCATATGGTGGCTTCTGATGAAGGCAGCAAGAGGAGCCATGTATATGTTGAACAGTGTGGGACTCAGGGAGGATACTTGGGGGACTCCACAGTTGACTCCTGTGGGTCTGGAAGTGTAGAGCGGGAGTTTGACCCTCTGCGTCCTCCCGGAGAGGAAGGAGTAGATCCATTCCAGGGCTCTTCCATGGATTCCTATGTCATGGATTCTGGTGCACAGAGTGCTGTGGGAGACTGTGTTGAATGCTGCTGAGAGGTCAGAGAATATGAGTGCTACTGTGTGGCTATGGTATAGGAGTAATCAGATGTCGTCAGTGACTGCCAGGAGTGCTGTCTCTGTGCTGTGATCCCATGCATACTTTGCTCAACTCAATGTCAAGAACCAGGTTGGTAGTCCCAGGTTTCTCAGCATACACTTCAGTTCTCCATGACTACGGAACCAATATTCGTTGGTGCCACGTTGGCATGCCATTAAATTAACCAAGTTGTATTCATCCTTTTCTTGCACTTTGTTAACAAATTCTCACACAGACATACTTTGAAGATTAACTCCTGGTTTTTTAATGTGACTCATTGCATACAACAGTACAGATAAGTCACTCTCAAACAGAAGGTGAAATATGTATGGGATACACTGTCTGAACCTTGGATCTTCTGAAAATAATCATTTTGATCTGTAGTCCACTGCTCGTATTCGTATGGGCCGGTCATCATATCAACCTCCTACTCTTGTGGAAAACAAGTGGTGGAAACAGCAAGCCTCTAAACTCTTTTCCCACGTATTCATAGCAGCTCCTTTAGCTTGCTTCATTTGGAAAAGGTCTATAGCATCACCAATGACTTCTTTGGAATGTACTAGATGGATGTTGTAGATGGATCTACTTTTTCTATTTGTCCACTTGGTAGTGAACTGTTATCATCATCAACATTTGGAACATCAGACTCAAGATTAACATTTTTGTATTAATCATTACCATGCTTTTTTAACTTCATTAACATCAAACATCTCTTGCCAAATCGTTTTATTCTTAATTGCTACAACATTTACCAGGATAATAAATAGATCTTAATTGTCTTTCTCTATTCTTATACTTTCAACATTTTTTGAAGTCTAATGTCAAATACACTACTCTTCATTTAATGCCTTTCAATAACTCTGTACTATGCATTTTACCTGTTTTTTGTTCCAATCGTATAATCACTTGAAATGGATATATAGATTGTAAAAGGATAGATTTGTACACATTTAGGTCTCATAGTTATTCTGTAATAGTCACAAGTTCTAACCTGTTGTACACTGCTCTAGCTGGTGTTTTCTTATCCTCTTATGGCAGAACATATAACTTGCAGAGTCAACAAGTCAAAATGCTCCTCTGTAAATAAATAAGCAGCAAATTCTTGCCACTTCTTTGTTTTCCACTTCAGTTTCTGAAAACACATCTACATATCATGTTTGACTTTTATAGTGGGGGCATGTACAGCAAATGCAAACATAGTTTGGCTTTTCAGAACAAGTCATATTAAACTGTATAATCTTGCGTGCTAGATTCTCAGTAGCAATACCTGTGCTCTCTTCTTCAATACCTGTACCTGACAACTCCTCATTCCCCCTAGAATCTTCCTCAGTACGAAGAAAACAAAATTGCACATCCTCCCAAACTTTTTATACCTTTTGTGTGGTACCATGCAAAAGTACTCTATTCATGTCTCCTAAACACAACGCTGGAGTCTTCACATAGTAAAGTCTCCTAACTAAACTGTATTTTTGAGTGGTGAACTGCCAACATTCTAAAGTGATGAAAGGTGCTTTGACACACCTTACTGGATAAGCATGCTAATGAAATTTCTTGTATTTTGTTTTACTGTCTTACTTTACATGGATCTAATCCTTACAAAACTAATTTTTTTCTCTTCAGACTTCTCCATGGAATGTCACGTACAAACTTTTGTAATAAATCAATCGATTGCTGATGAATGCTACAAATACTACTATAATTCCATTTGTAAACAGTGCCATGTCTACGCCTTCCCTGAACCTTTTCAGCTGTCACCTCTTCCATGTTTCTAGGAATAATTTCCTCTTTTTCAATAGGACTCCCATCCTTTAATCTCACAACATCCACAAGTTGAGTCAACTGCATGTACTAATGTGTTCTCTTGGAAATAACCTTCTTCATTAAAGAAAGGCTCTGTACTTGACATATATCTCCATTCACCAGTAAATATTTTACAAAAATTAGTTTTAATAACAATTATTTTTCTTTGGCTGCATATTTTCATACCCAACACTATTTTATCCAATGGTCTCATTCTATTAATATTCAAGCTTCCTCTTCAAGGCAAACACTTTATCAACTACAGCTTCAACACAGTTTTTTGTTTAACTACTCCTATTCCCCTTCTGTATTTCTTCATATTTATAATGAGATTCTGAATTACTGTGGCACAAATCATTCTCTCTCTTATTTCTTTGAACTGTTACTGCCTGGTGGTTGAGCTTTTGACTTCCTTCTTTGACATCTTTGTTCTAATCGGACAGCTTCTTTTACATTCTGTGAATGATTTAAAAGTATCCTTTTTTTTTATTCTTGCAAACATTTTAGTTTCCCATCAGCAGTTTTTGAACCTTTTTTGGTTTTCTTACCAGCAGCTCCTTTCTCTTTAGGGACATTGTCCACATGTTGTACTAGTTATTTCTGGCTCGCAAGTAGGTAATATAATTTCCTCAATTTCTTTTTTCTTGTGTTTTCTTTGGTATTTTTGGTATGTCTTGTAATGCAGGAATAGAGCTCTAAAAATAGAAACAATACTGAAATGTATACCTTCTCATCATATACTACTCATTTTTTATTATATCCATATCACTGTAATAACAAAATGAAACACTGTAGTCTCACACTCTACATGTCATAGTTTTGTGTTTAAATAGTAGTACACCTGTACCTGTAATCATATGTATGACTGTCTGAATCATTGTTTCAGTTTATGAATGAATATGTGCTTCACTGTGATATGGTGGGTATCAATGTACAGTATGCTTGGGTATCTTCTCACCCACATTAGTGTTTCTCTAGGTATATTAGTCTATATATAACAGTGACCCTGGGTGTGTCAGCATATGTATCAATCTATGCCTGGAAGTTTAATAGCTTATATAAATATATGCATCCTTGTTTTACTTTATGGATTATAATCTAAGTGGGTGTATCAGTGTATTTATAAGTCAGTTCATATATGTGCAAGTGTGTACATAATCAATCAATCAAAAGATCAATCAGGAATTTGTAATGTGCACTACTCACCCGTGAGGGTCTAAAGGCCATGAGAAGTACAGGGGTTAGAAAGGAGGGAAGGTGCCGCTACTGCTCAAACAGCCAGGTCTTGAGAAGTTTCCTGAAGGTAAGGAGGTCTTTGGTCTGGCATAGGTGGGTGGGAAGAGTGTTCCATGTTTTGGCAGCGAGGTGTGTGAATGATCTACCGCTGGTTGTAGTTCTGCGGACGCGTGGTGCAAGGGTGATGTCGGTGGAGAGGAGATGATGGGTCGGGTGTAAAAGGGGAGCCATCTGTTGAGGTATCCTGGTCCGGTGTTTGTGAGCGTGGGTGAGGAGTTTGAAGATGATTCTGTTATTGACTGGGAGCCAGTGCAGGTTTCTCAGGTGGTCCATGATGTGGCAGTGGCAGGGGATGTCCAGGATGCGGTGTGTGGAGGCGTTCTGGATGCGTTGCAGCCTCTTCTGGAGTTTGCCCATGGTTCCTGCGTAGAGGACATTGCCGTAGTCCAGTTTGTGGCTTACGAGGACTTGGGTGACTGTTCTTCTGATTTCGGTGGGTTTCCATTTGTAGATCTTTCGGAGCAATGCAGAGGGTGTTGAAGCAGGAGGAGGAAATGGCGTTGACCTGCTGGCTCATGGACAATGAGGAGTCCAAGATGAATCCTAGGTTTTGTGCATAGCCATGTAGACGTTGAAGAGGGTCAAACGTGGCCGAGAGGTCCAGGAGGATAATGGCCGCGGTTTTGCCATTGTCCAGTATGGTTCTGATGTCATCAGTGGCGGCAATGAGGGTGGTTTTGGTACTGTGGTTGCTGTGGAATCCGGAGTGGGAAGGGTCAAGGGTGCAGTTGTCTGTTGACAGCTTTTTAGATTACTTTTGCCGGGAAGGGGAGCAGGGAGATAGGCCGGAAGCACTTGAGGTCCTTTCGGTCCACCTAGGGTTTTTTGAGGAGGGCGTTGATCTCGCTGTGTTTCTAGCTCTTCAGGAAGGTGGTGGATTCGAAGGAGCTGTTGATGATCTTCCGTAATTGGGGTGTGATAATGGAGCTCGCTTTGGTGAGAATGTGGTGAGGGCAGGGAACAGATGGAGAGCCGGAGTGGATGGGGTTCATGATTCTGATGGTGTTGTTGTCGTTGACGGGGGTCCAGGAGAGCAGGATGTTTGTTGGAGGTGAATCTGTGGTGTTGGTGGTTGCCGGGGGGGGGGTCTGGGTGCTAAGCTGTCATGGATGTCTGCAATCTTATGTTGGAAGAAGGAGGCTAGGGAGTCGCAGAGATCTTGGGATGGTGTGATGTAGTTGGCCTTGGAGCTGGGGTTGGAGAGTTCCTTTACGATGTTGAAGAACTCCTTGTGGTTGTGTGCATTGTTTTTGATTTGGTCTTTGAAGGCAGTTCTCTTGGCGGCTCGGATGAGTATGTGCTGTCTGCAGATGGCATTTTTGAAAGCTGTGTGGTTGTACAGAGTCTGATCTTGGTGCAACTTTCATTTGAGACTTCGGCAGCTTTGCTTAGATTCGTGGAGGTTGGCGGTAAACCATAAGGCCTTTCTGTCAGTGCATCTGTTGGAGGGATTCTTGATTGGGGCAAGAGTATTGGCACAGGTTTCGACCCATTGCTTGAAGTTGCATGCAGCTGTATCAGTGTCGGTGGTGTCGATGGGTGGTGTGAGAAAACAGGGCTGATTGCAGAGGCCCCATAACTTTTTGCCCCCATTTTCCTCTTTTTGCTGGTGTTTTCCTGACTTTGATGGTGCCCTGGGTACTGCTAACCAGTCCCAGGGCCTGTGCTCTGTGTAAAATGGATATGCAAATTAGGCTAATTATAATTGGCTAAGTTAACCTACCTATAAGTCCCTAGTATATGGTAGGGCATGTAGGTTTAGGGACCACAGCATAGGTGGTGCACACCTGGGTGCACTGCTGAGGTGCCCAGTGTCATTTTAAAAGCAAGCCTGCCTTGCTGGCTGCTTTTAAATTAAAGTTATATGCAAATTCGACTTTGGAATTAAAGGTACTTCCAAAGTCTTAAACTACCTTATTTTTACATATAAGTCACCCCTAAGGTGTGCCCTATGTGCCCCTAGGGCTGGGTGCCATGTAACTATAAGCAGGGACTTTATAAAAATAGATTTATAAGCCCTGGTGAGGTAAAAACAGCCAAATTCGTTTTTCCCTCATTGAAGTAAATGGCCTTCATAGGCTAGAATGGGCAGACTTTATTTTAAATTTTAAAGTCTCCTTAAATGTTACATACCAAGAATTTGGTATCAAATTAATTGTTGTAATAAATCCCACAACTTCCAGTTGTGGGATTTAATATAACTTGTTCAGGTAAAAAGTTTAGACTTTACCTAAAAAGTTGGCAATTTCAGCTCTGCATTGTTTTTGCTGCTGTGCTCTGATTGGCCAGCCTGCAGCAGCTTCTGCCAGGCTGCCTTGATGAGGTGTGAAGTGGCCTGGCTTCACACAAAGGAATGTGCTTGGGGGAGAGAATCTCCCCTCAGCAGATGGTGAGGCAGGAAGGGGGAGGGCTGCCAAACTGGTCTTCAAAGGCAGAGAAGGACATTTGCAGCACCCAGCAACACCCCCACATCCTGCAACCCCAGACAATTAGGTGCCCCCTTGATTAGATTAGGAGAGGGCAGGAGAGGGGTGTGTTTATGATTTTTAGCCACACAAGTGGGTGGGCTCAGCCAGATGTAACCTCCAAAAATCAGATTCATCCATGTGGGATTTTTAGAGACTGTTGCCTTCTGGGATGGATTTTTGCCACACTTCCCAGGAAGTGGTCATCACAGGGGGACGACCCTGTCCCTGATTGGAGAACCAGGGCCCCCCTGCTTTTCACCCAGGAGCAAGGATAAAACTGGCAGACCTGCACCCACACCTCAGATCCCCACCAAATTTCAAGAAGAAAGAACTTAAGGATAAGAAGGACTGCTCTGCTGGACCCCTGGCCTGCACCTGGAACCTGCACTCAGAAGGACTGCACCAGCTGCACACTTGGGCTTCACCACAAGAAGGACTTTGCCTGGCTTCAACTGGTTCAAGGAGGGACTCCCTGTTTGCTACAGGTGAAAAATTGCTAACCAGAGTCCCCTGCACCAACTCCTGAAGAAAGCGACCAGCTGACCACTGTCCAGTTGCCAAAAAGGAGTTTGCGCCAGGTGCATTCTGGGAGTTGAAGTCCGCACCCCCCAAGGACCATCACAGAACTTCTGGACCCTTGGGGTGAGCTGTGGACCCCAGAAGAACCTTAAAAGAACATCTGGGTGAAGCCCCAGAAGTTTGGAGAAGATTTGACAAATTTTGTAAAAAAGCTCCAGAGAGGGACCGACCCGCCGCGGAAATTCTAGCCGGCTTGCCTCAACCGTGACCCGGCCTGACTTCGTGGTTCGTCCCGGTAAAGAAAAACATCCAAAAAAGAGACTAAGTCCGAACGTAAAAAGTTGACCGGGACCTCCCAGCCATCGTATCCGAGAAGGGCTCCATGGACGTCGGATCAAGATCCAGGTTTACCCCGGTCGAAGGATTTTCATCTCGAAAAAACGACTAAGTCCGAAGGTAAAAGTCTCCACCGAGGAAACCCACATCGCGTATCCGGACAAGGGCTCCAGGAGGTCGGATTCAACTGGCAGGTTCGTCCCGGTGAAGAAAAACTTCAAAATAAAGACTAAGTCAGAAGGTAACTTTTTAACCGAGGCCTCCCGCGACCTGTAGCCGAGCAGGGCTCCATCGCGGTCGGCCTGAAAGTTTGACTTTGCCCCGGTCGAGGTGCAACCAGATGACCCTATTGGCGCTTTTTGTTTCTAAGCGCTAGAAAAGTAATAATTCTTTAAAAATTCATATCTCCGGTTCCCCTGAACCGATTTTAATCGTTTTTGTGTCATTTTAAAGATAAAAATATAAACTATTTTTATAAATTGGTTTTGGATTTTTAAACTGTTTCCTGTGTTTTATTTAATTACTGTTTTGTGATATTTGAATGCTTTACACTTTGTCTCCTAAGTTAAGCCTTGACGCTCGTTGCCAAGCTACCAAGGGTTGAGCAGGGATTAATTTACTGAGACCTAACTGTACCTAGGTGGAGGTTAGTGGCTTGTTGCTGGGTGTAGGTACCTACCTGCCCTACCAATAACCCATTTTCCAACAGGTGGGTTCCGGGAGAGGGTAGCGATAAGTTGGTCTTCGGTGACCTTGTTCCAACTGCAGTGGGGGATCTGTTGTGGGTGGTGGTGTGTTGTGGGTTTCTTGAAGGAGAAGTGGATGCAGCGGTGATCTGTCCAGTGGAGTTCGGTGGTGTGGCTGAAGGAGACGTGATTGCTGGCAGAGAAAATAGGGTAGAGTGTGTGTCCTGGTCAGTGGGTCGTGTTGTAATGAGCTGTTTGAGTCTGAGGTTGGAGAGGTTGTCGAGCATGGTGGGGGTTTTGTTGTCGTTGGTGTTCTCAAGGTAGAAGTTTAAGTCCCTTAGGAGTATGTAGTCAGTGGATGCAAGAGTGTGCATGCTAATGACGTTGTGATGGAGGTGCTGAACTGCTGTTGGGGGCCGCAGACAGAAGCCTGCGGGTGGAGGAGGACTTCGAACTCCTGACAGGGGTCAGGAGTTGAGAGGAGCAAGGGAAAGGGCTCTAATTGCAAGGTGGAACCACAGGAGGCAGAGTAGTGCACTGACCAGGTCAGTTGTATTGTTGAGCCTACCACGCAGCGGCCACCATTAAGTAGGGAGTTGGGTGTAGAGGACAGCTGGGAGGCGATAGCGGCGTGAAAAACAGTGTGAAAAATGGGGTGGGCCGCAAAAAGGGGTGGGGCCGCGGGGCAGCAGCGGTGGGGGAGATAGACAGGGGGAGAGCGAAAGTGAAAGAGAGAGAGCGGAGTGAGAGAAAAATGAGGACGAGAGTAGCACGAAGCAAAAGGAGCATAAAGGGACAGAAGTGAAGCAGAGCAGAGAGCAAAACAGAGAAAGGAGGGGACAAGGAGGAGAGAGACAGAAGGTAGCCTAGTAGGAAAGCAGAGCTCTCCCACTAGACACCAGGGAGGAGGCGCAGACAGAAGCCTGCGGGTCTAGGAGGGCCTTTTACTCCTGACAGGTGTCAGGAGTTCAGAGGAGCCAGTAAAAGGGCTCCACTTGCAAGGTGGAGCCACGGGAGGCAGAGCAGTGCACTGATCAGATCAGTTGTATTGATCCACATAATCCTATACATAGGCCCTCATTACAACCCTGGCGGTCGCTATTAAAGCGGCGGTAATACCGCCAACAGGCCGGTAGTAAAAAAAATTGAATCACGACAAGGCGGAAACCGCCAACAAAGACAGCCACTTTAACACTTTGACCGGCACGGCGGTAGCAACAAATACCATGGCGGTCACCGCCAATAGACAGGCGGAAGACAATGTAGCTTTTTTGGGGAGGTGCCAACGACATCACAAGCCCGGCAGAAACAGTACACAGAAGGGGAACCACTCACCTTTCGACACTCAATGAAGAACCAGGACGACATAGAACCCGAACTACAGGTCCTGCCGATGTTGGAGTATCTGCTAACACAGAAGGAATATCAAAGAAGGCAGCGGCGACGACCACAGTGAGTACTGCACCTTGCACACAGGGGAGGGGGGAGGAAAAAGAGAATGACACACACATGCAACACGCAACATCCCCACCCCTACCCTCACTGACAACACCATAAACACAAAAGCATGCAGCAACAGTACATTTACACCCTGTAACCCTTTGGAAGAACACAAGGATAAAAGGAATTGAGTGCAAATAGTAATATTTAGAAATATGCAGATAAAGTTAACGATTGTAAAAAGCAGTATTTACAAATATTTACAATATGTACAGAAGGCCGCACTGTCCTTTGCAAATATCTGTGGCCCAGTGGTCAAAAAAACATGGGCGAAGCACACACTTGACTCCTGCCTCAAAACGGAGAGAACACTGCAGGGGCATCAGGTTGAAGGGGAAGGGTGACACCTCAGCCGGAAGATGGTACTGGAGAGGGCTCCATGCCCACTGTTTGGTCCTGGGGAGTGCAAAGCCACAGTCCCTCAAGTTGGTGGTTTGCCGACTGCTTGGTCCTGGGGAGTGCAAAGCCACGGTTTCTCAAGTCTCTCAAGTGGGTGGTTTGCCACTGCTTGGTCCTTGGGAGTGTGAAGCCACAGTCTCTCAATTCTCTCAAGTGTGTAGTTTGCCCACTGCTTGGTCCTGAGGAGTGCAAAGCAACAGTCTATCTAGTGGGTGACATGTTCCACTGGTTCTGGAGGGGGCTTAGTGCCCAGTGTGCCTCATCCTGCCAAGGAAAGTGATAGCGGATGCATATCTCCACTGGTTCTGGAGGGGGCTTAGTGCCCAGTCTGCTTCATCCTGCAAAGGAAAGTGATAGTGGATGCATAGCTTCGCTGGTTCTGGAGGGGGCCTTGTGCCCAGTCTGCTCCATCCTGCCAAGGAAAGTGATAGTGGATGCATATCTCCACTGCTTCTGGAAGGGGCATGTGCCCAATCTGCTTCATCCTGCCAAGGAAAGTGATAGTGGATGCATATCTCCACTGGTTCTGGAGGGGGCCTTGTGCCCAGTGATGCTGCACCTGGGGTGTGGCAGTTCTCATTCCCTCACCTGGGTGTCTGAGGCACGAGATGTGCAGGGAACAGGTAGCATGATACTCCATGATCATCACATACAGACTTGATCGTGCCACAATTCAAGAGCTGTGTGCACAATTGGAGCCAGACCTGATGTCAGCTATCTGCCAGCCCACAGGAATCTCCCCTCTAGTGCAGGTTCTGTCAGTGCTTCATTTCCTGGCAAGTGGTTCATTTCAAACTACAGTGGCCATGGCATCAGGGATGTCTCAGCCAATGTTCTCCAACGTGTTGACCAGAGTGTTGCCTGCCCTGCTGAAACACATGCGCAGATATATCGTATTCCCCCAGGTGGAGGATTTGGCCAGATTGAAAGCTGACTTCTATGCACTGGGACATATCCCCAACATCATTGGTGCCATTGATGGCACACATGTGGCATTTGTTCCCCCTGGAGAAATGAACAGGTTTACAGGAATAGAAAAAGCTATCACTCTATGAATGTGCAGATAGTGTGCCTGGCGGACCAGTACATCTCCCATGGGAATGCCAAATATCCTGGCTCTCTGCATGATGCCTATATCTTGAGGAATAGCAGCATCCCTTATGTGATGAGCCAACTCCAGAGGCATCGGGTGTGGCTAATAGGTGAGCCCAAGGTCCCCACCCACTATAAGTAGGTGTCCGGGTATGGCGTTGTCGCTCAGGGTTAGTGTGTGTCTAACAGTTGCCCCTCAATATTTACAGGTGACTCTGGTTACCCCAACCTCTCATGGCTACTGACCCCAGTGAGGAATCCCAGGACAAGGGCAGAGGAATTTTACAATGAGACACATGGGTGTACAAGGAGGATTATTGAGAGAACCTTCGGCCTCCTGAGGGCCAGGTTCCAGTGCCGCCATCTAACTGGTGGATCCCTGTACTACTCACCCAAGAAGGTGTGCCAGATCATCGTGGCATGCTGTATGTTGCACAACCTGGCCTTGAGACGTCAGGTGCCTTTTCTGCAGGAGGATGGACCTGGAGATGGTCTTGCGGCAGCGGTGGAGCCTGTGGACAGTGAGGAAGAGGAGGCAGATGAAGAAGATGTGGACAACAGAACAAACATTATACAGGAGTACCTCCAGTGACAAACAAGTATGTGACTGTAATTCAACTTTACTTTTCAGTAATATTTTGGACATTGTACATGGCAGCCTCTTACCCTCTGTCTATGGATACTGACTGTACCCTTTGGATTCTCTATTATCAGATCTGTGCTCCCCATTCTGGCTCCTGCTATATGCACTGCTGCCCACCATAGGTCATCCTGTGGTACATTTCACTGTACATATACATTGCAATGCTTTGATAATGTTGTACTAATACATTTATCGAATCATGACACTGATTCCAACATGGTATTTGTTTCAAGGGTGTTTATTTTTGTGCCAATAAGTATGGGGGTATGTGCAAGGGGCTTCGGTGATGGTGGAGGAATGTCCAGTTAGAGTCCAGTCTGTTGGTATCACAGGTGCATTGTCCAACGGGACAAGGAAGTGGAGCAATGTCAGTTCAAGGTGGACAGGGTGACATGGTGGGACAGAAGAGTGACAATCGGGGAGGTATTATTTCCTGGCGGGGTCTTGGCAATGTTCTCTGTCTTCTGCCTGGATCGCAGAGACCGTTTGCGGGGTGGTTCTCCTTCTGCAGGGGGTGGGGTGCTAGTGGCCTGTTGGTCCTGTGGTGGGGCCTCCTGTCGACTAGCACTGGCGGAGGTGGAAGGCTGTTCCTCGCTTTGGCTAATGTCAGGCGCCCATTGTTGTGCCACTGCCTCCCTCATGGTCTTGCCTATGTCAGCCAGCACCCCTGCAATGGTGACCAGGATGGTGTATATTTTTGTTAGGTCCTCCCTCATCCCCAGGTACTGTCCCTCCTGCAGCTGCTGGGTCTCCTGTAACTTGGCCAGTACCTGGCCCATGGTCTCCTTGGAATGGTGGTACGCTCCTGTGATGTTTGAGAGTGCCTCGTGGCGGGTCGATTCCCTGGGCCTGTTCTCCCCCTGTTGCACAGCAGTCCTCCCAGCTTCCCTGTTGTTCTGTACCTCTGTCCCCTGAACCGTGTGCCCACTGCCAATACCCCAGACCCCTGATCATCCTGGGTTTGTGGGGTTGCCTGGGGTCCCTGTAGTGGTGGACACACTGCTGATTGACGTGTCCTGGGGACAGTGGCATGGGCCCACTCGGTGGGTGCTGTGCTGGTGTTGCCTGAGGGTGGAGGCTCAGTGATAGGTTAGGACTGTGGCAGGGAAACCGACTGTCCAGAGGTCCCAGATGGGCCAGGTTGGTCATCGTGATCCAGGCATGCAGAGCTGCTGTTGTCACTATGAGCCTATGAGGGTTGGCTAGATGTGGCTTGCAACTCCTCTCCGGTCGCGTTGGGTAGGGGTCCTGTTGGGAGAAAAATACCTTGTCAATGTATCTGCATGTGCCATCTTGTGCATGGCTGTGTTTTCCTCTATGAATGTGATTTCCCTGTCGTCTTGGACTTGTGTGAGTGGTATTTTTGTGGGTTGGGTGAGTGTCTCTATTGGGCATGCTGGGGTGATGGGTGTCCAAGCAGGTCTGTGATGGGTGTCCATGCATTGGGGGTGCATGCAGTTCTTGGTATTGGGATGGGTGGGTTGTGTTAGTGGAGTATATGTGAGTTGGTGGAGTGATTGGGCTTGGTGTAGGAGTTCGTGATGGCATGCAGGAAGGGTGGGGGATATAATAGTAAAGATTTACCAGAGTCCAGTCGTCCTGCTACTCCTGCAAGGCCCTCAGGATGCATTATTGCCAAGACTTGCTCCTCCCATGTTGTTAGTTGTGGGGGAGGAGGCGGGGGTCCACCGCCGTTTCTCTGTACTGCTATTTGGTGTCTTGAGACTACGGAACGCACCTTCTCCCGTAGGTCATTCCACCTCTTCCTAATGCCATCCCTTGTTCTTGGATGCTGTCTCACGGCGTTGACCCTGTCCATGATTCTCCGCCATAGCTCCATCTTCCTTGCAATGGATGTCTGCTGCACCTGTGATCCGAATAGCTATGGCTCTACCTGGATGATTTCCTCCACCATGACCCTTAGCTCCTCTTCTGAGAACCTTGGGTGTCTTTGGGGTGCCATGGATGTGGTGTAAGTGATATGTGTGAGAATGTGTGGGGTGTGTGCTGTGAGTTGCGTGGATGGTGAAAAGGTGCTGGTGTTCTGTGGCTCAGATTGAGTGGGTGCTCCTGGCTTGTGTCTCTCGCTATTCACAATTTTTTGGGGTCGTAAAGGGTTGTGGGTGTGTGTTTTATATTGGATTGGGTGTGTGGGTGTGGTGTGTGTATTTTGGACTGTCCAGTGTTGTGTAGTTTTGTAAGTGTGTGTGTATTTTGAGCACGCCGGTGTGTACCGCCAATGGTTTACCGCAGTTGAAAGACCGCTGCAGTGATTCGTGGGTCGTGATACTGTGGGCGTATTCCTGTTGGCGTAACGGTGTGGGTTTTGCTATCGCCAGTTTATCACTGACCTTTGGTCTGGTGGACTTGTGTGGGTGTCTGTATAGTGGCAGATTTTTATGTGTGGGTCATAATACCTGTGGTGGATTTCTGCCACAATCACGGTATGTTGGTGGCAGTCCGCCAGGGTTGTAATGAGGGCCATATTGTTTTACTGACTCCATCAGACTCTTATTATGTTGAAGCCACATGAATATCATGCATTCGCAGCTGAAGAAATCTATGAACTCATCAGATTTCTACACCAACATTTTTTTAATGTATTTTGTTATCTTTAATTGACCCAATTTTTTCTTCTTTCTATCTCAGTTGCATTCTGCAGCACACAAAGAAATAGGAGAACACCTCTGTTGATTGCTTTTGTCTAGGATGGTATAATTTAATGCAGAAAGAAAAGGAATCCCCAGAACACAGGCAGCCATGCACCATGGTGAAAGTCTGTCTGCATTTGCACTAGCCAGGAATTTCTGCATTGAAAAATATTTAGATAGTGCACCACAAATCCGAAAGTATCATAAAATGTCCAAAAATCATGTGCCATCACTTTGCTCACTTTTGTTATCTTTTTTTATTCAACTTCTCTTTGGAGCAAATTCATAGAAACTTCAGCCAATGCATTTCATCCTTAACATAGGACTTCTTTAGGGCTGTAATATGATACAAAAAATACACTCAATCTTATAACATTTATATTTAAAAAAGTACACAATGAAACCTATATATATATATATTTTTTAAAAGGAAAGAGGTACATCCTAAACCATGCAGACATTTAGAACATACTCTCTACTATCAATAAAAAGACAGAAGAACCATGAAAGCAATGGAAACTCACATTCAATAAAACACATTAACCACAAACATATGTACAAATTATCTCCATATCAGGGGAAATAGTAATGATAACCACCCCACCCATCTGGTTATTGATATATACATAAATGTACATACACACACAAATATGACAAACACAAAATATATACATTTTATATATGCACTAACCATGACAAACATATGCACAGAATATAAATACATATCACATTAAAACATATACACTACATTAAAAACCAACTCCATGCCAGACAATTAATAAATTGGTTCACTAATCGTCAATAGTTAGATACAACAAAAAAACAACACGAATATCTATTCACGCAAAATATTGAAACCCATATGATAGTGCCAGTTGCATGATATTCAATACCCCAAAAGTGATATTCCATAGTTGAAGATTTCATTTTGTGTTCCCTACCTTGTGTCCTTATACTTTTCCTATTACTCATCAAAAAAGAAATTTCTAGCAAGCAGTGGTTGATGCAATAGAAACTGCATCAAGGACGACCTGTCAGAAAAGTAATTTTAAAAGAAGAAAAACAAACTAATAACAAATACAAGAGCTCACAAATTGTGTAATCATGACTCTAGCACAACATCCCACCATGGAAAGCATATTATCACTGCTTACCTCTTAAATTTATGTTATGTCCATGTCGACATCAAACCATAACATTCCACATTAGCAGATAACGTCCACTGTGCCAATTAGACCTAACAGAAACAATGAGACCACAGAAATAGACAGTGACATACTCAGACACCTGAAGACTCTCATGTTATATTGCCAGACATTCCTAATGTTATAACCAACATCCACATAGATCGCTAACAAAAAGTAGTCTATTAACGATGAACATTAACGTCCATAACATGCCAATTAACACAGCTCTCTCCCGTATGTCTAAATCAAAATCACACCCTCAGGGGCTCATATAAACACCGCTTACCTGCACACCTCTATCTCTGCAAGCATACAGGACCGAGTGTAACGTGCCGTACCAGCAAGTAAAACCAAGCCGACCAACATCCCGTTTTTTAAACCGCATCCGGCTCACCGAAAGGTCCAATATGCACGCATGCTACTATAGGAACCAAAATGCCTGCAAAAGCTCGGACAGCAGCCCGGCAAACACAGTGGCCATTTTGTAGTGTATTCTCTAGTAGCGCATGCCATTCGCAGTATAGAAGAGAAAATGACACTACCATTATTGTACATCCATCGGCACATTAAAACGCAAACAAAAGAACAGCAAAAAATGGCAACAATTTTGTAATATAATTAGTAGTAGAACTGACCATTTTCATGCAGCAACAATACCAACGCTGGCTATTGTTATATATCAAATCACCAGTTAGTGTACCAATACATAACTGAAAATACCATACAACGATGATATATGTAATATTCCCAACGTAAATATAGATTTAGAGACCACAATTTACCTTATATGACGCTAGCTGTTTTTTATATGTCAATCGACCCATCGATGTGGCAATAGGCCACCAAAAACAACACATAATGATAATACATATAATATTCCAACCGTGAATATAGATTTTAAAACCCTAAATTACCTTATCCATCACAAAAATACAAAGCGCAATCAGAGTTGACCAAGGAAACAAATAAATATAGATATCCACGATATCACAACAGAATCCCAATCCCCTAGGGAGCGAGTCATCCTAGTTCTCTAATACAGGCCAATTATTACACCATCATCTAGAGAAAATAATGAAATTTCTCATCCGAATTGTGCCCCATATCAAAGGCCCTTAGGTGGCAAATCCAAGCCGCCTCTTTGCACCGCAGGGTTAGTTCTCTATCGCCACCTCTCAAGTTGGATGGTACAACGTCCACCCCATGGAACCAGATCTTACAATCATCAGGGTGAAATTCCATCATAATGAGTACCAATGGGTATCTACTATCCTTATTTTTAATAGCCCGGATATGTTCCTGTATCCGAAGCTTGAGGGGCCTGATTGTCCTGCCCACATAAATTCTGCACAACAGCACCCAATGATATACACAGAATACTTTGTTGTGCAATTAATAAAGTATCTAATAACATATCTCTTGCCAGTATTATCATAACAAAATGTTAACTGGTCAACACCAAAGCAGCAAAGATTACATTTATGACATACATAAAATCCCTCGGGACCCGTTGGCAAACAGGTCGTTGTTCTACTCATGGTGATATAGCTAGGACATAAATGGTCTCTCAGGGTACGTCCTCTCCGGTAGGTAATCCTAGGTTTCTTGGTCAAAAACTTGCCCATACTGGGGATTTCCATCAACAAACGCCAGTGCCTATGGAGAAACTTATATATCTCATTGCTTAATGTAGAATATTGAGTAACGAATGAAACATGCCTGTGCTTATCATTCCTTTTTTTCTTACTCTTTTCAAGTGTGGTACTCCGCTTTACTGTGCTAATGCGGTTTGTTGCCTTCCTAAGTATGCTGTCACTGTATCCCCAAGCTCTGAACCTATGTTTAGCTTGAGCAACCTGAACAGAGAAAGTGGCATCTGTGCTACAATGACATCTAATGCATATCATTTCACCAAACGGAATGTTGTTAATAACTGATTTGGGATGAGCACTACTAGCATGAAGAACACTGTTACATGCTGTGGACTTTCTAAACAAATTAATATGTATCTTATCCTTTTCAATGTAAAATTGGATATCAAGAAAATCTATTCGTTCCTCGCTGTATTGCAAGCTCAACTGTACATTATACGGATTATTATTCAGAAAATCGTGATACATCAATAGTTTTTCCTCAGTTCCCTTCCACAAAATAATGATGTCATTAATATATCTTCCCCAAAATACCACTGAGTCAGTCCATTGCGATGCATGTCTGCCCCATGCAAACTCCCTCTCATACCAGCCCATAAAAAGGCAGGCATAGGAAGGAGCAAACCTGGAACCCATCGCTGTCCCATGTATCTGATGGTACCATAGACCATCATGGAGGAAGAAATTCTTTGACAAGATGATATCAATCATACCGATTAGCATGTTGTTATGTTGCCAATGATCGGACGTTCTGGTACGTAGAAATGATTTAATTGCTTTAATCCCAAATTCTTTGCGTATATATGTATATAGACTTGTAACATCCATGGTAACAAACATCAACTCCCCTGACCAATCTAGATCATCAAACTTGTTGAGTATATCTTTACTATCCTGTATGAAAGCAGGCAGATTTCGTACAAAAGGCTGTAAAAAAACATCCACTTATTCAGAAATCCTCTCAGTAGGTGAAGCATTCCCAGACATGATTGGTCTCCCAGGGGGAAAGTCACCCCTTTGTATATTTTGGGCAAGATATATATACAAGGAAAACGAGGGTTAAAAACCTTCAAATAGTTGTATTCACCGCCAGTAATCAAAACACTTTCACGCCACTCAACTAGACGCATATTGATGTATTGCCCAAGTGATTTCATAGGATTCTCAGCAATACGTGCATAACAAACCTGATCTGACAGTTGGCGATCAATTTCCTGCATGTAACTCTATTTATCCATTATCACCACATTTCCACCCTTGTCGGCTTCCTTGATCACTACAGTGCGATCAGATTTCAGAGATTGTAGGCCCATTCTCTCTGTTCTCGTTAGATTATCCTTTCTAAATTTGGAGAGATTCAATTTTTCCATATTCTTATACAGATCACTTGCAACCCTATTGCGGAATAAATCGAAGTTATGATGCGTACCATGCGGTACAAATCTAGAGTATCAGTATTTTCCTTGATGCCCAAACATGAATTTGCTCCAAAGAGAAGTTGAATAAAAAGAAGATAACAAAAGTGAACAAAGTGACAGCACATGATGTTTGGACATTTTATGATACTTTTGGATTTGTGGTGCACTATCTAAATATTTTTCAGTTATGATCCCTTTTGGGTTGGTACCTTGGCGGAGGTGCCATGATGAATGCACACATGGAATGAGAGAAAAAAAAAAACTTTTTAGTAATTTCTCTTGCATGTTTATAATAATAGGTAATAGGGGTAGGTGCATTTCTAGGGAGACCCGCTGCCAACAGTTTATTAGGAATTTCTGCATTGTCGCAAAGATAAAGTACAGACATTTACTCTATCATGCACACAATACATTTCTGACATGTTTAAGTAGGGCAGGGCAACACTACAAAGCACTGGCTACACTACTTTGCAGCACTGGACTTGTAAATGAGGCCCCATATGTCTTTCATTATAAGCACATACCATTCTTCCTACACCTAGTGCATATCCTCTGTGAGAAGTAACCTCTATGTAGGGAAAAAGACCTATAAGTCTTTCTAAGTGTTTTCAAATACCAACTAATCTTGCATGTTTAAGCGTGCACAAAAAATTATAGTACTATATTAAAAGCTTGGTTGTAAATCTTGTACTTTTATTCATTCTATAAAATGATAAATATATAACGACCTATGTAAATAAAATAATCAAAACCTCTCTGGCTATCCCTGACTTAAAATAGTTTTATGTATTTCATGTACACCTTTATTACTCGATTTACAAACACAGTTTAGTTTAAAACTAACACTGTAATTCACATAACTGTTGATAGCTTTCAACGATAGATAACATTCTGCTACAATATCACTTCTACTCTTTTTTTATGACAATGAAATCTCAGAATAAGAATGGTAGCCCACTCTTAGACCAAGCTATCAGAAATGGCAAACTGTTCACCTTTGCTCTCACTGATACTGTCCTTATTATCTAATCACAAACTGTGTTTCATCTTTTCTTTATACTATGCCACGTCTGAATTGTTAGCGGCTGTTAACCCTTTCTTGTCCTTTTTGGTAAGACTCCCAATCTGCCACTGTGTGCTTCTGGCCCCCAGCGTGGCACCCCTTGTAACTGTGAAACAAATTTGCGACTCCAGTTGGGGATTTGAAAATATATTTCCCATCATTTCTTTCCACAATTTCTTCAACATTTTACATCGTGTGTTATGACTGAATTGATAAAATGATTGACTATATGTGTTGGTATAAAAAAAAAAATCTCATTAAAAAAAATGTATGTGACCTTTAACAGTTCACCTTCCCCCACACTCCTTCACCTCAGCTGCCATAGCAGCCTCATTGAGAACACTGTAGTGTAGCAGTAGTACAAAAGTTCATTGCATTTTTTTGCAGCATATTAGCTTCAATGCATGGTGTAGCAGGTGTGGTTGACTATTACAGAATGCTGACACATCCAGAATGGCTTTACTTAATTATGGACAATTAAGAACCAATCACTGATTGTCTGATTCACTGTATTACATCCCAACCTATTTTTTATCTCCCAAGATGAAGTAGCTGGGCCGGTCCTATAGGGGTCTCCCAAGATGAAGTAGCTGGGCTGATCCTGTAGGGGTCTGCCACCACTAGGGAGCTTCCATTGGAGGAGGAATAAGAGTCAGTTCTATCAGCTTTATTCTCCCCTGTGGTGCTCCTCTCACCCTCCAACCCACTGGTTCCCTTGGCATCAGTGGACTCTGCATCCTGTGTCATATGGGCTGCAGATCCCTCACTTGCTGGTGCCCCTGCTCCTTAGCCAGATAATGTTTATGCACACATGGACAGGAACAAAAGGAGAGGGGGGAGAAAGAAAGGGAGCACAGGGTCAATCACAGCACCAGCTGCACAGAAGGCATAAACATTACAAATACTCCCTGGCAGTTACATTGAACAGAATGGGTCACAGTGACAAACCATTGCCTCTGTTCTACAGCAGGAAGGAACCCAAACACTACCATCAGCACACCTACTGGGACCAACCAAGACCTGGCTGCCATGGCATGCTAGCTACCTAGCAATACCAAAAAATGCATACCACCATACATAGCTAAGCCGGACCACGCAGGAATGGCTAAATTGGCAGATTGGAGCATCCACTGACTACAACCTTGCACCCAAATCCCATGCCAGCCACCAAAAAAGTAAAAAGCACAAACTCTGTACCTACTCCCTTGTGGATGCTGTGCTGCCCTCAAGTGTCCATCCAACTCAGGATTGGCCACTGCCAGTATGCGGGCCACTGGGGGGGTTAGGCTCCGACTGGCACCCCTTCTTCGTTGGAGGCCATCCCCAGCTGGGCCTCCGCGGTCTTCCGGGACCAACGTCTAAGGTCCTCCCACCATTGCCTGCAATGGGTGCTCCCCTGGCTATGGACCCCCAGGGTCCACACGTCCTTGGCAATGGCACGCACAACCCCTTCTTCTGATGGGCGCTGACCTGCAGAGGAAACACAGACAGAAGGACACCTTGAACCAGACAATCCAGCCTGTCAAACAAATGGCTCACATGCTGCATTTGCCTCTCATCAAGCACACACATGACCTACACCTCTGCGTGCACATTGCCTGCAGCCACACCCCCCAATTACACACTGCCAGCACACACATACATCTACATGTAGCCATGTTGCATGCAACGTAACCATGATGTACTCACCTGTTGGCCTGGAGGCCCATGCAACTGCCCATACAGGAGCATGACCCCATTCACAAGCTTCTCCAACTCCTCCGTCATAAAGGTTGTGGCCCTTTCCCCTGTCGCACAGGCCATGGTAGTTTCCAGACTCAGGTCAAAGCAGCACACACAAAGGAGATGTATCAACGTGGAAAACCAGGAATCAGGTGCAGTTGTAGAAACAAAATAGTGGTCACGTCCATGGCGGTGAACACCGTCAATGCCGGCGTTGAGCATGATTGATTCCTGTACTCCATAAAGCCCCATGTTAGCCAATGAGGAATAGCACGGTGGTGCATACCACCTACCACCATTACCACTAATGCCGGCGGAGTGCGGTTACTTCCACCTTTCCCTGCATACAGGGCAGGCGGTTGCTATTTCCTACTGCTGGTACCCATGTTTTGAATTCATGTACGTGTCATTGGAGTCTACTGTACACACCTAGACAATTCTGATGTCCTGCATACATATACTCTGTGTACTATAAGGTTCTGTTTCTATAGGTACTGTTGTCACACCTTTATTACTTTTGGCTCACTTAGATACCAACCACTTCGAAGAAATAGGAGGCTTGTACCTGTGTACAGACCCCTTGTGGACTTGGCTATACTGGAGGACCGGCAGAACATACTCACCTATCGTCTGGACAGGACCACAATCACAGAGCTGTGTGCACAACTGGAGCCTGATCTGAGAACTGCTATCTGTAGCACCATAGCAATTCCCCCTCTTGTGCAGGTACTGTCAGTGCTCCATTTCCTGGCAACTGGTTCTTTCCTGGTGACTGTGGGCTTGGCTGTAGGAATGTCACAGCCAATGTTCTTGAATATGCTTGGAAGGATTTTGTCTGCCTTACTCACACACATGAGCAGCTACAGCACATTCTCTCACATTGCTGATTTGCCCACTGTGAAGGCTGGATTCTACACAATGGGATGCATACCACATGTGATTGAGGCCATTGATGGCACCCCTATTGCCTTAGTCCCTCCCAGGGCAAATGAGCACATGTGAAGCAATAGGAAGATTTTCCACTCTCTAAATATCCAGATGGTGTGCCTTACTGACCAGAACATCTCCCACGTCACTCCCAAGTATCCTATATCTGTGCATGATGCCTATGTCTTGAGGAATAGCAGCATCCCACAGGTGATGGCACAACTACTGAGGCACAGAGTGTGGCTCATAGGTGAGCTTGAGTCCCCAAACAATATATGTCAGTGTATGCCTACTGGGGGTCAAACCCCATGCTATTGTGCATGGCTGATGTGTGTCCTTCACTTCTTCCAGGTGACGCCGGATACCCAAACCTGTCCTAGTTGTTGGCCCCTGTTAGGAATTCAAGAACAGGGGCTGAAAATTGGTACAATGATGCACATGGATGTACCAGGAGGATTGTGGAACGCACTTTTGGTCTCCTGAAAGCCAGGTGCTGGTGTCTCCATTTGAATGGTGGATCCCTATGCTGCTCCCCTAAAAAGGTCTACCAGATCATGATGCTATGCTGCATGCTACACAATTTGGCCCTCAGACACCATGTGCCCTATCTGCAGGAGGAGGGGGGTGACAATACACCTGGGGCAGCAGTGGACACTGAGGACAGTGATGAGGAGGAAGAGGAGGAGGACGTGGACAGCAGGACACATATCATTCAGCAGTACTTCCAATGACACTCAGGTAAGACTGTTGATCTATCCATGTCTCCATTTTAGTAATGTGCTGTGTGGCTGTTGTGTTGTGCCAGTCACTATCTTTGCCTCCCAATTGACTGTCATCTATGCCTTCACTTATTGCAGATGATGGTGTGGTCACAACAGTGTACTGATGTGATATCTACAGACTGCTGGAACGCATTTGTTGGACGGATTCACATATTACAGGACATTTGCACAGGTTAATGCAGTTCAATACAGTTCAATACAATGCACATTTCTTACTGATAAAGCACTATTTCTCTAGTTGTGTTCAAGGGTGTTTATTTGACATAGAAAAAATACAATGGAAAGTGCAATAGACTGGGTTGATGGTTGGGAATAGTCCAGTGTAGTCGGCCAGTCTGTTTGTAGCACAAGTCCAGTGTCCATGGGGCCATAGGTAGAGGAGTAATGGCAGTCGAAATTGAACAAGGTGACTCAGTGGCACACAAGGGGGCCATTCTGGTGGGGCTCATTTCCTGGCGGTGGTCTTGGCGACTGTCTCTGGTGTATGTCGGGGTCGCAGGGAATGTTGGCGGGGTTGTTCACCTTCTGCAGGGAGATGGGTGCTAGTAGCCTGTGAGTCCCGTGGTAAGGCCTCCTGTCCGCTTTCTGGAGCAGATGTGGACCGCTGGTCAGTACACTGGCTGGTGGAAGGGGCCCGCTAGTGTGTTGTTTACTCATGCATGATATTCGCCATGTCACTCATCATGGCTCAGGACCTGACCCGTCCTGTCATGGGATTTTTGGTATGCCCCTAGGACATTTGTGAGCGCCTCTTGGGCAGTCAGTTCCCTGGGCCTGTACTCCTTCTGTCGTACAGCTGTCCTCCAACTGTCCCTGGCGTCCTGTGCCTGTGTCCCATGTACAGTGTGTCCACTCCCACTTACACCAGGACCCTCATTGTCTTGCCAGTGTGGTGTCGACTCTGGTCCCTGTACAGGTGTGCATACTACTGATTGACATGTCCTGGGGACAGAGGTTTAGGGGTGTTGGCTGGCTGCTGTGGTGTTTGAGCCTGAGAGGGGGGGTCCTGTGGTGGACTGGCTGTGGGATGTGGTAGCCGACTGACCAGTGGTCCCAGATGGGCCAGGGAGTTCATCCAGATCAATTCCTCCAGAGTTGCTGTCATCACTGAGGGCATCTTCTGCTGGGGGACTGGGTTGCCGTGGCACCTCCTTGCCGCTGACATTGGCTGGTGCACGTCTGGGGATGTAAATGATGTGTTAGGGTGATTGTCTGTCACATAGTCCTCATTTCTAGCTTTCCCAATGATTTTGGTGTTGTCCTCCTACCTTTGGTAGTGTATGGTGATGGACTATTGGATTGGTAGTTCTACAAGCTGTCCATGCATTGGTGATGCATGCAGAGCTAGGAGGGATGTGCTTGCAGTGGGTATGGCATGCAGGGGTAGACATTTAGGTGTGGTAATTGGGGTTGTGCACTGTGTGGGTTGGAGTGGGGTGAAGGGAGTCAGGGTGAGGGGGTGACATAGCATGCAGGTATGGGTGGTGGTGGGTTGGTAATGGTGACTCACCAGTGACCACTCCTCCAGGGATTCCAGTGGGGCCCTCAGGATGCAGAATTGCCAAGACTTGCTCCTCCCATGCTGTCAACTGTGGGGGAGGAGGTGGGGCTCCGCTGCCAGTCCTCCCGATGGCGAGCTGGTGCCTTGCTGCAAAGGAACGCACCCTCCCCTGTAGATCGTTCCACCTCTCCCGAATGTTGCCCATGGGTTGTTCCCACAGCATTCACCCTGTTCACAAACATCCACCATAGCTCCAGCTGTGGGTCATTACTTGCAGGGTGTTGTTTTGGTGGCGTAATGAGATGGGTGCTAGTTATGATAGTTTATCTCATTTTTTGGGTCTGGTGGATTTGTGGTTGTGGTTGGTTTCTGTCGGTTTTGTGTGTGTATTTCATAATCTGGCAGATGGATGTTCAACTCCACCACGGTATGTTGGCAGCAATCACTGCAGCAGTATTTGGCATTTACTGCTAATGTCATATTGAGGGCCAAAGTTTGACATCAAAGAAGAAAGAAGGAAAATCACATGATATGTGGGGCTAATAATCATGCAAAGAACAGCAGAGATTAACTAGAAGAGATCGCCAGTTCAAGGAAATAAGAGTTAGAATGTTCTGTAGTAGTGTAATCCAGAATCTAATAAGAAATATGAAGAAAAATAAAAGAAGGCAAAAGGAATGTTTGGGGAGTATTGTTTCTAAGTCATTTGCTCTGAAGAGGAAGGTATTTATTTTGATTTTAAACAAAATCATGAAAACACTAAATTAAATAGTGTTGAGCTTGAGGAGAAAAAGAAAAGACTTATAAACAAAAGTAACTTTTTGCAAAGTTTTTAGTGGGGAATGGAAACATACATCATTGACTCAGTCTTTCTTTAATGAAGAAAGCTACTTGCAAGAAAACAGATTCCTGCATGCAGTTGATGAATGTGGACGGTATTATGGAGTTAAAGATGGTTCTGCTACTGAGAAAGAGATAATGGTACCTAGAAATGTAGAGGAAGTCATACATGAAGAGGTTCAAGGAAAGTGTAGACAGGCCCCAGTTTATAAGTGGAATTGTAGCAGTATTTGTAGTGTTTATTTGCAAACAATTGATATAGTCAGAAATGCTATACGTATCTTTCCAAGCAAAAGTCTTCAGCAGAAAATTGCCATTTTGCAAGGATTAGATCCATGCTAAGTAAGAAAATATACAAATCTACAGAGTCATTCACTGGCATGTTTGTCGAGGAAAGTGTGTCAAAGCACCTTTCATCAATTTAGAATGTTAGGTGAACACCACTTAAGAATGCAAACTTTAGTTAGGAGACCTTACCATGTGAAGACTCATTCAGACTGTTTAAAAGAAATGAATAGAGCTCTTTTGCATAGAGCAGTAGTAGCAGTAGAAAATGTTTGTGATGAGGTACAGTTCCATTTCTTTGGACCTCTGGAGGAGTGCAGAGAAAATGAACAGTTGGAATCTGTAGGTGTAACAGAATAGGAGAAATCTATTTGTGTAGATAACTTTCATTAGGAGATTAGAAAGTTTTAAACAGTCTGTTCAGAAAAAACAGACTGTATTTGCATATGTTGTAGAGCCACGCACTATAAAACACAAACTCGTTATGTTATTGTATCTTCAAAAACTAAAGAGAGAACAATGAAAAATGACAAGAATTTGTAGCTTATTTGTAGAAGAATGGTTTGTTGCAAATGACAAATTATATGTAAATACTTTTATAATAAATTAGAGAAGAATAAAGTGCCGCCTAGAGCAGTTTATAACAAGTTCAAGCTAGTTTCTATTCCACAAGAACTGCAAGATTTGAATATTTATGAGTCAATATTTATGCAGTTTACACACCCTTTTCAAGTGATTGTTTGTATGGAGCCAAAGACAGGAAATGTACCTCCAATTGAGCTCCAGAAGGTCTCAAATTTAGTGTTGTTTACTTGCCATTAGGTTATCGGAAGAATGTTGAAACTGTTAGTGTGGAAAGGGATTTGGAAGAGGGACGTGTAAATAGTATGCCTGCTAAGAGTGAAAAGATCTGGCAAAAGTTAGTAGATATTACCAAAGTTAAGAAAGCAGCTTTGTAAGAGATGTGGGAAGAGATTTCAGCAGAAAAGAGTCTCACCGAAAAATCGTACAGTGTTAGTTAAAAAATGCTTTTGCATAGGGAAATTGGATCTTTGGAATGCACGGATAGGTTGAGCTCTGCGGGTTTATTGTCCAAGTACCGAGGACTTGTGTGGGTAAGCTTAGACCTTGCCAACAGTCATAACAGAGTATTAAAGACTTTACCAGAAATTGAGTATCTTGCAGAAGTTGATCCTGAGAGTACCGACATACTGAAGAGTAACATGTTGGAGACATACTTCCCAAAGAAAGGTGTACCTGTGTTTGTATGAAGTACTTCAGCATTACACATATGTAACTAATGTTACTGACAACATTGAAGATAGAAAATTTGCAGTTACTGGATGTAATGGTTGTTTGGTAAGACACAACAAAGGGAATCTAATGAATCGCTGGAAGCTTAGTTGCCAAACTCCAGTCAGAAAATATTTTTTTCTACTTGTCCCTTTTACAACTCTTCAAACCATAAAGAAATGAATCAGAACTACTTAGACACTATGGGTCAGATGTATCAAGCGATTTTGCATTCACAAACGGTGCGAATTGCAAAATTCGGCCGTTTGCGAATGCAAAAATGCCTTTCAGAATGTATGAAAGGCACTCACAGTGCAATTTTAAGGAATCGCTAAAATAGCGATTCCTTAAAATTGCGACCCCATTTAGAGAATTGCAAATTGCGATTCTCTAAATAGGAAATCGCAAATAAGGAATCCTTATTTGCGATTTCTTAAGCACATGTATCAAGCATTTCATAAATGCGAATTGGGCATTTAGGAAATGCAATTACCACCAACAAAAGTTTGGTGCTAACCATGTGCAAATTTTAAAAATGCATTTTAAATGCATTTTTAAAATTGACATGTAGCTCACACATGCCCCTAAGGCATGTGTGTGCTTCACATGTCCGTAAAAATATTTTTGGGGTGCAGCAGAGGGGGCCTTAGGCCCCCAGCACCCTGGGATTTGCATTTCCTAAATTGCGAATTCCTAACAGGAATTTGCAATTTAGGAAATGCAAAACCATTTGCAGCAGGCCCATAGGTGCAAATGGAGTTGGATTCTCTATTTGCGATTCGGTAATAGCATTTGCGAATTTTAAGAAATCGCTATTACCGAATCGCAAAAATCATACATACCATTTTGCATTTCTTAAATAGCGATTTCTTAAAATTCGCTATTTAAGAAATGCAATTTGGTTTTTTGATAAATCTGGCCCTATGACTATTACGAAGACTCATTCAATGCTGTAAAATCTACCATTCTATGTTCTGTTTTTCCAACATACTTGCAAATGTTGAAAGATTAGATGGCACTATTAGATGCTGAAGCAGCCAGGGAGAGTTCGCAGAGAAGCTAAAGTTCTTCACCAGGTAGTCAAGATCTTCTTGGAGAACTAATAATTCAAAATGAAGCAGCAATAGCTATGAATGAGGTGGAGATTGCCATGCAGCAAGCAAGAGAGGAAACTGTAGCTTTCGAACAGTTATTGGATCAGCTGAACAATGAACAGAGAGAAATTTGTAACAAAGTTAAAACTAAAATAGAGCATAGATTTCTGCATGAGAAAAAAACTATGTGAATGTCCTACAGATAAACCAATATTATTGTACATCAGTGGACAAACTGACACTGGCAAAAGCCTCAGAATTAAAGTTCTCACCAGCTATTTACAGAAGACTACTGATTCAAATGCGTCATGTCTAGTGATAGCACCAAAAGGATTAGCTGCTCATAACATTAGGAATTACTCTACATCAACTACTAATGCTACCTGCTGAACTTGACAATACAATTGAATATCAGAAGGTCTCTGGTGAAGCTTGCCATGAAGTATCCATAGTATTGAAAAAGATGACTCTTCTCATCATTGATGAAATGAACATGGTATTGAACATGATGCTTGCTTTCATACACTTAAAAATGCAGCAAGTTTTAAGGACAAACTATGATGTACTATTTGGAGGAAAACATTTCATTCTCTTTGGTGTCCTACTCCAAAATACTCCTGTAAAAGGACAACCAATTTTCAAAACTTTTCTACATAATGAAACAAGGAAATCTCTAGGAAGTATTTGTAATGTAAACATTTGGTTAAACTTCGAGTACAAAGAATTAGTAAGAAATATGCAGCAGGCATCTGATATGGAATATGCAGATATACTGAAAGACATTGGAGTAGGAGTTCTGATAAAACAGGGGAACCAAGCTTTGGAAAGTCGCTTACTCAGATACCTATTCCCATCTCAAATTACACCTGCAGAACTGATGTTCAATTTTATCAAAGAACAGGAATCAATAGTTTGTTTAATGCCAACACTTCAAGAGTGCTCAAACTTTAATGCGACATTACTAAAACCAGAGAAAGAAGACATTTTAGAAATTAAAGCTATTGGCAAAATCGAGCATTAAGGAGTCACAATATTACTGTCCGCTAACCTACAAGCAAAATTGGATTCTTTGGAAAAATCAGTATCCAAAACTGCAGGATTAGAGAAGCGTTTCTGTGTCTGCAAAAGTTATCGAGTTAAAGTACAACCCAATTAAAATGTTAAAGAAGGCTTACTAATTGGTGCAGTAGGTAAAGTTGTCCACTTCATTAATTTTCCAAATAGAGATGAGATGGAATACCTTGCTATAAAATGTAATCAGATAAGGGAGGTGAAGAAGATTGGCAGGTGTGTTGAATGGTTTTTACTTGTAAAATACATATATCTAACGGCAACACTTTCCTTAGTCTTTAGCATTTGCAGTAACTGTCCATAAATCAGAAAGGCTTAATAGTAGATACAGCTTTTGTTAATGTTGAAAGTTCTGTACTCAAAGAAGGATGGTAATATGTAGCATTGTCGCAAATTAGAACCTTGTCAGGATTGTTTTTAATTGACTTTGATGCAAGTAAAGTTAGTGCTGATGTTAGCTTTGTAAGAGAATACAACCGGTTAAAAAGTATATATGCTCCTCATTTAGGCCAGTATCCATTTAACAAGAAAAGCATACTCTGCCCAAAACAGAAAATTACACAGCTAACTATGAAAACGCAGGAAAAGAAAGGATGGAAAGACAAGACAGACAGTGCTAAGAAGAGGAAAGTGGTAAATTATGGTGAAATATTTGTTTACCAATTGGAATACAGTAAAGGTGTCAACTGCTACACAAATGTCATTCTCAATGTACTATTCCATTTATCCCATGTAGTAAAACAATTTGAACAAAAGTCAGATAATAGAATGTGATGTTCACTTTATAATTTGCTGCAATGTTTAAGAAGATCTGAACTATAATACTTTCTGCTTCAGGGATTCAACACCTTTTAGACAAATGTACAGGATCAATAACATTTACTCTAAAAGTTCAACAAGATGCACACAAGTTTATTATGGCCATCCTTGGAGTCTTAAAAGAAGAAGAAGTGAACATTGATGATCTATTTGGACTCAGTTACAAATGAGACCATGACTGTGAAGTCTGCTCATTTACATCTACCACTGAGCTTAATTTTGAATGATGTCTTTACTCAACAATGCCAGATTCAAAAATTGTGCCTTTTGAGACATTTTATAGAAATGTTAGTCAATATATGACCTCTCTGAACTGTAGAACTGAACTTATCTCTACATTATTTCTACAAAGAACAGGAAAATATTTTCTAGTAATTCTACAACATTGCAGATCAGATGGTTCCAAATTGGAAACTCAAATTATAAACTTTAAAGCTGGATAAATATCAATTTCAAGAAGAACTTTTCCTATGTTGGCTATCATCTTTCATGAATGTGTTGATACAACCTTTAGACATTACTCTGTATTTTAAAAAAACAAAACTGGATTGACAGAATGTAACAACAGCAAACCTAAGTACAAAGCAAACCTTTCCTTCAAGCTACCACACTCATATATCTTCTGTTTCTTCAACCAAAGTTCTAAGCAAATATTATGGTTAAAACCTGCAGTATCATGTTTCCTTTACATGCTTTAATCTTGTTCAAATATTATAAGACCTGGTAAGGGTAATGTCTTCAAGAAACATCATAATGTATCAAGAGTCCTTTTAATATTCTACAAAAGAGTTAATAAATCAAATCTATACAACACTGTCTCAATAAACTGTATAAATGGAACAAAATACTGAGACTACATCAGCTCTATGTTGAAACAATACCATTTCTTCAAAACTTTAAGAAAAAACATCTTTGTTTCTCCAATGAAACATCTACATCTTAATTGAAGAGAAAAACTAATAGTGAAATTTTCTATATATTCACTATTAACATCTTACACATCATTTGGCCCACCAGCGATGATGAAGGTGTGCTAAAAGAAAATGCTACTTTACATTTATTCCTGATATTTTACCAGATATAATTATTAAAGAAATCTTTTAAATTCTAGCTGTTTAGATCACTGTTGTAAGTACAGAGAAAGTCACCAATTAAATAAATATAGTGAGTGAAGTGCATAGTCTCACTTATTTGTAGTGATCTACTGTGCAGTTTTGTTTTTTTCAATCCATTGATTGTGTTTTCACGCACAGTTCAAGGACAATGCTGTATACGGTGAAGGAGTATAAAAGCTGAGAACAGTGAAAAAATAAAATCGATACTTTAACTACTTTGTGATAATGTTTTACAGTAATGCAATGAATATTATTATGTTTGTGTAATTTAAAGTGTAAATACTAACATGACTTTCACTTCTGTTTTTCCAAATAGTTGCTGCAGTTTCTTAATGTTAGGTATCTTAAAAGACTTTATGAAGCATATACATATTGCTGACAAATATGATGGAGACTACATTTCATCATAAACAAGATCTGGCTATAGCTCTGTGTAATTGTTTACCTATTTTAAATAAAAGTTTCAGTATTATCCCAGCATTTGTCAGGTAGGTATAAAACTGTTTAATATATAATCCAACTAATAGCTCATTGAAACAGCCATACAACTATTAACTCAATTGTACACTACTCATACACTCACTTACATACTCATACACCACTCATACAGTAGTTCAGGCATTCACACACCATTTATACACTCACTTAGTAACTCATACATGCACTAATACACTCAGTATTCTATACATGCAGTTATTCAGTCAGTCAATCATCCATATGTATACTTAGAACTTATTAATTTATTGATACATTCTCTGGTGCACTCAGTCAGTCACCCAAATACCACTATTCCACAAACAAACTAATTTATGCATACATGCACTCAAACTCTCCTTCATTTACTCACTCACTGTACATTAACTCAAACAGTCATTCAGTCACTAAACCCCTCTTCCTTTCACTCACATATGCATTACTCACACACTCAGTCAGTTAGCCATGCTTGCACTCATGCACTTACTCAGTTACCAATGTATAGACTCAGACACTCACTCAATGTCCCAGGTACCACTTATCCACCTACTCACCTCCCATACATACTTTTATACATACATTAAGCCATATATGCACCATTTCTGTCCTCCATCACTCTCTGATAGTTCATGCATACATTCATTCATTCACCCACAATGCACTCATGCACTCACTCACTCATCCATACGAAAACTCATGAACTCAATGGGTGACCCATGCACCACATATGCACTCACTCATTCACTCATACTTGCAGTAATGCACCCATTAAATCAGCCATGCACCATTCATGCAGTCATTCACTCATCCATACACACACCCATACACACAGTGAATCACCCATGCACTATTTGCAGCCTCAATTACACACCCATATGTGATCCATACACACATTCACTGACTCATACACCACTCATGAATTCACTCTCTTACTCATGTACCTCTCAAGCACTCACTCTCTCACCCAAGCCGCACTCATGCTTTCACTCACTCACCCATGTACGCACTCTTCCACTCAGTCAGTCTCCGAAATACCTGTCACACATTCACTTGCTTACCCATACAAGCACTCATACAATCATACGAGTCATGCACCATTCATGCACTCACTCACCCATACATGTAGTCAAGAACTCAGTAAATCACCTGTGCACCAATTATGCACTCTCTCATTCACTCATACATGCAATCATGCACTCACTCAGCCATGCACCATTCATGCAGCCATTTGCTCATCCATCCATAAACCTATACACACAGTGTCACCCTACACCATTTGCAGCCTCACTTACACATCCATATATCATCTATTCTTTCACTGACTCATACAGCATTCACAAATTCACTCTCTCACTCATACACCTCTGAAGCACTCACTCTTGCACCCATGCAGCACACATAGTTTCACTCACACACCCATGTGCACACTCATTCACTCAATCTCCCAAATACCTCTCAAACATTCATGCACCACTCAAGCACTCACTCAGTCACCCATATACACAGTCAAGCACTCAGTAAATCACCCATGCAGCCCTTATGTATTCACTCATTCACCGATACATGCAGTCATCCACTCACTCAGACAGCCATGCACCATTGATGCAGCCATTCTCACATCAATACAAGAACCATACTCACTGTAAGTCTCCCATGCACCATTTGCAGCCTTACAGATGGTGGTCTTTTTATAACTACGGCGGTTCAGCGTTTCGGAGGGGTTAGGTCACTAACACTCAATGTTGAGTCCTACTTTCTTTTTCACAAATTATAAAAAGATGAACTTGGTAGTCAGTCTGTTTCTCGTTGTTGACACGGAAGGGCGCTTGTTACGGTGAGATCGTTACTAACAAGGTAGGAGATGAACATATAGTAGTCTAAAGGTATGGGTTTCTTTCAGTGTACACATGTCTACAGAATATTAGACACGTTTGAGAATTTGTACCCCTTGGATACCTGAAACTACTGGGGATTAGTTGTTGTGTTTTAACTCATTCTTCGTATGGTAATGCACCGAGAATGCTATCAAACCTTCTCATCTCTTAATGTGTTACAGATTAAATAGTGTTTGGATCTTTGAACAACTTTTGAGAGTCATAGGTCGGCTTTGCCATTTCAACTGAATACATCTAACTGGGAACGTTTCCACTGGAGATAAATAAGCACAGGTTGGTGGAACTCTTGGGTGGACTAGTATATGAAAAATTTATGTGGCTGTTTTTACTGGACACGGGACACTGATTATGCCACTTTACAGATGTGCAGTGACCCTGCATTCAATTGGCTAACCATAGCCTGAACAGTTCACATCGAATACAGGAAGACAAGGTACATTATTCAGTAACTCCTTCCTATTACTGAGCTGTCAACTGGGATATATCACAGATGGCAGTAGTGACTATCTCTGGTTTCTGGCTTTTAGGGGACCTTTTACATTCACTCCCTCTGTTGAAATAATTAGCACTAACTTGCATGAACACAATACGTTTGTTATTCCTTTCTCTGGTCACTAAAATAATAATATCATTTCTCTTGGATTACAATAGTAGAGACACTACTGGGCAAGACTAAGTAGATTGGTTTCCATTTGTTTTTAACTTACATAGATTTTATGGGATGACTGTGGTGCCTTGGTGTAGTGGTTTTTCTATTCGCACTTTTTGTAGTTTTTACAATTTGACACGCATGTGGTGTTTTTCATTAAGATAGATCTTATAATCTGCTTTTAAGGCTATGATAGATAATGGTTGAAGTATTAATGGGAAAATAAGTTATTATAAGGATTGATATGATTTGTTTTGTCAGCCTTGATAAAGTCCCTCACAGGACGAAACACGTGTTGGCTGAATCTGATCTGAACTTTGCAAACCAATCTCTCACATTGGATGATAAGAACTTTCACTGCCTCAAGTCAACAAATTGGACATTGCATATTTGTTCCATGAACTAACTGGACCATGGTGCATTGACTCTGAGCTTTTCTTTTTGGAAAACATTTGTTTTTGACTGGATCAGAGGATTTGTGTTAAATGTGTGGTATTTATGTTTGTAATTCGATACCTTTGTGATATTTATGTTTTTCTTTTGTAGTTATTGCTTTATATATATTTATGATATATTGGTATTTTTTGTATTAAAATTGTAATTGAAATAGTACAGTCTTGAAACCATCACACACCAATGCTATCTTCTTTGATTATACCATGTCTATTTATAGAACTTTCCAGTAGAATTGAAGATTCCATGGACACAACTAGTAATTTAAGCTAACTATTCAAAGTGTGCTCCGTTCTTATTTTTGTCACCATTTGCAGCCTAACTGACACACCCATATATCATCCATACATTAATTCACTGACTCATAGAGCACTTGTGAATTCACTCTCTCACTCATTCACCTCTCAAGGACACACTCTCTCACACATGCAGTACTCATGGTTTCACTCACTCACCCATATACACACTTACAAGTTCCCAAGTACCTTCCACACATTCACTTTGTCATCCATACAAACACGTATACACTCATTCACTCTCCCATACACACACTCATACACTCTTCCAGTCACCCATGCACCACTGACACACTTGTTCACTCACTCATACATGCATGTATGCACTACATCAAAAAAACATACACCACTGATACATTCATTCACTTACCCATACAGCACTTATGGACTCACTCCATCACCCATACACCAGTCACGCACTTACTCAGTCACTCATCACTTGTCATACACTCTCTTACACATAGGCACATATACAATTTTGTTTTAAGAAAAATGTTTTTTTTGGGGGGTAGGCTTAATTTTTGTGCATTTGTAATGATTTATCATTTTTTTCTCTGCTAACAGAGTGGCCACATGGATATCAAAAACTAGAACAAGCAGCAAAAAAATCAAAGCTGTCAAACGTGAGATTCAAAATTAAAATCATCATTTGTTCTATTTTGCTGTATCACACAAGACATTCACTGACTGTTCTCCGGCACACACAACCTTGCTACAATCCATGCAGTACATCTCCATCCGACAAATTCTGGTGCAATGTCTCCAACTTAACTTTCAACTTCAACAGGCAATCTTTGTCCAGGTGTAGATACTGTTCCTGATGCTGTAGATGTTGCACCAGCTTCTGTCTGCTTTCTTTCTCCTCTCAGTTGGTTCTCATGATAGGTTTTCAAGTGACATAACATAGAGGTTGTACCACTTGAATACTTTTTGTTCGACCCTCTTGACAATGTCTTCTGACAGAGAGAACTCTTGATTAATTTGACCACTGTTTTCAACTCTCCACTGGGAATAGTAAAAAAAGCCCATGCCACACTAGATTTTTGCAAGGAAGGCGCTTCATCTGCAGGCTTGTTGGCTGCCTCCTGTTGCCATTTTTCTAACTGTAGAAAAAACTCCAAGCACAAAATAGCACAGTCTCTCCTCCTGTAGCTGTAGACAGGCCTCCAAAAAACAGGTAAAGAAGTAAATGGAATCTTCCTCAGCAAAGAAATGGGTGCCCCCTCTTCGTAAATGCTTGAAAACTGTATTTTCCAGTGATATTGCTGTATTTCCTTGTACATGATCTTCACAACTACAGACATCATAGCAACTTTTCAAAAACTGATAGAGTTGCTTGTCATTACAAATACTTCAGATCTAAAAGTTAAAAGAGCATGATAGTAAACCCCTGTGACCAAACACTATCTGCAATGTCTCCAAATATGTTTTTTTCCATACTTTGAAAACTATCATTGCAGTTTATGACTTCACCACGATTATCAGAGTCGGCGCGAAAAGGAAAAAAACAACAAAAAACTACTTTTCAGCAAAACCTAATATAGAAATTAAACTACACACGTTATGTTAGTAAAGCCCTATAAATAAACATTGTCTATAGTATGTACATATATATTATTTTCACTATCTGAAAACCACTCAGTGGTCATGGTTAACGATTTCATGGCGACTATCGGAGTTGCCGCGAAAACACAAAATGCACTAGAGCAGTACTTTACCTATAAAACATTAAAGATAAGGGAAACTTTAAATATGATCTTAGTAAGCTCCTAAAAGAGGAGGAATGTAGTGCGGGGAGAGGATGTAAGCGCAGTGGTCAGAGTGACCACCTCCGGAGCTGGAGACCCAGGTTCGATACTCGGCATCTGTGCAATGTTCTGTGATTAGAGACAAATCACTTAGGCCCTCATTAGGAGTTTGGTGGGCGGCAGAGGCCACCCCCCAAACTCTTCCCTTCTTTAGACCGCCTGTGAGGCCTGGACCCTGCTGGCCCTAAGGTTACTTCACCACAGGTCCGGTGGGCAGAAACAGTGTTTCTGCCTGCCGGCCCTCTGGTGAACAGGGCCTTAACATTGATGGCAGCTCCTAATGGAGCCGGTGCCAATGTGGTGGTGCGGTGGAGCAGCAGCACCCGTCGTGCATTCCACTGCCCATAATTCAGGCAGAGGAATGCGTGACAGGGCTGTGCATGGGAGCCCCTGTACTGTCCATGCCAAATGCATAGGCAGTGCAGGGGCCCTAATGGGCCCTCCGGGTCCCCTATTTCACCAGCCTTTCCATGGCAGTTTAAACCCATGGCGGTGTAAATTGCCATGGAAAGGCTGGCGGATGGGAGCTCATAATCCCCAGGGCAGTGCTGCAAGCAGCACTGCTCAGGAGGATGAAAACCACCAGGACTGCTAGGCTGCTGGCTTGCGGGAGCCTGGTAGTGTCGGTGGTTCATAATGTGGAGGTCCCACCTCCAGCCTGTTGGCGTTGGGACCGCCACTGTAATGAGGGCCTTACTGTCCCTCTCCCCATGGACAGCGCCTTGAGACCTTCATGGGTGATAAGCCAAGCTATATAAAATCTACATTTCATTTTTAAAACTATATAGTCTGTGCAACATATTTAAGTATTTAATAGACAGTTTTTAAAAACATTCAAAAACAACATCTCAATTTTGTGCAGGATAGATACTTACACTGTATATCTACTTGCAAAACACTTTTCATAGGAAACAATTGGCAAAATGTAATTTAAACATAGTATTGCTATGTTTGCACTGTAAACAATAAGATATCATCACAGTACTGGACATGTGGCGTGTAACGGTCAAATTATGCAGGAAGGTGGACTAAATTATGTGGGGACAAAAGACAGGATATTATGTGTGTGATGCACTACATTTTACTTTACTATTTCATCATATCTTACATTGATAACACAGTCAGCATAGTAGCTTGGAATTAATTTTCAAAAAATCTTGGAAGTTCACTGAAAAAAGCAAAGGTTACAGGGACGTTGTAGTTAGGATGAAATTTCATATGTACAAAACCATAGAAATTCAGCAGTTATAGTTATATCAGCTGACTATAGCGTGCACCCCCATAATGCACTGCTTATGATCTCACATATTACATCACTGATGACATCATCCAGTGAGTGTGAATGGTTGTATGGATGTGTGAGTGGCTGCATGGCTGGATCTATGGGTAAGTGAATTCTTGAGTTAGTTTCTGTTTGTAATAGTGAGTGGATAAGTGAATGAGTTGGTTTATGACTGGGTGCATTAGTTGACTGAGTGGGTATGTGCGGTTCTACAGGTGAGTGGGTGTGTGTGTCTGTTTGCACATTGTTTAGTGTCTGTATGTGTTTGTGATTGTATCAGTAAGTGAGTGGGTTGTTGTTGTAAAATGTAAAGCCAAACATTTTATGAGCTCACAAGAATATGCACCTAGTGTTTTCTCCTCCATGATCAGGACATCATCATTTCGGTATCAGGAATTCTGTTTCTGTCCTGCAGGGCCAAGTGATCTGATTGACTGGCCAGAATTGAGAAGAAAATTTTGCAGCCAGTCATTACAGGTATCTGGATTGTACACAACCCTGGGGAGCTGACCACTTACAGAGGGTTGGACACAGGACTTGGCCTCTCTTTATCCTGTAAGCCATTTTTATTAATTATGACATTCTGTCTTCATGGTTTGGAATGTTCTAAGAGCACTATATTCAAAGGTAGCATACTATACTTACCATTAAAGTTGAGGTCCTTCATAATAGTCCATTGTCTCTGGTTTGGACCTATAAAGATGCAGTGAGTCTTTTAATAGGTGGTATAGCTCTCTACAGTAGCTTATAAGGCTTTATTAACATTACATGGCATGTCAAATAGCATATTTTTTTAATCAGTAGCAGAGGTCTTGTAGTCAACCTTATTTGTAGTCCTTTGACATTTCTTAAACATTTTAGTTTTTTTACCTTTGATAGGAAAAACATCTGATAACATTCAAGGAACTGCAATTCAAATAAAAAAATTTATATTTTTTTCCACTAGCCTGGTGAGCTAGAATTGTTTTCATGCAATAAAACTCTTTTCACCAACACTTATTACTTTGTTGCAGACTAAACAATGTAGCCCACCGGTGGCAAAACAAGGGTCTAATTGTTCCCTACAAGTTTGTAGTACATCTTCACGTAATGTCAATCCAGGAAGTATTACATCCTCCAGGAGCACTGATGAAGTTGAAGCCCCCCTTTGCTATCATGCTGGCATCTTTGACTGCATTGAATGCTCTGGACAGACATGCTTTAAGATGTTTAGGTTTCTGTTAGAAATGGGGTTTTTGGTTGGCAGTCAGGTTGCCCTCTGTCCAAGCAAGAACCCTCACTCTAGTCAGGGTAAGTCACACACAATCCAAAATCAGCCTGTGCTCACCCTCCGGTAGCTTGGCATGAGCAGTCAGGCTTAACTTAGAAGGCAATGTCTAAAGCATTTGTGCAATAAATCATACAACACCATAGCATAACACCACAAAAATACACCACACAGTGTTTAGAAAAATATATAATATTTATCTGGGTATCTTCAGGTCAAAACGATCAAAGTTGCAATACGAATTTGTAAAGATATCACTGAAAAGTGATAGAGAGTGTCTTAGGTCTTTAGAAAGTAAACAAAGTCTCTTTCAAACACAAAGTACCTGGTTTCTGGTGGAAAATCTCCTCAGAGGGCCACAGGAGAAGAGGTGCGTGGAAAACTGGTGTGTGCGTCGATTTCTCCTCAGCACACACGGACTTGCGTCGTTATTTTCCACGCGGGGAAGTCAGCGTCGTTTTCCGGCGTGTGGACAGTCTCTTTCTGTGGATCGCAGGATTACCAGATGTCCCGGGTCTGTGCGTGGATTTTCCGGCTTGTTCTCCGGCTGCGCGTCGGTCTGCGGGGCTGCGCGTCGAAATTACGATCTCACGGCAGGCGTCGCGTCGATTTCTCCTCTAGACTTCGATCTGCGGGGCTGCGCGTTGAAATTACGATCTCACGGCAGAGGTCGCGTCGATTTCTCCTCTAGAGGTCGGGCGGCGTTGTCCTTGCGAGGCCGTGTGTCGGATCTTCGATCGTCGCCAGAGCGTTGCGTTGATCAGCGTCGGAGTGCAGCGTTTTTCTCGCCGCGAAACAAGCTGTGCGTCGAAATTTTCAGCGCACGGAGCGTCCAAGTAAAAGAGAGAAGTCTTTTTGGCCCTGAGACTTCAAGGAACAGGAGGCATGCTCTATCCAAGCCCTTGGAGAGCACTTTCACAGCCAGACAAGAGTTCAGCAAGGCAGCAGGGCAACAGCAAGGCAGCAGTCCTTTGTAGAAAGCAGACAGGTGAGTCCTTTGAGCAGCCAGGCAGTTCTTCTTGGCAGGATGTAGTTTCTGGTTCAGGTTTCTTCTCCAGCAAGTGTCTGATGAGGTAGGGCAGAGGCCCTGTTTTATACTAAGTTGTGCCTTTGAAGTGGGGGTGACTTCAAAGAGTCTCTAAGAAATGCACCAAGCCCCCTTTCAGCTCAATCCTGTCTGCCAGAGTCCCAGTAGGGGGTGTGGCAGTCCTTTGTGTGAGGGCAGGCCCTCCACCCTCCCAGCCCAGGAAGACCCATTCAAAATGCAGATGTATGCAAGTGAGGCTGAGTACCCTGTGTTTGGGGTTTGTCTGAGTGAATGCACAAGGAGCTGTCAAATAAACCTAGCCAGACGTGGATTGAAGGGCACAACAAGATTTTAGTGCAAAGAAATGCTCACTTTCTAAAAGTGGCATTTCTAGAATAGTAATATTAAATCCGACTTCACCATTCAGCAGGATTTTATATTACCATTCTGGCCATACTAAATATGACCTTCCTGCTCCTTTCAGATCAGCAGCTGCCACTTCAACAATGTATGAGAGCAGCCCCAATGTTAGCCTAGGAAGGGAGCAGGCCTCATGGTAGTGTGAAAACGAATTTAGGAGTTTTACACTACCAGGACATATAACCACACAAGTACATGTCCTGCCTTTTACCCACACAGCACCCTGCTCTAGGGGTTACCTAGGGCACACATTAGGGGTGACTTATGTATAGAAAAAGGGGAGTTCTAGGCTTGGCAAATACCTTTAAATGCCAAGTCGAAGTGGCAGTGAAACTGCACACACAGGCCTTGCAATGGCAGGCTTGAGACAAGGTTAAGGGGCTACTGAGGTGGGTGGCACAACCAGTGCTGCAGGCCCACTAGTAGCATTTGATCTACCTGCCCTAGGCACATGTAGTGCACTCTACCAGGGACTTACAAGTAAATTAAATAGTCAATCATGGATAAACCAATCAGTAGTACAATTTACACAGAGAGCATATGCACTTTAGCACTGGTTAGCAGTGGTAAAGTGCCCAGAGGTCAAAAACCAACAACAACAGGTCAGGAAAAATAGGAGGAAGGAGGCAAAAAGTTTGGGGATGTCCCTGTCAAAAAGCCAGGTCCAACAGTTTCCCTCCAGGCTCCAAAGCTGGGGCCCCCACCATGTGCTACGATTTTCCTACGCTTCAGCTTAAAGTTTTCTTGGATAACTTGCAAGTTATCATCTTGGCAGTTACTTTTTCCTGCCACACAATGGACTCCTTGGTAACCTAGGCCCTCATTATGACGTTGGCTGGCGGCTGAAGCCGCCCACCAAGATCTGACCGCCGGGCGGCCGCCAATGCAGCCGCACTCCCGCTGTGGTCTTTTTGAGATCCCCGTTGGGCCGGGGGGCGGAAACACAGTTTCCGCCGGCCGGCCCAGCGTGGATCTCGGCCTCAACACAGGAGCCGGCTCCAAATGGAGCTGGCGGTGTTGCGGCCGTGCGACGGGTGCATTGCAGACAGTGAAAAGCTGCATGGGGCCCTGTCAGGGGGCCCAGCGACTCCCCGTACCGCCAGCCTTTTCCTGGCGGTTTGAGGCTGGCGGTCGGGACTCGTAACGCTGCCCAGGTGGATTATCACCGGGAATGTGGCGGGAAACTGCCGGCCCCGGCGGTGCGACTTCGGCGCAACTGCCGTGGTCGTAATGACCTTGGAAGCACTGCCAGCCTGTGGGCGATGCTTCCGTCACAACATCCCTGGCGGTCTTGGACCGCCAGGGTTGTAATGACCACCCTAATGTTGTTGTTCCACGCTTCCTGAAATTATTATCTCAAATGTGTGCCCAAAAAGCAAAAACAAAAGCCCAAACAACAGATCTTGTTTCAGAAGTGGTCAAGCCACAGTGATCAAGCAGCTTGATGTTGGAAAAGAGGCAGGAACCAATCAGAAGAGCTTTTTCTGTAAGTCATTGGTCCTGATGTACTTTGCAAAATGCAGCTGGACCACCAAAGCTTAAAAGAGAAGTGAAAAAATGGTTGAATTTATTGAAATAACTTTAAGAAGAACCATCATTGGAGACTGTAACAATACCCCAGGGGCCATTCATCAAAAGCAAAGAACTTGAAAACTTGACTTTGGTAAAAACAACATTGTTAAACGTCATCAATTGTGTCATTTAATATGTCCTAAGTGTTGTAATATTTGAAATCATAAGCAGTGCACGAAGGGGGTGTGAGGCATAGATAGCTCAATAATGTATAACTTGTTTTTTTTTCAGAGTTCTTTTGGTTTATACATATTAGTGCAATACCCAACTATAATGTCACTTTAAATGTAGTATTTTCAATGAATATATATCTATTTAAAGAGAGATAACATAACTAGATTGATCAATAGAAAGCTAGATATCTAGATAGATAAATAGATAGATAGATAGAGCTAGGTAGGTAGATAGATAGATAGATAGATAGATAGATAGATAGATAGATAGATAGATAGATAGATAGATACATAGATAGATAGATAATTACTAAGTAAATTTAAATAACTGTGTTGTTCTTTATGTAGGGATTCCAAGTGACATCACTAATAACAACAGAGAAACTTTAGGTATCTATGATGTCACACAGTTGTAGAAGTTGCCATTTACAAATTTATGTTTTGCATGGCTCACACTACAGTATAAGTACACCTCTTAACAGATACCATGCATCTCCTGCATAAAGGTAGAAGAACCAGGAAAACTGATACCAGAATGACCTTTCATACCACCTCCAATCTCATCAAAACTAAAAAAATATGACCTATTGTTATGCTGCTCTCTCTCTGACAATTAACTCCTTTCTTTAAAAAAAAAAACTTCGTGAAATAGAATAATCACTGTCCTCTCACCCTCTCCAACCTCTCTCATTCACACTTCCCTTTGCCCAAGTTTTCTGTAATCAGTCGTTACCTTTTTTCATCATACCACACTACCCTGTTGTTATCTAGAAAAATAAAAACAGACATATGTGATGGTCTTCCACCTCCTCCCTGGACTTTGTTATCCATGAAACTTCAATTTCCATGTTCTCTGCTTTCAATTAGCAAAGATAGAGAAGGCACTATGTTTGGGGAGACATTCTCAGAGTCACTGAGACCATGGAGAAAATTTGACTGCCTGGCACAGATCTGTAATGAACAATAAAGGGCGACAGTGGTTGTTGAAGCTTGAGCATCTCTCATATCCCAACACCTGCCTGGGGGCCACAAAGGATCATCATTCATAGCTACTCTACATCATTCTACACTATTTAACATCAATCTGAAATTTTGGGACCTGGGTGAGGTGACTGATCAGTACGCAAGGAAGCACCACTGGAGATGCTTATGTCACAAAGCTGAGATATAACAGCAGTAAACAAAAACTAAGCAACAAACAATAAATTCAGTTATTGTTAATGAAGATTTTCAAGATAACATCATGTTTAGATTGCAGGTGCTTTGGTGGACCGTATCATCCATTCTCCACCCTATTTAGAGCAATCCTGTAGGGACTGGGGATATTCACCTACCAAATCTCTGGCTACAAGCTACCCATCAGTATTAAGTTTTAATGATTCAGCATAGATTTCACTCTAACAATCAGATTTCACAATAACAATCACCCTAAATGAAACCTGTTAAGGCTAAAATAATGCAGTTTTCACACTAGTGTTGGAGGTCTGAGAGCCACAAACTTTCTAACAGCTTCTAATTTAGAGCAATGAACATTTAGAATGTGATTCTGATAGGAAAATATGATTGTTTCTAATACAATCAACAGAAAGCAATTTTTTAGGCCAGTAATTGCGATCATGTAAGGTTTGCAGCCTAAGGACATATTTATGGCCAAGTGATGCAGCGTAGTACAGCATGTCACCTTGCTCCACTGAACTGCTTCACAGGGAAAGGGCAGGAATGTGCCCTATTTATCCAAATATGTTGCATTCATGTCCTTTCTCCAGCAGTAGCACACAGTAGGCTGCCTAGTGCCAACGCAGGCATCCTTGCAACACGGGGCAAGGGTGTCTCTGTTGTAAGCTTAATTGTTTTTGTGCAGGAAGAGGCACTTTCCTGCACAAAAACAATACCCTGAAGTTTTTTCTTCATTTTATGTGTCTTGCAGAATGCAGAACACATAGAAAGAGGTGAAAATGAGTAGAAATAAACATATTCTTCCTCGCTATGCCTCACGTGGGCAGGTGTAGGTTTTTGGTGCATTCCCAGGTTTACCACTTCTGGTAAATTTGGGAATGCATCAAAATCCATGGACGGTACATGGGAAAACCCATGCAACACCCTTGGAAATGCCTCCCTGGTGCAGAGTAATGCAACACAGCAAGTTGCGCTGCGTTGCATTACTCAAGATCTATGAAGCCACTCAGAGCCATACAAGGTGACCTTGCATGGTTTCATAAGTATTTTTAGTTGAGTCACTCTTGCACCATGTTGCGTGGTGCAGGAGTGAGGCAAAGAGGCTTATAAATATATATAATATCAAACTCACAATCATCTAAGACATTCAAGGAAGAGTATCAATCATTAAGGGTGTAGTATAGATTACACTTTTGAATCATCACCATTTGCACTTGAATACCTCTTTATTCAAAAAAATCAACCTGTTTTAAAAACTTATGATTAGGTTTAGTAAAGTTCAAAGTGATATTTGATTGCATAATTTAAAGTATTCACTTAACTGATTGTTTTTGAAAACTCAGGCTGTGATGCTGCGCAGACCGGCGGTGCCCCATTCGCAGTCCGTGGTCAGGTCGCGGTCCGCGTCTCAGACACCCGTTTCTGCCGCAGGCCGCTTTTCAGTTTACAACCTGTTTTTCACACTACAGCGCGACCTGAGACCTTTTCTTTTGGCTTGAGTTCTCACTGCACCCACTTTTCTCCCCCCTTCATTTTTCTTACTTGTTTTTTGCTGTTTTTCTTCTGCTCTTCTTTTTCCCTTTTTTCTTTTTGTTTCTTCTTTGGCCTTATTTTCTCTCTCCCAGAAGTCTGCATTCTTTCCCTGCATGCTTTGCTTCCTATCTTATAATATGGTTATTTTTTCATTTACCTTCAAGTGGTTCTTCCCAATCCAAGATGGTGCTTTCATTACTTCCTGCATGTCACTTTCTGTCTTTTCTGCATATAAGCACAGTTTGTCTTCTGTTCATTGCATTGCAAACACTGACGTTCCGGTTGTGTTCCTCTCTCCTGTATCCCTTGATTTGGATTCTACCTTTTTTCCTGACTTCAGTTTTTGTTCCAGTCCTTTTTGCGCTTCAATATTTTAAATTTTCTTATTTTTCAGGAGTTCCTTGATAAATGTTTGCCTACTAGGTTTTTTTTCCCTCTGGGGACTCCTTCTATAGGTTACGGCCTGCTTGGTGTTTTATTATCAGTAGCACGTGGCTACTGGAAAGGGCCGCTCCTACCTTGGTCAATCTAGAACAAGCAAGAAACCAGGTGGTGCGCAGAGTCTGGTGGATTACTGTGGTAAGAAGCATTCAAGTCATGACACAGGCTTGGGGCTTTGAGATCTATCAAATAAGGAGTCATTTATAATAGATAGCCACAGAAAAATGTTAGAAGTATAAGGTTCAGTATACTATTTTTCACTGTGGTTTTAAAGGAAATATCAAGACTGCTCTGCCACAGATGACGCATGGTCTCATGTAAAATTTGGTGGAGCAGGAACCTGATTGTGATTTCAAAGGACCCCCGCCCCACCAAAATCGTGGTTCAACTGTCTCATTTAGGTAAATTGTAGGATTTTCACCAATGGAACTGTAGTTGGTCTAACTGATGGAAACACTTGGTCCCAAGTCCCATCAATCACTTGGGGACTAGGCCATATGAGATTCACAGTGCCTTGTTTTCTGAGTCATGTCATTTTCCTGCCAGGACATGTTGTATGAAACATGGTGATCAGTGGCAGGGAAATCCACCAACAGCCCCTATTCATAAGAAGAAATATCCTTATGCATCAGGACCATTCATTGTTGTTTTTGTTTTTCTAGAAAAGACTTCCATTTTGAAAGTTTATTCTTGAAAAAACAAAAAGGTTTGCTGAGGTCGCACAACAAACAAGGCACCTTACTTCAGGTTTCAGTGCAACTGCTACAGCGGAAGTTGCTCTGAAGGCTTAGAGATCTCTGCCAGGCTGGAGGGAATCTTTAAACATGGTGGATGATAATCCACAAAAAGAGTGAGGCTATAGCCTCCAATGACCTGGTGGGCTAGCCGGTCACACAGTATAAATGATCCGGTTGCCTCTTATGATATTGAGTGTTTAAATTATTTAATTTTACAAAATAGACAAGAATAAAGAAAAAAGTGAAACGTGATGATTACAATTTAGGATGTTTTATTTACATGTTCATTATGTAAATAAAAGGTTCAATAGGATCCTATTATAAAGAATATATATACCATGGCAATCCAGTAAAGGAACAGACTCACATAATGCTATCTGTATTTAACTATTGCTTCATCTTGACTACTAACTCCACTTTGTGCTTAGCTTAGCTTCAAACACGGTCATATTGGTGGTCATGTATTTTTCCATGCATAACTTATGCAACATGTTTTTCGCTCCTCTCGTTCTTTCTCGCCAAGGGCAGGGACATAACATGGAGGAGTGAGGAAGAGATAAGATGTACAAGAAAATATTTATGGTACGGCAGGGAACAGTTCAGTCTTGGGAGTGTTCCTTAGGATGTGGCTAATCTCTAAACGTGCTCTTTCGACACTGACCTTGTACAGCCAGTTTGAACAACAACTTACTGTATGGGAAGGGGAGTTTCTAGAATTATCCTCTCCATCTTGTTTAAAGTATGCAAGAGGGAAGCTTGACTACCAAGGTTAGACAGAACTTGTTTCCGGATCCCATTGTGAGTAGTTCTCTCTTTTCGCAGTCATTTAGGTTCATGACTTGAAGCTGGCAAAGAGATGATGCATATGTCTAGCCCCATGGTGATGCATTTTTAATTGTTATTTTTAGCTTTGCTTTGTGCATGAATAAATAATTACGATATATAGATATATTATCCATGGTTGAAGTAGTGTATTTTCATTGTTTGTTTCTATGATCATTATTATTCTACTGCTGTGATTATTTCCAAAAGTGCACTTGTGTTGCTGCATTTGACCTTAACGCTCACATTATGCTTTCCCTGTACGAACCTTGAAAAGTGCCTTAATCATTTCATTACTCAGACTAAGAGTGCTGCATTCTTGGCATTCCTTTCATTTTGTCTCCTCTCAGTCTGAAGTACAGCAAAACAACTCACCTGCTATAAGTAGAAACTTGTGAGCAATTCACTTTATTATCCCTCTTTAAAACTGTTGTATACCTAACCCACTTCTCATATTTATGTGCAGATACTGTGACACCAAGGAAACCATTTGAAGCTGCTAATTCTGTGTCAGTCAATCACAAAGGTTTTTATTTACATTCATCGCCCTCACCCTGATCAAGATTATCAAAATTGAACATAGGCAACAGTACATATCATCATTTTATAAAGTGCATAAAAAACAAAAATAAGAAAACATTTACAAACTGTTGTTTGTAGTTGACCTGGTCCTAGGTGCCTTTTCAGGATGTCCACAATGGAGTGGAGGTTGGATATACCCAGAGAAATTTCCTAGTCAATAATTTTACCTTCAGACTTAGGTCCTGGTTATGAGTTTGGTGGTCCTGTTACTGCCATGTTGGCTGTGGCGGTCTGACCTCCAACAGGCTGGCGGAGAGGTCCGCCATACTATGAGTTTGGCGGTAGTGCACACAGAAGACCGTCAGTGGTCCGCTGGCACTACCAGCTAGTACAGACCATGGCGGTCCTCTGGAGAGATCATCCCGCTGCTCCTGCTTACCAAAAGACAACAGAATCAGTGCAGACGAGGACAATAACAACCTTAAGTACACACAAAATTTGTACAGTTATATAACATAGGGAGGGGGTGCAAACGGCTGCACTTTTAAGTTACAGCATAGTGACACACGCAGTCACATACTGCATCAAGGACATCCACACATACACATCACACACACACTCCATCCAGCACACACACACACACCACACTTCACAGCCCCACATATACGCACGGCAACACAGCACAGTCCCAGGCTCACAGCTGCCCATACAACATACAATCTTGTAACAACAACACAGCAACTGCACAAATACAAATACATGTCACACACCCAACAATGTTCAAGGATTGCACACACATACAACACACATGTACATTCATGTGTAATGGAACACACACAACAGCACTATCAAACAACCCAGCAATCGACACACACATCACACACACACATACACACACACAGCACATCAGACCTATCATGCCATGCACAATTCACGCAGACACAAACAGTCAAAACACACAAATAGACACATCACACTAGATGGGCACAGCAGTGACGGGAGCAGCAAAACCATACATGGAAGGAGGCCGCACTGGGACACATCTAGTTGAACAAGGCCCACCAAAACATTCCTACATGAACAGGCCCCATTTAGAACTCATGGACAAGCAATACCAACAGCAAATGTAATGCGCAGTCACATATATGGGTGAAGGGCAATGCTAAAAAGCATACACTACCCCAAACACCATACAAGACACCAGCCGGCTCTGATGGACACACACTTAATTAGTCACATGCACTCTAAAACAAAGCAAACCTGCACAACTCAATACACTCCATGTCTGTATTGAAAAAAACTCCTGAACACATACCACATGTACACAATAGCCACATTAGGATACAAGCCATACACCATACAGGACCACATCGCACATCACTACAACAAACACACATCAGTACAAGCACAACACAGCTTTTGGGAGGGGTGGACCTCTTCTTGGTGGGGGAAGAGCATGGGTGCTGGCAGGGGGAGTTGGGGAGGCCTTTGAGGTGGAAGGGATGGCCTTGGAGAGGGAAACAGATCTTTTTAGGGATTCACAGGGTGACAAGTTGCAAAAAGGTCAAGGTTAGAAAGGAACATTTTTTAGACACACGGGGACGGTCAACAGAAGGGGGTTAGGGCATGAAGGGTGAGGGAGTGGTTGTCTGACATTTCGGTGTGGATGTCTTGGGTGCGTGTTTGTGGGAGATGTGCTTGTTTGTGGTAGATGTCTGTTTGGTGGGTGATTGAGGGCATTTAGATGTCTTGGCCCAAGGAGGAGGTGGAGGTGCTGGGAGATGCCGTGGGGGGAGTGTGGCTGTCTCTTTGGGTGCTGATTGCACTGCATGTAGGCGTGTCAGTAGTTGTGGTGTCTGCAGATGTGGTGACTGGGATTGATGTTTGAGGGTCTGCTGGGGTGGCGTCTGTGGATAGTATAGGTGTGATAGCTAGATTAGTGAAGATTCGTGGGGTATCTGCAGGTGTGCCAGGTGTTGTGTCTGTGATGCTGGGCAGGACCGTGTCAGGACAAGTCGTGACTGTTGCTGTGTCTGCAGGTAGATGCTGTTTATGTGAGTGCCAGTGGTGTGTCCTGTGTGCTTATGTTTGAGTGCACTTTCCTTGTCTGTTGAGATGGATGCACGTGAGTCTGTTTGTGTGCTTTAGCTGGGTCGGGGAATAGGGAATTTCGACTAGGAAGAGGACGGTGGAGAGGGGATGGAAGACAAGGGGTGACTGGCTGCCGCCAGTGTGGAGGCCAGAGCTGAAAAGATCTCTGTAGGCCGGCCATGGTAACGTGAATGTCCTCCAGGAATGCATTGCTTTGTTGGACCTGGGTTGCCAGTCCCTAGATGGCATTCACAATGGTGGACTGACCCACAGAGATGCTTCAAAGGAGGTCAATAGCCTCTTCACTGAGAGTAGCAGGGGAATTGGGGCTTGGGAAGAGGTGTCTGTAGCAAAGGAGATGCCCACCCTCTTGGGTGAGTGGGAAAGGCCAACTGGGTGGACATCTACAGGAAGGGCAGTATCAGAACGGGGTGTCACACAGAGATGGTACAGGAGTGGTTTCCCCATGGGTCCACTATCATTAGGGAGTGGCCACTGGAGGAGGATTCCAATGAGTATGTTGCAGATTTGGTCCCCCCCCATGGCAGTTCCCGTGCCCTCCTGGCCACTGGGTCTCTGGGTGTCTGTGGTGTTGTGACCAAAGGTCCCATGGCCAGAAGCTTCCCCACTTGGCTGTGCTCCTTCTCCTTCACCTGTCGGTGCTGATGCTGAAAATAGATAGTGAAGTTGAGTCATAGCAAACACCTGATAACACTTCCATAACAAATCAGAAAGAAATTACATACAATCATGTCAACTGACCCCCCCACCCCCCACAGGAAGCATCAGCAAGGTGCCAATATCACAATACAATGCATGTTCCTCAATTTTGCAAATGTAACACACCATCATAGCAAGCTATCAGAAAACTATAATAGCAGGAATGAAGTTGAGCAGTAACACTTACCATGCCATGGCTAGGTAACTATTCCACCCAGTACAGGTGTCATATTCTGCACAACATAGTCAAGCAGTAGACACGCAATGGATTCCCTTGTAAGGTAGCTTACCAAATACACAGACCCAATCCTTACCAGACAAATACCTTACTCGTATGTCATGTACCAGGCAATAACATATGTTGCCAAGTAAAGGCAGACAACCCTGGTACAAACAAACCATACCTTCAACAAGTGACATAGAATCAACCATATCACTATGGACGCATACCATCATGTGACATATCACCATGTAATGCCTGCCAAATGTTAGTCAAGGAGATAGTACACATGTTACACACACAATTGTGATGTAGCTAGGAGAAACCATGGACTCAGCTCCAAAATATCTAGGATAAATGTCTCCAGAAGACAAACAATAATAGTCATGTAAGGTCGAAGTAAGCTCACACCAATGTCCCACACACTTTTGAAAGTTAACTATTTTGTGTATGTATCAAATAGACTACTATACTGTGCAGGAAGGAGGGAGACGGACCTTGCAAACGCTAACATGAGTATACTAATTTGTTACAGAATGAGAAGCAACATCACTACCCACACATCAGACATAGAAAGGATGGCATATGTCTGTGTCAGATTCCCAGGGGCAACGTATAAGCAAAGCTAACAATACTGGTACACCAGCCATGATGCAAGCCAACAGTCAGGTCAGACTTACCAACCAACACACAGGTGTATAAGAACTACCACAACTGCACCAAATAAGTTTATCGTCAAACATCAAGTTCCCAAACACCCTGGCCCATGTGTCAAATTCTTCATAACTACAGCAGATATAAATGATAAATTCAAACAGTGAGGCATGAATTATATTTTCAGAATACACATGATGTTGACACAGTACTGTCTGGGCCATAGCTGTGAGTGGTAACCATTGGCTATGTATCATACATTCAAAAGTATCCCATGGACAAAAATGTGGCAACTTTTTGCTATCAGGATATCAGCATGGCTATCACATGCTTACGCCTGATGCCAACAAATGTGTCCCAGTGGAAATGTATCACATGCACACTTTTATCCAACATTCATTTTGTCAACTCTGACGGGACATCACACATGCCAATGTACATTCCTCCCTAATCAAGGGGAATTACCTTGCAAAAGGCATAGAGATGTTAGCTATGTGATTCATGTGACATGTTCGATGGACACCCTTGCATCGCATAATGCTGTGACACATCAGAAACCAACAAACTCTAGAGATGACTTGCCCCTGCCGGAATAAAAATGACACATAGACATACTCCCAATACATGGCAGAGGACAGAGAGCAAGAACCTCCCCACCTTTCCACTGTGACATTAGGGAGGCGTGATCTATTGGTGGGAGCTAACACAGACCAGCGTAGTAAGCAGATCACTGGAACACAAAACACAGTCATATATGTTCCATTCTGTGCTGTAGGACTGAGGGGTCCCCATAAGTGAGTACCATGTCCCAAACCAAAATTAATGTTTATACCTGTTGTCAGTACATGAGCTGTGCAACACTTTTAACACAGAAGATCTGTGACATGTGACCCTTCCCACATTATCAGAGCTAGCATTCTATCCCTCACTCAATCACCTGTTAAAGGGTCAAACACAAGTTAGGACAATACTTACCCCCTTGTGGCTGCTGTGCTGGCCTCAGCACCCATCTACCCCAGGGTAGGCCACAATCCTCATTGGAACGACAGCTCCAGCTAGGCCTCAGCAATCGTCTGGGTCCAGATTCTCAAGTCCTCCCACCTCTTCCGACAGCCTGCTTGGGACTCCCAGGGTCTGCACCTTCTTGGCGATGGCACACCAAATCCCCTTCTTCTGGTGGGCGGTGACCTTCATGAATGCAAAAGACAAGGCAGAAAATCATGTCCACAAGTCCCACACAAGAACAGGCAGAGTTAACTACAAGTCAGTCCAACAAGCCAATGACAACCTGTCTTGACCATTCTGTCCACTTGTGGTACATAGCAGACACTGGATAGGGGAGCATTATGCTAACACTCCCCACAAGGGTACCCATCACAACCATTAGCTCAGTCCCAGCACTGAGCAGTTAGTAGATTAGTGTGTTTTGTGTGATATGAGCAATACGCATGACTTTAACCAGGAACATGATATGACATATGACACAAAATGGCAAGTGACAGCTACACCAAATAGCAAACATTGCAAATATACATTCACAACCCCTGATGTTCACAAGTTGCATATGTTCCCAACAAGTCACAGCCAGGCCACAGACAGGCCCATACTGTGTGGACAACACACAAGGGAGTCAAATGTTGTGGATACAAAGATGCAAACCTCTACATGTGTGCACCTATGCATATACACATGCGCCCACATACTACTTCAGGAAGTGGGGGATCTTGTTGTCAGTCAAAAAATGTGAAATATACTTGCAAAAACATGTGTTTATAAAAACCTATGCCAAAGTAAGATACATCTAGCCTTGCATTCGAAATGTCCCACCCACATCATGTCCAAAATACAGGGTCAAATATCATGGAACATCAGCACACTTTGAAGAAGTTCAATGGCCAATAATTAGGAGCATGAACAGTTTGTATCAGAGCTCGATTAAGGAGCCAACAAGACAGTGTGATCATGGGACCTGTCAATGATATGTAAAACAAATGTTCAGAGTTGTAATGAACACATCTTTCACAGCTCTGCACCATTCCCCCAATGCCATAACAATGGTAAACACTGGGCATAGGCTCACGTTGAAGAACTTTAGTAGTGAGGCATGATGTTTAACCTTCACATGCTGTTTATGGATACAGGTTGTGGCTACAGGCTCACACTTGCAGTGCAAAAGCTATTCAATAACAGTCCAAATGGCAATATTTACAGAAAGCGGCAATTGAAAAGGCAACTTTCTCTGCAGGCAGGCCACACAAATAATATGCATAATACTGTGTCCCAAAAGGTTGGATGCATCACAATGCTTCATGTATCCCATTGAAAATTGCCAATAGCTGTCATTGTGCAGAGCTTAGGGCCATAGAGTGTCCTTAGCTGGCTTTAGTACACTACAAACATGTCAGATTTGGCCGCAGATGTATGTGAAGACACAGAAATTACACAAGTATGGTGAGCAACTGGCAAACAACATGCATCAACACCTCCTGCTGTCAAGCTACCACATATGACCACACACCAAGCACATCTGATGATGGGATTTGCCTGGTGATGGCTGTCATGACACCTCAGATAACCATGCGCAACAATCACAAGGTGGATCAGGGAACACTCATTGTACACTCTCCACAATGTCTCAGGACTCCAAACCTGTTGCTTCACAAAGGTGCATGCCCAGGAAATCAATCATTTAGGCACACAAATGACACCTACTGGGCTTTAAGGACACATTCTGACATATTGCCCACAAGCCTCGGCTAACTAAATCAAAGCTTTGTAGAGCTACAGAAGCATATGTGCACATGGTGCTCTTTCCTGTTCCTCTGGTGAACCATGGAGCTGTTAATAGAGGGGTATGATCTCTTCCACAAGCTTCTCCAGCTCTTCTTGTGAGAAGGCAGGAGCCCAACCACCTTTAGGACGTGGCATGATTGCTCCCAAAGGCAGTACACAGCAGCTCAGGTTATGGAGGTCATGCTGGCAGCAGTATCAGGAGTCAAGTGAGAGATTAAGCAGGAGATGGTGATCACGTCTGCCACGTACATGACTGTCACCGCTGGTGGACACTGCCATTGGCCGAGGACTGCCACAGGCAGCAATGTGAACCAATGGCAATATTCTCCATGGTAGCATCCGCCTACCACCATGAAGACTTCCACTGGCGGTCACGGTCATTTCCTATTGTACAGTGTAGTAGGTCAGGCAGTCGCCATTTTAAAGCCTTTAGATGTTTGGATAAGGTAATTTTTGATTGTCACAATGTGGGAAACATGTATCCAGCATCATCTTCAGTGCTGGCATTGTCAATAGAAGTATTTTTTACCTGAGTGCGGGATCATGTTGTCATGTTGTCCTGCCAAGTTTCAGAAATGTTTGGTGGCACAGTCATCACCCTCTCGGCCATGTGCAAAATTGTTGTTTAGGGTATTAATCACAGGCATTGTTTGATGTTAGTATCACATAGTCTTACTGATATATCAGTTTATATATACATATCTTAATTGAGGGAAGGGGATGACATGTAACTAATGTGCCACTTTTGCGATTGGTATGTGTTGTGTATCATGTTTTCACTGTATCAAATGGCACTTCACAGTTTTTATGTGGCATATGTCATGTCACTTACAAGGCACACCTTCTTATTTTTTCTCACATAGTTGCCCTGGAATAAGACAGGTCAGTCACCCTTGTGTGTATTGTCCACTAGCAGACCTGCAGATCACGGAGAATAGACAGTTCATACAAATTTACTACCTGGATAAGGCAGACAATCAAGGATCTCTTTTGTCAGTTGGAGCCAGATCCGTTGCGTGCCATCTGCCATCCAAATAGCATTCCACCCATTTTTCAAGCCATGTCAGAGCTGCCCTTCCTGACCACAAGCTCCTTCTAAAATACAGTGACCCTACCTGCAGGGTTGTCTCTGCAATGTTGAAAAACCTGGGAAGCTACATTTGATTTCCAAATGTGAAGATTTTGCCCATTTGAAAGCAGAGTTCTATGGTTTGGCACATATTCCACATGTAGCCAGAGTCATTGATGGTACCCATGTAGCCTTGGTTCCTGTAGCCTTGGTTCCCACACATGTCAATGAACAAGTCTATTAGAACAGGAAGAACTTCCACTCCATAAATGTCCAAGTAGTTTGGTGATAGACCTCTAAATTGTACAAGTATGTGCACAGTACCCAGGTTCAGTCCACGATGCTTTCATCATGTGGAACAGTGCTATCCCACAGCTAATGACACAACAGTACCCAGAGAGGGTCTGGCTGGTTGGTACATTACATATATCACGTGTGTTTGTGTGCTATGTCTGCTGTCAAATGTGATAATGCCCTGGATTCATGTTTGCAAACATGTGAAAATTCCTCACTCTGCCAACCCAAACTATTCCTGGTTGTTGACACCAGTGAGTAACCCAACCATGCCAGGGGAAGTCTGCTTCAACGAGGCCCATGGAAGGACACAGCAAGTTGTGGAGCAGGCTTTTGGGCTTCTGAATGCAAGATTCTGAAGCATTGATAAGTCTGGTGGAGCTCTCCTCTACTCATCCGCTAAAGTGTGTCAGATCATTGTGGCCTACTGCATGATCCATAACCTTGCCCTGAGGTGACAGATCCCATATATCCCAGATGTGGGGCAGATTAAAGTCCCATTGGATGAGAATGCGGAAATTGTAAGTGATGATGACAGTGATGAGCATGAAGGTGGAGACATGTGGGCAGATCTCATCAACCAGTACTTCACCTGAGTGTCAGTATGTGATCTTCTGTAATTTTACTGAGTCTGTAGGATAGTGTGGGGGTGAGGATCGGTTGAGAAGTTGAGAAGGGTCTCTGTGTGATCATCAGACAGGTAATTTGATGCTTTGCAATATACTGCTCAGGTTTTCAGGCACGTTTAGTCTTGGAGTTGTGACTCTTGTGAAGATTTCCTTCGTTTGGGGATGTCAAAATACACAATCTGAGAAACAGCAGTATTTGGAACAGATTTTTCTAGCTCCTGTAAGCTTTTACCTACCTAAACTCCTTGTTGACCACTTTTTCCTTCCAGGTCTCTTCACAATGCCATCCTCATGTGGACATTTCTGAAATGTGTCAATGGCAGGTGGCTTTAGCTGGTCTGAAATTTGATGTGTACATGAGTTGATCCAGGTATTGTGTTACATATTTTTTGGGTGAATGAGTCATATTCGCAGGCTGTCAGGACAGTGGGATGCTAGACATCTGTGCTACACAATAGACCTGATTGCCATGGTATGTGAGTCCAATGGTGTCATGTGTGTGATCATACGTCTGTGACGAGGGACTGCTGTACTGTCCTCCCTCTGTTCTATGGGGTATGTTGATTTGGGTGGCATGGAATAGGCATGTGATAAGGATCAAGCAGATGACAATTTCCACCAATCTATTAGGCTATTCTGAGGAACTCAGTCTGACATGTCCCTTACTTCAGTGGTCAGTGAGATGTAACTTACTGGCACCTAGGCAGAAGCAATAAATGTTTAGACATATATGACTATGATAGTCCTGGTATTTGCTCAGCCTATGTGCTGCACACTGTAATAAATAGAGATTGGTGGCTGTCCACTTGTGTCATTGTGTTGGTAGTGATCCCTAACAATACATTACCTGTGACAAGTCCCTCCTCACATTTCCTCTTCATGACTTAATCATGAGCATGAAATATATTTCAGATTAAACTACTTACATAGATAGTGTATTAGTTGTGTTTATTTTCATGTGCGCAGGAGATTTGAGGGAATGTGAGCAAAGAAATAATGTTCAAACAGTGAAGGGATAAGTCATGGTGGATGTTCTCATTAGCGTAGCTGCTACAACATTTGTAGTCCCAAGTCCAGTGTTCTACTATCCTGGAAAATTGGAAAGTGATTTTAGGAAAGTCAACAGGGTGCATCTGAGACACAAAAAAATGAATCTATCAGTAGGGGATCACTTCCTGGCAGTGGTTGTTGTCTTGCTATCTGTACCTCTTGGTTATTTGGGTGGATGTCCACACTTGTGGGGGGTTCTTCAGCTACAGAGGTTGGGGTGTCTGAGTCATGTCCTTCTCCTGGCCCGGCCTCTTTTTCACTGGCTGCCACAGATGTTGAAGGGGATGTTGTAACTTGACCAATAGAAGAGGTCTGGTGTTGTGGATGTTCCTTGCTCAGGATGTTGTTGATATCTCTCGGCACCCCTGTTAGGCAGACCATGTGGGCATTGTGAGCTTCCCACTGTTGAATGACTTCCTTATGGTTGTCCCTCTGCAGCTGCTTCATCCTCTCCATCATGTCTTGGGATTGTTGAGAGGGTCCCAAGACTTGGGAGATGGTGTCTTGGCCAGAACTATCCCTAGCAGCCTCATGCCACTGGACCACAACATCCCTCTTATGTACCCTACACCCACATGCCTGTGCCCTTGGCACAGTTTGCCCACTGGTGCCAGGTCCATCATTGTCAGGTGTTTGAGTTGTGACTCTGGTATCTGAACTGGGGGGCTCATGATGTTTGTTACTGTCCTTGGGACACAAGTTTGGGGGCAATTGCTTGCCTGGGATGTACATGCAACAGGGCTGGGAGGTGTTGATGTGGGCAGGTTGAGAGTCACAGTTGTCATCTGATCAGGATGCCCAGATACGCCACTGACATCCCTATGTCCACACATCCAGGAGTGCTCTCCTCACTGAGGGCTGTATCCGGGGGAGGGGGGGAGTGCCTGTCTCAGGATTGCTTTCCATGGTTCCAGCAGCAGGTAGACCTGTTGAAGATGTGAACCAGACCGTTACAGGTTGTGATGGGAGGTAGAAGGGATAGTTTAGCAGAGGACATAGCTGTAGCTGTGTGTTAGTGAAATTGTACTAGCAGATGTCCATAGCATTGCTGTTATTCCAACAGACTATACAATTGTGTGCAATTCAGATGAGTATACTCCATTGTTTAGTCGACATGCAAGGCTGTTTTCATTATGGTACACTGTTCTGGTTTTCTTAATGGTAGAACTGTGCCTGCTGGGAGTTGTTGTGTTGTCAGTCCCTATACTACCCATACCATACACAGAAACTGTGCCCCAGGTGAGTTAACTTCACATGTGAGATGCCACACAGGGGTATTGGGACAGTTGGACACAGGAGTGGTGAGTGGGTTGACTATTGGGGTGACAAAAGGTGATCAGTGAGCTTGCGTGACAATGCATTTTGATGGCATTATTGGTGTAGTGATTTACCCTACTCCTCTAGGTATTACTGTGAAGCCCTCAGGATGCAGAATTCCCAAGACCTTCTCCTCCCATGATGTGACTTGTGGGGGAGGACTTGGTGGACCACCACCAGTTTTGAGGACCGCCAGATGGTGCCTGGCTGACATGGAACGTACCTCCCCCCTGAGGCCGTTCCACCTCTTCCTGATGTCATCAGTTGTGCATGGGTAGCTGCCTACAGAATTCACCCTATCGACCATTCTTTGCCACATTTTAATTTTCCTCGCAATTATAGTCTGGTGGATTTGGGCTCCAAATAAGTGTTGCTCTAGTCTGATCATTTCATCCACTGTGACTCTTAACTTGTCATCTGTGAAACAGGGATTTTTGTGGTGACGTGTTGGTGGTAGACAGCACAAAAATAGGATAATGGGGTGTAGGTGCTGTGTGGTGAGGTGTGATGGTTAGTAAACCATATGTAGAGGTGCTATTTTGTGTGGTAGGTGTGTTGTGTGGGTGTGGGATAAGTGCTATGTGAAAGTTGGAGGGTTGCTAAACTATGGTACTGTGTCTCAGATTTTGTGCTCTTGCTTCTATGTGTGGCATTGTAGATGCAAAGGATTGTGGTGTATGAAGTGTTTTATAATGAAGTTTGTAGGTGTGTTGGGTATGTGAATGTGTGTCTGCTGTGTTAAATTTGAATTCATCCAATAAGGTGTAGTGTATTACTGTGGTGACAACTGACTGCCATGGTTCGTGCTGCCATTAGTAGACTGCCATGGATGTGCCGCCATTGCGATTTGTGAGTCATAATACAATAGGTGGTTGGATGATGGGCTGGCAGTGCTGGTGGTTGGACCACCTATTTCCAGCCCTCCAGAGTCCTGGCAGTGTTGTTTTTTTTGCCTGTGTTTTGGTGTTCCTAGCTGTTCAACTCGAAATACAGTGGTCTGTGAGATCACAAACATGGTGGTCTTTTGGTGGCCGCCAACATGGCAGTCTGGCAGTCAGACCGCTGAACTCGTAATGAGACCCCTAGTCTCTGGAATGGAAGTTAAAATCTTTCACCTGGGAAAGTCTAGTAGTTAGACTAATAAGGGTCTCTCAAAGTTAGATACTCTATCGTTCAGCTCTGATTGAAGCATTTGTTTTTATTGCCAAACATTCAGAGAGGAACCGAGCTGCATAAGGTAGCCACCGAAGTCCTATTGCAGATTGGATTTGTTGCCTTGTCCCAGTCTACAATATTATCAACTTAGGCACATTTTTGGTTCTCAAAATCTTTAAATGAGTAAGCGTATAGTGAGAAAGGACTTCATAAAGCAAGGTACCCATAAAGAAATGTTCTTGTAAACCTGTTGTCAGGACATCAAAACACTCCAAGAGGAAAGAATCTTGTTTGCTTGACTGATGTTGATGGGACCACCTTGGGAATGCCTAAACACACTATCCCAATCCTCCGGAGGTGTCAAAAAAGGATAAGTACCAGTTTTTTAAAACTGCTTCAGAAGTTCCTTCTGGAAAATCCTTTAACTCTTAAATCCTCATGCCAAACTCCAGGTCACTCTCTAGTCTGGTCTCCTTGTGGGTTCAGTGGTCATCAGAGTCAGATGGGGCCTCTTCTAGTCAGGGGCCCTTCTGCATTTTATGTCCATGAACCAGGTAAACTGGAGGCCAAGAACCTGACCATTGAAGAGCAGTTCCAGTCCCTGACTGGCCGCAAGAGTTAGGGGTCCTTAAATAAGTCTTCTTCTTCTAGAAGCCGTCTGGAGGCAGGAGCTAAGAGTCTCTTTTCTTCCAGCAGGGCTTCTTTCTCCATGTGTAGTCTTCCCAGGTCCAGGAATGCCCCAGGGAGGTGGTGGTGTGGTGACAGTCCTATCCTGGGCATTGGTCAGTGTTCTGGGTACTTTCACTACTCAATGTTTGCTACTTTCCCACTTATTGCCCACCTCCTTGTGCAACACTTCCTCTTTGCTTTACCCTTATGCTACCAGGCAAGTCTCTTTTCTGCTCCCCAACCTTCTCCATTTAGATGAGATCTGTTTCCATCTGATGAAGTAAAAACCGGTTCTCTCTCTGAATGTGACTATAGCTTAGCTATGGAGGAAGGTCCTGGGTTGAAGAAAAGAAGGCTTCTTTGCACTTTCACCTAAAAGGAGGACGTGTCAAGGCTGTCATGTGTTCTGTTCAATCAGAGTAAGCTAATCCCTAAGTGGCCAATATTTAGTACTTTACCATCCTTCTTAGGCATAGAGGCAGGCCATTGGCTTCTGTATCAGGATCATTAGGTTTTAAATCCAAGTATATATATCCTAAACTCAGAGCTGTGAGGAGAGGTTGATCTGGATTTGACCCTTCTCTCACTCAGGCAGCCTAAAGTAAATTTTCATAACGTTACCTTTCAACTAAACTTATCAAAGGTCTGCCTACATCATTAAATCAGATTTTGGAAATTGAATGGAGAACATATTTGAATGATGTGTGTGACAGTTTCCCAAAAGATGAAGTAGATTTAAATATTTTAATCATACCTAAGCCTGTTTTGCAGAATCTGTTGCTGAACATGCACAATGAAAATAGCTTTTAGGTCTATAGCTACTGGGGGGGCACACTTCTAAATACATACTGTGACAATCTTTATGTCTCAGGTACAGGAAAGTTTAGTTATCTGTAGGCAGAACGTTTATTTCCAAAACATAACAAATACTAAAAGTGCACTTTGAGTCAGCCTCTTGCTCCTGAATGGATGGTTTTGTCACCTATTTGAGTTGTCTGTTCTTGATTTGATGACTTTCCTCCCTATTTGTGTGTCTGTCTGCCCAGAAGTTTATCTCACAGTTTTCTGACTGGATGAGTTGTATTCTTGCATTATTGACTTGAGGGGAATTGTTTATACTGTGCTGTGCACTCCACAACCCTTCTCTACCTCTTTGATCTGCCTCTTTATTCCCATATTTTTTCATTATCTCTACATATCTGTAGACCCCTGTTTTTCCTACATACTGTTCTCTGCTCTGCCTTATCTGTTTACTCATCTATCAATCCATTATGCTGCCACCGTATCTCCAGCAAGAAAAAGAAAGTGTACTGCTTCACCATCTTCTCCAAGCACCACTTCTCAGGATGATGATGACAGAGAAATTAAGTGAACCCCAGCAGAGTCTGGGAGTCGCCAGAAAAGGCATGGCAAAAGAACAGTTCTAGAAAGCCTTAGAATCATGGAAGGGGATGATGATAAGGAGGATGATGACAATGAGCCAGACATTGTGGCTGCTGGCACAGAGGAGCCCAACATTGCTATCCAACCTGCTCCGAGGAGTATGGCACAGGGAGTACCCGAGCAAAGACCTGCACCAACCTGTACCTCAGTAGAAGTATGCGTTGCAGAGAGAAAATTGACACACCTACCTACCTCCACTTGGCAGCAGGCCAATATAAAAGTATTGGCAGTGGCCCAATAGGAAAGTACTTCTCCCAAGTTTGGGTCTTTTTTATGATTAGCATGTGAAGTAAAAACTGGTTCTCTCTCCGAATGTGACTATAGCTTAGCTATCGAGGAAGTTCCTGGGTTGAAGAAAAGAAGGCTTCTTTGCACTTTTACATTGCCATATGCTCCATTACCATTGCCTGGTTCCTGCTATGGTAATGGAGGCCAGATGACCCATATGAAAAAATACCATGCAATCCGGAAGGAGGAGCACCTTAAAAAATTGCTAAACCTGGTCACAGTTGTGAAAGTCAGGAGCGCCAGGAAACATTAGCTACAACTAATGAAATCACAGTGGAAGGCTAGGTAGAAGAAGGTGACATCCTCATGCAAAGCAGCCCTGTCCCCCACAGTGCACCAGAATCACCTGCCTCAGTGAACTCACAATGGCACAGGAAGACTGAGAGTAAAATGGAGACCACGGCACACAGTGACTGCACCATGACGCACATTGAGTCAGCTACCAACTACATCCCAAAAGTCACATGCGTCACTAGCCACACAAAAGAAGAAAATCCATGCTACAATTGTGGACATGTTTAGGTATGAGGGGCCCTACGATCACAACCACTCAATAGTACGTTTGTACAATAGAAAGCTAGCACAAATGTTAGCACTGGACCTCCTCCCTTTTTCTTTTTGAGGAAGGAGTGGGACTCTTAGAGTTCGTGGCAGCCATCAGCCCGAAATGAAAGGTTCTAAGTCAGACCTATTTTGCCAGAGTTGCTGTTCCAGTGCTGTATCAGGATGTGCTACAATTGGATGGGCAAACTTTGCAGCAAAGTGTTGTCCACACTCTCCACCTGACGACAACAGACGTGTGGACCAGTTGTCAGGCGACAGATTATATGTGCATAACTGTACACTGGATCTCTTTTGTGCGGGTAAAGCCAAAGCTATCTACAGTTCTTAGCCCAGAAGAAAGCTTTAAGGCTGCTTGGCGGTATGCAACATTAGCCATGTTCACCATGGAGAAATCACACACGGCTGCAAACATCTTGGAGGAATTTAATAGCAAGATGTCTGAATGACTATGATCCAAAGGTCTCCGAATTGGAACATAAGAAGAATCGGACCCAACCTCTTCATTGGCTTGGTTTCAATTGGCAGGTCTTAAGACCAATGCAGAGGCAACGACAAAAGAGGTCAAGCAAGTGGCAGCACCAATGACACTTCAGAGGATGTTCCAAGAGTATCTGGATGACCCAAAAGAGGTGTATGTGGAACAAAACCTATTGCTTTATTGGTATTTGAAGATGAGCCAATGGCCAGAGCTAAGCAGGCTGACAATAAAGTATCTGCTTTGTCCTGTAGCCAGCATGTCTTTTTGAAAGTGTGTTCAGTGCAGATGGTGCAGTTGTTACAGTAAGAAGGACCAATCTCTCACCTTAAAATGTGGAGAGATTAAACATGATAAACATGATAAAACCAGCCTTTCATACCACCTGATCACACAGTTGCCAAATCACCACAGGAGGAGGTAGAGGATGATTGGTCAGAATCAAGTGTGTTTCTGACCATCTTCTGAAGGAACCACCTGAGTTTGAGGACAAACTCTACCTCCCGGACAAAGTATGCCAGTACCACCATAGAACCTTTTAATTATTTCTTGTTGAACTTGTTTCTTTCTTTCTTTGGTAAACAAACTGCTATTGGAACATTATGTTTATATCTGATTTATGCTGCCCCACCATTTTTAGTCACATATTATATGACAGGATTGGAGTTGGACCGGTGTGCAATGAAGAAGCCCCCACATTCCCTTCAGGACATTGGAGATGATGCCTGTCTCCCTCCATTTTTAGACATCATTAGCAGGGCCGTCAACGTAGTTCATTAATTAAAAGACTGCCAGGGCCAATGCCAAATTCCATTGTGTTGTTACTTGCTACCAATGGAGGAGATATTATTTTTTTCAACTACATGCTTGGAGTGGAAGAGGTAACTATTAACTATTGCACCAATGAGTGGCAATACATTGAGTAGAATGTGAGTGACGATTGATGATGCATATTTTCCCAAATCCCCATCCATTCATCAAGACCCCTGACCCTCTTCCCCAGGCTGTGTGATTTATTAAGGTGTGATTTAATTTTACACCATAATTGGATCATACAGTTGCCGGGGCAAATGTGGTGAAAGCGACGCCAACTCACAGCTTGACCTTCTATTAGGTGAGCAATATTCCACAGCAGCCCCATCAATATCATCATTAAGGCCTGTTGTGTTGTGTGTTGTGTAAACAACTTCTCCTAATTCCATGAAATATTTTCCTAAGTTTAGTTTTTACATTCTAGCTCCTCACCATTGCTCAGTAAAAGTTGAAATTGCTAGTTTTATTATCATAAAAGGTCTTCTTTGTTGTGTGTCAATTACTGTCATTGTGGTAGTCTGATCTCAGTCTTCTTAATGTTATGATATAATATGTTCCACTAACTTTCTGTTTTCTTTCAATCTAGTTGACGGTGATGGATAACTATTTGATTACTCCTGCAGTTGTAGTTCACCCAGGTGGGAGTGGAACCTTCTTTCTTCCCTGTTAGTGTGCTAGCCTGCTATTAGTATTAACTACCATACCCTTAGAATGTAACCTTTCAGAAAAAGTAAGAAGACTCTTGCGTCATCAATTCAAGTAAGAGAAGATTTATTGTATTAAGTTAACTTATTTAGTTATTAATTAGCTCCTACTGAAGAAGATGTCTGTCTGTGTGTGACTAGGTTTTTGAAGGCAAAATAGGCAATGGCAGTCAACCCTATTGGTCAATTTGGCAGCAGTGCAACAGTATAAGTAAATGACATACACATTTTTAGCAGATTGAGAAAGCAGGCTACGCTAAAAGACAGCAGTGCCAACTAAAACACCAGCATAAATATTTAAGGCATAAATCAAGTAAAATAATGTATCCCATTTTTATTTTTAACAAATACAAAAACCCACCCTTTCAATCCACAACTGGCCTACCCCTCTCCTCAAACAAATGGCCCATCCCACAAAAGTACAGCTAAAGTCCAAAGTAAAGCTTGGTCCCAACATCCTCCCCACCCTCTCCACCCACAACAAGTCCCTCCAATCATTTCTTTTTCTTTTTAAATGACCTAGAAGTTGGAACTGTCCATATGGGTCTGGGGCTTGTACAGGCTCTGCTCTGTGCTCCCTATCCGTCTTCCAATGCTGTCAAGCTGCTTCAGGACACAAATGTGGATATCCAGTTTGAAGAGGGGGGTAGCAGCAGTGGCAGTCAGGGACCCTGACAGCTGGCAGTGGCGCCAGCGATATACTGTCAGAGAGGCTGGTGCTGACATGCTTCTGGGCTGGGTCCTGGGTCCAACACAGCTATTTCAGTCTCTTACTCCTCCAGGACCACCAGCCGCCAGTATTCAGCCTGAATGTTCTCCAGCCTCTGCCACCGCAAGCAGGCCACAATCTCCTGCCTGGTTGGAGTTCATCCAGCAGGAGTAGCTATATCGAGAAACACAAAAATAAAAAAGTCAAATTGTAAACAATGTTCTGAACAAACACTTCTTCAAAAGTAGGTAGTGGTGGAACTGTAGCGCTACATTGATGGTGCCCTATGTACATTGGAAGTTCATGTGATTATGAATAAGAGAGTCACAGGGTGAGTTTTACTTGTTTACCTACACATATCTCAAATAAATAGCACTGACTGTCTGGTAGAAAAGAATTAAGGCAGAGTAACACCAGATTAAAAAGCAGTGATTTTCTTTTTTTCTTTTAAAGGCTTTTCTAGTAACTAAAAAAAGACTTTTAGTGGAAAATTAAAAAATGAATTACCCCCCATTTATGTGTAAGGCATTAGGCACTATGAAGCACAAGTTATTGTGCCAAAACTAATGGAGGTATGCTAGCCAGCACTTTGAGTACTTTGCTACTGTCTGCAGCTGGGGCAGCTATAGTTGAGAATTATCTATCTTTAATTGCATTGGTCCCGGTCTTCCCCAAATGCCTTTCACTTAGTTTCTTCCGTTAATCCAAAGAGGCAAATAAAATACGATACATCACATATATCATGTATAAAATGCAGATGCATTATTTATCCCATCTGCCATAAGCAGACGGTGCCGAAAATAATGCACTGCACTAGAGCTAAAGGAATGGGGAATATAGATTGCATTTGGCACCTTCGTCACAGAGTATCCCTTACTCCAAACTAGAAATCAAATTGAGCACTCACTTCCTAGTTCCAGTTTACTCATTGACCTCTCCCACCACCACAAATTCATTCACTGAAAAGTAAGGAAAGAAAATTTGACTTACTCTACTGCAGCGTGAGGCAGAGGAATTAGGTGAGTAGTTGAAGCCTTTGGGATAGACTAGAGGAGTATCAATGATCCTTGATTTATCATGTGCCTAAGCTTTCGCTTATTCAGTCACTTTGTAGCTGAAAGTGTAAATGGAAGCAGGCGTAAAATAAATCTGTTATTGGAAACCATGAGATATACTTTGGAAACACTTCACATAGCCATAAAAATGTGGCACATCCTAAGAATCGATTTTTCAATTTGTTTACCAGGCTGGGACTGAAGAACTTGGGAAAGAATAAGTGAGTGAAATACTAAGAGGTGACTGAGTGGGTGAAAGGAAAACCTTGTGTGTTTGGTTTGCAATGCATTGGAAACATTGTAAATGCTGTATTAACTGAACACTGCAGGCATTAACCATGCTGCACTTTATTGATCATGGGTGGTGAAATGCCATCGGCAGGGATGGGGTTGATAAATGATGATGATGATGGTGGGGATACACTTCTGCCTTGTTCAACAAACATCAGCTTTGATAGCCATAAAACATAAAGTAAGTGAAGTAGTTGAGCAGCATGCCCCTCTACAGAAGAGCTCTCTTGTTTATTGATCCATTTATTTATTTATTTATTTAATCATCCTTTCATTCTTCCAACTTTAGTAGTCACCCATAGCCACCGTGATTTAAGCTTTATTGTCTCTCATCCAGTCATTCAGCACAATTCACATTCCATTAGCCATCCATTCAGTATCCACTATCCACTCTGTATTTCAATGGGAATGGGCAGTGCAGGGGTTCACCTGCCCAGCACCATTGCAATGTTCACTGTCTACTTTGCAGATAGTGAACATTGAGAGGGTGCTGGTGCACCCTGCGACCTACAGCATTGCTGTTGGCTTGATTACGAGCCGGAAACAATGTTTTTGCCTGTTTCCCACTATGCTGGCAGGTGGAAAACAAGGTTTCGGCCACCAACCTAGCTGGAAACTCCTTCTAGGTCTGGCGGAGTGGTTGCCACGAAGGCGGCGGCCGCCCTGTCGGGAGTTTGGAGACGGGCTTTCCCATCAGTCAAACTCATAATGAGGCTCCATGTGTGCTTTTGCTGAGTTGCAGATAGAAGAGGCCATAAGTGACCCAACCACCACTGTAGCAGTAACTCGGGTGGTCAACGATCAAAAAGACACCCTTGCAGCTACTGAGTAAAAGCACTTGTCAATAAGCAAGCAATGTGACTTACCACTGCCAGTCTCTACCACCGCTTCTCCCCCTGCGCCATCTAGTCCTGCATCAGAACTTGAACCACCTCCACTGGTGGTCGGTCTGGCTGGACAAAAACATTATATTGTTTTTAGATGTGAGATGCAACGCCGGTTAATTTTTTTCAACAAACAAATGCAACCGCAATTCATCATTACAGTTCGGTTAGCACTGCAGTGTCTTCTATCAAAAATATCACTCTGGACATTTTGTTGGTTCATAATGATAGAAACGCCAGGTAGTCAAGCCTACAAAAACTTTGCATAATGGATGGGCAGAGCTATAGCCTGTGATGATAATGCACGGATAACAGGAATTAAAATAAAAAATGGATAGGGGAATTGGAAAAAAAGGAGACAGTATAAAAAAGTAAACAAGGAAAAATAAAAGTAGCATAATAGTAGGCAAAGGTACAAATTGGGAAAATAATAATAATATTAAATAATAGGACTTACTGGGATGAGCAGAATCCGCAGCACTGGCACTGGTGGTCGGCGCCTCCCTAGCTCCTTCCAGACCCGCCTCTGTGGTGGCCCTCCTCTTGCATTTGGGTGCTGATGTAAGAAATAAAGAAGACAAAAAATTTATTAGTGGTACAGTTAATCTCCACAAAATTATTATAACAGGTAACAGCAGTAACATTGTACCTATCTAAATCAGATCACCTATTGTACTGGAATGATCAACTATCGTTGAGTTGGCTATACTCCTAAAACTCGCTATTCCAAATTTCCTTAACAAAAACTTTATTTGGAATGAATACATTGCAATGAATGATCTTTGATTCTATTCTCATTTCTCAACCCCCTTGATGGACCAACTCATTCTCCCTTTTTTGCAATGCATAGATGCATACTAGTACTACACATCACTGTAAAATTGCTTGTAACTGAACAAACTAGATAAAGAAAGTCACAGAGAACTCTAACTCACTGACATCACTAATTCACTATGGTGACTGGAGGACAGAGGTGTATGCTTTGCAATGGCTTTTTAAATAACGGATACGCCAAGCACCTGCCTAGCTCAAACTGGATCACATAGTAATATTCTTAACATAAACTAAATGTAATTTACCTCAGAGTATGAGTAGCATGCTATATAGAAAAAAATGTTAGCAATCTAGAGCACAAACACAACAAATAATATAAATAATACTCACTGAGCCCCGGAATCTCAATGCCTAACAGGTTGAGCAGGTCCTGCTTGCAGTCGATGATGTCAGCCCAGCGGAGTGCGCTGGACCTGGGTGGTACAATAGACACAGAGGTGCACCCTATCCCAACGCAGCTGATGATCCGTAAGGGGTAACCGCTCCCAGGCCTGCCGCCCGCTGCCAACATGGAGCATGCTTCCATCACCTCCTCACTAAAGGTGGGCTGATGCGGCACCTTTTGTGGTGCCGCCGCCCACAAGGTAGTCAGCAGCTTCTGGCTGTCCAGGTTGGCCTGGCGCTGCTGCTCTCCTGTTCGCCAGCGCCGCACTGCTCTGCCCTGGTGCTGAGGTGAAGAAGAAAAGAAATAGGAGAAGGAAGGAAGAAAATTAAAAAAAAAGTAAACAAAAAACCAAAAGCAGGAAAAAAATGAAAAAAACGTAAAAATAGTCATCCACAAAAACGCCACACTAATACAAGAAATAAATTATAAGGGTGGAGGATTGAAAAGATTAATGAGGGATGAAAAACAGGCCCAGCACCATAAACAGAGTGAAAAACAAGAAGACAGTGCTCATGCGAAGCACATGGTGCGTTCAAATGCAATTTTGAATGTAAGAACGTACTTCGCATTGTGTTTGACATAAAATGCAATGCGAATGGGTGTGGAAGGGAACCCCGCCTGCCCACCGAACTCCGTGCACTGCGAAGGAGTTTTTTTGCTACCTCATGAAGCCACTCTTCCCAGGCCTACTTTTGACCTTCTCAATGGCATTATAGGCAGTGACTTAGTATGAACTTTAACACTCAGAAAAATGCATATAGGTGTGTTTATAAAGGTAACTTCCACTCATGAGTAATTTACAGAGGTTTAATTTTCGAATTTTGAGTAATTTTACTTGTTTTGGCTATTCATAAAATCTATGGTTAAAGTTTCTCAATAGTATAGACTTACATGTATGAAACTGAGAATACAGATGTACGTTATTACTGCAAAAAAGAGGTGGTTGTCAGTTCAGCACAACCCATGCCCAACCACGGACAATGCAAAACCCTTCTGTACAAAATAATGGATGTGGGACTAAAATAAAATCCCATAAAAAATATTGTTAAATTAAATTAAATTATTTAGTCTAGGTAAAGTATGAAGAAATATAACTTAATGTTACAACATATATTCAAATAAAACATACTGACTATAAATTATTTCAAAACACATTTTGAATGTAAACATTAATGTATAAATGCATACATTTTAATAACATATTAGTTTAATTAGCTCATAGGTCATTTTAATAATTATTAGTGCATAGAAACACGTATGTTTTTAGATTAGGTGGGAATTTATTTTTTACTTTGAATTATGGAAAAAAAAATGTATTTCATATTTTTAAATCAAAGATTGTATTAAAAAATGTTATTCTTTTCTTTTGTTCTACATTTAAAAATAATTTATAAAATGAACACATATTATTATTGATCATAAAAATAGCTGTGTTAAACTTTTCTAAGTTCAGTGAACTTTTTACTTCACCACGTAGCTTATCAAATGTAGAACTCGGCCCCAAGTGTGGACTGTCCCTAAGTAAATTATAGGGAGAAGTGAAAAAGCTTAAATAATGTCAAAACATACTAGAATAATTTAATGTTAAATATTATTATGAACGTAATTTTGAATTATATATTCAATCATTTTAAATATATTAAATATGCTAAACGAAATACAAAGCACCAGATTTATGAAGGTAGTTACGTGTAATAAAGTTATGAGTGAGGAGTCAACACACTTGTGGCAGAACCTCTGCACGGTGCACTCTCTGCAGTGGATCAGGCAGAGATTCCACCCTGAGTGTGGACATTCCACAGTCATAGCTTTACTACGCATAAGTATCTTGGTAAATCAGGCCCAAATTATTTTTCGAAAGTTTAAGTTAAAAAATAAATTCCACCTAAACGAAATCAAAACATATTAATTATTAGAAGTGGTGCAGATAATTAAGTAAAAGTAATTAATTAAATTGCATCAAAAGTTAATGTCAAATTGATTTTTGAATTTAAAAAGCTATTAGAAATGTATAATTAAATAATGTAGATTTCTGTAAGATTAAAACAGTTTCAATTAAATTTGTAACTATTTACATTCTTCTAATTTAACATAACATCATTTCCAATGGGGTTTTATTTCAAGCCATTGCTTCCATTATTTTCCAAAGGATGGTGTTGCAATAGCAGTGGTTGACCATGTGTGGTGGTGAACTCATGCTAGCTCTGAGGTGGAATAACTTATTACTATTAAAGGTCCCTTTTTGGCAGTAGTGACTTTAGAAGTGCAGTTAATAAATAACAATGAGCTTACATTTTTGAGGATTGGAGAATGTCCCTCCCTTAACCCTTTCCTTTTTTTAAATTATTTTTTATTTTGTCAAGAAATGATTGAGCATTGAAAAGTTTCATGTTGAAGTGAAAACAACAAAATACATCCACCACAAAGAAAAAAAACAACAAAAAAGAAAGAAACCACAAAGAAAGGCATAAAGATGTCTACTACAATATTTACGTTATAGCTCAGGAATTGCACCACCTGCCCTAACTTGGGCCGCCAACTAAACCTGGACCAAATATGATTACGTTTCTTACTTGTTTGCATATCCCTTGATTTAGCTAAAGCTAGTTCGAGTTCATAAACCGGCTTAAGAGTAGCCCACCACTCACCAACCACAGTGGGCACGTCGGACATTTAAACTCTAGTGATACAAAGCCTGGCTGTTGAAATAACAATGGAGAGCAAGATGCTGGATCCCAAAACCACTCCAACTTTAATACCTAGCATAATTTCCTTATCAGTAAGGAGCACATTCTCACTAATACATAGCCCAGTCAGATGACTCACTGTAGCACAAAACCCCCTCCATTTAGGAGAGGAAGCAAACGTGTGCTAAATCTGCTGCAGGGAATCCACATTTAGGGCATTTAGGACCTCATTTCGAGTTTGGCAAACGGGAAGACCCATCCACTGAACTTCTGCGGGGAGATTGCAGCCTTACTGGCGACCTCCACGCTAGACCTATTATGACATTCCCGCTGGGCTCAGCCCTTCAGCCCCATGGGAAAGTGGTGGCAGCATTGATGCCAGCTTGTAATCGAGCCGTCAGCAATGCTGATGTCCGCAGGGAGCACCAGCACCCTCTCAATGTTCACTATCTGCAAGGCAGATAGTGAACATTGCCATGGTGCATGGGCAGTGCAGGGGCCCCCCTGAGGCCTCCTGCACCTGTTGTCTGCCAGCCTTTTCATGACGGAGAACGAGATTGTTATCTGCAGGGCAGTGCTGCATTTAGTGCTGCCCTGGTGGATTATGATCTTTGCCACTATCACACCGTCGGGATCCTGGATCCTGGAGGTGTTCACAGAATCCTGGTGGACTGACTGCCAAGGTTTTTATGTAGCAGTCGGACAGCCACAGCAGAGGCGGTCCTGCCCGTCACTGCGAGACTGGCAGTCTGAAGACTGTGAGCCTCGTAATGAGGCCCATAATGTGCACTAAAAATGATGCCTTGTGCAGTGCCGCCCTGGCTGATTGTGACCTGCATCTGCCGTCAGCCCGCCGTGGTCACCGATCCCGGTGGAGACGACAGTGAGCAGCGGCAGTCCTGACTGCCAACGAAAGTCTGGCGGTCTAGTGTCCACAAGACTCATAATGAGGCCCTTAGTCTTACCAATACTATTAGTCAGGGCCCAATGGGTGACCATACAGGTGTATAATACAGGATACATTTAGGCCCTCATTACAACCCTGGTGGCCGGTGATAAAGAGGCGGTAATACCGCCAACAGACCGGCGGTAAATAAAATGGAATTATGACCATGGCAGAAACCTCCAACACAGACAGCCACTTTAACACTCCGACCACCACGGCCGTAGCAACAAGCACCATGGCGGTAACCGCCAACAGCCAGGAGGAAGACAATGTACCGCCCACCCTATTATGAGAGGCAAATCCGCCACCTTTTCCGGGGCTGTACCAACGCCATCAAAAGCACAGTGGAAACAGCACACTGAAGGGAAAAGACTCACCTCTCGACACTCAAGGAAGAACCACAATGCCATGGAGCCCGAGCTGCACATTTTTCCAATGCTGGTGTACCTCCTCATACACCAGGAACACGAACGCCGGCGAAGGCAACCACGGTGAGTACTGCACCCAGCACACAAGGGAGGAGGGGAGGGAAAAGAGAGTGACACACACACACACACACCAACACCCCCATGCTCACCCCCAACACCATACACACAAACAGATGCAACAACATTACATATATACTCTGTAACCTTCAGGAATAACGCAAGTACAAAAGGAATGGAATAAAATGAGCGTAATAGTACAATTTAAGATAAATACGTCCTTAAATCAATAAACAGTATGCACAATATATACAAAAGGAGGGACAATGCCCACTCCAAAATGGCCGTGGCCCACGGGGCCATAACACATAGGTCAAAGCCATACTTGACTCCTGCCTCACTACAGAGAGAACACTGCAGGGGCATCAGGTTGAAAACACACAGGCACCTCAGGGGGACGGGTGATGGGCGGCACCTCAGCCAGAAGATGGTACAACGCCACTACTCCTGGAGGGGGCTAAATGCCCCCTGCGATTTCCTGGGGAATGCAAGGCTACAGTCTCTCTAGTGGGTGGTTTGCCCACTGATTGGTCCTGGGGAATGCAAAACCACAGTCTCTCTAGTGGGTGGTTTGCCCACTGGTTGGTCCTGGGGAGTGCAAAGCCACAGTCTCTCTAGTGGGTGGTTTACCCACTGCTTGGTCCTGGGGAGTGCAAAGCCACAGTCTCTCTAGTGGGTGGTTTGCCCACTGCTTGGTCCTGGGGAGTGCAAAGCCAGAATCTCTCTCGTGGGTGGTTTGCCCACTGCTTGGTCCTGGGGAGTGCAAAGCCACAGTCTCTGGAGTGGATGGCTTCTCCACTGGTTTTAGAGGGGGCTTTTTGCCCAGTGTGCTTCAACCTGTCAAGGAAGGGATGAGTGGATGCCTTCTTCCACTGGTTCTGGAGGGGGCTTTGTGCATAGTGTGCTTCATCCTGGATGGTGCAAGGTCACAGTCCCTCACCTGGGTGTCACACCTACAGATGTTGCAGGGGCCAGGACGCACTGCAGCCCATGTAGTCACAACTACACACAGCACGCCGGCAGTGACGGCTGCTCAGTTGATGTCAGTTGCAGGGCAGGTGGCGGTGCTGTCTGTGGTGGTGGGAGGCTCCAGCCCTTCCCCTGCAGCCTTGGACGGCTGCCCACTGGGGTTGCTGCTGCTGGCAGTGGTGCTGCTGGTGGTGCAGGTGGCGGTGCTGCCGGTGGTGGAGGTGGCGTTGCTGGCGGTGGGGAAGTTGGCGGTGCTGGCCGCAGTGCAGGTGGCGGTGCTGTCAGTGGTGGGGGAGCTCCAGCCCCAGACGGCTGAAGTGCCATGGATGGTGTTGTGTGCCCCTTCCTACCCTTGGCAGATGGTGTGGAGGAAGAGGGAGTGGTTGTAGGATGGTGTCTGTCTGCTGTGTTTGAGTGCAGGTACATGGGCTGGATGCTACTGTGAGGTGGATGGCTGTTGGGTGTCTGAGTGCTTGCATTTGTGTAATTTGGGAGGAGGGGTCACAGACACAGTGGGAGAGGAAACAGGGCACGTGTGCATGGATGTGGGGGTGGTGACTGCCAGTGAGGAGCGTGTTGTGATAGGTGTGCTGGTGATGGAGGTAGTGGATGAGGATGTAGTGCATGCAGGTGTGAGTGGAGACGCTACTGGGAGGGAGGTAGACAACGAGGAGGAGGGGGACACAGTGGAGGCAGTGGATGTTGGTGTGTCTGCATCTGGATGGTGCTTGTCCGAGTGCCCGTGGGATGAAGTGTGGTGCTTGTGTTTGCCTGAACCACTTCTGTGTGTTGATTTGGGTGCATGCCGGTCAGAAGGTGTGCTTTGGGTATGCTGGGGTTGAGGGGATTGGGACTGGGAAGAGGAAGTTAGAGGGGGGAGACTGGAGACAGGGACAATGGCTGCCATCAGTGAGTTGGCCGAGCCTGGAATGCTCTCTGTTGGGCTGCCACGCCAGAGTGAATGCCCTCCGGGTATGCATTTGTTTGTTGCAAATGCCCTGCTAGGCCCTGGATGGTATTCAGTATGGTTGATTGCCCAATAGAGAGGGATCTCAGGAGGTTAATAGCCTCCTCACTGAGGGCAGCAGGGCTGACTGGGGCAGGGCCTGAGGTGCTTGGGGCGAAGGAGATGCCCACCCTCCTGGGTGAGAGGGCATGGGAAACACGCTGAGGGGCTGCTGGAGGGTGGTGCTGGTATGGGTGTGGCGGCTGTACCTGCAGTTGGGGTGGGCACAGAGGTGTCCGCCACCGCCAGGGAGCTTCCATCGGAGGTGGAGTCCCTGTTGGTACTGTCCCTTCCTGTCTCCGTCGTGGTGCTTCCCTCGCCCTCCGTCCCACTGGTTCCATCACTGTCAGTGGATTAGGCCTCCAGGCCCATGTGGGATGCAGATCACTCCATCGCCGGTGCCTCTGCTCCTCCGCCTGATGATGCTAATGCACACAAGGACAGGGTGACAAAACAAAAAGGGGGGAAGAGACAGAGGATACACTTGGTCAATTCCAGCAACAACACTACCGTTGGCGTACACAACTCACAGGGAACAGCCCTATGAACTAGGCCATGCACTACCAACTACAATGCTAGTCACCAGCCCATGGGGTACAATGCCTAAAACCATTAGCTGCACACCTGAAAGCCACAGGACCCTGCCCAGTAGTAGATGCCTACTAACATTATTGGGGTTGGAGTGCATGTGAACTTGCCCATCATGGAACCTACCCTGCCATGTTCACCCTGTCCTAGGGGCACCCACAGCCCACATCCCCCACCCAGGTAACACCTTAACGTGTGCAAAGTCATGAATCTGAATCTGTACACGCCCCCTTGTGGCTGCTGTGATGCCTTCAAGTGCCCATCCAACTCTGGATGGGCCACTGCCAGGATGCAGAACATCAGGTGGGCCTCCGCCGTCTTCCTTGCCAAGCAGCGCAGGTCCTCCCACCGTTAGCGGCAGTGGGTGCTCCGCCTGTCAAAGATTCCCAGGGTCCGTACCTCCTTGGCAACGGCACGCCAAATACCCTTTTTCTGATGGGCACTGACCTGCAGAAAAAATACAGCAGAAAAGGTATTATTCATACCGTCCGGACTGTCATACTCATAGCCCAACATATCCCTCCCATCCTCTAATGCACATACATTGACCACCATACATGCAGCACTCTGCTCAAGACCCCTCAGCCCCCCCACGCGAGTCTTACACACACAGCACTCCATGCATTCATGCCCCATGCATCGTGCTCACAGTGTACTCACCTGTTGGTCTGGAGGACCATAAAGTAAAAGGTACTGGGGTAGGACCCCATCCACCAGTCTCTCCAACTCCTCAGAAGTGAAGGCAGGGGCCTTTCCACAGACACTCGAGCTATGGTCGCTTCCAGGCACAGGTCACAGCAGCACTTGCAGTGTAGGTCCTCTCCTGTTGAAGGTAAGGTAGCAAGTGAGTGAACAGTTAGAAAATGGCGGTCACGTCCACGACGGTGCGTACCGTCACCGCTGGCGTACATCACCATTGGCTCCTGGAACCCGTAGGCCCCAATGACAACCAATGCATTGTTGCACGGCGGTCGTTGATCGCCGCACGCAACAGCGCACAACGCCAGCAGAATTACCTCATTTCCACTTGTCCTTCCTCACAAGTCAGGCGGCTGCCATTTAAGGGGGGCAGAGGCCATGACACCTAACTGCGTCACAGCAGACATAGGCACATCAGCTGACTTACAAGTTCACATACTGTTTCTGTAAAACAAAGATAGCATAAAAATCTGAGTATATGTTTGTATATGACCATCTGCTCATCGTTTTTCACCCTAGAGTTCAACCGCTGTGGATGAATAGGAGATGGAGACATACCACCGTGTACAGACCCCTGGTGGACCTGGCGACAATGGAGGACAGGCACATTATCCTAACCTACAGACTTGATAGGGCCACAATCCAAGAGCTGTGTGCCCAATGGAGCCAGACCTGATTTCAGCTATCCGCCACGCCACAGGTATCCCCCCTCTAGTGTAGGTCCTGTCAGTGCTCCATTTCTTGGCAAGTGGTTCCTTCCAAGCGACCGTGGCTATGGCATCAGGGATGTCACAGCCTGTGTTCTCAAACGTTCTGACCAGAGTGTTGTCTGCCCTGATGAAACTTCTATGCAATGGGAAAAATCCCCAACACCATTGGTGCTATTGATGGTACACATATTGCTTTTGTCCCACCCGGGAGAAATGAACAGGTGTTCAAAAATCGAAAGAGCTTTCACTCTCCGAATGTGCAGATGGTGTGTTTGGTGGACCAGTACATCTCCCATGTCAATGCAAAATATCCTGGCTCTGTGCATGATGTCTTTATCTTGAGGAATAGCAGCATCCCATATGTGATGTCTCAACTCCAGAGGCACTGGGTGTGGCTAATAGGTGAGCCCATGGTCCCCACCCAGTTGATGTAGGTATATGGGTGTGGGGTTGGTCCTAAGGGTGAGTGTATGGCTAACAGGTATCCCTCGATATTTACAGGTGACTCTGGTTACCCCAACCGCTCATGGCTACTGACCCCAGTGAGGAATCCCAGGACAAGCGCAGAGGAAAGTTACAATGAGGCACACAGGCATGGATCATTGAGCGAACCTTTGGCCTCCTGAAGGCCAGATTCCAGTGCCTCCATCTGACAGGTGGATCTCTGTACTACTCACCCAAGAAGGTGTGCCAGATCATCGTTGCATGTTGCGTGTTGCACAACCTGGCCTTGAGACACTAGGTGCCTTTTCTGCAGGAGGATGAGCCTGGAGATGCACGTGTGGCAGCGGTGGAACCTGTGGACAGTGATGAAGAGGAGGCAGAGGATGTGGACAACAGAACTACTATAATTCAACAGTACTTCTAGTGACACACAGGTAAGACACTGTAACTTCACCTTCCATTGCAGTTTTGTGTTGGACATTGCACATGGCAGCCTGATTTCCCTATTTCTATGGCCACTTACAGTACCCTTTGGCATCTCTATTTTCAGATATCTGTGCCCCACTGTGGCTCCTGGTGTGTTTACTGCTGCCCACTACAGGCCATACCTATGTAAATATAACTGTACATTTGAATTGCAATGTTTAAAGCTTGTGAAACTAATACATATTTCAATAAATTGACAGACTCCATACTTGTATTAGTTCCAAGGGTGTTAATTTCTGTGATAATAAGTGTAGGGGGTATTGCAATGGGCTGGGTTGATGGTGGAAAAATGTCCAGGATAGCGTACAGTCTATTGGTATCACAGGTGCATTGTCCAAGGGGGCATAGGAAGTGGAGCAATGGAAGTTCAAGGTGGACAGGGTGACAGAGTAGGACACAAGGGTGACATTCAGGGAAATCTTATTTCCTGGAGGGGGTCTTGGCAATGTTCTCTGGCTTCTGCCTGGATCGCAGGGACCTTTTGCGTGGTGGTTCCCCTTCTGCAGGGGGAGGGGTGCTGGTGGCCTTTGTTCCTGTGGCGAGGCCTCCTGTCCACTAGCATCGGCAGAGGTGGAGGGCTGTTCTTCGGTGTGGCTAGTGTCAGGGGCCGTTGGTGTGCCACTGCCTCCCTCATGGTGTTGGCCATGTCTGCCAGCACCCCTGCAGTGGTGACCATGGTGGTGTGGATGTCTCTCAAGTCCTCCCTGATCCCCAGGTACTGTCCCTCCTGCAGCCGCTGGGTCTCCTGCAACTTGACCAGTATCCGGCCCATGGTCTCCTGGGAATGGTGGTATGCTCCCAAGATCCCTGTAAGTGCCTTGTGGAGAGTTGGTTCCCTGGGCCTGTCCTCACCCTGTCGCACAGCAGTCCTCCCAGCTTCCCTGTCGCCCTGTGTCTCTGTCCCCTGAACCGTGTGCCCACTGACACTGACCCCAGGTCCCTGATCGTCCTGAGTTTGTGGGGTTGTCTGGGGTCCCTGTAGTGGAGGACACACTGCTGATTGACGTGTCCTGGGGACAGAGGGAATGGCCCACTGGGTGGGTGCTGTGCTGGTGTTCCCTGAGGGGGAGGCTCTGTGGTGGTATGGGAATGTGTTTGGGTCACTGACTGTCCAGAGGACCCTGATGGGCCAGGTTGGTCATCCTGATGCAGGAGTGCAGAGCAGCTGTCATCACTGTGGGCCTCTTCTGGGGGGGAACTGATGTGGATGGCACCTCCTCTCCGGTGACGTTGTGTGGGGGTCCTGTGGGGATGTAAATGCAGTGTTATTGTTTCTGCATGTGCCATCTTGTGCATGGGTATGTTTCCCTCTATGGTTGTTATTAGCAAGGCAGCTTTGGCTTGTGCAATTTGTGATTTGGTTGGCTAAGTGTTTGTCACTAGTGTGCATGCTGTGGTGATGGGTGTTCCTGCAGGTCTCTGATGGGGGTCCATTAATTGGTGTAGCATGCAGGGCTTGGTATTGGGATGGGTGGGTTGTGATGGTGGGGTTTATGTGAGGTGGTGGAGTGATGAGGGTGAGGATATGGGTAGGAGTTTGTGACGACATGCAGGTAGGGGGGATAAAGTAGTAGAGATTTGACTTACCAGAGTCCAGTCCTCCTGCTACTCCTGCCAGGCCCTCAGGATGCATGAGTGTGGGAAAGGAAGTGTGGGTCCACCACCAGTCCTCTGTACAGCTATCTGGTGTCTTGAAACCATGGAACATACCTTTCCACTTAGGACGTTCCACCTCTTCCTGATGTCATCCCTTGTTCTGGGGTGCTGTCCCACGGCGTTGAACCTGTCCACGACTTTCCACCATAGCTCCATCTTCCTAGCAATGGACGCCTGCTGCTCCACCTCAGTGAACCTGAGGTGTCTTTGTGGTGCCATGGGTGTAGTTCGAGTGGTGTGTGTGAGGGTGTTTGGGGTGATGTGTTGGGGTGTGTGCTGTGAGGTGCGTGGATGGTGGATGGGTGATGGTGTTCTGTGGCTCTGGTTCAGTGAGTGCTCCTGGCTTGTCTCTCTCTCAGTTGTCAATTTTTTTTCGTAAAGGGTTGTGGGTAGTGTGTGTGTGTGTTTTATAGTGGTGTGGGTGTGTGGGTGTGGTGTGTGTATGTGTGTCAGGTGCGTGTCGTTTGAAATGTCCAATGTGGTGTTGTTTTGTATGTGTGTGTGTATTTTGAGCGTGGCGGTCTGTATTGCCAATGGTTTACCGCGATTGAATGTCCGCTGCATGATTCATGGGTCATAATGCTGTGGGTGTATTTCTGTTGGCGTAATGGTGTGGGTTCTGGCACCACCATTTTATCACTGGCATTTGGGCTTGCGGACCTGTGTGTATGTCTGTATAGTGTCGGATTTCTATGTGTGTCATAATACGCGTAGCGGTATACCGCCGCAGTCGTAGTATGTTGCCCGCAGTCAGCATGGCGCTAAGCGCCACTTACCACCAATGTCATAATGAGGGCCATAGTCTTAAATTGATGAATCCTTAAGTTAACCCATACCATGAGTCATTCTTAAATTCCCCATTCTGCCAAAACATCTGAAGGATGCCTGTCTTAGAGATATATTCTATTTATCTGCAAGCACAGAGCTATTGTTTACCTGGCATTGACAAAAACTATGGCATACACAAACTGTTAAAGTCTTCCGTGGGGCATTTAAATAGCACAACAGTACAACAGAGAAGACTAGTAAAGTTGTCAGACTACTCACTTAGCCCCTTCCTAACCCAAACTAAATCTCACCTTATTCCTCATTAAACTCCTCCAATTTATCAGTAAGTATTCACTTTTTCCACCCACTCCTTTGGCCCATCTCACGTTTCCTACTAAGTAGCAAATAGTAGAAAAATAGGAGAGATGGAGGTGGAGATGTACACTCATAGGTTTCTGAATAGCATGTTGTAGTACATTAGTAATATTATTTTAGTACTACCAAGCATACTAAGCCTATTACAAAATGCAGTCTGTGAACAGGTCCCCTAAAATCTAATTTGTTCTATGATTCTCGACTATGGGAGCTTCCTACTATTGATTTTTGAAGGTAACAAAAGGACATGCTTAGCCATATAATTTTTAGAGGTCCAGTACTCTATTAGCTGAAATACCATTTTTCAAATGCAGTTTTCCACAAATGCAAATTGGTGTACAGATTTTCGGCAGGAATAGTTGTTTATAGGCATTTTGTTTTTGGCCTCTTTGCAAATCTTAGTCCCATTTTTAGCACTTGTTAGAGGTAGATTTCTCAAATTGTCACAGATCTATTGTTTTTAAAACACTACATATACTTAGAGTAGTCTTTAAGTCAGCCCCTTGCTCAAGATTGGATGAGTTGTCTCATTTCTCTGCTTTTGGTTCAATGGCTCTTTTTCCTATTCTTGTGTTTGTCCCACCTAGGTGCATCTTAGTTTCATAATTTTCTGAGTGGATGAGTTGTATAGTTTCAATACAGAGTTGAGTTTGTCATTCTTTTCTGTCCCATTTCAGCACTCCATGCATGTGAATGTCTTTCCTTGATCTCACTCCTGTCGCCTTCTTCCGCCTGACACCACTGCCCACTCCTATCCCTTGCTACATTGGCTCATCCTTCCTGAACTGTGTTGCTCTTCAGTTTCTCTTTTCTTTGTCCAGTACATCGCCTCATGCCACTCCACACAACTAGAGCTTCCTAATGTTCTTCTTGCCTGCTCTTTTTTGAATCTAAACATTTTACTCATTTCTTACAAGAGCACAGTGACTGAAAAATGCAGTGGCTGCTCATTTACTTTTTTCTCACTCCTGGTGTTTTATTTTTTATTTGTAGTTGATTGTTTCTAAATGATCATTTGGCATGAGCGAATGCTAAACTAAATATGCCAAAATACCCACTAAGGTGTTAGAAGTATGTGCACACTCGCTTCATGATGCATGGGCACATATGCATAAGCAGCAGTGGTCATCTTGAAATGTCTTAATGTGCACAGATGAGTCACATTTGAGCAGACATGCACACGCATTGTCAGTCATACTGGGTGCTTTTCTTCAATAGAAAACCCATTCCAAAATGACTACCAATGCAGGCACATTAGTACACGTGTGTGCATGTTTCATGATTCAATACGGTCATTTTGACTTTAACTAATGCCAAACCAAACAAGAACTGGCAAAAGCAATGTCTCGGCCTTTTACAAGCAAGCCGTATAATTGTTTTCCATGCTATTTGGTTCATTGCTTTGTGCCTCTGCATAGTGCACTGATAGCCACACTTTAATGCGACCAGCTACAGCAGACTGCTAGAATCTAGGGCCCATATTTATACTTTTTTAGCTATAATTGAATTTTGTAAGTTTTCCCCGCTTTCAGAAAATGGTGCAAATGCGGCGCTAAAAAAAAATATAAATCAGGCCCTAGAGGTTTTCCAGAGAGGTTAATGGACTAACTTTACTTTCACTTTAAAGAACAAACCACACATTATCATGCCTTTTCTGGGTCTACTCCAATTTATACAAGGATTTGCAAATTGCTTGAGTATGCAGAGAGATCGATGAACATATCGTTGCTAACTGAAAAAAGTAAAATTATCTAGCATGTGCATGATGGATGCTTAAGTTCAGAACACGGTTTGTTTTCTAAAATTGTCAATATGCATGCTTTGTAGGAAGTTAATCGGTGCGGGTTTTACTTTGATAGTATTATTGGTCAGTCTTAAAGGCAAATTGTTAATCATTTTTCTATTTTTTCCATTGCATTGTGTAGGCATGACATGAAACACATTTTATAGAATGGAAGGGATCTGACACCCCATGTGTGTAATTTAAATTACACATAACTGTTAATGTAGTGCAAGGGTATTAAAACACACACGGAGATCCATGAAAATCAAAATGCCTCTCACATTCTAAAATTCAAATGCATCTACATAACATTTTTCAGGCAGTTGTGTCTGGGCAGTGTTCGGGGTTACAGACAGGGATAAAATAGCATTAAAACGCAATTTACCACTAATAAGGCAAATACACAATCTAAATTATAATTTCCAAGCCACTGAAAATTTGATTGTATAGATTGTTCATGACGCCGTTGAATTGGTTCTGAAATAATATAATTTAGAAGTGTTTTTTGGGAAGTAAAGTTATCAAATAACAAGTGCTAATTAGATCATAAGCTCCGAGAAGTGAATCGAAATGTCAAAACAGTAAAGGTTATTTAATCATCACAGAAATACAAATTAATTTCTGCATGACACTAACAGGGAGTTTATTTTGTGAACAGCAGAAAACAGATATTTTTGCTAGATGGGAGAAATGGCATAGCGACCTAATGTTCTTTCTCAAGAAATTAATATTCATGCGTTGCTAACTTTAAGTGCTGAGTTTTTTTTGCAGGTGGAAATTAGGAGTTTTGCAAGCAAGGCACACAGCTGTGCATCCAGAGAGACAAACAATCATGTTATCTCTGCAATGAGCTAAGCCAGAGGTGTTTTACACTTTTTAAAAGGTACATGTTCTGCTAAGTATGGCCACAACAATTGCCTCTGTTGCCCCCTTTAAGAGTGACTTTCAGGCCACGTAAATCCCGTATGGTTAATTAGAAGTCATTATCACCTAGATAAAATGAAAAAACATTACATAGCAGATAAGATTGAAGTAAATTAAGATCTCCATACGTTCATCCATGATACTTAGGCCCATATTTATACTTTTTGACGCAAACCAGCTCCGGCGCTGGTTTGCATCAAAAAATTTACCGCCAGCTAACGCCATTCCTACGCACCATGCGGGCGCCTTATTTAAGGAATGACTCAAACCAGGCAGCGCCGGCATGGGGGAAAATAGGGGTTGTGCGTCAAAAAATGGTGCAAGTCAGGTTTGAGTCGAAAGTCATGGCTCAAACCGGACTTGCGCCATTCTTTGACGCACAACCCCCATTTAAATGACTCCTGTCTTAGCAAAGACAGGAGTCATGCCCCCTTGCCCAATGGCCATGCCCAGATGACTTCTGTCCCCTGGGCATGGCCATTGGGCACAATGGCATGTAGGGGGGCCCAAATAAGGATCCCCATGCCACTTTAAAAAATAAAAAATAATACTTACCTCAACTTACCTGTACTTACCTGGGATGGGTCCCCCCCATCCATGGGTGTCCTCCTGGGGTCGGCGAGGGTGGCAGGGGGTGTCCCTCGGGGCAGGGAAGGGCACCTGTGGACTGCTTCCATGGTCTGAGACCATGGAAGTGAGCCCACAGGTCCCTTAACGCCTGCCCTCACCCAGGCGTTAAAAAACGGTGCACATCAGGCTGTGTGCCATTTTTTAAGGCCCGCCACCTTCTGTGTGTCAAAATGACACAGGAGTATAAATAAGGCACACAGGCCTTAAAGTCATTTTTTGGACTGGAACGCCTACCTTGCATGTCATTAACGGAAGGAGGTTTCCCGCATCCAAAAAATGACGCACATGGAGGTTTTTTGACGTCCAGGCGGTCGGGCGTCATAGTTTAAATATGGGGCAAGGTTTGCACCGAATGTGTGTCAAAATTTGTGATGCACATTCAGTGCAAACAAAGTATACATATGCCCCTTAGTAGGTCCGGTGCCATGATTACATGACACCATGTTTCCAAGGACGCAATGCTCCAGTTCTGGGATTTTATTTTGGAAGTCAGAGTGTTTAATAAACCAGATCAGCTGAAGTTGAAGTGATCCAGGCCGCCAATCAGAACGCATCAAGATGTTGAATGAAAACAGAAAATTGGAGCACTGTGCCCTAGGTGACATGGATTCATCTCTTAATCTTATCCAATAGAGGAAGCTGGGTTGTGGGACACAATTTGAAAAACATATAATCTATGGGCAAGTGTGCTTTAGTTAATGGCATCTCAATCCACGGACATGTCACTAAATGACATATTATTGACCATGTAAGCGCCTACATGTAGAGGGGGTTCATTGAACTCTCTTGTTGAAATTAAATTATGAAATTCTCTCACTGTAGGCTAACATGTACACAAACAGATGTTCCAGTTCAAAGCACAACTTTATTTTATTCTTATGTCACAGTCCTCATAGCATTAGACCATGTAGGAGAAAACAGCGTTAACAGAGGGAAGATGATAGACTTTAAGTTGCTGCTATTCGTTCAACCACTGTTTGTAAATTTTACTCTTTATACAGAGGAACAGAGGCTTTCCATAGACGTATATCTTGTACAAAGGGGATAAGTAGGCAAATGAAGAAACAAGTGGTCTGGAGAACGTATAGAAATCTAGGGACACAAATCTTTGATTTTCTTTTAATGGATTTTTTTGCTTTTAAACATCTGGACATGATACAGTACAGAGCCAGGCTACAGCTTAGCAAAAAGATTGGTGTTCGCAATATACGTTGTACAATCAGCATTCTTCTGTATTTCAATATTCTCAAGCCTATACTGGGTTACATATTCTCTGAAAACCTGTTGCGAGCAATTCGTGCAGAGTTACGTACAGTTGTGGCCCGCAGCGCTTGAAAGGGGCGGGTGCAGCGCAGGGGGGAGAAGGGGCAAAGTGGGAAGGGTACATTAAATTATATATTTTTAAAAACGTACCTGATCCGTTGACCTGCGCCGCTCTCTTTTCCAGATTCACTGCAGGTGCAGACTCCCAGCCAAGGCACTCCCAGGTAGACTGGGAGCCTGTGCAGGCTCTCACCAGCCAACAACACAGTTGCCTACTGCGCATGTGTGTTTGGCCGGCTCAAGACGGCTGGCCAAACACACATGCGCTATGAGGGAGAGTGCTGAGCACTTCCCCTCAGTGCACGTCACCCCGTGGCCCCACCCCTTTCAGAATGAAAGGATAATACTCATGGTTTATTAACCTTTCATTCTGAAAGGATGGCAGCTTCTGCTGCTGGCCAGGGGTGACGCTCATCTGCCCTTATGGAGGAACCACCCCTGGTTAAGTACCATGCAGACTGAATGAATATGACAAGGAAATCCCAAGAGCTCGCCCTACACCCACTATGGTGTGTCCTATGATAAGCGTGTTCCGAACTTAACATTCAGTGTATTGATAACTGTGAGTGGGTGCTTCTAGGATGGTATACAAAGAAGACACCCCAGGTAGTCAAGAGTGCAGGCTATCCTCCCCATAAGTCATTCTAAAGATGGGCAGCGACAGGACGTCCCAGGGAAGGTATTATTATCTACACAAAGGGACCCCTTAATCATCCCCTGGGGTTCTGCCATCTAGATCCCTCAGAGCTTCAGTTAGAGACTCCCAGGCCCTAGCCACCTCAATAGAACTCTGTCTTCTCTTGGCATCTCGGAGCCCTACCTGTGTTTCATAGTTCTCCCATTCACTAAATTATTTCCTCCATGTGGGTATTCAGGGACCCCTCTCGCACTTCCAACTATGGGCTATCTCCCTCTTCATAAGGGCCTCTGTCCCGAGCCTCAAATAAAACCTGCTACTATTTTGTCGATGTCCTGAAAGTAAAATGTAAGTACCCAACGCAAGAGTCCTGTGAAGTAGTATAATAAACTGGACAGTGCCATCATTTTTAGAAAGGCCACTCTGCAAGCCACAGAAATCAGTAAATTGGCCCAGAAGACAGTACTCACTCTTAGGGATCTTAGGGCCCTTCCCACATTCTCTTTGAGTAGGTTGTCTAAGTCGTGGTATATGTGGACCCCCAAGTACAGGAGGAAGCTGGGTTTCCATAGTAGGGTCCCCAGCTCTGCTGGGGAGCCTGGGCAGCCTGAGAAGGGAATAAAAAAGATTTGCACCAATTAACCCAAAGCCCGGATAATGATCCAAATTGTTCTAACAAAGTACGAGTGCCTGCCAGGCTATCTTGGTCATTGCAGAGGAAAAGGAGCAGGTCAACATACAGCTTGATATAGTGCACTCAATTGTCTACCTCCAAACCCTGATATGCTGTCCCCGTTCGGGCCTGGCACACCAAGAGCTTCATTGCAAGGGTGAACTACAGGAGGGACAGGGAATATCCCTGTCTGGTGTCCCTCTCTACCCAATAGCTCCCCAAAATCAGCTGTCCAGTTTGAACTCTAGCTGTCGGCACTGTATAGAGCAGTCGAGTCCAGGATATGAAGTCCTCGCCCATCCCTAGTTTGATCATAACGCTGTATCGGCAGGACCATTCCAGGGTATCGAAGGCCTTCTCAATGTCCACCGCTAAGATTTCAGCCTGCTCTTTATCATAGGTATTTGCGCTGAGTAATACACAGAGACAACAAATATCATGGGTTGTGCTTCTCCCGGCTATAAAGCCCACTTGATCTTTGTGGATCAAAAAGAGCATGTGGGACAGCAATCGAGAGGCCAATATCCTGCTTAATAGTTATAATCAGAATTTAACATTGAAAGCAGTTGATAGGCTCTTTAGTCGAAAGGCTCTTTTCCTGGCTTCAATTATTTATCAAGACATCCTGTGTGGATTGTGGGAGTAGGCCTGTTGCTTTAGAAACATTGTACATAGCTACTAATTCAGGGGCTAACACCTCCGCGTCCATGGCGTAAAACTCCATGGTATCCCATCTGTTCCTGGCTTTTTTTCCTGAGGCATGGTTTTAATGGCAGGCCGAACTTCTTGAATTGTAATTTTACCTCATAAAGGCCTCTGCATGGTCTGGTGAATGTCCCCGTGGTTGCAGAGGGGCTAGGAACTCTTCTATTCACGCCAAAGGGAGTTAAGCCGTCGTACTATATAGCTTAGCGTAAGACTCGTGAAATTCTTTATTAATGTCTTTCTGATTGTACTTCCTTGTGCCATAATCTGTAACTAGTTCCACTATTATCGATCCTCGCTTTGCGGGGTTCGACAGCCACATTAATAGTCAGCCTGTGCAGTCCCTCGCTGTATGTGCTAGTATCGTGTAACTTCGATAATCCAAGCAGTACAATCGCTCGATATTTTCAGCAACTGCTTCTTTTGCAGCCAAGAGCTCAGGCTGCAGTTTTGGGTGACCTGGGCGACGCTTCTCACATGTTTGTGATTGATCTTCAGCAGTCCTAAGCTCTTGCAGTAGGGTCCCCCTGTTTCCCACTGCCTCTGATATGCACTCCCCTTTTATCACCACTTTGAATGCATCCCATTCCGATAATAGGAACTCAGCTGTTCTTGTTGTCTGCAAATTATTGGTTGATAACTAGGCCAATTGTATCTCGATAGATAGAGTCCCTTAAGGCCTCCTGGCGCAGATGCTAGGTCGGAATACATGGGCGCTTTCTCTCCCACTGAGGCTCAGTAATAAGGGATTATGATCGGAAATGTTGTGGGAGAGTTTTCAGTCATGTGGACCTGCGCCTGGATGTCCGGAGCAGAGAAAAGTTTCCAAACGCACATGCAGGTCATACATGTCAGTATAATAGGAATAATTGTGGTGTTGCGGATGGTGAAGCCGCCAGGAGTCAACGAACCCCCATTCAGTCTGCCAGTTTGTAACAGTTCAAACTATGTGCGCAATTGGTGTCTCTTGTAGAGGTGGGGGCGAACGGTCTAATGTCAAATTTGCCACACAATTGTAATCTCCCCCCAAAATAATAGTGCCCATTAAGTGCGGGCAAACGTTTGAGATACGTCCACGAAAAAATGCATTTGATCCACATTGGGGCCATAGACACTACACAGGACTATGTCTCTGCATTCAAGATCCCCCCTCCCGACCACGTATTTACTGGCCGGGTCTATCACACGGCCAATGTGCTGAAAGGGGACTCCCACCCGGATCCAAAGCAGCACCCCGGGTGCATAGGTGGAGTAAACCTGTCCACGCCATCTGTGCTGCACTGCTATTCCCTCTTTTGCCATCAAATGCGTTTCTTGTAGTAGGTTATTCCGCGTTCACTGCAGATATGCATGGACTTTGTATTGCTTGGCCATAGAGTTCAACCCGCCAACATTCCAGGTAAGTATTTCATACAGTATGGCGGTTGCCATGGGTCAAACGTGCAAAAAGGGCTAGTGGCATCATGTGCTGAATGTAAGTCAAACCCGGGAATATACTCCCCTCAAACAGTGTGATTGAAGAACAGCTATCTAGGACACCTAACTCCCCCAACCTTTGTAACTCAGAACAAGACCCCCAGCAACTCCCTCTCCCCAAGCAAGACTGCCCCCCTCATCCAAACAGTCTTGCTTGTGTCAAATATTAGTGGGGGTACCCACTAACAAATTAATCAAAGGTGTCAGTGGTCAGTCAGCCATGCCCGTCCGGCCCACCCCCACCCACTGGCATTCATGTCATGTGATTTCTGAGCCAAATAGTTCCATTGTTTCTAGCTGTTGCTACTCAGTCAAATGAAAATTGTAGCACCCCCCAACAGTACGTCAGATAAGAGCATCTCATACAATGTTTGCTTTGATAATAGTACATTTTCTTCCACTTTAAAACATCTCAACTGATGTTCCTGGAGTGACCTTGGGCAGGTCCACATAAGAATGGGCAGATGAACTTTCATTGCTGGAGAGAGCAGAGTTGCTGATGTTGTTCATCACTAGCAGGGCGGGCCCCTCTCTCCCATCCCTGCTCATCGCCACAACAGTCTCCACTGCTCGCTGTCGGTCTGTCTGAGATTCTACATCTGATGGGATTGTCTCCCTAGAGCTCCGTCCACTTCGCTTTTTCTTTCTCTTCCAAAACCGTGCCTCGAAATGGTGTTCTCAGCTTGGCTCAGCATGTGCCTGCAGGTCTAGCCAGTCCCATACTTCCTGGGGAGTTTGAAAAAAATACACCCCTTATGGGGTCAAGAGTCCGAGGCAGGTGGGAAACATCATGACATATTTCATCATCATAGTCTGTGATTCTCTTCCATAAACCTCACTTGCTGTTGCTGATTGGCTCTGGTAAAATCTGGAAAAATCATACTTTATGATTGGCCATTTTAATTTCTCCCTTCACTTGTGCACAAGCCAGTATGTGGTCGTGGTCCCGATAATGGCGGTGTCTGTTAACATAGGCCACGGCTGCGCTCTTAGTGGCAGTGGCCTGGCAGGGACCCTGTTGGCACACTCCAATGCATAGAAGGGGGAGAGACCCTCTGGAGCCACTTCTTCTAGTAGCCATCTTTCCAAGAAGGCATTTTTTCAAAGTGTTTTTTTTCTTCTACACTCGTTCCAGGTAGACCAACTATGAGTATGATGTTTCTGTGCAATCTATTTACGCTTTCTTCTGCCAGGAGCTCCAGGGTGTGCGCTTTACTCTCCATTAGGGTCATTCGGGTCTGCATTGCGGTAATGTCCAAGTGGAGCTCCATTAATATGTCAATTTTAGTTTCCAGAGTTTTTCTGGTAGCGCTTATTGCTTGAAGAATATCCTTTAGAGTGGGCCCAGAGGTTGATTCCTATTTCAGCATCCCTGTTTCATCTGTGGTGAATTTTCCTCAACAAGTGACCCTGTGGGGAAGTCTCATTCCCTCGTTGATTTTCTCATTGTGCGGAGCATTCCACCATCAGTTGCGGACAATTTGCAGTGAGGCCCATCTTCATACTGCTTCCTGGTAGCCCCCTACCGCACTTGCTCGGAGTTCTGAATGCTATGGGGTCAGTTACACTCAGTGACCTAGGGGTGGATCATTTTATTTCCCTGTCAAAGGGGTGTAGGGGGTTCATTGAGTGTGTCTCTACTCCGTGGTTCCACTATCGCTATGCACTCTCTCCTTCTTTCCTTTTACCACCAAAGGCATTGGTGAGCACTCAGAAGTCACCCTCGCCATGTACTTCTAATTACCCCAGATATTACAGCAATCATGCAACTTCTATAACTTCATTAAAAATATTAATGAAGCATTGGCAGTCAAATTAATGTAGACAAAACTGTACATGGCCGGGCATGAGTTATAGTTACTTGAAATAACTCAAACTACAATGGCTTAATTTCTATGGTTTTGTACAAGTAAATTCAGAACCTAACTATAACATCCCTGTAAACTTTTTTTTGTCAGTGAATGTATATATATATATATGTATATATATATATATATATATATAGTTCCAACAGAAGTTCTCCGCTAGCGGAGAACTTCTGTTGGAACTATTGAATGATGGCCGAACCCGCCCGTTCCTTCAGCGAGTCAAGTTTGAAATAAGGTACGGGTTTTCCCAACCGTGAGAGGATATTATCATGAATGCTGAAAAACCGGGCAAGGGAGGTGCATGGGAAACGTTACACATTCCCATTCACTGTTTGCTCAGCACGAATGAGGCACAGAAAGGACTAAAAAGAAATATAATCGAGCTGGTCAGTTAGGCACGTACATAAGGAGCGACGCAGTGTGTCATTTGAAAGGTTTTAAACTACACTGTATTTTAAATATGGATGATCGCACGGAGGTATTCAAGGATGTAATTTTGAAAAAGGACACTGACAAAGAAAAAGGTGTAAAGACTGAGGGGGTCATTCTGACCCTGGCGGTCCAAGACCGCCAGGGCCACGAATGACGGAAGCACCGCCAACAGGCTGGCGGTGCTTCCAAGCCCATTCTGACCGCGGCGGTAAAGCCGCGGTCAGAAAACCGGGGCCGGCGGTTTTCCGCCGTTTTTGCCCAGGCTGGGCGAATCCGCCAGGGCAGTGCTGCAAGCAGCGCTGCCCTGGGGATTCTGACCCCCTTACCGCCAGCCTGTTTCGGGCGGTTTTCACCGCCAGGAAGAGGCTGGCGGTAAGGGGTGTCCTGGGGCCCCTGGGGGCCCCTGCACTGCCCATGCCACTGGCATGGGCAGTGCAGGGGCCCCCTAACAGGGCCCCATGAAGCTTTTCACTGTCTGCCTAGCAGACAGTGAAAAGCGCGACGGGTGCAACTGCACCCGTCGCACCGCCGCAACACCGCCGGCTCCATTCGGAGCCGGCTCCTGTGTTGCGGCCCCCATTCCCGCTGGGCCGGCTGGCGCTAATTTGGTTAGCGCCCGCTGGCCCAGCGGGAATGTCGGAATGAGGGAAGCGGTATTTTGGCCGCCCGCCAGGGTTGGAATCAGGCCCTGAATGCGTTAAAAATGAAAATTCAGAAGAATACAGTTTATAAGAAGGCTGATTAATTCAGCACTATTGAGCTTTAAGACATTCTGGAACCATGAGGCAATTAAAGGATCGTCAGTGTTCCTTTTGAAATGAATTAAAAGATGAATACTCAGCAATTATAACAAATGGATATAATAATATACAGTGATTGTTGAAATTTAAGAAATAAAAGAACACATTTCTGCACGCATTAATATGAACAGAAAATGCTAAAAAGATCGTGTGACTTTAAGGCCACAGGATATAAGGGTGGCCCAGTTTATCACGTGGTTGTTTTTTAAATCTGACCAATTGAGCACCTATGATTAAGGCTTATATGGAAGCCGAAACGCGTTAGAGGAGAGAATGCTTGATTTTAATGTTGGAAATTGATGAATAAAGTGCCTCTCAATGCTGCAAATTTGGCGAAACGGCACATCTCTTTTATTGGAGTATGTTGTTTATATATATATATATATATATATATATATATATATATATATATATATATATATATCCACTAGAAAACCAAACACAATATTACAAGGATATTATAGTTAGGTTCAACTTTTACACGCGCAAAACCATAGAACTTCACCTGTTAAAGCTAGAGGTATTTCAAATAACTATAACTTGCACCCTACGGTAACTATAACTCTCACCCTTACCATGCACTGCTGATTACCCCAGATATTACAGCTCTCATGGCTATTTTTATAACATCATTAAAAATATCAAAGACACATAAGCAGTAAAATTATTGATGAGATAACTGGGCATGGAGGGGTCGCAAGTTATAGTTACTTTACGTCACAAATAACTATGGCCCTCATTCTGACCCTGGCGGTCTTTGACCGCCAGGGCGGAGGACCGCGGGAGCACCGCCGACAAGCCGGCGGTGCTCCAATGGGGATTCCGACCGCGGCGGTAAAGCCGCGGTCGGACCGGCACCACTGGCGGGGTCCCGCCAGTGTACCGCGGCCCCATTGAATCCTCCGCGGCGGCGCAGCTTGCTGCACCGCCGCGGGGATTCCGACCCCCTCTACCGCCATCCAGATCCCGGCGGTCGGACCGCCGAGATCCGGATGGCGGTAGGGGGGGTCGCGGGGCCCCTGGGGGCCCCTGCAGTGCCCATGCCACTGGCATGGGCATTGCAGGGGCCCCCGTAAGAGGGCCCCTACATGTATTTCACTGTCTGCTGCGCAGACAGTGAAATACGCGACGGGTGCAACTGCACCCGTCGCACAGCTTCCACTCCGCCGGCTCGATTCCGAGCCGGCTTCATCGTGGAAGCCTCTTTCCCGCTGGGCTGGCTGGCGGTCTGAAGGAGACCGCCCGCCAGCCCAGCGGGAAAGTCAGAATTACCGCCGCGGTCTTTCGACCGCGGAACGGTAACCTGACGGCGGGACTTTGGCGGGCGGCCTCCGCCGCCCGCCAAGGTCAGAATGAGGGCCTATATCTCTATGGGTTTGTGCAAGCAAATTTGGAATCTAACTATAACGTCCCTGCAGCCTTTGTTTTTTACAGTGAATATATATATATATATATACACACAAAAAACAAAGGTCACACCGATGTTATAGTTAAGAGATGGAATTAAAAAAAAACCTTAGAAATACATCTAAAAAAACAAAGGTTACAGGGACGTTATAATCAGGTTCTGAATTTACTCACACAAAACCAGAAATATTCAGCAGTTATGCTTAGGGTTGTTTTGAGTAACTATGAATCGTGCCCTAAAACTATAACTCCTGCTCCTGCCAAGCACAGTTATCTGATCAATAATTTTACTGCAGATGGTACAGTGACATTATCCATGATGATATCAAGAATGTCTTGCCCCAGGGGGGTGGGGTCCAGAGGTGAGGGGTCAGAGTGTCCCTACCCTGGAACCTTTTCTTATTTTTTACTTTTGTTTCTGGGACTCGGCTGTAGCCGAAGCTGAGTTCCAAGATGGTTGCCAACAAGTCCTTATTGAAGTGTTGGCAGCCAATCAGATCTCAGCACAAGATCGGGAGGGTTGCAGAGCCTTCGCATCCCTCTATATACAAATTAGGTTTTTCTTTAATATTTCAAAAACTACAGAACAGATTTACACCAAATCATAAAAAGGTTGCTTTCTGGACCAATAACTACCTTTCTGCCAAATTAGGTGTAAATCCGTCCAGTGGTTTGGCCGCTATTCCTGCTTAAAATCTACATGGAAAAATGCATGTGGAAAAAGCATTTTTTGACTCCCCTTTTTCTCAGCCCCTGCTTGAAGGATCACCCTGAAAATTTCCAGGCAGCAGCTGAAGTGAGCGTTGTATTGTTTTAGAAAATGTGAAGTTTCATCAAATGGCGCCAAAGGTATTAGCAAAACAAAAAATGTTTTTCCTTTTTTTTGGTCAAACTTATTTTTATTAGGTTTAAATTTAATATAGGAAGTAAACAAAAACTTGACTTTGTTCACTCTGTCTGGACATGTTTGCTATAAAAGGTACACAGTGTTTAATGAGAAAGAGATTTTCATCCACATCATCATATAACTAATTTTCCAACCATTTTCATTAAATGAAAATAACCAAAAAACCTACAACAAACATATTATGGAGATTGGGAGAAAGGAAAAGTCAAAATCTGGAAGCTGATATAGCGAGGATAAAACATGGTACTGTGGAGCCCATCCTTCTGAAGGAGACTCTGGGGATCGTCACAGTTCTTACCACATGTTCTCCTGAGATAGGAGGAGTATATAGTCCCATGGGGGGACTATGTAACTGAAACACATTCAAGGCTCTGGTTCGGGTGGGGCAAGCAAACAGCTGCAGTCCTATTGAGTAAGCACTGGAGCATCTATCTTTTTCCAGGCTGCTGCTATCACCATTCTAGCTGCACCCAAGCATAGCCAAAGAATAACCTCATCACTTCCCACTTGATGCTGGAGACTCTGTATTAGGAATGGGGTATCCCAGTATATCTTTAATGTGGGCTAACATTTCATTCCAAAAGGGGCGAACTGTGGGGCAGTCCCACCATATATGTCTAAAAGTCTCACTGTAGTCCACACGCTCTCCAGCAAAGGTTGGATGTACCAGGAAATATTTTGTTCAGTTTGGTAGGGTAAAGGTACCAGTTATACAGGATCTTATAATGGGCTTCTTTCAAGGCCATGGATCGATTACATTTTTGTAAGTCTCAATACAATCTATCCCATTGTGTGTATGGAATGTCATCCCCCAGTATATGTTCCCAGAAGGTGAGATTTCGGGTTCCTGTCACATTTACTGTATTAAGTAGTGGGGCATAAATGAGGGTAATAGTCCCCCTATGGGGCCCGCCCGGAGGACAAATTGTTCAAATGGAGTTAGGTCCTGTGTGGCTGTGTAATTATATTTGTGTTTTAACCACTGACACCACGTTGCACTTAGCCTAGCAACACACGTCACATTAGTGACCACCAACTCCATTTTGCCTATTGACTTTATTGTAGCATTAGCCACCAACACATTACAAGCTGCAAGTCATTTTCCATGCTCTCGTTTTACAATGTACTCATGTTTTTATTTTACATGTTCTTTTCTTACCAAGGGCTTAGGCTGATAAGAATGTACTAGGACGACAGAGAACAGTTTTGTTTTGCTTAAGGCAACCTTGGGATTTTGGACAAGTCCCGACGTGTTCTTTTCAAAGCTGGCCTAAAGTAATCAGCATTTTGTGAATAATAAACTTATGAGGAGGGAGTTTCCAGAATTTTCCTCTCTTGTTTGTTCAAAGTATAAGAGGCAGAGACCAGTTGGAACGGGGAATGATTCGATTCGCAGGCATGCTCAGGACACTGAGGTGTGTCATCCTTCCCATGAGGATAATTGATCTCTCTCTCCACAATCGATTCTGGGATCTGGAGACCTGTCGCTGATATGAGGGAGATGTAGCAATTGTGACCGTGCCTCATGGTGATCCATACTTTTTAATTCTTATCCGCTTTGCATTGTGATGCCATTCACCAAAACTCTGTATTCGGGTGCTGCATAATTGGCCTTAATCATCCCAATGAATTGGTCACAGAATCCATAACACCTAGGAGCACTGGTCAGGAAAGCCCAATCAAACCAGTCGAATGCCTTCTCGACATCAAGGCTCAACAAAATGGCTGAGATATTTTTCTTATGAGTTTTTCGATTAGATGTATCACTCTCCAGATGTTGTTGCGCACCTGTCAACCTTTTACAAATCCACATCAATCTGAGTAAATCAGATCTGGAAGCAAGTCTTCAAGTTGAGATGTTGGTTCCCTCACATAAAGCTTTGCACCTTGGTTTAAGAGGGCTATGGGTCTATAGGGGCTATTTCCATGAAGGTCCTTTCCTGGTTTGGGAATGACCAAAATAAAAGCCTCACCCATTGTGTTTGTGGTGGCCCCTGAGGTACTTATGTAATTGAACAGGGTGGTCAGGTGTGGTATCAGCTTTGGGATAAAGGTCTTATAAAATTGCAGTGTTAGACCATCTGGTCCCAATGATTTGTGGGATTTGAGGCGATTAATCGCCATCTGCACCTCATGGTCTTCAATGGGTGCCCCCAATCGCTCAACTTTTGCTACTGTGACCCTAGTTAGCGCAATGTTTTTTAAGTACTCTATTTGGCTATTACCAGAGGAGGGTGCTGCCTTGTAAACATCTTGATAGAAATTCCTGAATATGTTTGCTTTTCCCACTTATGAACTGGTCAGTTCGTTTGTGGGTCATCGTATGTCCCTTCTACATTCTCTTTCCCTTTTCACCTATAGTTGTCTGGCCAAAAGCGATCCAACTTTATTTCCTTGCTCATAGGACGTTCTCTGAAGATGTAGCAATGTAAGTTCTGCTCTATTTGAATTTATAGGGCTGTATTATGGGTTTGGCGGACTGACTTTCCTATCCGCCAAACTCCCAACAAGGTGGCTGCCGCCTATGTGGTGACCGCCCCACCGGTGTTATTAAGAGTTTCCTGCTACATCGGTGGGTGGAAACCTGAGTTTCTGCCTGCTGGCCTAGCGGGAAACAGGCTACACCATTGTCTCTGGCTCGTAAATGTGACGGCGGCAATGCTGTAGTGAGCAGGGTGCACCAGCATCCTCACACTGTTCACTGTCTGCAAAGCAGGACCGTCACCAACCTCCAGATTGCCAGGATCTGAGATCATGGCAGAACTGGCAGCTCCCTGGTGGCCCGACCGCCAGGGTTGTAATGTGGTGGTCGGACCGTTGCATTGGCGGTGGTCCAGATGGCCATCGCAAGTGTGGAGGTTTAGATACTGCCACACTCGTAATGAGGCCCCTGGAGTTTAATTGACCCCTTAAAGCCTTAACAGAGCATTGGAGGGGAACCTTTGGGTGTGCTTTGTGTGCTTCTTCAGCAGAGAGTAATTCCACCTCTAATATGAGGCATTCCTTTTCCCTCTGTTTGTTCAGTGCTGCCATCAGGGAGATACGGTTCCCACGTAGAACTGCTTTAAATGTGTCCCATGTTATGCTCAAGTTAGTGTCTTCAGGGTTGTTAAGCAAAATATATTCCCTAATGGTGTAGCGTATGTCATCTCTAGAGGACCTCTCTCTTATCAAGGAGATGGGGAAGTACTATCACTGGTACTTCAATCTGGCCCCACCCCAATCAAACATGACCTTGACTGGGGCATGATCTGAAAGGATGATGGAGTAAATTGATGCCTAATATAACAACTGGACCTCCTCTTGGCTGGTGAATACACAGTCAATTCTAGAGTATGTGCGATGAGTGTGTGAAAAGAATGTGTAGTCTTTTTCGTTAGGGTGAAGTGTTCTCCAATTATCCATCAGTCCTATCTCTTGCATTGCTTGTTTTAGTGCGTGCAATAAATTGCTCGTTGGTGAGTGGTGGGTGTGTATGCTATCATGGCTTGCACGCCAAGTGAGGTTGAAGTCCCCCATCATAAACACATCTCCCTACGCAAAGTCCCACAGTATCTTCAAGCACTCATAGAGACATTTTTCTTGGTTAGTGTTGGGGACATATACTAAAGCAAAGGTGGCTTGTCACCCTTTCAGTGTCCCATTGGCCATAACATATCGGCCTTCTTGATCTGTGTAGCTATCTGTGAGTTGGAATTGCAAAGATTGGTGAAATATGAGCGACACCCCATTATTTTTTGTTGAGGCTGATGATTTAAGAACTTGTGGGTATTGTTTTTGTTTTAGCTCATGATCTTCCTCCCACCTAAGGTGGGTGTCCTACAGTGGCATTACATCATTGTGTTGGTCTGTTAAATATTTCCACATTTTATGGCTTTTTGCTGTGAGCTTAGCCCTTTAATGTTTCATGTAATTAGCGTCACTGCCATGTCATTTCAGGAGTATATTATTATCTGTAGCACTATTGAAAAAGACCAGTGGTTGCCCCTCCCTGCCCACAGACTCCTCCTGTGCACCCCAAGAAATAAACACGAGAGACTCATTCTCCTCCTTCCCTTCCCACTGTTATCTGTTTCATACTCCTCGCTACCCATATCAGGTCTCCCAAACCCTTGTAAAAAACAAACATTAAACCACAAAGGAAAAACTTGTCCAAAACTTTGAAACCTTAATGGTAGTGCTAGCAACAGCTTGAGCTAAGGCTTAGTACCACTTATGTCGCTATGTGTTCTTGTGGTGTTGGGATCAACAATAGGGGTAAGTGAGATGATAGCTACGTGTTCAATAAATGGAACTGTTGTGAAAGAGGCACAGCTAAACATGCATCTCCTCAATCAGTCCAGTGTGCTCTACCTTCCAGTCTAGCAAGAACTCTGCTCTCTGAGGGAGGGGGTCTACTGTTTCCTCTTAATGAGGGCCTCAGTTCATACAGGTTATGTTGAGCTGTCAAGAAACCTGCTGGTAAAAGACATAGGTGGTCATTCTAACCCTGGCGGTAAAAACCGCCAGGGCGAATGACCGCAGTAGCACCGCCAACAGGCTGGCGGTGCACCGATGGGCATTCTGACCGCGGCAGTTCTGCCGCGGTCAGAAGCGGGAAACCGGCGGTCTCCCGCCGGTTTCCCGCTGCCCTGCAGAATCCCCCATGGCGGCGGAGCGCGCTCCGCCGCCATGGGGATTCTGACACCCCCTACCGCCATCCTGTTCCTGGCGGGTCTCCCGCCAGGAACAGGATGGCGGTAGGGGGTGCCGCGGGGCCCCTGGGGGCCCCTGCAGTGCCCATGCCATTGGCCCCAAAAAGAATTTCAGTGTCTGCCTAGCAGACACTGAAATTCGTGACGGGTGCTACTGCACCCGTCGCACTCCAGCAACTCCGCCGGCTCCATTCGGAGCCGGCTTCATCGTTGCTGGGTCTTTCCCGCTGTGCTGGCGGGCGGCCTTTTGGCGGTCGCCCGCCAGCACAGCGGGAAAGCCAGAATGGCCGCCGCGGTCTTGTGACCGCGGTGCGGTCATTTGGCGGTAACCGCATGGCGGGCGGCAACCGCCGCCCGCCGCGGTTATAATCAGGCCCATAGGCTCCCCCTCCCTTGTCAGTGTTTTTTATATGCTCTGGGGGTTTTCTGAGATAACCGTGTTCCTGATCTTGAGGAACTAGGTACTTCTTCTGACCTTGTCTCCGGAGTTCCCCATCACCACTCTCCCCTGAGTGGAGGATGCCAAGCAGTGTCATTGCCTTTGATAGGTCAGTAACTTGATATGTCTTATTGTGTAACTCAAAGGCCAGGCCAAAGCAAAGGTCCATCTATACCGGACATGTTCTTCCCTTAATTTGTCTGTTATCGTCTTAAATTGTTGTCTCCAGGCTAGCGTGGCTGGAGCTAAATCTTGAAAAAGGACACATGATTCTCCCTGGAACATGACTTTGTCTGTCTTTCTCGCCACCTGAAGGATGGCTTCCTTGAACTTGAAGGAGTGTACCTTCACTAGAACATCTTGTGGCCATTGTTCATTATTTGAGACCCTAATGCCCACCCTGTGGACTCTGTCTATTTTTATCTTCAGCTGTGTCTTGCCCATTATCTCTTGGAACAGGCCCATTATGAAAGCTTCGAGATTAGGTCCTTCCGCCTCCTCCGACAGATTTTGTATCTTGAGATTGTCATGCCACATCCTGCTTTCCATGTCTTTTTGCTTAAGTATGGCAGTCTGAAGTTGCTGCTGGAGAGATTGTGTTATTTCAGTAAATTGACTGAAATGGACTTCCAGCTCCCCAGCGCCCCAGCGCCCATGCGTCCAGTATCCTAGTGCCCATGGAGTCCACATATTGCCACAGCATGGAAAGTTTACCATTAGATCTGCTCACAGTGTTTCCAAGGAAGAAGTCATGCTCGCCTTCAATTCTTCTCTTAGTTCCTTTTTAAAGTCTCTCAGTGAGGGCCATTCTGGCAGTCTCAGATGGGGCTGTTTCCACTTTGATGGGGCAAAGTAAATGGAAACCCTGTTGGTATGTTGTTTTTTGGTTGGCATGTGTACCAATAGTAGTTTCTGATAACCCACCTGGAGTCTGCCTTTGCACTTTCAGTAGCGGTGTCAGCTCTTTTCACCATTGATGATGAATAGGGAATATTCTGTGGCCCGAGGCAGAGCGTTATGAACAGCGCCCCTTAATCTATGCCCCATTCCTCCCTTGCCATGTACACTTCACATTCCCAGCCTGTCAAACGACAGTCATCTCTCCTTTCGCCTCAAGATAGGGACCTCTGCTTATCTCTTAATACAGGCTGTTATTTCGAGATGTTAAGGCACTCCCTAGCTTAAACACAGGGGGCCAACTTGTTCTTGCTGTGAGATGGCAGAGACTCTTTGGGTGGCTCGCATGCCCTCTCCTCAAACCTCAGTGTCTCTCCTTCTGGAGCCATGCGTCCTGGGCTCTCCAGTTTCAGCCACCATCTTAAGGTCAGGCATTCGTGCCTGACTCTCCACTCCCTGGGGTTAGGCCACCACCGATGCCTCCTCCAATGATGCTCTTATGCTTTTAGGGTATTTTATATTCATGTCGGTGGACAGCAATTGCCCCTGTCAGCCATAAGGCACCCAGCACTCCGTTCTGGACGGTGCTGCACTCCGGTGCCAGCCTTCTCCTTCAACATTATCTTCCCACTTGCCATCATCCAATTTACTGCTTGGAGCCTGACCGATTCTGCTCGCCGCCAAGGGCCTACTCGGTCATGATCATGTCTCACCCCACAGATCAACACACCTCTCTCATTCGCCAGCTTCAGCGGTGTGAGCTCCGTCTCCTGTTTTCAGAATGGCCTTAGCTGCAGGAGGCGATCCGGGCTGTGCTCTTTTTCGGAGCTCCTCCTTCTGAATCAGTGGGGGCTCACCTGTCACCCCTAAATCTCAAGCTTCCCCCTTTGATGTCTCTGCCCCACAGAGCATCTTCTTTTGGCCGTGGGCAACAGTGGAGCCAATGGGATTCAGAACCTTTCGGCCATCCTGGCAAGCCCCGCCTTTCAAAAAAACAAAAAACGCTTTTCCTATAGCAACTAGGTCCTAACTATAGCTACCTAGTGGCGTCTGCCACTAAGTTTTATATATATATATATATATATATATACACACTTAGTATGTGACAGTATTGCATAGAATATAACTCCCTGGCCGATTTTAGATTATCAAAGATTTGTGTCCATTCATTTATATAGCTTCTCCAAGCCACTTACTTATCTCATTTGTCCACTTATCCCTTCATGCAAGATAAAAGCCTAGATAGTTATAGTTTCTATAAGAAAAACATTTTTTTTGCCAATAACTGAGTTGCCATTTGAAGAATCTTCACAACATTTTCAAAATTAGTATGATATGTTGGTTCCTTTTATTCTGTCTGGTAATTTCTCAATACTACTGTATTTTGAGTCAGGCACCTGATAATCTCAGACTCACAAACTCATTATTTGCCAGCTCTCTCAAAGAAGCTCTAGCATCTAGCTTGTACTATCCACACCAAAGAGGGTCTTGTCACATGTTGTTCTGTAATTAGCATTCATTAGAACTCTCACTAGTGTCCTGGAAAATCCTTCCTTGCATGCCATGACAACTGTATTCAGGCAGAATGACTGCATATACGATTTTAATGATTTCAGGTCTATGTGGAGTTCAGGGAGTTCTGTTACGCGATACTCCGCAAAGTGCTGAAAAAACTCCTCCGTGCTACTCAGAGTTCCTTGGGACGCTGAGTTTAGGTATGTTGTGCTGTTCACGTTGACTTTCAGCACCAGGAGTTTCTCCTGTGATAGACAATCAGTGAAAATGGCACCACTCAGAGCACCAGAGGGTGCTAGCTTCTTTCTGTCACTCCAGTAGTTTTTCTACTCCAGCAGCAGCTTCCTCAACACGAGCAGCACCTTTCTCAATGCAAGCAGTATTGACCTGCTGCGACCGCCCCCGTTTAGAGATCTCTCCTGTGGATGCCAACTTAGAGATTTCTCTTGCTCGCCAACTTAACGTTGGCAAGCCGCCCGAGAGAAAAAACTCAGCTCCACCTCACTTCCCTGAGCTTTTCAGATCTCCGCGCAGAGTGGGGAAAACTCCATGAACTCCACCAGTGGAGCAGAATTCTTCATCCACCCCTAAATGATATTACACTTGTAGTGTGTTTTTGTTTACCCTTAGCTTCTTTTCACCAATGAAAAATTTGAGAGGTTTTGTGGTCTTTTAGCATTTGCCCAGTTTTCTTTGGAAGCATGGGGATTTGCATTCGCTCTTCAAAAGTACGAGTGAGTCCTTACTGGCTGGTCTCTTTTTTTGGATGGAAAACAGATGTTGATGCTAATAGGTGATGAATGTATATATGCCTCTTCTGGATCGTTAGCTTTTCTGTGAAGAAAGCAATTGACTTGAAAGCTACCCAAAATTTGCATCCGGCATGTTAACAACATGGGAGAAATTCTTGAGGCTTATTAACAACGGCACTAAGGCCCTCAATATGAGTGTGGCAGTCTTATGACTGCCACACTGTCAGTGACAGTCTGGACCGATGCCTATGTGGCGGTCCGGATGTCACATAATAACCCTGATGGTCCCAATGCCAGCTCCGCCATGATATTACATCCTGGTGGTCTGGCAGTGGTGGAGAACCTAATCCACTAGGGCAGAGATGCCCTTTGGATTTGAACCCTGTTCTCCTCCAGTCTTTTCACAGCAGTAAGACACAGCTGGCAGAGAAGAGGCTCAGGGGGGCTTCTGCACTGCCCATGCTTTGCAGACGGTGAACATTGCGAGGATGCTGGTGCACCCGGCTGGCTGAAGCATTGCCACCAGCTCGATTGCTGTAGCCTGTTTCCCACTATGCCTGTGGGCGGAAACCTAGCAGAAAACTCTTAAGGACTCCGGCAAGGAGGTCGCCGCATAGGTGATGGCCGCCCTGTTGGGAGTTTGGTGGACGGAGTTTTCCATTCGCCAAACTGTTAATGAGGCCCTAAGATTTTGTCTGACTGAAACAAATATTTCAAACTGAGAATTTGTTGAAGAATTAAACCTTTAATACTTAAAATGAAAGGTATATGAATATTTGGATGTCACTCAAGTACTACACCTTTCCTGAATTAAAAATCAAAATACATCCAGCGCCCTCAGCCATTATTCTTAGTGAATGGCTCTTAAAAAACATCTAAATTTAATAAAAATAACAAATATAGGGGCAGATTTATGAAAAACAGTGCTGCCCTTTTCTTGCGCCCATTAGCGCACCCCCTTACACCACCACATGTGCACCGTACCATGGCGATAGTTAGGAAACTAAGGTCAGAATTTTTAACTCTAGTTCACCACTTTGCAGGATTAGTGTCAAACATTTTGGAAGCTAATCCTGCAAAACAACCAAAGATCCATTGAAACTAATGGGAGCCTCCTTTTAGTGCCTCATCTGAGCATTAAAAGTGCCAAAAAAATGATGCAAAGAAATCTCTTAGTTTTCTTTGCACCATTTTTTCGGTCCCCCTGATGGTGGAACTCCCCTTTGCATACATTACGTCTAATGCAGGCATAATGTGGCGCAAAGGGTTTCAAAGTGGCTCAATGCATGCATTGTATTACTTTGTAAATTTGTTGTGGTGATTTTGGCCTCGTTTAGCCACATTAGCATAAAAGAAAATGCTAATGTAGCACAGTGAGGCACTGGGGGCCCTTAAATCTGCCCCACAGTTCCTTACACATGGAGCTCTGATTTTGCTCTGCTGGTAAGAATAAGTGACTATGCAATGTGATTATCATGATTGGTTGTCAGATTTGTTTTGCAATTTCTTGAAAACCTTGGCCCAAATTAATCAAATGATTGTGTTGCCCTTGTGTCACACAGCATGACTGAAGGTCAACACATTCCTTATGCCAGATTTACCAGGCCACGCAAAGCAACCTTGGGCCATATTTATGCGCCCCTTGCACCACCTGAGCATCACTTTTTGTGATGCTCTGGCACTGCAAAGTATAAAATGTTATCTATGAGGCCACACACAGCCATGTTGCATGGCTTTGAATAGCCTCATAGATATGTTAGCAAATATGCATTCCTGCCCTCTCCATTTGATGCAGCGGAGCAAGTTGTCATGATAATTCTGCCCCCTTATATTTACATTTCAGGTTGATGCAACAAAAATATTTCACTCTTGTTATGATGCCTGCTGTGAAATTTCTGCTGTTATGTGCTGCCAGTGAAACACCATCAGGAGACTTGATTGAGTTGAAAATGCCTTGCATCCCTTGCACACATTCATTTCACAGTTCCCCAATACAAAAAATAGGAGGAAAAAATAAAAAATAATAGAAATAAGGTGAGATTTCACACAAACAAATTTTTGCGTGAAATTTGCATACATTTAAAAATATATAGGATTTTAAAAAGAATTATTTAACGGATTGTAGTATCTCCATTTGGTTTGTGTTTTGACTTGTTTTGCAATGTATTTTTTCACATATTTTAATGTTTATTTTTTAAAGACTTAGGGCCTCATTACGACATTGGCAGTCCTAAGACCACCAATGCGTGGTGGAGGTCGGACTGCCGCACTCCAGGCAGTACAACCGCCACATTACGACCCTGTTGGTCTGACAGCCATGGTTCCAGGCGGTCAGACTTGTGGTCAGCAATGGCAGCCCTGAGTTCAGCACCTTTGCACCTAGCACAAGTCCAGTTTTTGTCAGCCTTTTTATGGTAGGGACACTACCATGAAAAGGCTGGCAGAAACACAGTGCAGGAGGCCACACGGGGCCCTTGCACTGCCCATGACCACGACCCTTGCCCAGTACTCTCGGAATGTGCACTCATTGCTTAGCAGACAGTGTTCATTCTAAGGGTGCTGTAGTGATATGGTATTGGCCTCTGCACCATTAAGGGGGCTGAGACCAATTCCATAGCACTGTTCCCGCCGGGCTGACCATCGGGGACACTGTAATACAACCTTGAGTTTGGACGTCGGTCCTCTGAGTGCCAAACTCATGAGGAGCTCCTTTGTCTGTATGTTTGTGCATCTTAAAGGGGTTATTTGGGTTAGGCAGTTATCTTGGATTTTTCTTTTTTTCTTTTCAGAAGAAAAAAAATACTTATTAGATGTACAAAACATTCGCTATATAATTTCCCTATGCATGTCATTGCTAAATGTGGCACAATTGTCCAGTCCTAAACAGTTTGGTATAAGACATTTTGGCATTGCACAAAAGGGTCTACTTAGTGTAACATGATGAAGTAGAATTACTGGAGAAATTTAGAGGTGTTCTGGGCAGACTGAAGCGTACATCAACAGAAATCAAGTTTCAAAATGCAACAACAAATAAAATATTTTGCCTATATTTTTGAGCAGTTGCATGCCACTATTTCTCCCACTACAATTTCGAAATCTATAATTTCAGGGTTTATGCTTTAGTTTACTATTGCCATAATTTTAGTCTGTTAAGTGTGTTTACCAGTATTTATAATTTTGCGTTACAAATTTGATAACAATTAATATTTATTCTTAAAAGGTTTAGGTGAAAAAAAAACAATTTTTTTTATATATGTATATTCTTCAATTTTGTCCCATTTACTTTATATCTATATATTTCTATTCGTATACATTTTTAATGTTATCTAAGTAAATATATATATATATACACACACAAATATATACATTTAAAAAAAAATATATATATATATACAGGGAGTGCAGAATTATTAGGCAAATGAGTATTTTGACCACATCATCCTCTTTATGCATGTTGTCTTACTCCAAGCTGTATAGGCTCGAAAGCCTACTACCAATTAAGCATATTAGGTGATGTGCATCTCTGTAATGAGAAGGGGTGTGGTCTAATGACATCAACACCCTATATCAGGTGTGCATAATTATTAGGCAACTTCCTTTCCTTTGGCAAAATGGGTCAAAAGAAGGACTTGACAGGCTCCGAAAAGTCAAAAATAGTGAGATATCTTGCAGAGGGATGCAGCACTCTTAAAATTGCAAAGCTTCTGAAGCGTGATCATCGAACAATCAAGCGTTTCATTCAAAATAGTCAACAGGGTCGCAAGAAGCGTGTGGAAAAACCAAGGCGCAAAATAACTGCCCATGAACTGAGAAAAGTCAAGCGTGCAGCTGCCACGATGCCACTTGCCACCAGTTTGGCCATATTTCAGAGCTGCAACATCACTGGAGTGCCCAAAAGCACAAGGTGTGCAATACTCAGAGACATGGCCAAGGTAAGAAAGGCTGAAAGACGACCACCACTGAACAAGACACACAAGCTGAAACGTCAAGACTGGGCCAATAAATATCTCAAGACTGATTTTTCTAAGGTTTTATGGACTGATGAAATGAGAGTGAGTCTTGATGGGCCAGATGGATGGGCCCGTGGCTGGATTGGTAAAGGGCAGAGAGCTCCAGTCCGACTCAGACGCCAGCAAGGTGGAGGTGGAGTACTGGTTTGGGCTGGTATCATCAAAGATGAGCTTGTGGGGCCTTTTCGGGTTGAGGATGGAGTCAAGCTCAACTCCCAGTCCTACTGCCAGTTCCTGGAAGACACCTTCTTCAAGCACTGGTACAGGAAGAAGTCTGCATCCTTCAAGAAAAACATGATTTTCATGCAGGACAATGCTCCATCACACGCGTCCAAGTACTCCACAGCGTGGCTGGCAAGAAAGGGTATAAAAGAAGGAAATCTAATGACATGGCCTCCTTGTTCACCTGATCTGAACCCCATTGAGAACCTGTGGTCCATCATCAAATGTGAGATTTACAAGGAGGGAAAACAGTACACCTCTCTGAACAGTGTCTGGGAGGCTGTGGTTGCTACTGCACGCAATGTTGATGGTGAACAGATCAAAACACTGACAGAATCCATGGATGGCAGGCTTTTGAGTGTCCTTGCAAAGAAAGGTGGCTATATTGGTCACTGATTTGTTTTTGTTTTGTTTTTGAATGTCAGAAATGTATATTTGTGAATGTTGAGATGTTATATTGGTTTCAATGGTAATAATAAATAATTGAAATGGGTATATATTTTTTTTTTGTTAAGTTGCCTAATAATTATGCACAGTAATAGTCACCTGCACACACAGATATCCCCCTAACATAGCTAAAACTAAAAACAAACTAAAAACTACTTCCAAAAATATTCAGCTTTGATATTAATGAGTTTTTTGGGTTCATTGAGAACATGGTTGTTGTTCAATAATGAAATTAATCCTCAAAAATACAACTTGCCTAATAATTCTGCACTCCCTGTATATATATATATATATACACACACACACATAGATAGACAGGCAGATAGATAGATAAACCCTTGAAAACTAAAGTATAATTTCTGAATTACTTTATGTAGCTAAACTCTTCAAGAAATCCGTGTACACCCAGTTATCAGAGGTCATAGAAACCAACCACTTGCTGTGCGTTGGATGCAATATAGTTTTCGTTGACACTGAGACACCAAGTGTGTGGTGATTGCAACGCTGGACGAGCCGTACTGTTGTGCCTATCAGGGATTTGTAATAATCTTGATTGTATTGGATGTGTTCATGGCCCTGTACACCAACAAGCACTAGATTCTGATATCTTTCTAGACTGGATGATCTTAGTGACGGGGAAAATGGCTGAAATGGTACAAATGTGTCTTGAAGGATAGAACTCACCTCTAAATAATTACTAATTGGGCCCTTTGCTCGCTGTGCCACAGTTATGAAGCTTCATCTTTATGATATGGCCCAACAAGTTTAAAAAAGGGATGGCCTGTGTTCCTTTGTGAAGGAAAGATCAAACTAAGGCCCTCATTACAACCCTGGCGGTCGGTGTTAATGCGGCGGTAATACCGCAAACAGGCAGGCGAAAAAAAAAAAAGGGATTACGGCCGTGGCGGAAACCGCCAACATAGACAGCCACTTTAACGCTCCGACCGCCATGGCGGTACAAACAAACATCACAGCGGTAACCGCCAACAGACAGGCGGAAGACAATGTACTGCCCACCCTATCACAAGATGCCTATCCGCCACCTTTTCCGGGGCGGAACCAATGCGAACAAAAACACGGCAGAAACAGTACACAGAAGGGAAAACACTCACCTCTCCACACCCCACGAGGAACCAGGACGCCATGGAGCCCGAATTGCAGATACTGCCTATGCTCGTCTTCCTTCTCTTCTATCAGGAGCACCAACGACGGCGGCTACGACCACGGTGAGTACTGCACCTACAACACAGGGGAGGGGGGAGGGAAAAGAGAGTGACACACACGCGCAACACCCCCACCCCCAAACACAACACCATACACACAAATACATGCAGCAACAGTACACATACACCCCCCCACCCCGTGGGGGAACGCAAGGACAAAAGGAATTGATTTCAACAAATGTAATCATGTGAAATCCCATTATCAAAGTTCAAAATCCAGTAAACACAATTATGTACACCAACTACACAAGTCCGGATAGTGCACCAATCATTGTCCATGGACCACTGGGCCCAAAATGCATGGGCGAAGCCCACACATGATACCTGACTGGAAACAGAGAGAACACTGCTGGGACATCAGATCGAAATGAAACCGGCACCTCAGGGGGAGGGGAGGGGGGCACCTCAGCTAGATGAACACACAACACCACTGCTTCACGAGGGGGCTCCATGCCCATTGATGTTTCCTGGGGAGTGCAAAGCCACAGTCTCTCAAGTCTCTCAAGTGGGTGGGTTTCCCACTGCTTTATCCTAGGGAGTGCAAAGCCACAGTCCCTCAAGTCTCTCAAGTGGGTGGGTTGCCCACTCCATTTTCCTGGGGAGTGCAATGCCACAGTCTCTCAAGTCTTTCAAGTGGGTGGATTGCCCACTGCTTTATACTGGGGAGTGCAAAGCCACAGTCTCTCAAGTCTCTCCAGTGGGTGGTTTGCCCACTGCTTTATCCTGGGGAGTGCAAAGTCACAGTCTCTCAAGTCTCTCCAGTGGGTGGGTTGCCCACTGCTTTGTCCTGGGGAGTGCAAAGCCACAGTCTCTCAAGTGGATGCCTTTCTCCACTGGTTCTGGAGGGGGCTTTGTTCCCAAAGTGCTTCATTCTGCCAAGGACTAAGGTAGTGGATGTGAATCTCCACTGGTTCTGGAGGGGGCTTTGTGCCCAGAGTGCTTCATCCTGCCAAGGACTGAGGTAGTGGATGTGAATCTGCACTGGTTCTGGAGGGGGCTTTGTACCCAGAGTGCTTCATCCTGCCAAGGACTGAGGTAGTGGATGTGAATCTCCACTGGTTCTGGAAGGGGCTTTATACCCAGAGTGCTTCATCCTGCCAAGGACTGAGGTAGTGGATGTGAATCTCCACTGGTTCTGGGGGGGGCTTTGTGCCCAGAGTGCTTCATCCTGCCAAGGACTGAGGTAGTGGATGTATCTCTCCACTGGTTGTGGAAGAGGCCTGGTGCCCAGACTGCTCCATGTGCAGTGTGGCCGGTACAATTCCCTCATCTGGGTGTGTGTGCCACGAGATTGCGAGGTAACAGGTCGTGCCATGGAGGCAACGACATAGCCCACACTGCTGCGGCTTCGCATTCCACCTGCAGGTGACAACAGTGATGACAGTAATGCTTCATGGAAGCTGTCGCGGGGCCACTGGCGGTGCTTGCGGCGGTGTCTGTCGTGGCGGTGCTTGCGGCGGTGTCTGTCGTGGCGGAGCTGGCTGCGGGGTCTGTGGCGGCGGTGCTGGCTGTGGGGTCTGTGGCGGCGGTACTGGCTGCGGGGTCTGTGGCGGCGGTGCTGGCTGCGGGGTCTGTGGCGGCGGTGCTGGCTGCAGGGTCTGTGGCGGCGGGCCATGTGTCAGCACCTGCTGAGGGAGAAAGCAGGATGTCTCCTGCAGCCTCAGATGGCTGCCCACCGGGGAAGAGGCTGGGGACTGTCACAGTGGCTGTAGACGTGCCGGAGGCGGTGCAGGTGACGGTGCAGGTGGCAGTGTTCGCCGCCGTGCAGGTTGGCGTGGACGTGGACAGAAGGTGTGACACTGTCCCTCAGTCTGTGCCACCATGCCCTCTCCTGACCTGACCTTCAGTTTTTGGCCCTTCCCCACCTTTGATGGTGGCGCAGTTGTCTTGCCACTATCCCCTTTCATTTTCACTGACCCGTTGTTGGCTGGTGTTTTCGGCTTCTCCCTCTGGGATGTGAGCACCTTTTTCACCTTGGCAGGTGGCTGAATGTCCTTGCCCTCACTACGAAGCACACTGGCAGCCCTGATGGATGGCACACTCCATGACCCCGCAGTTGCTGGCACCACTGTGCCTGGGGATGTGGTGGCTGAGGTGCTGGGCTGGGACCTGGAAAGCCCTGCCCTAGGGGAAGGATGGGGGAGAGGTGAAGGGAAGAGGTCAAGGTTTGCCAGGAAAAGTTTTTTAGACACACTGGGACGGGTAGATGGAGGGGGTTTCGGAGTGGAGGAAGAGGTAGTGGTTGTAGGAGGTGTACGTCTGCTGAATTTGGGAGAAGGTACATGGGTTGGAGGCTGTTGTGAGGTAGATGGCTGTTGGGTGGGTGTGTGCCTGCGTTTGTGTACTTTGGGAGGAGGGCTCACAGGCACACTGGGAGAGGACACCCTTGGCACGACAATCAAAACACTTCAGGACACACAAAGAAAGCGCCCTTGGCACGACAATCAAGCGCTTTAGGCCACACGAGTAAAGCGCCCTTGGCACGACGATCAAATCGCTTCAGACAAAACGAGTAAAGTGTCCCTTGACACAACGAGCAAAGCGATTCAGGCAAAACAAGTAGAAGCGCCCCTGGCATAATGAGTAAAGCGCTTCATGCATGACAATCAAAGTGCTTCGAGTTCAATTAGTAAAACTTGTCAGGCCTCAGTTGCAAATGTGAAAGCGCTTGAGAAAAGCAAGCTGTAGTTTCATTGTTTTTTGGGAAGTACAATATGTGGGATACATATTTAAATCTTTGTGCATTTCTAGGCTGAGATCAAACGTTTATGTTATGAAAGCATAATTGTTACATGGTTAATATTCAGAGTATGATCATAGTCCAAAGCTCTTGCCGTCTTTAGGTACAGAGATTGCAGTTTGTTCTTGTTCCATGATTCAAAGAAGGGGCTACGCCCAGTTCACAAAGGGTCTCAATCAGATATCACGGAGACGCCTTTGTTCCAGAGTCTATTGGTGAGTTTAAACTGTTATGAAAGAGTATATGCATATTTGTCCTAACCATTTTCTTTTCAGATCTCTCTCCCTGCAGTTCCCTACCCTAATTCCCTTCCCCGCCTGGCTTCATCACTACTCTGCGCTCTGATAGCTTTCTGAGTTGGTGACGCCGGGAGGTGGGCCTTTTGGTCAGCAGCGCGCAGATCCTGAGGAAAGGGCACTATGACATGTGGCCTGGGATCCCTGTACAGGTGGGCACACTGCTGATTGATGTGTCCTGGGGAGGTGTGGGTACGCTGGGTGTGTGCTGTGTTGTTGGTTCCTGATGAGGGAGGCTCTGTGATGGTCTGTGAACGGGCTTCGGCAACCAGCTGTCCAGTGGTCCCTGATGAAAACGGTAGATTGTCCAGATCCAGAAGTCCAGAGTTACTGTCATCACTGTGGGCCTCTTCTGTTGGGGGACTGGATAGTGGTGGCACCTCTTCTCCAGTGACATTGGAAGGGGTACCTGTGGGGATGTAAATGATGTATTATGCTTGAAGTGTCTGACATTTGCATTTCTGTAGCTTCCCCTCTATGGTTGTTGTCCCCCTGCCAGCTTTTGCTTGTGTATGTTGGTGCATTGTGGTTATGTTAGTTTCCCTATGCTGTGCATGCTTTAGTGATGAGTATCCATGCAGGGCTGGGAGGGGTGTCCATGCATTGGTACAGCATGCAGGGCCTGGCATTGGGATTATTGAGATGTGATGGTGAAGTGTGTGGAATGTGGTGGAGTGCTGGGAGTGAGGGTGAGGGTGTGTGATGGCATGTAGGTATGTGGGGTGATAATTGTTAAAAATGGACTTACCAGTGTCCAGTCCTCCGCCAACCCCGGCGAGTCCCTCAGGATGCAGTATTGCTAGTACCTGCTCCTCCCATGCTGTGAGTTCGATCCACCTCTTCCTGGTGTCGTCCCTTGTTCTGGGGTGCTGTCCCACGGCGTTGACCCTGTCCACGATTCTCCACCATAGATGCATCTTCCTTGCTATTAACATCTGCTGCACCTGTGCTCCAAAGAGCTGTGGCTCTACCCTGACGATTTCCTCCATCATGACCTCCTCAGCGAAACAGGGGTGCCTTTGTGGTGGGATGGTTGTTTTGTGATGTGTGTTGGTGAGGGTGTGTTGGGTAATGCAGAGGGGTGTGTGATGTGGAGTGCATGAGGTGTGTATGGGTGTCAGTGGTGTGTGTGTCCAGTTGTCTCTGTGCTCTTCTTCTTAGTCTCGTGGTGGCAATAGTTGTTGGTAAAGGGTTGTGGGTAATTTGGGTGTGTGTTTTATATTGGTGTGGGTGTGTGGGAGTGGTGCGTGTATGGTTGTCAGGTGTGTTTTTTTGTATTGACCAATGTAGTGTTTTGTCAGTGGGTGTCCATTCTGAGCGCAGCGGTATGTATAGCTAATGGTTTACCGCCGTTGAATGTCCTCCATGGTGATTCGCGGTTCATAATGTGATGGGTGTTGTTCTGTTGGTGTAACAGTGTGGGTTTTGGGACCGCCAGTTTATCACTGACCTTTGGTCTGGCGGATTTGTGTGGGTGGCTGTATTCTGTCAGATTGGTGTGTGTGTGTCAGAATATGGTGAACAGATATTCGCCAGTGCGGCAGTAAGTTGGCGGCCGTCAGTGTGGCAGTAAGCTGCATTTATCATCAATGTCATAAAGAGGGCCATAGTGTGCAGAGTCCAGGGGTTCCCCAAGAGGTTTGACAGAGGCAATAATAGATAATACCAATGCTCTATTTGTGGTGGTGTGGTCGAGCAATTAGGCTTATCAGGGGGTAGTGTTAAGCATTTGTTGTACACACACAAGCAATAAGTGAAAAAACACACTCAGGCCCTCATTATGAACTTGGCAGCAATCACCTCCTGCCACCGTAGAGACGGTGAACAGAAAACCGCCAGTGGCGCTAGACTGGAAACTGTCAAATTATGATGCCAAAAAGTCAAACCTCCAAAAACCTGCAACCTCCACCCACCACCAGGGCCCACAACGGCGGAAGGGCAGTACACCCCACTCCACCACTGCCATGCAGACAAATTCTCCGCCCACCAACTAATAAAGCACAATTCAGCGGGCGGATAGTGAAATGCGAATGACCATTGGCGGTGCAGTTCGCCACTGCCAGCAATGGGACCCACCAACATCAAATGCACACATTGGCAACTTTGAAACCTACACACCGGACACACATCTGCAACACAATAACACATACATACACACCTCACAATCCTTTGCATCGCCAATAGCACTACTAAGATTGACAACACAACATGCATACACTGAACACAACGTAACACAAGTCACATGCACAAATACTCCACCAAAACACATACAAACCCCCGAACACCTTTATAAGCCACACACACAACCACACACAGCACCCTCACCAATACACCCACAACACACTAACCACAACACACACCATGGCACCCCCTAAGAACCTCCACTTCACAGATAGGGAGCTAAGGACCATGGTGGACAAAATGCTCAGGATCGAGCCACAACTATTGGGGGCACAGGTGCAGCAGACACCCATGGCCAGGAAGGTGGAGCTATGGCAGAAGAATTGCAACAAGATCAACGCAGTGGGAAACCATCCATGCACAAGGGCTGACATCCGGAAGAGCTGGAACAACCTGCACGGGAAGGATCGGTCAACGGCATCCAGGCACAACTTCGGCGTACAAAAGACTGGTGGCAGTCCCCGACCTACACCCCCGAATATACAGAATGGGAGGAGAAGGTCCTGGCTATCGTGCACTAGGAGGGCCTCACTGGACTCAGAGGAGGACTGGACTCAGGTAAGTCAAATACAATACCCTAACAGTCACCCCACCTATAATGCATGCATCACCACACCCCTCTCACTCCCACCAGGACCCCATCCCCAGCCAGTCCACAACACCTACATCCAACTACCCTGCAGCTTACTATCCCACAAACAGACCTCCATCCTGCCCCCTGTGCACAGTAACCTACCCCTGCATGGATTCCCAGTGGCACTACAGCATCCACAATGCACCTCCACCCCCCACATAAAATGCAAAGATATGTACACGAAGGGACCTTGCATGCCACAACAGGAGAATATAAGCACAAATAGGGAAGAGCTGTGCACCAATTACCAAAAAGGTACCTGACACCCACATGTCCATTCCCCCCCCACAGATACCACCACCCATGCCACCCAGACGGAAACGCCAAGGAGTGCCAGCACCCCACACGAAGACAGAGGGCCCCACTCAGGAGAGTGCAGAGTGATGTATGGAAATTAAGGCATACCCTGGCCCATCACACAGTCCTGGACTCTCACCCTCCAGCAGCCCCACCCAGGATACCACTGAAATCCCTACCACCCAGCCACTATCACCAGTCTGGCCAAATGACCCCACGCCAGTGTCTCCCAGCCCAGACTGGAGGCCCACTTGTACAGAGGCCACAGTCTCCACCCACAAACAGGTAGGATGATGAAGGGCCCAGTGCAAGTGAGACTGCCAGACCTGGCAGGGGACACAGGCACAGGGAGGGGCCTAGGGCCAGTGTGAGAAAGTAGCCTTTTTCTAGCATGGTTACCCCCACTTATGGCCTGTTTGTGAGTGTGTGTCAGTGTGTTTTTACTGTTGTCACTGGGATCATGCTAGCCAGGGCACCAGTGCTCATAGTGAAAACCCTATTTGTCAGTGTGTTTTGCCTGTCTCACTGGGATCCTGCTAGCCAGGACCCCAGTGCTCATAGTTTGTGGCCTAATGTGTGTGTTGTCAGTACTGCTTAACTGTGTCACTGAGGCTCTGCTAACCAGAACCTCAGTGCTTATGCTCGCTCTACTTACCAAATTAGTCACTATAGTTTAGTGACTTCATATTCCAATTCCAATTGGCACACTGGACCCCCATTATACGTCCCTAGTATATGGTACCTAGGTACCCAGGGCATTGGGGTTCCAGGACATCCATATGGACTGCAGCAATTATTTTGCCACCCATAGGGAACTCAGACAAACCCTTGCAAAGGCCTTCCATTGCAGCCTGCTTGAAATAACGCACACATTATTTCACAGTCATTTTCACTGCACTTAAGTGACTTGTAAGTCACCTATATGTCTAACCTTCACTAGCTGAAGGTTAGGTGCAAAGGTACTAAGTGTGAGGGCACCCTTGCACCAGCAAAGGTGCCCGACATAGTTCAGGGCCATTTCCCGTGGCTTTGTGAGTGCGGGGACGCCATTACAGACGTGTACTACATATAGGTCAATACCTATATGTAGCTTCACAATGGTAACTCTGAATATGGCCATGTCACATGTCTAAGATCATGGAATTGTCCCCCCATTCCAAATCTGGTATTGGGGAGCCAATTCCATGCATCCTGGGGGCTCCACTATGGACACCCAGTACTGCCAAACCAGCTCTTTGAGGCTTGCACTGCAGCTACAGCTGCTGCCACCTCACAGACAGGGTTCTGCCCTCCTGGGGTCTGGACAGCCCAGTCCCAGGAAGACAGAACAAAGCATTTCCTCTGAGGACAGGGTGTTACACCCTCGCCCTTTGGAAATAGGTGTTGCAGGCTAGGGAGGGGTAGCCTCCCGCAGCCTCTGGAACTGCTTTGAAGGGCACAGATGGTGCCCTCCTTGCATAAACCAGTCTACACCAGTTCAGGGAACCCTTCTCCCCTGCTCTGGCGGAAAACTGGACAAAGGAAAGGGGAGTGACCACTCCCCTGCCCATCACCACCCCAGGGGTGGTGCCCAGAGCTCCTCCAGTGCGTCCCAGACTTTAGACATCTTGCTTTGCAAGGTGTGGGGGCACTCTGGAGGGCTCTAAGTGGCCAGTGCCAGCAGATGACGTCAGAGACCCCTCCTGATAGGTCCATACCTGATAAGGAAGCCAATTCCCCTCTCAGGGCTATTTAGGGTCTCTCCTGTGGGTTCTCTTCAGATTCTCCTTGCAAGTTTCCTTCAGGAATCCTCTACAACAACTTCAGACTTTTCTGACCTCGGATCAACTGCAGCCTGCTTCAAGAAACGCTGTAACTGCAACTAAGTGTCTACAAGACACACTTTTCTTCAGCAACCTCAGCTCCAAGTCAGCAACTGCAACTGTTTCTATGGTGTGCACGCTCTGGGTACTCCCTATCTTCATCCTGAACCAGAAGAACTGAAGAAATCTCCCGTGGAGTGACGGAGTCACTCCCCTGCTCCAAGTAGGCACCTTCCAAGATGACGACCGGTACCCAGGGACTCCTCTCACAATGACGAGCGTGCTCTTAAGGACACAGAGGGTGGACATCATCAACATAGACTGTCCTGAGGTCCTGATGATGCAATTTGGAGGAGGTAAGGCCTTGCCTTCCCTGAGAACGATGGTACCCCTGTGTTTTGTGTCTTCCTCGCCTCCTGAAGCCTCTGTGCACTCTGTGCAAAATTCCTTCATGCACAGCCTTGCTAGGTCCCCAGCACTACACCCTGCGATGCTGGCAGCGTGGGACCTTCTTTTGTTGTGCTGCATCAACCGCATTTTGCACCTCCTTTGAACCCGGATCCTGTGGCTTCTGGGGTACTGGCAGGCATCCTGAGGGCTCTCTAAAGTTCTGAGAGCCTCCTCTTTCTCCTCACACAGAGTTGTGGCCCCCAGGTCCCCCCTGGGTCCATCCAGCGCCATTTTGATGAAAAATGCACTTTTGTCGTAAGCAAAGCTTGTTGGCGCCTTCCAACATGAAATCTCATCTACAACGATTGTCACGCCGTGGGACATCTTTTGCATTATGCAGATGCCTGTTGGCATCTTCCTAGGGTGCATTTCTGCAGTCTTCAACTTACATGGGACTCTTCTTTTGCACCCTCTTCCTGTTTGGCAGGGGCTCCTGTCCTTCCTGGAACTTCTTTTGACTTCTGAACTTTGTCTCCTTCCTTTACAGGTCTTCAGGTCCCATAATCCAGCAGTTGTTCTTTGCAGACTTGGTTGGCTTCTGCAAAATCCCAAAAGCGAGGTGTAGTGTATCCTAATTTAACTTGGAAACTTGCCATACTTTACTCCTGCTTTTCTGGGCTCTGGAGTGGAGTAATCTACTTACCTTTACTGTATTCTTACTCCCCCAGCAATTCTGCACACACTACACTTGTCTAGGAGGGAATTTGTGATTCACATTCTGCTTTCTTAGTATATGGTTTGTGTTGCCCCTAGACCTATTTTCCCCCATTGCATCGTATAGGATTCCCTACTGTTTTAATTGTTCTATGACTATTTACTTGTCTAATTTTGGTGGCTAGTGTATATATTGTGCATAATACTTACCTCTAGAAGGATTATTGTCTCTAAGATATTTTTGGTACTGTGTCACCCAAATAAATACCTTTATTTTTGAAGACACCGAGTATTGTCTTTACTTGTGTGTAAGTACTGTATAACTATAAGTGGTATTGTATGAGCTTTGCATGTCTCCTAGTTCAGCCTAAGCTGCTCTGCTATAGTTACCTCTATCAGCCTAAGCTGCTAGAACACTACTACATTCACTAACAAGGGATAACTGGACCTGCTGTAAGGTGTAAGTACCCAAGGTACCCACTACAAACCAGGCCAGCCTCCTACAGCCAGTGGGAGGACATCAGTGGCCCAGCGGGGTGGCCAAAGGATGGATGCAGCAGCCCAGGAGGTGATATCTGAGGTCCTGGGGGCATACCACCACACCCAGAACAGGATGTCCCAGATCCTGGCCACCTTGGAGCAGAATCAGAGGCTGCAGATAGCACACCACCAGGACGCCATGGAGCAATGGGAACAGATCAATGCTACCATGTCCACCATTGCAGGGGTGCTACAGCACCAGTACCACAGCAAGTCTGAGACCTCCACCCACCTGCAAGACCCTACCACAAGCCAGGACACTGCCCTGCTATCTACATCTGCAGCAGCTACTGCCAGAGGACACACAGGAAACCAGCACCCCTACCCCTGCAGCCCAGCTCCAGCCAAGCAAACGTGCCCTCAGACCCAGACATGCCACAGAAACACCAGCCAAGACCAAGCCAACCGCTAGGAAGTGACTGTGCCGTGAACTGTCTCCCTTGTGTGCCACTGTGCTCCTTGTTGACTTGCCACTGTATTCACACCATCTACCAATGGCCACATGGAACAAAACCCAGTGCTACCAACAGCTGAGCAAATGTACCTGAGTATGGAAATGCACCATGTTCCCCTTCCATAACACTGTCCCAGGAAATATGTATATGTTGTCACTTAATAAACACACCCATGCACTCAAATCATATGTCCCTCGTCAATATGAGATATCATTTGTGAGTGTGTATGCATTAGCCAGTCAATTTCATAATCACATCTTTATTGCAGGAGGGGATCCAACACGCTGTAGTGTCTGAAGTAAGTCACACTGTACCTAATTTTGGGTTACCTAGCACATGCCACTTCAGTCATCAGTTGACAGTGTCAATGAGTATAGACACCACATTACCAATTACATGAGTCAATATGAAATTATGCAGTGAAGACATCAGCATCATTGAACAGTACCTTAGTACCTTATAGTCACTGGAAGTATAGGCAGATCAGCTGGATCCTGGAGTTAAGATCTTCCCCCTCTTCCTCCTCACCATCACTCTCATCCCCTCTCTGAGGTTGATGGGCTGGTTGGACAGTACCCTCCTCTTCCAGAAGGGGAATAGCTTTCCTCACAGCCAAGCTGTGCGGCATGCAGCAGGCCACCACTATCTTATACACCTTCTCAGGGACATAGCACAGGGATCCCCCAGAGAGATGGAAACAATGAAATCTAGCCTTCAGGAGACCTACAGTGCGCTCAATCACCCTCCTAGTACCTCCATAGGCCTCATTATAATTCCTCTCTGCATCTGTTCTGGGATTCCTCACAGGTGTCAGGAGCGATTGCAATTTAGGGTAGCCAGAATCACCTGCAAAAGTGGGCAAAACAGGATCTTAAGAAACTGACTTTACATGCACATTGGTTGACTGTCAGTTATGTAGAGACCCAGGGGCATATTTATACTCCGTTTGCGCCGAATTAGCGTTGTTTTTTTCGACGCAAATTCGGCGCAAAACTAACGCCATATTTATACTTTGGCGTTAGACGCGTCTAGCGCCAAAGTATGAGGAATGAGCGTCATTTTTTTGCGTGAACGCCTTCCTTGCGTTAATGAGATGCAAGGTAGGCGTTCCCGTCTAAAAAAATGACTGCGACGCAAATGCGTCGTATTTATACTCCCGGGCAAAAATCACGCCCGGGAGTGGGCGGGGCAAAAAACCCCGCATTTGCGCCTCTTTTTAACGCCTGGGTCAGGGCAGGCGTTAAGGGACCTGTGGGCTCAAAATGAGCCCACAGCTGCCCTCCCATGCCCCCATGGACCCCCCCTGCCACCCTTGCCCACCCCAGGAGGACACCCAAGGATGGAGGGACCCATCCCAGGGACATTCAGGTAAGTTCAGGTAAGTATAATTATTTTTTTTTTTAATATTTTTTTGGGGCATAAGGGGGCCTGATTTGTGCCCCCCTACATGCCACAATGCCCAATGACCATGCCCAGGGGACATAAGTCCCCTGGGCATGGCCATTGGGCAAGGGGGCATGACTCCTGTCTTTACTAAGACAGGAGTCATGTAAATGGCGTCTGGGCGTCGTTAAAAATGGCGCAAATCGGGTGGAGGCGTTTTTTTTGCCTCAACCTGACTTGCCCCATTTTAAGACGCCCTAACGCCATTTTTCCCAACACCGGCGCTGCCTGGTGTACGTGGTTTTTTTCCATGCACACCAGGCAGCGCCGGTCTGCTAGCGCCGGCTAATGCCATTCAATAAATGGCGCTTCAGAATGGCGTTAGCCGGCGCTAAACTTTTTGACGCTAAACTGCGTTAGCGCAGTTTAGCGTCAAAAAGTATAAATACGGGCCCCAGTATCATACACACTCACCCATGAGCCATCCTCTGTCCCCTTGTAGTTGTCCCATCAAGTGTGGTACACTGCTGTTTCTCAGGACAAAGGAATAATGGACTGAGCCTGGGAACCTGGCATTAACATGGGAAATGTACTGGTCAGCAGTACACACCAATTGTATATTCATGGAGTGATAGTTCTTCTGATTCCTGTACACCTGTTCATTCACTCTGGAGAGTATGAGAGCTATGTGTGTTCCATCAATGGCACCAATCACATGTGGGATTTTAGCAAAGGCATAAAATCCAGATTTGATGGCAGGATGTTCAGCCCTTTGGGGAAACTGAACATACGTTTGCAGATGTTGAACGAATTCAACCAGGAATTTTGATAGGATGAGGCTGAACATTCACTGTGAGACCCCTGCACCCATGCCCACTGTGACCTGAAATGAGCCTGTAGCTAAAAAATGGAGTACAGATAGCACTTGCAAATTGTAGGGATGGCATGCTGATTCCAATTAGCCGGTTTCAGTACAGGATCCATTAATGCACAGAGGTCATGGACTGTAGCTCTATTGAGTCTGTAGGTGACAATGATATGACGTTCCGCCACAGTTTCCAAATCAACCAGAGGTCTGTAAACAGATGGGGCCCTCCCTCGCCCCATGGGTCTGTACCTATGAGGGAGGAAAGAACACATATTGAGTGTATGTTTACACATGATGTCACTGTATCTTTGTAAGTGTGATATGTAGGTAACACACACAGCCGCAAAGTATGAAGTACACCGTCAAGCATATGTGTTGAGTTAACTCTGTAATATTGGCATCCCAGTGTGGACACAATTCTGAAGATGGGTACATGTGAGGATCCCATACTCATGTCAGCAAGCGACTAAGGTCGGAGATTTGGAGGCCCTGGATGAGGCCCCTGGCCAGGCTATGGTGACGTGGAAGTAGCAAAATGGCAGCCTCCTGCCATCCAGGTATAAGGGAGTGGAAATTACTTAATTCCGCTGGTGTTACTCATCATGGCGGAAGGCAGTGTTCACTGCCATGCACCTGATCATTGGAACACGTGGTTGTCAATGGGGAACCTGGGCCAATCATGATCGCTGGCAGCGGTGACGGAGCACACCGCCACTGTACCTATGCCATTTTGTCAGACCCTTGACACTTGACTCCTGATTCCCGGGCAGGGTAGCACTCCACTGCATGTGCTGCTGTGTCCTGACTCTGGTCCCTGAGATGGCATGGGTTACAGGGGAATGGGCCCCGGCCTTCAAAACGGAGGAGCTGGAGAAGCTGGTGGACTGGGCCTTACCCCTGTATGCCAAGTTGTATGGGCGACCAGAGGAGCAGGTTAGTTGGCATCTGTCATCCTTAGATGTGCATGATTGTGGTGGATGCCTGTATGCATGTGGGTTCGATGTGTGACTGCCCAGCCGTAGACTGTCTGGCATGTACTGTCTGTGAGTTGATAACATGGCTTTCAACAATGGCAGTTCCATAGGGAACAACATGTCATCTGTATTCGGTGCACACAAACTGCCGTCTGTTTTATTTTGCTATGTGTGTCCCATGCAGGTCAGCGCCCATCAAAAGAAAGGCCTGTGGCAAGCCATCACCAAGGAGGTGCGGACCCTGGTGTCTACAACCGGCAGAGCACCCACTGCAGGAAGCTGTGGGAGGACCTGAGGTGCTGGGCCATGAAGACCAGAGAGGTCCAGCCAGGGTAGGCCTCCTAATGAGGAAGGGGTGCCCGTCGGACCCTAACCCCCCTAATGGCCCGCATTCTGACGGTGGCCTATCCTGACTTGGATGGGCGCTTGAAGGCAGCACAGCAGCCACAAGGGGGTGAGTACTAACACTGTTGTGATACTGCTTTGATTGATGTATGTTGGTGCTGTGGTATGTATGCATTCTAGTGCCAGGCACTTGGACAGGTGTGTTCCTGCAGCCCTGCCCCCTCAAAGTCCCTGGAATGGTGTGAGGGCTAGTTTGGGCAGTCTCCATAGGCCCATGGGGGGGTCCCCTTTCAGTCATCTGGTATGCTTGGTGGCCTCATGGACTTGTAAGTGCATTGGCTGGGCATGGTCTCTCATGGGTGTACTCCACACAGTGTATCAGGTCTGTGTTTTTTGTGGGTAATGTGGTGGATTCTGGGGTTATGGCGTGTTGTGTGTGCCTCCGGGCAGTGTGTCCTTTTATATTGATTGTTTCCGCCACACTTTGCCTGGCGGTGGTTCCCGCCCGGAACTGCTGGCGGTCTTGTGTTTCCTTATTTGGTGGGCGGGTAGGACCTTTCCGCTGGCCTGTGGGCGGCTTCCTCCGTCCTCGTCGGGACTACAAAGATAGCAGTGTGTGGATGGAACGCTACTTGTTTCTCATTGGCTTCATTATTTGGCGGTCCAGACCACCAGCATGTTGGTGGTAGTTCCCGCCATCGCCGGCGGGGCGGTGTTATGTTCATAATGACCACCTCAGTGACTTAACTCCATACCAAATGGTTCTTATACAGAAAAATATTCTTTCTTAATTTCTTTCTAGAACCACAAGATTCATTTAGCAGGCAAGTACATTAAATGAAAGGCACTTTGCATTGTAATATTTAGAACTTTGAATGGAATCAACAATGTACACAGTTATCTTTAAAATGGCAAAAAGCTATTTTAAAAGTGGACACTGCAATTTTCAATAGTTCCTGGAGGAGGTAAGTAAAGTACAGTTGTTGAGGTAAGTAACAAACTTACGGGCTCGGTCTCCGGGGCATAAGTAGCCCACCACTGGGGGTTCAAGATAACCCCAAACACACAGCACCAGCAACACAGGGCCGGTTAGGTGCAAAAGTCAAACAGGAGCCAAAATAACGTGGGCCCCTAGGAGACAGGGGATACTCCTGTTCCAGTCTGCTTGCAGGTAAGTACCCACGTTGTCGGAGGTCAGACCAGGGGTGTTTAGAGGAGCACTAGGGGGGCCCCAAGTAAGTACCAAACACGCACCCTCAGCGGCACTGGGGCGACCGTGTGCAGGGTGCAAACAGGGCTTCGGATTCCCAATGGAACTCAATGGATGGACCTGGGGGTCACTTAGGCACTGCAGCCAATGCACGGGCCTTCATGGGCAAGCCACCAAATGGACAGGGAGGAGGGCTGCCTGCTGGTCACTTCTGCACCAGTGGTCTGTTTCCTCTCGAGTTTGGGGGCTGCGGGTGCAGTGCTTCTCCAGGTGTCAGATATCTTCGTCCCGGGCAGTCGCGGTCAGGGGGATCCTCGGGATTCCCTCTGCAGGTATCGTCGTGGAGGGGTGGAGAGGTCAGCCTAGGGTGGACACTTGATCAGAATCTACTAGGGGTCCTGTCTGGCTGGTTGGTTCCTCTTGACACAGGCCAGGAGCATCGGCGTGGAGTAGTTTGGACTCATACTTCTGGAGTGAGGTGGGAGTCCCTTTAAAGATGGTTTCTTTATCTTCTTGTTGGATAGGTCCGCTGTCCACAGGAGTTTCTTGGTCCTCAATGAGGCAAGCAGTCCCCTGGAGGTTTTTCAGGGGTTGCTGGTCCTGCAGAATGCATTGCTTCTTCTTTTGCAGCTTCATGAAGCAGGAAACGGGCCAGTAGGGCTGGGGCCGAGTGAGTTGTTTTCTCCTTCTCTTCTCTGCGGCGTTTTCAGCTCAGCAGTCCTCCTTCTTTCTTGAGGTCATCAGGAATCTGACTAGGTTGGTTCAGGGTGCCCTTAAATTCCAAGATTTAGGGGCTTTTTAGGGGTCAGAGGGCAGTAGCCAGTGGCTACTGTCCCTGAGGGTGGCTACACCCTCATTGTGCTCACTCCCTTTGGGGAGGGGAGCACATTCCTATCCCTATTGACCCTGATCCTCCAAACCAAGATGTAGGATTCTGCAAGAAGGGGGTCACTTCAGCTCTGGACCCCTTAGGGGCGGTCCTGGCTGAGGTGGTGACTCCTCCATGTTTTTCCTAATTATTTCTCTGGACCACTGGGGCTTTGTCCGGGGGCTGGGCATCTCCACTAGCTGGAGTGCCCTGGGGCATTGTGACACGAAGCCTGAGCCCTTTGAGGCTCACTGCTAAGTGTTACAGTTCCTGCAGGGGGGAGGTGTGAAGCACCTCCACCTAGTGCAGGCTTTGTTTCTGGACCCAGAAAGCACAAAGGCTCTCACCAGTCAGCCCTGCACTGAAGGATTGGGTAAAATACAGGGGGCATCTCTAAGATGGCCTCTGTGTGCATTTTTTAATAAATCCAACACTGGCATACATGTGGGTTTATTATTCTGAGACATTTGATACCAAACTTCCCAGTATTTATTGTAGCCATTATGGAGCGGTGGAGTTTGTTTTGACAAACTCACAGACTATATACTTAATATGGCCACACTGTACTTACAATGTATAAGAATGGACTTAGACACTGTAGGGGCATATTGCTCATGCACCTATGCCCCCACCTGTGATATAGTGCACCCTGCCGTAGGGCTTTAAGGCCTGCTAGAGGGGTGACTTACCTATGCCACAGGCAGTGTTTTGTGTGCATGGCACCCTGAGGGGGATGCCATCTCGACTTTGCCTTTTTCTCCCCACCAACACAGACACTCTGCAATGGCAGTGTACATGTGTTAGGTGAGGGGTTCCTTAGAGTGGCACAACACATGCTGCAGCCCTTAGGGACCTTCCCTGGTCACAGGGCCCTTGGTACCACTGGTACCTTTTACAAGGGACTTACATGTGTGCCAGGGGTGTGCCAATTGTGGAAACAATGGTACATGTTTAGGGACAGAACACTGGTGATGGGGCCTGATTATGAGGTTGTCAGCAAACTCTCAGTCAAATCAGCATCAATATCAGGCAAAAAGCAGGGGGGGTAACAGCAACAAGGGCCATTTTCCTACAACCTCCATCAAATGCATCCAACTCAAGGTGTTAGAAGCTTTTTCAACTTCGAGGGAGACCACACAGTACTCACCCTAGTGTCTTCAAGACCAGTCCATAATCCTAAACAAGTGTTGAAGATTTCAGAATGCATTCTGTCCAGGGATGATCCCATTCTAGTCCTGGTGTATTATAGTTTGGGCGATTGGCATCAAGCCGTTCACCAGTACTTTTCTTGGAATGTTTTTGTCTAATTATCAAGTAGGCAATAAGGGTTTACCTCTAAGTGGTCATGCCCATCTTTTGAGAGAACAACAACCTGTGCCTTCCTCATAGAGGCGGGTAATTGTCCTGCATGTTTGGCTGTCTGATATACCCAAAGTACATGGGAGGCAAACCTCTAGGAATACATTGCATTGAATTCCACTGTGAAGCTATCTGATCCCAGTGTCTTACCTCTAGCTACCGATGTTACGACTGTCCATATCTCTTGTACGGTGACTGGTTCCCCCAGATCTGCATGTACATTAATGGAATGGAGCAGAGTCCCATCTAGAAATCGAATTGCGCCAGGTGTGTCTGCTATCAAGGGTGAGGTATACAGAGCATAACAGCAGCAAACTTTGCATTAATTTCAGTTTGTTTATTAGCAATCAGCACCCTTGTGAGAAACTTATTCTTTTTGCTCTGATCACCCCCATTTCTTTTGCTGATACTGGTGGTTAGTGACTCTGACTCTGCCTGGGACTCTGCTAACCAGTCCCAGGGCCAGTGCTCTGTTTAACAGGTATATGTTAATTGAGCATAGTTGTAATTGACGCTGACACCTACCCATAAGTCACTAGTATGTGGTAGTGCGTGTAGATTAAGAGATCCCAGGAGTTAATGCACTTAAGGGTGTACTTCTGAGGTGTCTGATGTCATTTTAAAGTCAGCCTGCCTTGCAGGCTGATTTTAAAATAAAATGAAGCCCAAATTCGACGTTATAATCATAAGTTCTTACTAAGTGTCCAAACTACCTTATTTTTACATGTATGTCCTCACTAAGGTCTGTCCTTGATGCCCCAAAGGTAGGCTGTATTGACATTATAAGCAGGGACATTATAAAAGATGTTTTATATGCCTTGGTGAGGGAATAAATTGTTCCCCATTGTAACACTGCTAGTGCCATAGGCTAACATGGGAATGCTTTATTAAGCATTAATGAAGTCTAAACGTTTGAAAGAAATGGACTGAAACAGTGAATAAAAAGTGTTGAAATAATAGTTAAAATAAACCCAGCAACTTGCCAAGGTTAGATTTATTGTAACTACTGCAGGAAAATAGTTTAAGAACTCTTTCCTAAAGTTTTAGAATTAGGAGAGGGGCTGGAAGGAGAGCATAGGGGAAAGTTAGCCACACCTGTGGGTGGGCTTAGCCAGATCTGAACCTCCCAGCAACTGAGATCCCTGCTGAAAGAAATCTAAAGGAAGAACAACTGCCCTGATGACCCCCTGTTCTGCACCAAGAAGGACTGCACACCGAAGGACTGCATCTGATTCACACTCTGGGCTTCACCAAAAAGAGGACTTTGCCTTCCTTCCAAGATTCAGGAGAGGACCCCTTGTAAGCAACAGGTACAAAGGAGCAACCAAGAGTTCCCTGCATTAAGTCCTGCAAAGAGAGCCCAGCTCCAGTGGTCTTTAAAGGATTTGACCAGGTGCATTGCTAGAATTGTAGTCCAGTTCTCCAAGGAGCAACTCAGAACTTCTGGAACATTGGCTAGTGTTGTGAGCACTTCAAGACCCCAAGAAGATCTTCTGGAAGATTTTGGTGAAAAAGCTCCATAAGTCAAGAGTCAAGCCAAGGACGTTAATCTGCGACTTGGCCTGAAATTCAGGTTTGCCCTGCTGAAAGCTCTGCCTGTCGATGGGGAGAACCAAGGCCTCAGGATTTTAATGAGGCCTTGCGCTGAATCAAGCTGATGATGACAACTTGTAACCCTGCGTCTTGAGGAGCCTGGCTCAACAATGAGGAAATAAGGACTAAAAATGTGATAAAGTGTGAAGGTGAAATTTTGACTGAGGTCTACTGCTCAATGTATCCGAACCAGGCTCCATTGTGGTTGGCCTCAAACTTTGCCTTTGACCCAGTCTGGTGCAGCCAGATAGTCACAATTGACGCTTTCCACTTTTAGGCACTGTTTTGTTGATATTAAATGCTTTACACACTTGCCTCCTTAGTTAAGCCTGACTTCTCATTAACCAAACTACCAAGGGTTGAGCAAGGGTTAATTTAATGAGACCTTAACTAGACCTTCTTTGTGATTGCAGTGCTATTACTAAGTGTAGGTACCTTGATGTCCTCACTAATAAACCAACACCCCTGTTGTCTCAAATGACATCAAATGAGATTTCAGGGTGGTCAGAGATCAAAAGTCAGGCCAGCGTTCACCCTGCCTTGTCACCGTCCGCATGTTGCCTAAATGCATGCTCCCTGTACACCAACTTGCTTAACATATCCAGCACAGTTTTGCGCTCCAATTTATTCTGAGCCAGCTGCTCAGGAACTCAGCTATCTGTGTATGATATAATCTTGAATGTCTTTATTCACCCCTCTATTGTTGTCAAGTCTCCTTGCAGCACCCGTTTTACTAAGTATGTTGCTTTAATACTAAGGACCCACACACCACCTCTCCACCACCATATCTGATGCTATACCTGTATTTTCAGTAAAATACTGTTCTATTTGTTCTGCCATAATAAAATGGAATATGGAATCCTACCGGGAATCTGGTTGGAACCTCCATATGGTTATTTGTAGGCAGCGGAGAACTTAAGCAAAAGTAAGTTTGAGAGAACAGTGATTCAAAAGTGCATACCCCATATATTCTGCATCAATCACCCTCCCAGTGTCTCCAGCAATGCAATAGTATAAATCTATTCATGAGTGTAATGCAGACAGCCCGAGTAAAATCAATATTTCCTGTACTCGGGATGCAACAATCTCAGTGCATAATCAAGTGGCTGTCCTTCGTCTCTGCATGAGACATCTCATGGCTGTCAAGAATTGAAACCCTAGAAAGGGTGGAATGAAACTGTTCATCACAACATTAGACATGCCATGTAAATCACCACACCACATACATGGGCCCTGATTTATACTTTTTTTGTGCCGCATTTGCGTCATTTTTTTAAGCAAAAGTGACGCAAACTTACAAAATATAATTGTGTTTTGTAAGTTTGCATAGCTTTTGCATCAAAACAATTACACAAATGTGGCACAAAAAAGGTTTAACTCAGGGCTATGGTGCTTCTGCACTAGCTAGAATGGAGTAAGAGTAGTCAAAAACAAGGCCAAGCCTGTGTTTGGAGCATACACCTCTAGAAGTGTAAAAAAAGTCCCATCTAAAACTCCTTCCAGTACTACTTACCTGCACTGGGCCCACCCTAATGAAGGCAAAGTTTGCATAGGCTGTACCCACCACTACACCACACCATCGTTTTTGCAATTTGGACAGCTCCGAAGCAGTCAGGTGCTTCTGATACACCTGTATCGTACACAGTTTCATTGGGGTGGCTATCCTACATACATTCCAGCTGAGAAGACTGTATCAGGGAGGAACCACCATCATGCCCGCTGTATCTCAGAATTAACATTAACAAAGCCCTCAACATCACCAGTTTAGCGCTTTCCCCAGCCTGGGTATCCTCCAGTGACTATGGCACACACAGAACGGTAAATCACATGTGTTCATTCCTCTGCGTGTACCTGTAAACTCCAACAATCTAAACTAAGCTTTCATTACATTCTATTCTAGTGATGAAATCACACTGATATGGAGTCCACTGGAAGTTGGAAAGGTTCCATTCTAAATCATTCAAGACACTACATCGCCCCCTCTGTTAAATGAAAAATGATAATTTTAAGTAAAGGAATCATTAGACATACATATACATATATGCATATATATAGAAACATGTACAACTATATCTCTTCAAACATTTTTCTAGGTGCTTTGATCATCCGATCCAATCTGGTTACAGGAACCTATAAACTGTCATCTTCAGTGTCAGAGATTGCTAAAGATGGTAAGGAATCAGCAACAGTCACTGTGTTTTCATCGTCAGCCTTTCTTTCAACTTTTGGATTTGAAGCCAATGAAATACAGGCCTAAAGTGTAATAGGTTTCCTAGGATGCTGGGCAGTTACTGTGTGCCTGTGACAGGACGAACAGTATAAAGGCAACGGAGAGAAAGTGCGGTGCTCAGGTAAGTGGTTTATTTCAATATTAGTAGGAATAATATCTCTATCTTGATGTCTGTTTTGGTCTCAAGACGTTGCCTTTTCTTCCTCTTAATGGAGTTTTCCTCCTTCTTTCTTGGTTCTCTTTTAGGGTGTCGTTCTGGCGGTCTCTCGTGTGGTTCCAATGTTGAGGTACCGGGAAAAAGAAAGAACGCGACGGTAAGTGGGATATTAGGTATGTTTTTCTTTAAGTACTACGACAGAATGGGGAAGAGGTGAGAAAAAGGGTGGGGTTGTGCCAGTGAAGAGTTTAGGGCAAAAGTGAATAATTTCCTTATAGTGCACTTTTATGTGGCTCACACGTGTTCACCCCTGTGCCCTCCAAGCCCCCTCCCAGTCCACCCCTCACTCCTTTTCAGCTCCCTTCCCCAGTCCCCTTAACTGTGGTGCTCCCTCTGTTGTTCCACAAAGACCATACCTTAGCAAGCCACGACCCTCCAGGGTCGTGGCTGGCGCTGGGGTGTTTCGTCCGTGTATGATCCTCGACAACGCTGTCCGATTCCAGCACCTCGTCGTTCCTCCGAGTGTGGTCGGTCCTTCCTGGATCTCTCGTCTGGCTTTCTCCGTTCGGCCCCTCTCCGGTGTCTCCTCCGTCCTCTTCGCTTTCTCCTTCGGGCTCCTTCTTTCTGATGCTGGACTCACCCCGCCTCTTAGGTCCCGTGGGCCGGAAACCCTCCCGGGTTTCTGCGGCAACGCCGGGACGCCAGCCTCCGTCTGGGAGCGTTCCCACGGCAACGTGGGAACGCAGACATGACGTGTCGGAATCATCCGATACGTCAGCTGCAGCAATTCCCGAGGGGGTGATCGGGGATACCCGTTCACACACCCCTTCCCAAGAACGGTCCTGCTCGAGGACCGACGTAGAGCAAGGGAACCGAGACAAATAATCAGCAGGGGCCTGCTGAGACCGCGGGACGTGGCGGACCTGAAAGGAAAAAGGCTGCAGTTCAAGGAACCATCTCAGAATCCGAGAATTCGAATCTTTATGAGCGGCCATCCAGGTGAGGGGAGCGTGGTCCGTGAAAAGAATAAAAGGTCGACCCAACAGGTAATACTGTAAATTGTCCACAGCCCATTTCATAGCCAAACACTCTCTTTCGATGATGGGAAAATGACGTTCCCGAGGAAACAATTTCCTGCTGATATATACGATAGGGTGATCACGACCCTCCCCGTCAGGCTGAGCCAGAACCCCCCCCAGTCCCACATCGGAGGCATCCGTATACAGATGAAATGGTTTGGAAAAGTCTGGACACTGTAATATTGGTTCCTTGGTCAGGTAGGATTTTAATCGCTCAAAACTATTTGTCTGAAGGTCAGAAAAAGGTAATAACAGGTTAGGATGCGATTTGGACAGGAGGTCTGTGAGGGGAGCCGCAAGGGTGGAATAATTAGGTATGAACCTTCGAAGTATCCCACTAGTCCCAGAAAAGAGCGTAAGTCTTTCTTGGTTTTAGGGGTAGGGGCATTTTTTATGGCGTCCACTTTTTTGGTTTGGGGTTGTAGAGTACCCTGACTGATTTTGTATCCTAGGTATGAGATGTCGGTTTTTCCTATGACGCATTTCTTGGGGTTGGCTGTTAAACCCGCTTTTGTTAGAGTGTGGAATATTTGTTGTAAATGATCTAGATGATCCCCCCATGTCTCACTAAAAATGACTACATCGTCTACATAGGCTGCCGAGAAAGTGTGGAACGGCTTTAGTAGCCTATCCATTAACCTTTGGAAGGTAGCCGGTGCCCCATGTAGCCCAAAAGGTAACACTGTAAAATGGTAAAGCCCGGACTGGGTAGAGAAGGCCATTTTCTCTTTATCATCAGGGGCCAAGGGAATCTGCCAATACCCCTTAGTTAGGTCTATTGTGGACATATATTTAGCTTTTCCTAGTTTTTCTAGGACGTCGTCTACTCTAGGAATTGGATACGTGTCAAACATCGAAGTTTCATTGAGTTTCCGGAAGTCGATACAGAATCTGACGGTCCCATCAGGTTTTGGTACCAGGACCACCGGGGAGCACCAGGGACTATTAGAGGGTTCCACCACTCCTAGTGCTAACTTTTTCTGTATCTCGTCCTCTATGATTTGTTTCCTTGCCTCCGGAATACGGTATGGTCGTAATCTGATAATTTTACCTGGAGTTGTTCGTATTCTATGGTAGATTAAGGTGGTTTTACCGGGTATCTCTGAAAACAATTGTTGAAAGTGATTCAATAAGTGATATACCTGCCCCTTCTCTGGACTCGTCAATGTACTGTTGACAGAGGGTAAGTTTTTCCCATCGTTTTGTTCTTTGGGGTAGAACTCAATATTTAACTCTTTACTCGGACATAGGAACCGACCCATTTCTACTGGATTGTCGGTGTTCTCTGGAACCTCCCATTTCTTTAAGAGGTTCACATGATAAATTTGGGTCTTTTTAGGATTGACCGATATTTCAATAAGGTAAGTAACAGGAGAGACTGCTCGGATTACCCGATATGGACCTTGCCATTTTGCGAGGAGTTTTTGTTCTGACGTGGGACGCATCATTAGTACCTGATCTTCTGGTTGAAAAACCCTCAACTTACTCCCTTTGTCATAATAATGCTTTTGTGTCATTTGTGCCTGTTCCATATTTTCTCGTACCTCTTCCCATAACCCTTGTAAGTGTGCCCTCAAGTTGTGTGCGTATTCCAACAATGGCCTTCCTCCTCCCTCCGCTTCTTCCTCCCATGTTTCGATGGCCATGTCCAAAAGGGAACAGGGTTGTCGTCCGAACACTAACTCGAATGGGCTATGTCCTGTTGAGGCCTGTTCATGTGTTCGGATAGCGTATAATACTAACAGTAATTTTTGATCCCAGTCTCTCCCTGAATCCTGCACTATTTTTCTCAGTAGGGTTTTCATGGTCCGGTTGTAACGTTCCACTAATCCATCCGTCTGTGGATGGTAAACAGAGGTTTTGATTTGAGAGATACCTAATGTCTTACAAACTTGTTTCATGAGAGTCGACATAAAGGGGGTCCCCTGGTCTGTGAGTATTTCGTGGGGAAACCCTATTCGAGTGAAGACAGTTATCATTGCTTATGCAACTGTTTTTGTAGTCATACTTGTCAGGGGAATGGCCTCGGGGTATCGAGTGGCATAATCAACAATAACCAATATATACGTGTGACCCTTAGAGGAAGGTACTACTGGACCAATTAAATCCATCCCTACCCTACTGAATGGAATGTCTATAATGGGAAGGGGTACAAGTGGTGCTTTCTTAGGCCTACCTGGTTCTGTAAGCTGACACCTGGGATACTGTGAACAATATCTTCTTATGTGTGCAAAAACACCTGGCCAATAAAACCGTCTGAGGAGATACTCTTCAGTTTTTTCCCTCCCAAAATGACCCCCCCCGGTTGATTGTGAGCCAGGGTCAGGACGTGATCCCTATAATGTTCTGGTACTATTAGTTGTTGTTTGCGCTTCCCGCCAGCACGAGTAGTGGTCACCCTATATAGGAGGTTTCTTTTGGGGAAGAAGTGAGAAAAAGGGTGGAGTTGTGCCAGTGAAGAGTTTAGGGCAAAAGTGACTAATTTCCTTATAGTGCACTTTTATGTGGCTCACACGTGTTCACCCCTGTGCCCTCCAAGCCCCCTCCCAGTCCACCCCTCACTCCTTTCCAGCTCCCTTCCCCAGTCCCCTTAACTGTGGTGCTCCCTCTGTTGTTCCACAAAGACCGTACCTTAGCAAGCCACGACCCTCCAGGGTCGTGGCTGGCGCTGGGGTGTTTCGTCCGTGTATGATCCTCGACAACGCTGTCCGATTCCAGCATCTCGTCGTTCCTCCGAGTGTGGTCGTTCCGTCCTGGATCTCTCGTCTGGCTTTCTCCGTTCGGCCTCTCTCCGGTGTCTCCTCCGTCCTCTTCGCTTTCTCCTTCGGGCTCCTTCTTTCTGATGCTGGACTCACCCCGCCTCTTAGGTCCCGCGGGCCGGAGACCCTCCCGGGTTTCCGCGGCAACGCCGGGACGCCAGCCTCCATCTGGGAGCGTTCCCACGGCAACGTGGGAACGCGGACATGACGTGTCGGAATCATCCAATACGTCAGCTGCAGCAATTCCCGAGGGGGTGATCGGGGATACCCGTTCACAGTGCCCTTCAGGGGACATCATTTGAAAAGGTTCAGCATCATAAGAAGTATGAGATTTTCTTTTGAGCATCTGTCGAGCGATCACCAGACCTCCTTTACTGAATGAGATGTCCTTTGCATGTCGCCTCTTGTCTGCATACAATTTCAGTTTCAGCTTGTTAACCAAATGCCTTGTATGAATCATGTTTTCACTTTTACCTCTCTCAGTAGTCTATTGAGGTAACTTCGCTGTCATTTGTCTCCCAAACATCAAAGTCAGAGGGACTTTCACCTGTGGTCGACTGGAGTGTCGAACGATAAGCTTGTCAAGATTTGCACGTTGCACTGCTTTCTATAGTTGAGCCTTTATGTTGAGATGCTCTAGAAATTCTCTACATTTTTTACTGTGGAAGGATGGACCATTGTCAGACTTTACAACGGCTGGCATTTCTCATGTCCCAAAGTCACCATAAAGTTTTTTTATTACTCGTTTATGAGTCAGGGTTGAGAGATCTTCAGTCAAAGGAAAACGTGATTATTCATCTGCAATCACCATTCAAAGATGTCCATTATCAAGTGGACCATTGAACTTGATGGCTATTCTCTACCAGGCATGTTTAGGGAGTTCCAACATGTTCAGAAAATGTTGAGTAACCTTGGTTGACAGGCTATTGCAAATATGACAGGCCTTGAGTTCTTTTTCAACTCTTTCATCTAAGTGTGGAAACCAAACTCTGTCTCTGAGTGCTCTCTCTGTGTCAACAATACCACAATGTCCTTGGTGAGCCACTTCAATCACTTTTTGTCTCAGACTCTCTAGAATCAGGATCTTCGATCCTTGTAGCATAATTTCTTCCTGAGTTATGGACAATTCATAGACATTCTTTGACATTTTTGCATTTTTGATATTCATCAGCATTACTGAGAGGTTGAATGTGTTTGTTCCATGACTGATGTGTAATTATGTATTTTAACTTCAGCTGGTCACCGCTGTGACTCATACCAGTGACAATCTGGGCTAACGATACAGCAGCTGGTGTGCTTGGCTTGACAATGAAATTAATGTAGGCCTCAGCCATCTTGGATTGAGTGCTGTGACCATGTATAAGCAGTCTTTTAAAGTAGTCAGCAGGATTCAGTTCCCTTTCCTGGACAATGTGCAATTGTATAATCATACTCATGCAATCTTAATCCCTATTGTTTAATGCAGGGAGGCATATTGGCTTTTGATTACCAAAGATGGGCAGCAAAGCTTGAGGATCTGCTACCAGAGTAAAAGGCTTTCCATACAGGAATACGTGGAAATGGTCGCAAGCCCATACGACAAACAAACATTCTTTCTCTGGCTGTTAGTAAGCATGTTCTGTTTGAGAGAAACCTCTACTAACATGGACCACGATATGCTGATGAGCATTTAGGTGCCCACAATGCTGTGCAAGAATAGCACCTAACCCAACCAGGCTAGATTCAACCACAACCTCTTTATGAAGCTTTGGATTAAAGTACACCATTTTGGTAGCATTTTCAATGGTGTGTTTGATTCTCTTGAAACTTTTCTCACAATCTTGTGTCCATTAAAAAGAAAAATTTTTCTTTGTCAACGCTTCTAGAGAAGCAATAACAGTATGGGCCTCATTACAACCCTGGCGGTCAAAGACTGCCAGGGCTGTTTTGGCGATTGTACTGCCAACAGAATGGTGGTACAATCTGGAGAATTACGACCGCGGCGGTAGCGCCACGGTCGCACCGCCGGGACCGGCGGTTTCCCGCCATGGTTGTCCCGGCGGTTTCCCGCCATGGTTGTCCCGGCGGTTTCCCGCCATGGTTGTCCAGGCGGTTTTAATCCGCCAGGGCAGCGTTGCTTGCATCGCTGCCCAGGGTATTACGAGTCCCCTTCCCGCCAGCCTGTCCATGGCGGTAGAGATCGCCATGGATGGCTGGTGGGAAGGGGAGTCGTGGGGCCCCTGGGGCCCCTGCACTGCCCATGCACTTGGCATGGGCATTGCAGGGGCCCTCAGGCACAGCCTCACACTGCTTTTCACTGTCTGCACAGCAGACAGTGAAAAGCGCGACGGGCGCAGCTGCACCCGTCGCACGGCCGCAACAGCTCCGGCTCCATTAGGAGCCAGCTCCCATGTTACGGCCGACATCTCCGCCGGCCCAGCGGAAATGTCAAAGTGGGTCCGGCGGGATTGCGGCCGCATTGACGGCTGCTCAGCAGTCAAACCTTGGCGTGTGGCCTTCGCTGCCCGCCAAGGTTGTAATGAGGGCCTATATATCATGAACAGTAACTGGTCATGCTAAGAACAGAACATACCATTGAAACATCTTATGGTGGATCAGCATTGTACTTTTCCAGGACCAGGCATCATGCCCTCTTCAGAAAAGATATTGCTAACAAATGTCAGTTTTATCTTGTTGAACCCTCCCTTGTCTGCATTCAAGGTCAAACCTGCATAGCTAAGTAATTGACATACTTGTGTGAGAGCTCTATTGTGCTGCTTCTGTGTAACTTCAAAAACTAATACATCATTGCTATAAATGGATACATCCACAACAGTATTTATGGTGCGCCGAATGACGTCTTGGAAAAGTTCTGCAGCTGATGACACACCAAAACTAAGGCCCTGATTTAAGAAAAGTGGCGCTGCACCCAGTGCAGCACCACTTTTCGTTCTCCCCTTAGTGCCCCCCTAACGCCACCATGTATGCGCCGTATCTAAGATATGGAACTAGTGTCAAAAAATGTTATGTTAATCCTGCAAAACCCATTGAGGCCCAATGAAAACAATGGCATTCCTCCTTTTAACACATGGTCTGACCAGGCATTGAAAGGGCCAAATAAAATGACGCAAAGAAATCTTTTAGATTTCTTTGTGCCACTTTTCACCCCCCTCCCCCAACGGGGGAATGCCCCTTTGCATACATCATGACTGGAGAAGGCATAATGTAGTGCAAAGGGTTACTGAGTGGAGCAATGCATGCATTGCACCACTTTATAGATTTGGCGTGGTGATTTTTGCCTCGTTGGCCCACATTAGCGTTAAACAAAATTACACTAATGAGCCACAAAGAGGTGCTAGGTGCTCAGCCCCTAAGTCATTTATATCTAAACAAACCAGCATGTGTAGAAAAGTTTTTAATGTACCTGCAGCTTTCTTCAAGTTCCAACTGAACTGAGAAAAGACCATTGCACCATTCTATTGTATTTTCATGTCAGCCATGTGCAGCCTTGGATGTTGTTACATTTCAATTGCTTTAATTGCCTTGACACATGGAAACACATATGCGCACAGTTCCTTCACTGTCCTTTTTGGACACTACTATTATGGTAGAAACCCATGGTGTTAGACCAGTGAAACGCTCAATAATATCATGCTTAAGTAACAATTCAAGTTCCTTTTCAACAGCTTATTGTAAATGAAAAACAATTAGTCTATGTCTCTGAGCAACACAACAGATATCCTCCTTAATTTGCAGCTTTATTTTCATAGCCTTTAACTATCCTAAACCATTAATCAATTAAGGGAATTGTCTCACTATTATGTGATGAACATTCATTTTGTAATTCACAGAAATCAGTCCGATGTCGGTAGTCTTGTTCAAACTTAGCAAAGAGGCACTTGTCGCTGTACCTTGAAGCTCATGGATTGGTGCTTGTACCTTTGTTTTCTTATGTCTTATTGTCACTAAAAATTAACCTTGACTTTTTCATAGGCGTCAATGCAGCCTAAGTATCCACTTTGGTTTTTGATGGCATAAGCCATGGTAATGGAGGCAGCTCATTATATTTCTCTTCAGGCCTTATATTTATTGATGCACCACTGTATATAATGAAAGGTATTGAACATCTATTGATTTTCAACGTAATATTTCAACAGTGTTCCTCTCTGGTCTCCATGCCAGCAGCTTGTTTCTTCCTCAGCTCTGGCAGCCATCATTATTCTTTCAGCATTCATCATCTGAATGAATTGGGCAAGCATCCATCAACAACTCTGAGCCGCATGGCCTCTTGATCATTAAATTAATTGAAATTAAAATGTCTGATGAGCATTTTTAGTCTTTCCACAAATTCATTGATTGTTTCACCAACTCTCTGATGATCTTGACTGAAAACCTATTGTTCATTATCAACGTTTGGTACTGGATTGAACATGAGATTCAACGCATTCTTAATCTGACGGTATGTGACTTCTTCGTCAGTTCTCAGCATTTTCTTTATGTCTTTTTTCACACCATCACCAGCAAGATTTTTAAGATATTTGATCATCTTTCTGTTATCAGTCTCTTCAAGTGTGTCAATGAAATCTTCAAATGTCTCTATTCATAGAGTCCATCTGTCGCTAATATTTAGCTTTTTGGCAGTATTTGAAAGAGGTAGTTTCAGAAAAGTGGCAGCATTGTAACTGTTTATGGGAGTGTCTGATGTTGAGAGTGGAGCTCAGTCAGAAACTGTCAGCTGTCCCTGGGAATCTGCATAATCACTGAAGCTCCGGGTCACTCGGGACAGTCTTTTAAGATTTCACCTTCTTCTTGGTCTCATTGGAGCCAAGCCACTCATGGAGACCTCTTGAGATGTTCTCAGCCACCACATGGCAGCTTTTATGGTGTGCTGACCAGCTCAGTAAGAACAACCCCAGTGCTTCTTCTTAAATCGACCTACACGGTGCTGAGGTTGTAATGCTCCACTTATGAATACCCAGGCAAGAGAAATAGCAGGATGCTTCCTTTTAACTTGTACTGTCAGCCAAGAGTATTATTAGTAAAAATATATAAAAAATTATGATTGTCTTTAACTGTATTTTATTATTTTGGTTGAATCTGCTTTCACTGTTGATGCTCCGTACAATATATAACTTTATTCTGCATAGCAGTGCAGTACCTTTCTGTATGATCTTAGCCCTAGCTTCTTGACCAACAATGAGAAAACTTCCTAGTGAAGCTTTTTGTCCATTCACACGCCTAACACTGGCTGCAGCTGCGCTTTGACTCCATATATGCCAACCATGTACTCAGCACTTTGACAAAGGCACATTTTAGAATGCACAAGGAGTTTGCTGGACCATGGCAAACTCACCAGGAGAGCACCTTCTTCTTGGGGTTACTTATACCCTATTTATTTACCAGTTGTAGTGTCTTCCTCAGCCTAGGTACCCACCAAAGACTACGCCACACACAGAACTTTAAATCACACATTTGTATTCCTCTGCGTGTACCTGTGAACATTTTAAGCCAAGCTTTCATTAAATTTTAATCTAGTGATTATGCCACACTGATATGCAGTCTGCTGGGAGTCAGAAAGGTTAAGTTCTAAATCATACAAGACACTACAACCGGTGCCCACCACCACCCCTTGGACCCACTGAACTATAGCAGTTTACCATTACACTAATCAATCTAGTCACTTTGCATGGATCTAATCCTTGAAACAATGTTATCTTCTGCTTGAGACTTCTACATGGAAAATCACAAACAAAAACAAAACTACAAATCCTACAAATACTACAAATCCTACAAATACTGCTACAATTCCATTTGTAAACATAGGCCTGTCGGTGCCTTCCCTGAATCTCTTCAGCTATTATCTCTTCCATAGCTCTAGGAACAATCTCTTCTTTTTCCACAGGTGTCGCTTCATTTATCTTATTACAGTGACCAATTGAGTCTACTGCATGAACTAATGTGCTGTCCAGCAAAAAACCTTCTTCCTTAAAGAATGGTTCTGTACTGGAGGTATGCTTCCACTCATCAGTAAAAATGTTGCAAAATGACTTTTGTTGATACAACATTTCCTTGGGCTGCATATTTTCATGTTGTCACTGTTTTGTCTAGAGTTTTCATTCTTTTAAGTGTCAATACAAAAAAGCTTTCTTTTTAAGGAAAATGCCTTATCTACCACATCCTTAAAACATTTCTTATACTGCTTCATGCTTTTCAGTAAGTTCTGAATTACTCTTGCACTGAACATTTTTGCTCTAATTTCTTTCAACTGTTAATGTCTTCTACTTATGGTATCTGTTTTCTTCAATCTGTGCTTACTTTTCATTTGACATGATTTTTCTACATCCTTGCTTGATTTCAAATCTCTCTTTTCATGCACCTCCTTATGCGCACTTTGCAATTTTTTGCAAACAGATCTTAGAAATTGTTTTGTTTTCTTACCAGTGGTTCCTTTATCGTTTCCTACTATGTCCACATACTCCATCTTGGTTTCCTCATGCAAGTTGATAGTAAGTTCTCCTCTGTTTTTTACGCCTTACAGTTTGTTTGGCACTGAAGATGTATGTTTTTAATACAAACAGATATCTGATAAAGAAAAAAATACATTAAACCCTTTCCATTGCTTGAACTACTGCCCAGTAATATATAATATACATGTTATTATTTTTTAAACAGAGCAATCGCTATCTAGTACACATGCCTCAGGTGTTCCTTTTCATGTGTAAACCACACTATGGCCCTCATTACAACCCTGGTGGTCAGTGGTAAAGTGGCGGTAACACAGCCAAAAGGCCGGCGGTAAAAAAAATGGAATCATGACCACGGCGGAAACCACCAACACAGACAGCCACTTTAACAGTCTGACCTCCACGGCGGTAGCAACAAACACCGTAGTGATAACCGCCAACTGTCAGGCGGAAGACAAGGTTCCGCCCAATGTATTACAAGAGGCCTATACACCACCTTTTCCGGGGCGGTACCAACCCCATCAAAAGCACAGCGGAAAGAGTGTTCTGAAGGGAAACGACTCACCTCTCAACATTCAAGGAAGAACCTTTCCCATGCTGGTGTATCTGCTCATATACCAGGAGTATCAACGCCGGTGACGACGACCACGGTGAGTACTGCACTTAGCACACAGGTGAGGGGGGAGGAAAGAGAGAGTGACACACACATGCAACACGCAACCCCGCCACCCCCAACACCATACACACAAACACATGCAACAACATTACATAGACACCCTGTAACCCTCAGTAATAACGCAAGGGCCAAAGGAATGGAGTCAAATTAGTGTTTTATTAGAAATACGTTTAGAATTCAAAAACAGTATTTACAAAATATACAATATTTACAAAAGGCGGGACAATGTCCACTAAAAATGTCCGTGGTCCACTGGTCCAAAACACATAGGCAAAGCCCACACTTTATTCCTGCCTCAATACGGAGAGAACATTGCAGGGGCATCAGGTCGAAAACACACAGGCACCTCAGGGGGACAGGGAAGGGGGGCACCTCAGCCGGAAGATGGTACAATGCCACTGCTCCTGGAGGGGGCTCCATGCCCACTGCTTGGTCCTGGGGAGTGCAAGGCCACAGATTCTTTAATGGGTGGTTTGCCCAATGCTTGGTCCTGGGGAGTGCAAAGCCACAGTCTTTCAACTGGGTGGTTTGCCCACTGCTTGGTCCTGGGGAGTGCAAAGCCACAGTCTCTCAAGTGGGTGGCTCCTACACTGGTTCTGGAGGGGGCCTTGTGCCCAGTGTGCTTCATCCTGCCAAGGATAGGGTAAGTTGATGCTTTCTTCCACCGGTTCTGGAGGGGGCTTTGTGTCTAATGTGCTTCATCCTGTCAAGGATAGGGTGAGTGGATGCCTTCTTCCACCGGTTCTGGGAGAGGCTTTATGCCCAGTGTGCTTCATCCTGCCAAGAATAGGGTGAGTGAATGTCTTCTTCCACTGGTTCTGGAGGAGGTTTTGTGCCCAGTGATGCAGCACATGGGGTGTGCAAAGTCACAGTCACTCACCTGGGTGTCAGATCCACACATTGTTCTGTGGGCAGGATGCATGACACACCATGGATGCAGGACTACAGTCCATCCGCCGGCAGGGACGGCTGTCCAGTATTTGCAGTGCCGGTGCAGGTGTCGGTGCTGCCAGTGGAGGGGGGAGGCTCCAACCCTGTCCCTGCAGTCTCAGACGGCTGCCCACTGGGGCTGTTGGTGGCGGTGCTGCTTGCAGCGGTGCTTGTGGCAGTGCTTGCGGCGCTACTGGACGCGGTGCTGGCTGCGGTGCAGGTGGAGGTGCTGCCAGTGGAGGGGGGAGGATCCAGCCCTTCCCCTGCAGCCTCGGGCAGCTGCCCACTGGGGCTGCTGCTGCTGGTGGCGGTGTTGCTTGCGGCGGTGCTTGCGGTGCTGCTGTCCGCGGTGCTGGCTGCAGTGCTGGCTGCTGTGCATGTGGCTGTGCTGGCCGCGGTGCAGGTGGTGGGGATGCCAGTGGAGGGGGGAGGCTGCAGCCCTTTCCCTGCAGCCTTGGGCGGCTGAAGTGCCCTGGCTGTTGTTCAGTTCGCCCTGGCCTAGGGGCACCCACAGCTCACATCTCCCACCAAGGTACAACCTTAACGCGTGCAAAGTAATGAATCTGAATCTGTACTCACCCCCTTGTGGCTGCTGTGATGCCTTCAAGTGCCCATCCAACTCCGGATAGGCCACTGCCAGGATGCAGAACATCAGGGTATGACGGGCACCCCTTCCTCGTTGGGAGGCCAGCCCTAGCTAGGCCTCCGCCATCTTCCTTGCCAGGCGGCGCAGGTCCTCCCACTGTTTGCGGCAGTGGGTGCTCCGCCTGTCAAAAACCCTCAGGGTCCGCACCTCCATGGCGATGGCACACCAAATACCCTTTTTCTGATGGGCACTGACCTGCAGGAAAATATGCATAGAAAAAAGGGATTAGTTATGCCGTCCAGACTGTTACAGTCATATCCCACAATATCCCTCCCATCCCCTTATGCACAGAAATTGACCAACAGACATGCAGCACTCTGCCCAGGACCCCTCAGCCCTCCCATGCACAAGGCTTACACACACAGCAATTCATGCATTCGTGGCCCACGCATCATGCTCACAGTGTACTCACCTGTTTGTCAAGTGGGGAAATGCTGGGTGGTAGGAATTTTTGGGATTCCTGCATATTCTTGTAGTTTGCATGACAGTAATGCAAGGACAAGTAGAGTTTTTATTCAACGTTTCACCTTTGCAGGGCATTCTTAGTAAGAAAACTTTGGGGAATCCAGACAAGCCAAACCTCCATGGACTCCCCCGGGTGTCTAATTTTCAGAAATGTTCGGGTTTGGCATCTGAGCCCAGGACCCAAAGCGCAGGTGCCTGCCTTACAAAACCATGTTGCTTTGTGATGGATAATTTTGATGTCTCCACAATACCATTTGACCCTGTGCGAAGATGGGAGTTAAGCAAACCATATGAGTCGTCCAGCAGGACTGCAAGGTGGGTTTCTGCACTACTATCTTCAACTCCGCCTGTGAAGTTGAAGTCCACTGACGTGCGGTAGAAGGGGGCCGTAGAGAGCCTCCATGCTCCCTCAGAAATTGTTCTCCACCTCAAATCTGTCTGCTGCTAAATTTGCTGAAGGAAGTCAACATCCAAAAAAGAGAGGGATGTTGCTGACTGACAAAAAGTCACCAGTAAAAGGTGGAATTTGGGGCTCAACTAAACTGGGGGCTGCCATGACAGCACTCTGTCTGTGCTTGCCGCCACACATACTTGCTCTTTGGTTTGGGGATACCTGCTATTGTCCTGCTAGACAGACTGTGGTTGCAAAGAGATAGCACTACTGTCCTCATCGTCTCCCTCAGAATCACTGGAAAAGGTGTCGGCGGATGGGACTCTGCAGACTTAAAAATCAGTGCCAGCTTCTGCTCCATTGTGTTATCCCTTAGATCCTGTCTTAGTATCTGCTGTCTCAGTCTCTTATCCTGCCTCAGAGCTGTTCACCATAACCTGAGTTATGGCTTCAGCAGCAGTCATCCAACGAGATGCCATCTCTGCTAGTGCCTAAACTGTCCTGCTAAAACACTAGCCTATGAAGGTAACAGATATGTTGACAACATTTTTATTGTGTGTGTGGGTGTGTGATGTGTCCAACAGTAAATGTCAGTCACCTTACCTTTGCTTCTTCCCTCAATCTGGATGTTCTCTGTAGACACTGAAAAAAGCAAAGACACACTATTACTTCACCTTGCCACATACCCTTCTTCACAGCCTTTAGCACTGGTGGCGCCCAGTGCAACAAGCTTTTTTTGACGCTCCCCTCCCATGACCTCCTCCTTGGATTCGCTCACTACCACCCAGCAAAATTCCCGTCATCTCTCCATACCCCCCTCGCACAGACATTTCATTTACTTTAAAGCCAGGTAACGGCTGGCTCTACTAATCCACTCAGCAATTCATATAAATTACAGATCTGTTCTTTGCAGCAGTCACATAACATAAACCTTCTGCTCTACTTTATGGCATCAAAACTGCCACTAGACAAAAGTCAGATTTTTAGTCAGACCACATGTTCCATAATGCACTTGGTTGGTAGTAGGCAAACAAATTATAAATAGAGACTCATGGGAAGGTGTTTTTTTACAAACTGTGAACAAGACCGGAGGTTGAAATGCATTGGTGGTCTTGTTTTACATTTCTTGGATAAAGTAATAAACTCTCCTGGAGTGCAACAAATCAATTGTTTAACAATTGTTTGGGTTGGATATATATATATATATATATATATATATATATATATATATATATATATACAGTCATTGTGGGTAGGCTATATATATATATATCATACATATATAGGAAAGTCCTTTTTGTTGCCCTGGTCACCTCCATCTAGCTAGCCTACCCACAATGACTGTAGTCCAGCTTAGGGGGTTGTGCGCTGAGAGGGGGATGCCCACAGCCATTAACCTCAGGAAAAATGTTTTGATTAAATCCCTGACAGCCTGGGCTGAGACCCAGGAAGTAGGCACAGAGGAAGCCCCAGAGCAGGAAGAAGCAGCTCCAACCACTCATGGAATGGAGGGCATCTGAGCCTTGGTGAGGATGAGGAAGAACAGTCCTCACTGCACAAAGTTAACAGGGCCATATCAAAGCTAGTTGGGGAAAGGGGCTCCCTTCAGAAGGAAAGCACCTGTCCCTTACAAAAAGAGAGCTGGAGGCCCAGCTAGCATATATAGCGTAGGAGGCAGAGGAGCTGGCCCTGGAAAAGAAAAAGTGGGCAAGGGAATAGAAAAAAGATGGGGTCAGCGACAGAGAAGCTGAGATGTCTATGGGTGGAGGGTTTTGTCCCAGACTACCCTAGGTGGTGGTTCCTGCTTATGTAGAAGGGGATGATATAGATAAATGACTGGGTGCATTTTAGAGGGACCTCCAGATGAAGAGAGATAAGATTCAATACTGGGGTTCACTTCTATGAGAGTTAGTACCCACCTCTGGGAGGGATAGGCTTCTGACCTTAAGTGGGGAGGAGGTAGATTAATATGTATGAAGAGGTGATTAACTAAAAGGTTTGGTTTGACCCCAGAACAATATAGGCTTAAGGTTAGGGACACCCAGAAGACAGATACGCAGTCCTGGGTTGATTTTGTGGACATCTCAGTTAAGGCAGGAGAGGGCTGGATACAGGGCAACAAGGTAAGTAGGTTTGAGGGGCTTAACAATTCGATTATGAGGGAGCACCTTCTGACTAATTGTGCCCAAGAAATGCTCCACCAGTATCTAGTTGACGCTAAGTTGACCAAGCCCAGATAGCTGGGGGAGGCAGCAGATGACTGGTTAAGAACTAGTGTTAACCAGAAACCCCTAGGAAGTGGCGAGAGAAAGGTGGGACATGGTTCTTCTCTTGGGAAGAACCAGGGGAAAGTTGATAAAAAAATCTAAGGAGTCCTCACAAGATTCCCCAAAACCTTCTCAGGGTGGGGGAGCCCTGAGCCATGCCACTTCTAAGGGGAAGGGGTACCAGGAAAGAATTATGATCCTGTTAAGGTAGGAAAGTTTCAGGAGCTTCCTAAGGCTAGCAAGTGTTTTGAGTATCATCAACCTGGACAAAAAAGAGGGGATGCTGTCTACTCTAAGAAACCCCCCACTGGTGGGAAGTCCCATGGGATTGCTAGTGGTGGTGTGAGGCTAGAAGTTGGCCCAGGGCTGGGATCAGGGTACACAGAGGTCACCTTAGTGTTCGTGGAAGGGGTGGACATTGCAACTATGGCCACCTTACCTCCCAGCATGAAGTGGTATAGGCAGAGGCCTAAAGTCAATGGGACTGAGGTGGAAGCTTTGCAAGATACAGGAACCAGTGTGACAATGGTCACAGAAAAGCTGGTTTCTCCAGAACAGGTCTTACCTGGTGTCGTCCACCAAGTGTCTTATGCAGGTAGGAGAACCAAACTCCATCCCCTGGCCATTGTGAGCCTCGAATGGGGATGTGTGACTGGCCCTAAGAAGGTACTGGTAGCTCCTGCCCTCCCAGTTGAATGTCTGCTGGGAAATGATCTGGAAGCATTTGAATGGTCAGAGGTGGAAAGAAGGGTCCATGCGCAGATGCTGGACCTCCCTGAATGGGTGTGTGTTGTGACCAAGTCACAGGCAGTAGAACAGGGAAGTGCTGGACCCTTGGAGCCTGGAACAATGGGCTGAGCCTCCAAGAAGGGAAGAAAGGGCACTGGGTCAGGCTTGCCAGCCCCACCAAGTACAGAGAGTCAGGAGGAATCCAAACCTGAGGGGGAGGACCTGACCTCTGAAGGAAGGTCCCTTCCCCTGCAAGCCCTGCCTGACTTATCAGAACTGCAAGGGGCAAGTGAATCTACCAGAGAAGAACTGTGCCAGTAACAAAGAGAGTGTCCCACTCTTGAGGGCCTGAGGCAGACTGCCACCAGGCAAGAACAAGGGGATACCAGTGAGTAGCACAAGGTTTATTGGGGGGATGGAGTTCTTTACACAGAGGCAAGGCACCCCAAACCAGAAGAAACCAGGCGAGTAGTATCCCCCAGAAGTATAGAGAGTTCTGTCTTACATTAAGCCTTGATTTTCCCTTAGCTGGATATCTGGGGCAGACCAAGACCTGGAAAAGGCTGGTCAACCATTTCTATTGGTCCCACATGTAAGAAAAAATCAAGGAGTTTTGGAGCTCCTGTGTTACCTGCCAGGCCTGTGGCAAGGCAGTGGGCAAGACAAAGGCTTCCTTTATAGCACTGCCAGTGGTTGGGACTCCCTTTGAGTGGGTGGGGATTGACATCGGTGGTCCCTTAGACCCACCAACTTGTCCCAGGTAACAGGTACATTAGGGTGGTTGTGGACCATGCCACCAGGTACCCTGAGGCAACATCCCTCAGGACAATCACTGCACCTACAGTGTATAGGATCCTACTTGGTGTGTTCACCAGAGTGAGATTCCCAAAGGAAGTGGTCTTAGATAGGGGCACACATTTTTTGTCAGCTTATGTGAAAGCAATGTGGGATGAGTGTTGCATTACTTATAAGTTCACGACTCTCTATCAACCAAGACCAATGGTGTGGTGGAAAGATTTAACAAGATCCAGAAGGGCATGATCATGGGTTTGTCTGACAAACTCAGGAGGAGAAGGGATGTTTTCCTCAATTGCCTGCTGTTTGCATACAGGGAGGTGTCACAAAAAGGGGTTGGATTCAGTCTCTTTGAGGTATTGTTTTGGCATCCTATATTAGACCCATTGTGCTTGGTGGGAGAGTCTTTGGAGAAGCCTCTCAAAGAATCCAAGCAGAATGCTAAGGATTATGTACTGGGCCTCTGGTCTTGCATGACTGAGTACATGAAGAAGGCAGACAGCAACCTGGAGGATTCGGCCGCTTTGAGTTATTGTTTTGGCATCCTGTAAGAGGCCATTGGGCTTGGTGGGAGAGTCTTTGGAGACGCCTCTCAAAGAATCCAAGCAGAATGTTATGGATCATGTACTGGGCCTGTGGTCTCGCATGGCTGAGTACATAAAGAAGGCAGACAGCAACCTGGAGGCTAGCCAAGAGCCCGTGAAGCTCTGGCATGACCAGAAGGCTACCATGCCTGAGTATCAACCAGGCCACATGGTGTGGGTTTGGAGCCTTTGGCTCCCAGGCCACTTTAGGCCAAATGGACTGGGCTCTATCCAATTTTGGAGAAGAAGGGTGAGGTCACCTACCTGGTGGACCTTGGCACCCCCAGGAATCATCATAGGATCCTGCATGTCAACAGACTGAAACACCACCACGACAGGGCAGACATGACCATGCTTATGGTCACTGATGAAGGAAAGGAGGAGGAGAGTGAACCTCTGCCAGATCTTCTTTCCACAAATTCACAGGATGGGTCAGTGGAGGGAGTATTACTCTCTCCAAAGTTGACAGCCCAGCAGCAAAAAGACTGCCGACATGTTCTGGAGCAGTTTGTTGGCCTGTTCTCTTTGACCCCCTGGACTCACCAATTGGTGTGTCAATGATATTGACACTGTTGACAGCTTACCTGCCAAAAACAAGCTGTACAGGCTGTCTGACCGGGTCAAGGCCAACATCAAAGCTGAGGTGGCTAAGATGTTAGATCTCAAGATAATTTAGCCCTCTAATAGTCTGTGGGCCAATCCAGTGGTACTGGTACCCAAACCCAATCCTCAAGGTGATAAAAAAGGAATAAAGATTCTGTGTAGACTACAGAGGTCTAAATGCAGTCACCAAGATTGATGCTCACCCCATACCTGGAGCTGATGAGCTCATTGATAGGTTGGGGTCTGCTAAGTTCCTGAGTACATTTGACCTGACCTTAGAATACTGGCAGATTGCCTTAAGTCCAGGAGCTAAGGAGAGGTCATCATTTTCCACTCCAGAGGGCCACTTTTATTTCAAACTGATGTCCTTTGGCCAGCAAAATGCTCCTGCCACCTTTCAACAGTTGGTAAACAGAGTCCTGTCTGGGTTGGAATCTTTCAGTGTCGCTTATCTGTATGATATAGGTGTATTCAGTTCCACCTGGGAGGACCACCTGGTCTACCTGAAGGAAATGCTTCAGGCCCTACTCCAAGCAGGCCCGACTATCAAGACAAGCAAGTACCATAGGGGGCAGAGTTTAGTGGTGTACCTGGGCCACCTTGTTGGTGGAGGCCATGTACAGCCTTTCCAGCCCAAGATCCAGACTATACTTGATTGGGCAGCTCCTAAAACAAAGACTCAGGGCCTTTCTTGGTGTGGCTGGGAACTCCAGGAGGTTTGTTCAAAATGATGGGACCATTGTGGCCCCTCTGACAGAACTTACCTCAAAGAAAAACAGCCCAAGAAAGTAATTTGGACCCCAGAGTGTCAAAAAGCATATGACACTCTGAAACAAGCTATGTATTCAGCACCAGTGTTACTGCCCCCTGACTATAGCAAAGCAGTCAGTTGCCTTCATCAGCAGGTGACTGCTCCAGGAGCAAAACGATGTAGTGTCATTGAGAGGGAGGCCTTTGCTGTGGTCTGGTCCCTGAAGACGTTGAGGCCATAACTGTTGGCACTCACTTCTGTGTTCAAACTGTCCACAGACCTCTCATATGGCTAATTCAAATGAGAGGGAGAACCCAAAAATGTAAAGGTGGTCCGTTGCCTTACATGGGATGGACTTCACAGTGGAACATAGACCTGGGAGTGCCCATGTCAATGCAAATGGCCTTTCCAGATTTTTCAACTTAGCTGATGAGGATGACCAGGGTGTAGGTTATTACCCATCACCTTTCATCTGGGTTGAGGCAGTGTAGGAAAGACCTCTTTTTTGCCCTGGTCACCCCCAAATTCTTTGGATAGATACTGGTGGTTACTGACTCTTGGCTGTGCCCTGGGTCCTGCTTACCAGTCCCAGGGCCAGTGATCTATGTAAAGTGTATATGCAAATTAGGCTAATTATATTTGGCTGTATCATCCTACCTATAAGTCCTCAGGTAGGGACATGTAGGTTTAGGGACCCCAGCATAGGTAGTGCACCCATAGGTACACTGCTGAGGTGCCAGGGTGTCATTTTAAAGGCAGGCCTGCTTTACTGGCTGCTTTTAAACTAAAGATATGTGCAAATTTGACTTTGGTGTTAAAAGTACTTTCAAAGTCTTAAACTACCTTATTTTTACATACAAGCCTCCCCTAAGGTGTGCCCTATGTGCCCCTAGGGTTGGGTGCCATGTAATTATAAGCAGGGACCTTATACAAATTATTTTATAAACCCTGGTGAGGTAAAATTGCCAAATTTGTTTTTACCTCACTTTAGTGAATAGCCTCCATAGGCTAAAAGTGGGAGACTTTATTTTAATTAACAAAGTCCTAATGAGTGCCCGATACCTTGAGTTTGGTATCAAATTAATTGTTATAGTAAATCTCACAACTAGCAATTGTTGGATTTAATATAACTAGTTCAGGTAAAGAGTTTTAAAACTCTACCTGAAATTTGCCAACTTCATCTCTGTAATGCCCTTCTGTGATTGGCCAGCCTGTGGCAGCCTGGCCAGCCTGCCTTGATGAGGTGTGAAGTGGCCTGGGCTGAACACAAAGGATGTGCCTTGGGGAGGAGATCTGCCTCAGCAGATGGTGAAACAGGGTGAGGGGAGAGCAGCCAAACTGGTCTTCAAAGACAGGGAAGGACATTTTGAGCAGCTCAGGCAGGATCTCCCCCAATACCTCTAACCCCAGACAATTAGTTGACCTCTGGATTAGATTAGAAGAGGGCAGGAGAGGGGTGTGTTTAGGATTTTTAGCCACACCAGTGGGTGGACTCAGCCAGATCTAACCTCCAAAAATCACTTTCAGTCATGTTGGATTTTTGAAGAATGTTGCTCCCTAGGACTGATTTTTGCCACACTTCCCAGGAAGTGGTCATCAAAGGGGGAAGGAGTTTGCCTGTGATCGGACAACCAGGCACCCCCTGCTTTCCACCCAGGAGCAAGGATAAATATGACAGAGCTGCACCTACACCTCAGATCCCTACAAGAAAGAACATCAAAAGAAGAAGGACTACTCTGCTGACCACTGACCTGCACCTGGACACTGCACTCTGAAGGGCTGTACCAGCTGCACACTTGGGCTTCACCACAAAAAGGAATTTGCCTGGCTTCAACTGGTTCCAGAAGGGACTCCCTGCTTGCTACATGTGAAAAATAGCTAACCAGAGTACTCTGCATCAATTCCTGAAGAAAATGAACACTGAGCAAGGTGCATTCTGGGAGTTGGAGTCCTAACCCTCAAGGAGCAACTCAGAGCTTCTGTAACCTTGGGGTAAGCTGTTGACTCCTAAAAGACCTGGAAGAAGCTCCAGATGTTTGGAGAAGATTGGAGAACTTTTAGTAAAAATCTCCGCTGTCGAGAGTCATGCTGGCTTAGGTGGACAGTGACCCGGCCTGACTTGCAGGTTTGTCCCGCTGAAAAGCACTGGAGACCCGTACTTCCAGGATTTCACCGGACCCTCCTAGAATGGTAATACAACAATGTTGACATGAATTCAGCTTGCTGTGGAGAGTCATCCAACATCGGAGAGAAAAGGTCCTAAAAAGCCCAAAGGTAAAAAGTTGACCAGGACTTCCCACGCAGAGTATCGGAGGAAGCCTCCAAAGACATCGGATCAAGATTCAGTTTTAGCCCGGACTGAGATTTTCATCCTGAAATATCATCTAAGTCCACAATTAGAAATCTTCACGAGGTCTCCCGCAATGCGTTTCCGAAGAGGGCTCCAGGGAGGTCGGATTCGATTTGTGACTTCGTTCCGCTGAAGAAAACCTTCAAGGAAAAGACTAAGACAGTCATTATGAACATGGCAGGAAAGACCGCCGACCGCCGTGTCGGTGGTGAACAGAATTCCGCTGTTGGCGGTGAATGGAAACCTACTGTATAATGAACGAAAAACCCAACCCCGCCAAAAATCCCCAGATCACCACTTCCCTAGCCATGACTCTGTCGGCGGGAATCCCGGACCACCCCACCCTGCCACCGCAAAGCACACTCACCTCCCGCCCTCCAAATAATGATACACAAATCACCTCGGCAGACAACCATTGACGGCTGCGACCGCCACAGGCGGCAAGTGGACTCAACAGCAAGAAGTGAACACATTGGATAGGCGTCTGACCCACACACATCCAGAACCCCATAAAACACCCCCAGACAACTCCACAATCCCTTGCAAGGAAAGCAGGACAAGAAGACGCAGAGCACCAGAGCCAGACTGCGAACGCCAGCATACAGGAGACGCACACCGACCCACAGAAGTGCACCCTTACCTCGTTCCCAGCCCCAACACCATCCACCATACTCACCATGTCCCCCCAAAAAATCCACGCTTCACCAAAAGGGAGTTAAGGACCATGGTGGACGAGATCTGGAAGGCGGAGTCACAAATTTTCGGGCCCGAGGTGCAGCACACACCCATCGCCCAGAAATTGGAGCTGTGGCAGATCATTGTGAACAGGGTGAATGCAGTGGGACTCCTTCCACGCACCAGGGACGATATCCGGAAGAGATGGAATGACCTGCAGGGGAAGGTCTGGGGCATGGCATCCAGGGACCACATCGCAGTGCGGAAGATTGGGGGAGGACCGCCACCAACACCACCCGACTACACCCACTGGGAGGAAAAGGCACTGGCCATCCTGCACCCAGAGGGTCTCACAGGACTCACTAGAGGAATGGACTCGGATAAATCATCTACAATTACCCCATATCCACCACACCTGCAATGCATGCACCACCCGACCCCACCCACACCCACCTGGACCTATACCCGACACAGACATTACCCACTACATCTACCCCTTGCATGACCTCAAACCCACTAACAGGCCCACATCACTCCCGCTGTGCACAGTCACCCACCCCTGCACGTACTCACAATGGAACAATACCCCTCACCACAATGCAACCCCACACTGGTGCTAAATGCAATGTCAACCTCACAAAGGCACCCTGGAAGGCCACTGAAAGTAACACCAGCACAAAATAGCACAGTCCTGTACACCTCAAACCTTCATGCATATGTAACAGACATGTCTGTGTCCCCCAACAGGCACCACCACCCATGCAACCCTAACGGACGGGACTAGGAGTGCCACCGCCCTCCAGGGAGACAGAGGCACCTTACAAGGCAATGACGAAGGATCCTTGGACACTGATGAACAGGCAGGCCCCTCACACAGTCCTGGACTCTCACCGTGCAGCAGCCCCACCCAGGAAACCACTATCACCCCTACCACCCAGTCAAGACCAGCAGCCCAGGGCACGCGTACCCACACCAGTGTACCTAGGGCACAGGCTGGTGGAACACAGGTACAGAGGCCACAGTCTGCCACTCCCAAAATGCAGGAAGGCGAGGGCCCCAGTACAGGGGACACAGGCACAGGGGGATAGGGCAAGTGCAAGGGTCTCAGTGGGCCAGGGGGGCGGCCACAGGATGGATGCAGCAGCTCAGGACGTTATTTCAGAGGTATTGGGGGTCTACCAACATACCCAAGACAGGTTGGCACAGATTGTGTCCACCCTGGAACAAAGTCAGAGGATGCACCAGGAACAACCCCAACAGGCCATGGAGCAGTGGAAAGAGCACAATGCCACAATGGCCACCATAGCAGGAGCACTGCTGCAGTTGGTCAAAAACCAGTCTGACACCCACACCAGACAAAAGGCCCCCACAACAGCCCTGGACAACCAGCATCAGATGACCCAAGCAGCAGAAACATCCCAGGAACTACCCTCCCAGGAAACCCAAGGACCAACCATGTCACTCCAAGAAGCTCCACAGCAGGCACCTAAACGTACTTTTAGGCCAAGATATGGCACTGGAAACCCAGCTAAGAACAAGGCCCCCTCCAAAAACTGACTCTGCTACAAATGGAAAGCAACCATCCCACCCATTCCCCAACAACACTTAGCTGAGGGCAATTAGAAGTACTGTTCGACAAAATGGACCCATCAATACTACCAACAAGGCTGCCACCATGTTGGTTTTGAGGACCCCCCACCCTTACGACTCCCATCACTATAAATAGCACAATTCACTCACTTCTACCAATAAAACACAATTCACACCTGTAACACTGTCCCCTGTCTTAAATTGTGAACAAAGTGGAGTATGGATGCAACTGGCAGAGAAAAACTTTATTGTCAATTCTGTGCATGATGGTAGTCCTGTGTGGAATAGAAAGGCTTTCTATTTATAATCCTGACCACACGAGTAATATGTGCGGCCAACCACTTAGTTTCCCGGCATCACGGATGCACTATATCTATGAAAATAAATACCGTGAGCCTTCAGCCTTCATTAATGTGTGGCTGAGTCTGTGACTGAACTACACCTACATAATACGGCACAATCTTTATATTCTGTGAGCCCTCAGCCTCATTTTTGCACGGCTTTGTCTGTGACTGAACCACAGCTACAGAACACTGCCCTACCTTGATTGACATCCTTAGACCAATATTACTGATCATGAAAACGCCCTTGACCTAGAAGATCCTTATCCCTAACTGGATTCCCTAGGTGCTACTGACCAGATATTATCCCCAGTCCTGATGAGGACCCACCATTGAATTATGTCAACATATAGGGTTGAAACGTCAACATGATTTTGAATGTGGATTAAAACTATAAAGAAATTCTATGTGACTTCAGGGCTTCCTGGATTGACGGAGCCATCTGAAGTCCATATTGTTCTTAAACCACCTTCTGTATATATTGTATATATCACCTTCACTTCTTTTCACAATATTCACTTTCACTGTGCTTTTCGAATTAGGAGCACCTACCAACATAAGTATAATCTTCTTTTGTGATGAAATTGTAAAAAGAAACAAAAAGCAATAAAGCTTTATTTATTCCACATTTATAGTAGATTGTATATTCATAATCGTTTAATCAATAGATTACTGTGGAAGTCTAGGAGTACTTCCCCCTTGCTTTGACCATATTTTCACTTTCATTTATTACCCTGGTCAATAGGGTTAGAGGGCATTGCCTCATTGCCTAAAACTACAACCCCCCTATATGACAGAGCACACTGACACTATTAGTCACTAACCCCAATGACAGGCTTAAGTCCCACACAGTTATTGGAAGTTGAGTTCTATCAGTTGGTTCCTGGAATTGACATCTTGCCCTTCCTCATCCTCACCATCACTCTCCTCACCTCTCTGAGGTAGCTGATCAGGACATATAGCACCCTCCACCTCCAAGAGGGGGATAGAATGTCTCACTGTCACGTTGTGCAGCATGCAGCAGGCCACCACTATTCTACACACCTTATCAGGCCCATAGGCCTGGGGAAACCCCAGAGATATGTAGAGACCGCAATCTAGCCTTCAGGAGACCTATAGTTCACTCTATTACCCTCCTAGTACGTCCATGGGCCTTATTGTAATTCCTCTTTGCATCCGTCCTAGGATTCCTCACTGATGTCAGGAGCCAATGCAAGTTGGGATAGCCAGAATCACCTACAAAATGGTGCAATACAGACTCGTCATCGTTATGTCCCTTAGTCAGACAGGCTGGTTTTCTGCAATGTGTCAGTTAGTGACAGGCAAACTTACCTATGAACCACCCTCTGTCCTCTTGTAGTTGTTCCATCTTCTGTGGCACACTACTGTTCCTCAACACAAAGGAATCATGGACTGAACCTGGAAACATGGCATTCACATGGGAAATGTACTGGTCTGCAGTACATACCAATTGGATGTTCATGGAGTGAAAGTTCTTCCTGTTTCTGTACACTTGTTCACTCACTCTTGCGGGGATGATAGCTATGTGTGTGCCATCAATGGCACCTATGACATGGGGAATGTTGGCAAAGGCATAGAAGTCAGACTTGATGGCAGGGAGGTCAGTACTGTGGGGAAAGCTCACATAGGAATGAGGAGGATGTACAAATGCATTCAGAAATCTTCTACCTGGCTGAACATTGGCTGTGAAAAACCAGCACCCATGCCCAATGTCACTTGAAATGAGCCTGTGGCCAGGAAATGGAGTGCGGAGAACACCTGCACATCAGTTGGAATGGCATGCTGATTACAATTTCCCAGAGTTAGTGCAGGATCCAGTAATGCACAAAGGTTACACGTGTGAGTCTGTAAGTGATTATGATCTGACGGTCCACCATGGTCCCCATATCCACACGTGATATGTACACCGATGGTGCCCTTCCTTGCCACAAGGGTCGGTACCTACGAGGGGTTACAAAAAGGAGTGATGAAAACACATACATAGGCACACTTGTCATCATTTGTGCACAGCATTGTTCATTGCGGTGTCTCTACAATAACTGCTACCTGATAGATATATATGTACATCACAATGAGGGAACAGAGTATTTCATGTGTGCTACAATACTGAATGGACAGAGGCCTAGGTGCTTCATATGGCTAGTAGGGCCTGCATTGTGAGTATTAATTAATTGTAGATGCGTAGGTAAATGCAAAATGTCTGCCCACTGTTGTTCTGCTCTTTCGTTGTAGAAGTGACCTCATACCGCTAGCGGTTGACGTCACAGCGTAAGGCGGTGTTTACCGCTGTTCGCACCTTCATTGGTTAACATGGATGCTAATAGGGAATCCTAGCGTATCATGATCGCCGCCGGCGGTGACGTGCACACCACCACGGAACGTACCCGCGTTCGTCATCGTTTGATCACTTGACTCCCTGATCTCATGCGGACATGTACTCCACTCTGTGTACTGCTGTGGACTGCCTCTGGCTATAGATGTGCCACGTGTTGCAGGGGAAAGGGCCCGACCTTCACCCAGGAAGAACTGGAAAAGCTAGTGGATGGGGTCCTGCCCCTGTACGCAAAACTGTATGGACGGCCAGATTAACACGTGAGTCTGGGTTTCAGGGTCACTGTGTGTATGTAATGGATGGTGTTGATTGCACATATGTTTGCACCTCTGAGCCTGCATGGGTCATGGTGCATGGCATGCTGCGTGCAACTGTCCTGTATGTCTGAGAGTACTGTCCATCCCATAGTGGATGATTAGCCAGCTGTTCCTATCGTGCAAGTGCCTAACCTCTGTGTTCCATTTCTGTGTCACCCTTTTTGGTCAGCCAGAGGAGGGCACATTGGCATGCCATCGCCAAGGAGGTACGGACATTGGGGGTCTATAACCGGCAGAGCACCCACTGTAGAAAGAGGTGGGAGGACCTGCGGCGCTGGGCGTGAAAGATCAATAAAGCCCAGCTGGGGAAGTCCTCCCAACATGGAAGGGGTGCCCATCGGGCACTGACCCCCCTCATGCGACGGATCCTGGCGGTGCCGTACCCAGACCTGGATGGGCGCTTGAAGGCTGCACAGCAGTCACAAGGGGGTGAATACTCACTGTCCATACTTCAGTGTGGAAGGTTGTGCAATAGGGCTCATGCTGCTTAGAGGCAGGGAATTTGACTGGTGTCCATCTATTGTATGTTCCCCAAAGGGTGTAGGGGTGTCCCTGTCAGGTTTCACCTACTTCTGCTCCGTAGGCATTTCAGGAGATGGGTGTAGAGCAGTATTCTGGTAAGTAGTCAGGGGCATGGCCATGGGCATAGTGAACAGTGCTGACTGTTGGGTGTGTTTTCTGGGTGGGTGTATGTCTGGCCATTTTGTACCTGCATTCAGCTATTTACAAGTGTCTCTCCTGTTTTGTCTTCCATCCCTGTTCTCTTGTGTTGGTTTGGTACAGCATCAACATCAGACAAGGGAGTAGAGGTGCACACATATGTCCATTCAACACCATCCATTACTCCCAAACAGTGCCCCCCAAACCCAGACTCACCTGTACAGTTTTGCGTACAGGGGCAGGACCCCGTCCACTAGCCACTCCAGTTCCTCCTGGGTGAAGGCCAGGGCCCTTTCCCCTGCAACACGAGCCACATCAATTGCCAGAGGCAGGCCACAGTAGTACACAGAGTGGAGTACCTGTCCGCATGAGATCAGGGAGTCAAGTGAATAATAGATGACAAACTTACGTACATAGCGCAGCGGTGTGCACCGTTACCGCAGGCGGTGATCATGATACAACAGGATTCCACATTGGCATCCATGTTAACCAATGACGGTGTGAACGGCGGTAAACACCGCCTTACACTGTGACGTCAACCGCTAGCAGTATGAGGTCACTTCCACAACGAAAGGCCTGGATTACAGTGGACAGACATTTTGGCAGTAACTAAGCATCTATAAATTAAAATGTGCACAATGCAGGCCCTACTAGCCAGATGAAGCACCTATGCATGTGTCCAATCCGTAATATACCACACATGAAAAACACTGTTCCCTCATTGAGGTGTAGATGTGAATCTGTCAAGAAGCAGTTAATGATGAGTCACTACAATGAAATATGCAGTGCACAATTGATGACAATATGTGCTTATGTATGTGTGTTCATCCCACCTTTTGGATACCCCCCGTAGGTACCGACCGTTGTAGCGAGGAAGGGCACCATCAGTGTACAGACCACTTGTGGATATGAGGACCATGGTGGAGCGTCAGATCATAATCAATTACAGACTCACACGTGCAACAATTCAGGAACTTTGTGCTTTACTGGATCCTGCACTAACTCCGGGAAATCGTAATCAGCATGCCATCCCTACTGAAGTGCAGGTGCCTTCCGCACTCCATTTCCTGGCCACCGGCTAATTTCAAGTGACAGTGGGCATGGGTGCTGTTTTTCACAGCCAATGTTCAGCATGGTACTGACAAGATTTCTAAATGCATTTGTACAACACCTGCAGTCCTATGTGAGGTTTCCCCAAAGTACGGACCTCCCTGCCATCAAGTCTGAATTCTATGCCTTTGCCAACATACCCCATGTGATAGGTGCCATTGATGGCACCCACATAGCTATCATCCCCCCAAGAGTGAGTGAACAGGTGTACAGCAACAGAAAGAACTTTCACTCCATGAACATCCAATTGGTATGTATTGTAGACCAGTACATCTCACATGTGAATGCTGTGTTCCCAGGTTCAGTCCATGATTCCTTTGTGTTGAGGAACAGTAGTGTGCCACAGAGGATGGAACAACTCCAATAGGACAGAGGGTGGATCATGGGTAAGTGTGTCTGTCACTAACTGACATATAGCAGAAAGCCAGGATGTATGACTAAGGGGCTTAACAATGACTACCCTGTATTGCAACTTTTTCTAGGTTATTTTGGCTATCTAAACTTGCGTTGGATCCTGACAGCTGTGAGGAATCCTAGGACGGATGCAGAGAGGAATTACAATGATGCCCATGGATGTACTAGGAGGGTGATAGAGTGCACAATAGGTCTCCTGAAGGATTCATTGTCTACATATCTCTGGGGTTTCCCTGGCCTATGGGCCTGAAAAGGCTTGTAGAATAGTGGTGGCCTGCTTTATGCTGCACAAAGTGGCAGTGAGACATTCTATCCCAGTCTTGGAGGTGGAGGGTGCTGTATGTCCTGACCAGCTACCTCAGAGAGGGGATGAGAGTGATGGTGATGATGAGGAAGGGGAAGATGTCAATTCCAGGACCCAACTGATACAACTCTACTTCTAGTAACTGTGTGGGACTTTGGGCTGACATTGGGGTTTGTGACACATACTGTCAGTGTGCTCAGTCATATGGGGGGTTGATAATGATAGGTGAAACATGGTCCAGTTCTGCATGGTACAGATTGATATTTTCTGCATTTAGTTAGGGCCCACATTTAGGCACACAGGACTCCCTAAATGCACAGATTTGACAATAAAGTAGTTATAAGCCAGTTACATCCATACTTCACTTTGTCCACATTTTAACACAGGGGACAATGTTACAGGTGTGATATGTGTTTTATTGGTGGCAGAGAGTGAATAATTTACAGTGATGGTAAGTCGTAAGGGGTGGGTGTCCTCAAAGCCAACATGGTGGCAGCCTTGTTGGCATTATTAATGGGTCCATCATTTTTACATTAGTTCATATTGCCTCTTAGCAATGTGTGGTGGCTGATTGAGTGGGATGGTTGCTGTGCAGAGTGTTGCAAAGTTAGTTCTTGAAGGGGGCCTTGTTCTTTGCTGGGGTTTAAGTACCATATCTTGGCCTAAGGGTCCGTTTGCGCGCCTGCTGTTGAGATTCAGTGGATGACATGGTAGGCCCTTGGGTTTCCTGCGAGGGAAGTTCCTGGGATGTTTCTGCTGCTGGTGTAATGTCATGGTGGGTGTCCGGTGCTGTGGTGGGGGCCTCCTGTCCTGTGTGGGTCTCAGACTGGGTTTGTACCAGCTGCAGCAGAGCTCCTGCTATGGTGGCCATTGTGGCCTTGTGCTGTTTCCACTGCTCCATGGCCTGTTGGTGGTGTTCCTGCTGCATCTTCTGACTGTGCTCCAGGGTGGACACTATCTGTGCCAACCTGCCATGGGTATGCTGGTAGGCCCCCAATACTTATGATATCACATCCTTGGCTGCTGCATCCATCCTGTGCCCCCCCCCCAGGCCCACTGACACCATTGCACTTGCCCTAGCACCCTGTGCCTGTATCCCCTCCACAGATCTGGCAGTACCACTTGTACTGGGGCCCTCGCCTTCTTGCATGTTGGGAGTGGGAGACTGTGGCCTCTGTACCTGTGTTCCACCAGTCTGTGGCCTGGATACATTGGTGTGGGGACGCGTGCCCTGGGCTGCTGGTCTTGACTGGGTGGTAGGGGTGACAGTGATTTCTTGGTTGGGGCTGCTGCATGGTGACACTCGAGGACTGTGTGAGGGGCCTGCCTGCTAATCAGTGTCCAGGGATCCTTCAACAGTGTCCTGTGAGGTACCCCTGTCTCCCTGGGGGGCACTGGCACTCCTTGTCCCGTCCGTTAGGGTGGCATTGGTGGTGGTGCCTGTTGGGGGACATAGACATGTCTGTTACAGCTGCATGAACGTTTGGGGTGAACAGGACTGGGCTATTTTCTGTTGTGGTTACTTTCAGTGGCCTTACAGGGTGCCTTTATGAGGTTGACACTGCATTTAGCTTCGACTGTGGAGTTGCATTGTAGTGGGGGTGTTGTTCCATTGTGGGTACTTGCAGGGGTAGGTGGCTGTGCACAGGGGGTGGGATGTGTGCCTGTTAGTGGGTTTGTGGTCATGCAGGGGGGTGGATTTGGTGACTGTTGCCTGGGTGGGGTGTTAGTCTTGGTGGGTGTGGGTGGGGTGGGGTGGTGCATGCATTACAGGTATGGTGTATATGGGGTTAATGTTGATGACTTACCCGAGTCCATTCCTCCAGTGAGTCCAGTGAGTCCCTTAGGGTGCAGGATGGCCAGTACCTTTTCCTCCCAGTCTGTGTATTCTGGTGGTGTTGGTGGCGGTCCTCCCACAGTCTTCTGGACTGCAATGTGGTGCCTTGATGCCATGCCCCTGACCTTCCCCCGCAGGTCGTTCCATCTCTTCTGGATATCGTCCCTGGTGTATGGATGGTGTCCCACTGCATTGACCCTGTTCACAATGGCCTGCCGTAGCTCCATCTTCCTTGTGATGGATGTGTGCTGCACCTCAGCCTGAATATTTGTGGCTCAACCTTCAGGATCTCGTCCACCATGGGCCTTAACCCCCTTTCTGTGAAGCGTGGATGTTTGGGGGGTGAAATGGTGTGTGTGGTGAATGGTGTCGGGCTTTGAACATGGTGAGGGTGCTCTTCTGTGGGTCGGTGTGCATCTTGGGTATGGTGGCATTCGGTGCCTGCCTCCGGTGCTCTCCGTCTTCTTGGCCTGGTTTTGTTGCAAAGGATTATGGGGTATGTCTAGAGGGGTTTTATGGGGTTATGGATGTGTGTCAGGTGTGTGTGTTGCACACTTATCCAATGTGTGCACTTCTTGCTGTTTAGCCCACTTGCTGCCGTGGCGGTCGGAACTGCCAATGGTCGCCCGGCCTCCACTGTCTGCCAAGGTGATTTGCGCATCATTATTTGGAGGGCGGAATGTGGGTGTGCTGGGCTGTGGCGGGTGGGGAGGTCCAGGATTCCCGCCGACAGTGTCATGACGGGGAGTGGTGGTCGGGTGATTTTTGGCAGGGTTGGGATTTTCGTTCATTTTATGGCAGGTTTCCATTCACAGCCAACGGCGGTCTTCTGTTAACTGTCGCCACAGTGGTTGGCGGTGTTTCCCACCATGTTCATAATGGCCGCCTTTGTCTTTTGGTGTAAAACCATTATGTAGTTTTGGAGAAATTAGAAGTTAAAAAAATATATATATACATATATATATATAGAAATATATTGGGACGTGGATACTCTGCAGATCTACTGTCCCTGTGCAGACATCTGATTAGCTGCCAACACTTTAACAAGGAAGTGTTGGCAGCCATCTTGGACTCGGCTTGGAGTCCCAGATTAAAAGTAAAAGAAAGGAGTCAGGGTAGGGACACCCTTACCCCTTTGCTCTGGTGCTGGTGTTCATGAGAAACCCCGCCAGAGCTTAAAATAACTTTTTTTAAACGTTGTGTAAATCCATGCACTTTTCTTTTTTTTTTTTTTAAGAAGTGTGGTTTCCCGCCCCTTTCATTTAGCCCCCGGGAGGGCCAAATCCGGGAGCATATGAGAAATGAGGCGGGGAATGAATGCGGCTCCTTTTCTGTGCTTCCCAAAGCCCCAGGGACTGCAACCTCAATAGAGAAAAGATTTTGTTTTGTGCAGGGCATGTGTGGCCCCCTCATAGCAGCAGGGACCGCCACCTTCCCAGTTATGTTATTTGGTATGCGGGTGCCACGCGGCCTCCCAGCAGCCCATGTGGACCGCCAACTCCCTGGGGCTTTGAGTAAATGAAACACAGGGGGCTGCCCACCCCCAGCAGCCCTAGTGACACCCTCCTTTCCCAGCGGTGAAATAATATTGTATGCTGGGGGCCGCACTGCCTCCCAGCAGCCCCAGTGACTGCCACCTTCCAGGGGCTTTGAATAAATGAAACGCAGGGGTCCACCCACCCTCCCCCGCAGTCCCAGAGACTGCCACCTCCACAGGGATTTAAAGAAATCTAGTGGAGGGCTGCCCACCCCTCCTTCAGTCTGGGAAACCACCACCTCCCTTGGGCTGATGTAATTTGGTATGTGGGGGGGCTAAGTTCCCTTCCTCACAGCCCAGGGATTGCTGTGTGGGGGCCTCCCAGCACCCCAGCAGCCCCGGGGACCTCCATATCCTGGCACCTTTAAACTAATCCAGCAGAAGTTTTGCTTGGCCCCCCCAAAGCCCCAGGGACTGCCAGCTCCCCAGGGCTTTGAATTAACCTAACATGGTGGGCCACTGACCCGCCTACAGTCAGTTGGACTGCTACCTGCCTGGTCCTTTAAACAAATCTAATGGGGGACCGCCCAGCCCCCTGCAGCCCAAGGAACCCCGACCTCCCTGGGCCTGTCCACAAATATAACATGGGGGTGCCAGGCCTCACCCGCAGCCCCGGGGACCACTACCACCTTGGGACTAATATTAAAAGAAATGGGGGCTCCCTTGTGGACTTCCAAACTTTCAAACAGCTTTCCCTCACTGCACGTTGAGGTTTTCCCTGTTTTCCTGCCTGCAGAGATGCAGCCACAGAAACAAAGAAAATATTTCCCTCACAGAGAGGGAGTTGCTTTGAAAGCAATGTCAGGTCCCAAAGGAGTTGGGGAGCTGGCTGGGACTGCAGGAGCCTTCTGGCTTCCCCTGGGGTACCTAACATAGTGATTGGGTGCCCTGGGGGGGCACCTTGGTCACTTTGCCAGGCTGCAGGGCATGGGGTCCCGGGGCTGAGATTGGTCCTTGGGTGGGGGACTCAGCCCTTCCCCCAAAAAATAATTAATAAGTAGGCCATGGCCCATGGATGAGGTCCCTAGGGCTGATATTAGTGTGGGGAGGGGGTCCACATGGCGGCCAAATCCCGCTGTGCACAGTCAGGTGATTATAGGGGTTGGCCACAGGGCACAGCAACAGGTCGTGCCCTATGGCCAACTATCACTACATATGGCTGTAGGCTGGGAGTAGTGCGGGTTTCGGTGGTTATAGGGGTTGGCCGCAGGGCCTGGCCAATAGCTAGGCCTTTCCCTCAACATCCACTGTGCACGGCTGAAGGATGTGAGCAGCATGGGGTCGGTGGTTATATGGGTTTGGTGCAAGGCCTGGCTGCATGCCAGGTGTTGCGGGCGAACCCTGCTGCCCATGGCTGAAGGCCTTGTGCAGAATGGAGTTGAGTAGTTATAGAGGTGGGCCGCAGAGCTGGAGTTGAGTAGTTATAGAGGTTGGCCGCTGGCTCTGCGGCCAAGCCCTGCTGCGCACGTCCAAAGGCTGTGTGCATTGTGGGGTTGGGTCATTATAGGGGTTGGCTGCAGAGCCTGGCCAATAGCCAGGCCTTACGTCAACACCCACTGCGCATGGCTGAAGAACATGAGCAGCATGGGGTCAGGTGGTTATAGGGGTTTGCTGCAGGGTGTGGCTGCGTGCCTTGTATTCCGGGCAACCCTGCTGCACATGGCTGAAGGCCCTGTGCAGAATGGAGTTGAGTTGTTATAGGGGTTGACCGCTGGCTCTGCGGCCAATCCCTGCTGTGCACAGCCCAAATTGATGTGCAGCACGTGGTTAAGTGGTTATAGGGACTGGCCACACCCAGTAGTGATCGGTTTAACTTAGATATTCACAAAAAACAAAGATTACAGGAATGTTATGTTTAGGAAATAGAATTTAAAAATCATAGACATTTTCTGAAAAAACAAAGGTTACAAGGATGTTATAGTTAGGCTCACATTTCAAATTCAGCAGTTAGAGTTACCTCAGATAACTAAAACCTGAGCACCTGTAAGGCACTGTTTATTATCTCACATATTACATCACTCATGACATGGTCAGTGACATTACTGATGACATCATCCACAAAAAAAGCCGAAACATCTACTCATATCTTCATACAAACAATAGTGCATCCACACACACAAGTACTCACACACTCATTCATACACGCATAAGACTACTGACAGACTCACACTCACTCACACAGCCACTAACACGAGTCACTCACCATGCATTACTACGTCAGCCATTCATACACCTACACAACTACTCACACACCCACTCACACACTCATTTAGTCACTGAGACTCCAACTCATACACCAATAGAACCACTCACAAAAACAAATAACATACCCATACAGCCACTAGAATACCCACCCACTCACCCATACAAGCAGTCACACACCCACGCACTCAGCTATCTAGTCACAAACACAGCCACTTACTCTCCGATACAGATACTTACACAGAAACCTATACTCAAAGTAATTCACTTGTACAACAACTACCACACCCAGTCACTCGCCCGTACAATCACTGACACACCCAGTGAGTCACCCATTCAGACACCAATTTACCAACTCACTTACTGAGAACTACTCACACCTCCACTTACTGTCCCACAAACACTGATACAGCCTATCACTAATGTGTATGGTCACTCATATACCCACTAAGTCACTGATACAGAATCTGACTCAGCCACTCACTCACCAATACACTCACAAACACAAAACCACTCACACGCCCACTCACTCACCCATGCAGCAACGCATACACCCACTCACCAGTGCATATAATGACACATACAGTGACTTACCAATATAGCTACTTCCATAGAGGCACCGACACATCCAGAGACATGCAAAAACCTAGTGATACATCCACTCACTCACCCGTACAGGTATTAACTAACTTACTCAGTCACTGATACAGTCACAAACACACTCAGTCACTCACCCATACATGCAAATACACAGCCAATCACCCGTGGAGCCACTACTACTACCACTCACACATCTCTACAGCCACTTACACTCACTGGATGATGCCATCAGTGATGTCATTTGAGATGTCATCAGTGATGTCATTGACCATGTCATGAGTGATGTAATATGTGAGGCCACACGCAGTGCATTACTGGGGCACACAAATTATATTTAGCTGAGGTAACTATAACTGCTGAATTTCACTGTTTTGTAGATGTGAAACGTGAGCCTAACAATAGCATCCCCGCAACTTTTGTTTGAGAGTGTATCTCTCTCCATATGTATATGTAAAGAGATATATATACATTTCTCCACTACCGCCAACGGTACTGCTCACCAACACAGCAGGTGTGAATATATATATATATATATATATATATATATATATATATATATATATATATATGTTCTGCATAGAATCGTGCTTTGTTCACCCCAGTGAGAGCACATGTACCATGTATAGGGTGAATGCAGCTTCTGCTGTACATACCTTAACAGCTAACAAAAGTATCTATTCACACCCTTTTTGGCAACACACTCTTGGGTGGATATTCCACTCAGCATCAATATCTGCCTTTTTTCAGTGTGCACCCTGAGTGTCGGCCTCTGAATATCGGTGGAAGAAAATATTGAGAGCAAAATATAAAAACAATATTGACAGGAAAGTCTAGATTTTCTATGCCTTACTTCCCAGAAAAGTCTCTACACACTGCATATATATTCCAAGTATGTAGATGTGGAGTTGGGAATAGTAAAACTATGCTTCTCTGTATGCACTTACCTTCGATAGTTTGTACATCAATATTCTGTCGTCCATATTCCTGTATGATGATATTCTGGGAGGACGATATTCAGTAATTCAATTCATGTTTTTTGAATGATTTTCTTTCTATCCTATATATTATGCCAAGGGAGTTAGTTACTCTCTAATAATGACCCCTTGCACAAAACATTACATGACCTGTCTATGCCCAAATTGATCACCTTGCATTTAATGTTATCATTAATTGTCAACGCTATTTGCCACAAAGCCCTCACATTCTCGCAACATATTTTGGAGACATTTGGGTGTTCTAGAACTTGTACCCACATTCACAGTAATGCATGAAATACTCTACAACCTAGTTTTGGAACATTTCCTAGGCCTCTCTCATGATTGCTTTCACTTTAATTATAAAGATACTAAAAACTCTGTGGTGCAGGAATCAACCCTAGTGGACCAACTGTTTCACACAAGGACCTCGATATACTAATGGTTGTGCAGGGGATCATTCAGCTCTATACACATTTTCTGCTGCATATGCCCTCTTTCTTAATAGTAAGTAAAACAGTGATTTCTTTGAATTGCTTTGCGCCTCACAAGCACCCCTAAAGATTCCCTTTACACTCCCCCTATACTGAGTTTCAGATGTGTGCAGAATTTCTCGAGTGGTGGAATAAAAACAATCAGTTTGAAAATCTGTTTAAAACAAAAACTCCTAACTAATCCTAAGTGTGAAGTATTAACATCCCATTAACCATTGCCCTTTCATCAATAAAGACAAACGGCCTAAATCTTCTGGATGATTTGTACATTCTCATCTATTTGCACTATCTATGTTCTTAATCATTTTTCCCAAACTGCAATCTCATTGCAATCTAAATACTGGTATGCATGTTCAGTATGCATGGACCCTTAATTGTAGATTCATATGGATGCTAGTCAACTGGAGTTGTCAGTTTTTCATCTTCCTGTCTACTTGCATAATGGGATATTAATTTTCTTCACTGTACTCAGATCTCATCAGCAGAAAAAGCCTGTCAAAGCCTTGGCTCTAGCTCAGGCCAGCACAAAATAAGGGAAGACCTACCAGAGATGATTTTTCATGCCATTGGTGATGCTTGTGATGAAAATGTTCATACACCTTAAATGGAATCATACCAGTCAGCTTACAATCTGCCATCACTGCCATTCATCTAATGGACTTCAGGCTGGTCTGGTGTCTCTACTTTTTTTTAAAGAAAATTAGGTCCAATGGCTTTACAGATTTCCTTAGCAAGCGCACATTTATGATTTGATGATAAAACTGTAGGACAGTTTTTAATTTCAATTCTCTCAGGTAAATAAATGTGGGAAGTGAGTCCTTTCAGCTATGGTCTGAAACCAAACATACAAAGCTGTCAGGTATCATTCATTTGAAATTGCTGCACAGCTACTACACAAATCTTTCCTTCAAACTTGTATAGCACACTACTCACCCGTTAGGGTCTCAAGGCACTGTACACATACCACTGTGGAACCCCTCCTGGCTTTTCCCTGTGAGGTGCCCACTCCTGGGCAACCTCCAAGGTGAAGCCAGGCATCCCAGCACTGTTGGGGCCGTTGTGGAGATTAAGCAAACTATTGCCCAGAGTTACACCCATGAATTAGATACCGATGCGAGAATTATCAGGTCCGAGGAAATTGAGCCCAAGACCCACCGAGGAAGGAATTGAACCCTGGTCCCGGGCCAGATTTCTGCATCAGGGTCTGCCGCTCTAACCACTGAGCCACACTTCTCCACATTTTCATTCAACTGATAACACTGTATATAATGTTTTTCCGTCAATCTTAAACAATGATCTAAAGGTTTTCTACATCTTCCTGGTTATGGTTACTGTTCCCATCAGGGAAGCCATCAAACTCAGCAGGTCACCACTGGAAGGTCCCACTAAATGGATTATGTCTGAAGCATATGCATAGAATGTGCAAGTCCCTGTTCCTTAAACATTTCCATTGCAGTCTGTGGAGACAATTGAAGCTATATTGAATAGAAATAAGTAACCCTTTCAACATTAATTAGTTTAATGGATGTTTTAGAGTAGGTCCAGGAGATTTACAACCAAGCTATTTTCTTTTCTGTGTTTACTAACCTGTTACAGTTCAAATATATGCGGACAGTTATATGTTTACTGAGAAGACGTGCTGTATTGCTAAGAAATAAAGTTTATTTTGGAGCAGAGAAGAGTACACATTATAAATTTACCATACAGAGAAAATGACGAATATTCAAATGTGCGCATGCTAGGATATGTTTTCAAAATATAAGGCGTAGACGATAGGCCGTATTCAACATTGTGCTGAAAAATTGAACTTTCCACATGCATAGATGATAACAGAGCTTGCTAGCCCTGGTACTCCGCAACATACTCTACACAAATGGTGTTAAACATGTTTTTTTTCCACTTCTGCAGGTAATGGGTACAAGTCTCTATTTTGTTTATGAAACACATCAGAGAAATTAGGCTGTTAACGTGGTGAATTGATAGCGACTGCATGACCAGGAGACCTTGATGTATCAACATGGGGAGTGTCCAGCCTCTGCCTTGTTGGACCCAGCACGATTTTTTAATGTTATGAAAATAAGGTGAGCTGAATACAAACCCATTGTGTAGATTCAATTGTAATGTAAGATCAGCACATCTGGTTAAGTAGATACCTAGTTTAGTACGTAAGAAGTGGAATTAAGATGACCTGAAGAGAGATACTACGTTAGCTGCAGGCAGTTGCTTAGCTGGTTGCTCTTAGCTATTTGCTGTAAAGAGCAAGTTAAAGAGAGGCCCTGTAGCAGGACGAGAGACTGTAAGAAATTGAGTTACTGGTTGGAGGGTGAAATCCTACTGGAGCAGCAAATTAACCTATGCTCAACCCCTCTAGTAGTGTGGCACAGAGCAGCCAGGATTAGCTTTGAGGCAATGTGTAAAATATTTATGCAGCATGTCAAACAGTAATAAGGTGAAAACATCACATAATAAGGATCCCACATCACTTTACAACAATAGAACAAACTAGTAAATGAAAAATGAAAAAAAATGATAAACCTCTATTCAGTAGAACCTGAGATATGCAGATTAATCCCTACCAAGGTAAGAAGGACACTCACCCACACACTTGTCAGCAGCAAACTCGTCTACAGCAATCTTCTCTATACCACAACCATGAAGAAGCTTAAAGCAAGACTCCAGAGAATTCAGAACACAGCAGCCAGACTCATCCTACACATCCCTCTCCACATCCACATCTCAGCCCACCTTAGAGACCTGCAATGGCTTCCCTTCAACAAACGCCTCACCTTCTGACTCCTGACACACACCTACAAGGCTCTGCGCAACATTGGACTGGCCTATCACAACCACTGCCTATCTTTCTATATCCCTGCCAGACAACTTCAATCTTCCTAAGTTGCCTTCGCTCCCAAACCCATAATCAGGAAGAGCCTAGTGGGAGGCAAATCCTTCACCTACCTCGCAGTGCAGACCTGGAAAACGCTAACAATCCACCTCAGGCAGGCCCTCTCACTGAATCAGTTCAAGAAAGACCTCAAAACCAGGCTTTTCGACTGACCGGCTCCTCCTCGACATCGCCTTGAGACCCCATGAGTGACAAGCAGCGCTATACAAATTGACGATTGATTTATTAATTGAAGAATTCAGGAAAATTAGCACCACAAATCACAACTATCTGCCAACTATGGATATCTGGTTGCGCCCAACTGGGACAAAGTCACAAGTTCAGGCGTACTGCTATGGAGCTCAGGCTGTCATTAGGGATCCACTTAGGTTCACTGAACACAGTACCCTAAATCCTGGTGCATGGTCTGCACAGCATTGCTTTGTGAGATGTCTCATCATCTCGAATTGGTTCTGATGAAGCAGCGCAACAAGGCTTTGCGGGGCTTTGCTTTAGTTCCGGTGAAGCTGACAGCTGTGTGGAAAGGCTTTGCAATGCTTCACTTTGGTTTCAATGAGGCTGGTAGCTATATGGGAAGGCTTTGTGGGACTTTGTGTCACTTTGCTTCAGTTCTGATTAAGCTGGAAGCTGTGCAGCAAAGGGTCACGTTGCATCATTTCACATCATTTCTATTGGGGACCATAGCTGCACTTGGCAAAGCACCTTCAGTTCAGGCCCACTTCCAAGGGTCCCGAACTGGGGTGGCACAACTTGGAAGGCAGGATGCACAGATGACAAAGTTCAGGTGCTGTGTTCATGGTTGGTAGAAGCCTGTTCTGTCCCTGAGGCTTCTCATGAGGAGGCTAGCCAACTAGCCATTGGACTCACTCTGGGGTTCTGGGTTCAGAGATGCAGGCCTAGTTCTCACCCAGGCAAGAGGGCAGGAGGACAGCACAGCAGGGCAGTAGTCCATCAAAACAGCAAACCAGTTAAGTGGCAATCATTTCAGCAACACAACAATCCTTCTTCCTTTCAGAGTCTCAAGAAGGGTACTGAAGAGTTGGCATGGCATCTGAGGTTCCATATTTGTACCCAATTCTGCCTTTAAAGTGGGAGAAGCTTCCAGAGGTTCCCATTTTAAGGACCTATGTGTCCTTCATTCCTTGCACTGGCTTCAGACTAACTACAGGCTTCAGACTAACTATAGGAGGTATGCAGCCGTTTGTGAAGGCAGGAAACAGCCTATTCAAGTGTAAGTAGAGATGTGCCCAGCTTCTCTCTCCAATCCTGCCAATGATGGTCCATCCTGTCACACCTAAGCTCTCTACTCTGTGTGGCTGTCTAGGAGGTCTGCACAAAGCCCAACTGTCAATTACACTCAGTGATGTGACCTAGAGACAGGCTGCAGGGACCAAGTAAATAAGGTAGGAAAATGCCAGTTTGCTAAAAGTAGCATTTTCAAAATTGTACTTTAAAATCTGACTTTACCATAAGATAGGATGTTCATTTCATTTCCAAAGACACCAAACATTGACTAGTTACCAGTTACTATATTAAATTACAGCTTATTAAATGTAATAAAGTAACTCCAGTATTATCCTACAGGAGAGGCAGACATTAATTGCAGTAGTGACACACGTAAAACTTAAAAGTACATGTCCAAATTTTAAATACACTGTACCCTGCCACCTCGGCTTTCCAGAGCCTGCCCTAGGAGTGACATTTATACATTAAAAAGGAAGGATTGGGCCTGGCAAAAGTTTTTTTTTTTACCAGGTGGAAAATGTCAGTTCGAAACTACACACAGTCCGCTGTGGCAGGACTGAGATATAATGAAATGGCTACTTAAGTGGCTTGAACAACCAGGGCTGCATGGCCACTATTAGCATTTCATTTATAAGCCCTAGGTGCATAGTATACCACTCCACATGCAACATGTAAATCAATTAAATATGCCAGTTGTGTATAACCCAATTCCACTTTGTTTAGAGACAAAACCACTGCACTTTCATACTGATAAAGTGCACAGAGTTCTAAAGCCAACAAAAAGTATTTCAGCAAAAATATTGAGGAGGTCAAAAAGTCTATGGATGACTGTGCAGAAGGGGCAAAGTCCAACAGAGACTCTCCCAGAGTCTCTCTACTTGGGCTGAGCCACCATGATTATTTCCGGCAGAATAAAGAGAGAACCTGCTTGCTTCCTAAGGGGAAGTGAATATGGTAACAAAATTAAATTAAACGCTGGATATGTTTTCTGCACTTAGAGCTAAAATGCAAAGCATGCTCATGGGAAGAAATTTGTTTTAAAAGGTTGCAACATGATGATCTAATAAAGGTGTTGGACCTGGACCTTTTGCAGGGTTATCCCCAAACCTTTTGCCTTCTTCCTCCTACTTTTTTCTGACCTGTTTGTTTTTGTTGGCTTTAGGACTGTGGGCACTTTACCACTGCTAACCAGTGCCACAGTGCATATGTTATCTTTCTAAAGTGTATTGGCAATTGGTTTATCCATGATTGGCATATTTGATTTGCTAGAAAGACCCTAATAAAGTGTATTATGTGTGCCCAGGGCCTAAAAATCAAATGCTACTAGTGGGCTTGCAGCACTGATTGTGCTACCCACATGAGTAGCCCTGAAAACATGCATCAGACCTGCCACTGCAGTGTCTGTCTGTGCAGTTTTAACCTGTCATTTCAACTTGGCAAGTACACCCACTTGACAGGGCCAAACCTTCCCTTTTACATTTAAGTAAACCCTAAGGTAGGCCAAAGGCAGCCTCATGGGCAAGGTGCAGTGTATTTAAAAGGCATGACATATACTTGTGTGTTTTACTTGTCCTGATAGTGAAATACTGCTAGATTCAGTTTTCACGATTGCAAGGCCTACTTCTATCATAGGGCAACATGGGGATTCCCTTGAGATATCTTTTAAGCGTAATTTCCATTAGGGAAAGATAGAGATTTGGAGTTTGGGTTCTCTGAGCTCCCAAATTAAAAATATATCTCTTTGTGAAGTTGGTTTTTAAATTGTAAGTTTGAAAATGTCACTTTTAGAAAGTGGGCATTTTCTTGCTTAACCATTCTGTGCCTCTGCTTGTCTGAGGAATACACTTCTGGGTCAGGATGAGAGTTGGGCTGTTTGTGAGCTCACTCTAGACAGTCAAACAAAGGGAGCTCAGGTGTGCCCTGCATTTCCTGATGGATCTTCCTGAGCAGCAGAGGTGGGAGGAGCTGACACTGAATCTGAATAGGGCTGTGCCTGCCCTTACACAAAGCAGTCTCCAACCCCCTGGAGTGTGTTTGGGGCCCGGGCAGGAAAGGCAGGGTCTTGTGTACTCAAAAGATTTCTCTTTGAAGGTTGCCTACTTCAAAGACAGAAATGGGTATAAGCACCGGACCTCTGACCCCACAAAGTAAGAACTCTTCAGGACTGAGGGCTTTGTCCACGAGGAAGAACTGGATGAGGTAGGAGGGACTACCACTCTGCCTGTTTCTTTGTTCTTGTGGCCTGCTGCTTCTGTGTGAAAGGACTGGACTTTCCAAGGTTCTCCAAGGGTTGAGTTAAGCTTGCCTCATGTTAAGAAGTCTCAGGCGTCATCAAAGACTTTATCTGCCAGCACTTCGGCTCCTCTGCTAAAGAGCCTTGTCCTGCCAATTGATGCCAAATCCAGTCTGGGCCCTGGAAGGAGGTTTTTGGTGCTGCAAGAAGAAAATCCATGATTCAGCTCACTCTTTAATTCTGAACCGATGCATCACTGCAAGAATTCAATGCATCACTGCTGCCTTCACCCAAGCATGGTCCCTGCGTGACCCAATGACCACGGTTTTCCACGCAGGTCCCAGCTTTCCATCGTGAACACTGTTGCACTGTCCCTGGGCACTATTTTCTTCATCGACACTGCAGCTCAGTGATGCTCCGTGATGCAAACAACGCATCCCCTCCCCTGTTGCACTATGAACCAACACATCACCTCCCCTGTCTAGCAGTACGAAACCCACAGATCACTTCCCCTGCGACAGTAAGGACCTGACAAATCTCTGGCTCTTTTGACACATCACCTCCCCTTCGGCCCTCATACTCTTTGCTTTTTGACACACCTCGGGTACTTTGCCTCATTCAAGCACTTCAGTGATTTCAAGGAACTACAATTGCATTTCATCTTTTAAAACTGATATATTTGCTTGTGTATGTTTTTTTTTGTCATTTGTGGTCTTGTTTCACTCAGATAAATATTGACTATTTTTCTAAACTGATGTGGAGTCTTTTTGTAGAGTTTTCATTGTTTTAATGTCTGTGTGTGGGTACAAATACTTTACACAAATCTGTTTGCTAACCAAATATTAGTGGATGCGTCGGTTAGCAATAAGAGAGTTAGGGGCATATTTATACTCTGTGTGCACCGAATGTGCGTCAACCCCGCGGGCGTCAAAATTCCACCATGTGCGTCATTTTTTGGAAGGGGGAACCAGCCTTGAGTTAATTATATGCAAGGTAGGCGTTCCCTTCCAAAAAATGACTTTAAGGCCTGTGCCCCATATTTATACTCTGGTGTAATTTTGACGCACAGGAGTGGGTGGGCCTTAAAAAACGACGCACAGCCTGATGGGCGCCGTTTTTTAACGCCTGGGTCAGGGCAGGCGTTAAGGGACCTGTGGGCTCGGAAGAAGCCCAGAGGTGCCCTCCCCTGCCCCCAGGGACACCCCCTGCCACCCTTGCCCACCCCAGGAGGACACCCAAGGATGGAGGGACCCATCCCAGGGAAGTAAAGGTAAGTTCGGGTAAGTATTTATTTCAGATTTTTTTTGTGGCATAGGGGGGCCTGATTTGGGCCCCCCTACATGCCACTATGCCCAATGACCATGCCCAGGGGACATAAGTCCCCTGGGCATGGCCATTTGGCAAGGGGGCATGACTCCTGTCTTTGCTAAGACAGGAGTCATGTCAATGGAGGTTGGACGTCAAAAAAAATGGCGCAAATCCGGTTTGAGGCCTGAATTTTGCCTCAGACCTGACTTGCCCCATTTTTTGACGCACAACCCCCATTTTCCCATACGCCGGCGCTGCCTGGTGTGAGTCATTTTTTTTTACGCACACCAGTCCGCAGCGCCGGCTAACGTCATTCCATAAATAAGGCGCCCGCATGGCGCGTTGGAATGGCGTTAGCCGGCGGTAAAACTTTTGACGCACAACTGCGTTGGCGCAGTTGTGCGTCAAAAAGTATAAATATGGGCCTGAATGTTTTCACATGTTATTAAATTTCATACAAAGGTTCTAGCGCATATTATTGTACTATTTCCAGACCTAATAAAAACACATGAGGAAGTAGTAAACATTAATCTTTGCTATTAAACCCTCAACAAATAGATTTAAATGTACCTACCTTTCCGTGTCTTTAGGATATTAGCAAAACATCATTTGCATGATACTAGTAGTAGCAGAACCTGAAACTTTGCTACTTGGGTTTGCGCTGTAGGATGTGCTATCCATTAAGCAGAGTGCACCAATAGCGGCTGCTGTCAGGGAAAAGTGTAGTGGGGGAGCGGGGATGGCAACAAAGAAACACAAAAACAAACAAAAAAAGAACTTACCTGACGCTCGCCACTCTTCTCCGATCAATGCCCTCCGTCAAGTGACTGCCACAGACAGAACCACTTACCACCTCAGCTAGCCCAGCGTAGCACACTGCTATAGAAACCATGGCTTTTGGTCACAGACTGTAAGGAACAAACTCTACCATCTGTACGCTGGCAGATGAGACCAAATCCATATGTTTGGATATCGCAGGCTTTCAGGCCCGGGTGACGGAGCTGGAACAATGTGCAACGTTGATGGAGGACCACCTTAATACCACACCCGATCGGGACCAAGAGCTCCTTAACCTGTGCAGTAAGCTCATCGACCTAAAGTACAGGAGCTGCAGAGACAACATCTGTTTCTTTGGTTTTCTGGAGAAATTGGAAGGGTCAGACATCCAAGTCTTTCTCCGGACTACCCTCCCCGCAATTATAGGCTTAACTTTCGATCCCCCGGTGGAATTCCAGAGGGCACATCATCTGGGACCTCGGAGGCAGGATGGAGCAACCCGGCTGCGTCCGATCATCACTCGCCTATTGCGACATGGGCAAGCCCATCAACTCATTCTTGCAGCTCGCACCTTTGGTCCATAAAGACCAGAGGGCTATGAGGTCCGGATTGCCGTGGACTTTTCAAAAGAGAGCAGAGACTGCCATAAATCATTTCTGGTACTTCAATCTCAGCTTCGCCAAATGGATGTGAAATATGGGTTGTTTGAACCACCGAGAATGTGGGTCACTAAGAATGGCAAGTCCAAAGTCTTCTATGACCCAGAAGACCTACAACTATTCCTGCATAAATTGGCAACCCAAGCTATGGACACAACACCCCCAGACCAACACTCGGGCCAGCCCACTGGCCCCCCTGGTCACATTACCCTTACTAAACTCCCCGGGAAGACAGCTTTGACACGATGGTGACTCACATCAGAGGGGAAGGGACGTGGAGACACTTTTGAGACCTCATGAGGACAGAGCCCTGGGGCTCCAAACAGTGGCGCAACATACGCAGTAACAACTCTGAAACCTCTACATATTTCTAATTGACATGCCAATGGAAGAATGGGTCTTACCAGCCTGTGGGGATGAGACTGTACTGAGAAGCACAACCCTCTGCTCCGATGGACAGCTGATTATATTACTGTATGCCTTTATTCGTTAGGGACTAGTTATGCTGAAGCCAGTTTGGGAATGTAGATCAATGGATGGACACGAAGTGCCATGATATCTACTGCGCTGTTCTGGCTCTCTTTGTCCCCCCTTTCTTTTCTCTTTTATGTCTCTTTTTCTCTCTCTCTTTCCCATCTCTCTCTCCCATACCTCTCGCCGTGTGGTGCTCTGTACTATCTATAATGGGGATGCAGTAGAGTTCTGCAAGATATATTGCGCTGTGACTTCTGTTGCATACTGTACCACTGTTCGTCTGATGTGTGCCTTTAAAGCCCTACAATTAATGATTCCTAATTTATGATGTTTTATAGTATATTAACGTTGAACCTGTTCCCGGCGGTGTACTGCCAAAGCGTTCACGGCTGTTCCCTGTTTCTTGTTTATTGCAAATGCCGCTAGCTGCCATGATCCCACGGTTGTCCTTCCTGCCTACATAGCTGCCGACGTGCCCTTCCCCGCCTGCATGGTTGGGCACTCAGAAGATCGGCACCCACATTATGCAGATGCGACTCGGTCATCCTACCCCCCACACTCCTTCCCCCTACCTTCTTCCTCCTGTGAACCTATAAAAATAGGCCTGATCTCCTCCGTTGTTTGATGATCGCCATTACATCACCACCCTCCCATCCCCATAAATCTCCTCCATGGCCGGTGTTTGACTCACCTGACTACCCGTGTGTCCTGCCTGCTGCTGGGGCCCTCCAGCTGCGCTGGCCCCACAGGTTTATACCTGCAGTCTACAGATCCCACCTGGGGGATAACCCCTATCCACAATCGGAAACTTTGTAAACTACCCTTCTCCTTTCCTTTCCTCCTCCGCCCTCCCTTCCCACCTGCTTTATATAGCCTTCTGCTTTCCACCACTCCAACTTGTTACAGCCACCTTAGGTGGGCACTCGGCATCCCCCGATTCTCTTCGATCCCCTCCCCTTCACTGACCAAGTAACTGGAAAGTCCAATATCTCACTCTGGCAGCTTGTCTTACCTCTTCTCCAACTCCTCCACAGATGCCCTCTCCCTGCCCTAACCGGCTCTTCATCCCTTTCGGCCTCCCTCCCCCCCCCAGCCAGCCCCATGCTCTCATCACTACCATGGCCGGCCAGGCTTATCTCTCTCCCCCATCCACTAAAGGTCCTGTCCTGGAATGTCAACGGCCTGAACCAGTACATAAAAAGTAAGAAAGTACTCTTGTACCTCCAGTCCAAAGGGACTGACGTGGCTCTCCTTCAGGAAATGCATCTTGACACTGCTGAGTCCAGTAAATTACGGCGGGATTGGGTGAGGGAAACGTTTTTCAGTTTCTGTCCAAAGCCATGAACAGAGGGAGGTGGGACACCCAGGAAATAGCAATCCTGATCCACAAGACTCTACCCGTCATGGTGGCCAAGACTTGGTCTGAATCAGAGGACAGGTATGTGTTTGTCAAACGGAAGGTCGGGGACTTCGTGCTGTATATCGGTTTGGTCTATGCACCTACAGGCTCAAAATGCTTGTTCTTCCTCCAAATCAACTGCTTGCGCACAGAGATTACAGCATCCTGCTAGATCATAGGGGGGTTTGGAATTCAGTCCACGATGCAGTACTCGACAGGACTGGTCCCATAGATGTCAGCAACAACCAGGACAGGGAAATACTAACGGCCGTGTCCTCAGATTATGGGCTGGTGGATCACTGGAGGCTTACACACCCAGCAGATAGAGAATACACATTCCTATTACCGTTCACGGAACACAGTCGCGAATGGATTATTTTCTGGTAACACAAAACATAATTGTCCAGGCCCGCGACTCCCGAATTCTGAAGTGTGCCATCTCGGACCACTTCCCGACCCTTCTGACTATTGATACAGGTCTGTTCTCTCTGGACCATAAACTCAGGTGCCTAGCCGTACACTGCTACCGCACACCCCAGGGTAAATTACAATTGCGGGCCCATGTCTCCACCCACAAGCGTGATAATAAGGGTACAGTCTCATCCCAAAGAGTATTGTGGGCAACCACAGAGGCAAACCTTTGAGGGCAAGTGATGTGCGACACAGAGCAAGCCAATAAGCAAAGGATGGCTCGCCAGATAGAACTGGAGAACTGGAGGGCAACATTGCGCGCCTCACCCAACAATATATACACCAGTGCCTAGAACGAACCTGAGTGGCCCTTAATGAGCTGTACACATTGCGGGCTGAATATGGGTTGCAACGCCTGCAGGTGCATCATTATGAATAGGAGGAAAAAGCTGGCAGGCTCTTAGCAGCCTAGCTTCAAAAGATGGAAGCCACACAGGCCATCCCTGCTATATTGTCCTCCAGTGGTGAGCTGCTGACCCAACTGCAGGGTATCGTTAATGAGTCTGCGGCAGTCTACCACCATCTATATAACCCTGATACAATGGCTAGTGCCGCTGAGGTGGAGGTCTTTCTAGAAGGGGTCCACCTTCCACATCAATCGACCAGGGGTCAAGGCCTATTGGATGGGGAAAGTGGCAAGACTGAAATAGCACAGGCCATAGCTAATCTCCCATATCATAAATCAGCGGGGAAGACGGCTTTCCAGTGGAATTCTACAAATGGGCTTGTGAGGAAGCAGTAGACTCCCTAGGCAAGGCCTTCTGCGAAGCTGATCGGTCAGGAACGCTGGGCCCCATTTCAAAAGGGCAGTGATTGCAGTTTTACCCAAACTAGGTGTAGGAGGCTGGCCTAGTTTGTAGTGGGTACCTAAGGTACTTACACCTCATACCAGGTCCAGTTATTCCTTATAAGTGAAATATAGTCAGTGTCTAGAAGCCAGGCTGTCTAGGGGTAGTGTGAATGAGCAGCCAAAGCCTAACTAGGAGACATGCAAAGCTCATGCGATACCACTGTAGTCACACAGTATTCACACACATTAAAGAAAATACTCAGTGTTACAAAAGGTGACACAAATGCCAAAAATACCTTAGAGACTTTACTCCCTTAGGAAGTACGTAATATACACAGTATACACACTAGATTGCAGAAATAGCAGTAAAACCAGTGCAAATAGTGAAAATCACAATAGTTAGAAATGGGCCTGGGGGAACACAAACCACATACTAAAATAGTGGAACTGCAGAGCCCAGGAAAGCAGGAGTAAATCTCAGTAACTTTCCCAGAACACACAAGAACACATGATAGAAGATTGTGCAAGAACCAGAAGAGACTGCAAGACACCAACAATGGATTCCTGGACCTGAAGACCTGTGGAAGAAGGGGACCAATTCCAAGAAGCACTGGAGAGTCCAGAGTGAACAGGAGCCCCTGCTAACCCGGATGAGAGTGCAAAAGAAGATCCACCGGTGAAGAAGAAGAGTCAGTACTGCACCCAAAAGATGGAAGTCGGTTCCTGGTTGGTGCAGATGATGTCTCATGCCAGATGGATCATTGTAGTCTGGGTTGCGTCGCTGGATTCCACCAACAAGTCTTGGCACACGCAAAGCTCGCGGCTAAAGGAAAATGGCGCTGCCCAGGACTAAGAGGGACCTGGTGGACTCTACCCAAGAGGGGGAGGCAGAGGGGGCTCTCAGCAACTCAGAGAGCCCTCAGAAGACCAGGCAGCATGCTTAGGAGTCCCGCAGCATGGGGACAAAGAAGGTGCAAAAGGAAGCCCTTGCAGCACCACACAAAGGGATCCCACGCTGCAGGAGAACCATACAGGAGGCTGTGCATTGCAGGAAGGAGTGCTGTGGGCTGGAGCTGCACTGTGCATGAAGACCTTCATGGAAGGATGCTAACAAGCCTTGGCAACTGCAAAACATGCAATGCACGTGGGTACTGTCTTGCATGGGGGAGCAAGGTCTTACCTCCAGCCAAAGTTGGACAGCTGGACTTCAGGACCATCAGGACCACCTCAGTCCACAACTGGAGTTGCTGTATTCAGGCACTTCTTTGCGAGAGGGGACCAAAGCCACCAGTCGTCGCTACAGACGGGTGCCTGCTGAAGCATGGAAGTGACTCCTTCACTCCAAGGGAGATTACTTCATTCTTCTGGTGCAGGTTGAAGACAGGCAGTCCTCGGAGGATGCATGACCAGGAAACAGTTGCAGTTTCTGGCAGAAGCTGAAGATACAGGGGGTCATTCCGACTGTCAAATGACAGCGGCGGTCATTTTGACTTTCCCGCTGGGCAGGCGGGCGACCGCCAAAAGGCCGCCCGCCCGCCCAGCAGGAAAGCCCCAGCAACGATGAAGCCGGCTCCAAATGGAGCCGGCGGAGTTGCTGGTGTGTGACGGGTGCAGTGGCACCCGTCGCGATTTTCAGTGTCTGCTTTGCAGACACTGAAAATCCTAATGGGGCCCTGTGTGGCATGGGCACTGCAGGGGCCCCCAGGGGCCCCACGACACCCGTTCCCGCCAGCCTCAGGCTGGCGGGAAGGGGGTCGGAATCCCCGTGGAGGATTCCCTGGGGCAGGGGGAAAACCGGCAGGAAACCGCCGGTTTCCCTTTTCTGACCGCGGCTTTACCGCCGCGGTCAGAATTGCCCCTGAAGCACCGCCAGCCTGTTGGCGGTGCTTCCTCCGTCCCCGGCCCTGGCGGTCCATGACCGCCAGGGTCGGAATGAGGCCCACAGTGTTGCAGAAGTTGTCTTTGCTTCTTTGTTGCAGTTTGTAGAGTTCCTGGAGGGTCTCAATACAGTTTTGTCAGTACGAAGGTCAAGTAAAGGATGCAGAAGATTCCTGCTGGACTCTTGCAATCCAAATCTGAGGAAACACCTAGGAGAGAGACCCTAAATAGCCCTAAAAGGGGGATTGGTCAGCTAAACAGGTAAACACCAATGAGCGGAGGGGTCTGACATCACCTGCTGGCACACGCCACTCAGATGCTGCCAGAGTTCCCTGCAAACTTGGAAACCAAGATGGCAAAACCCAGGAACCCTCTGGAGGAGCTCTGAGCACCACCCCTGGGGTGGTGATCGACACAGGAGTGGTCACTCCCCTTTCCTTTGTCCAGTTTCACACCAGAGCAGGGACTTGGGGTCCTTGAACCGGTGTAGACTGGATTATGCAAAGAGGGCACCATCTGTGCCCTTCTAAGAATTTCCAGAGGTTCTGGGAGGCTACCCATCCCATGCCTGTAACACCTATTTCCAAGGGGAGAGGGTATAACATCCCCCTCCCAAAGAAAATCCCTTGTCCTGCCTTCCTGGGCTTGAGGTGCTCAAGCAATATGAGGGCAGAAACCTGTCTGTGAGGTGGCAGCAGCTGGGGCTGTCTGGGAAACCTCCAAAAGGTATAATGGCAGTACTGAGGATCCTCTAAGGAGCCCCCAGAGTGCATGGAATCATACAACAAATGCTTGCAAAAGCCTTGGGGTATGGTTCCAACATGTTTGATACCAAACATGGTCATATTTGGAGTTACCATCGTGATGCTGAACATAGGTAGTGACCTATGTCCACTGCACACATAAAAATAACATCCCTGCATTCATGAAGTCCAGGAAAATGGTCCTGGACATCATAGGGGTACCTCTGCTAGTGCAGGGGTGGCCTCACACACAGGTGCTCTGCACCCAGCCTTCAGGGTTGGAAGGCTGACATATGGGTGACTTGTAAGTGTCCTGGTGCAGTGTAACGGTGGTGAAAGGGTGCATGCATCATTTCATACAGGCTGCAATGGCAGACCTGTAGAAGCCTTTCATGGGCTCCTTATGGGTAGTAAAAGATATGCTGCAGCCCATAGGGATCCTGTGGAATCCCAATGCCCTTTGTACCTAGGTGCCATTTACTAGGGATTCATAAGGAGGCACCAGTATGCCAATTGTGGGTGGAATAATGGATTACCATTATCCTATAACCATAATTTAAGGGAGACAGCATAACTGATTAGCAGGATCCCAGTAGACACAGTCAAACACACTGACAAACAGACCAAAAGTGTGGGGTCTCCATGCTAGAAAGAGGCTACTTTCCTATACATGGCTACTGCTACATGCTGCCAAACTCCCATAAAACTACCTGCAGTGCTTAGACCTGCAGATAGCTGTTGCTTAATCCCCACAAAGAGATCCATGTGCAGTACACATGTACTCAGCTGCATGACAACTGGTTCACATGTCTGTCATCAGGTGCATGACAACTGGTTCACATGTTTGTAATCAGGTGGATTGTGTGAACAACACTTTGCTGGAAAGCTTGTCCAAACAATTGAAGCACATCATGATGGAGTGCTAGATCAGCAACTGTAGCAAGATAGGTCAGACTGGAAACCTTCGAATTTGGGCAGATGGCTATCACAACCCCACTCCTTCCACAAAAGAAAAAGGGAGGAGCTCCGGTGCCACCATTATAGCCAGCTTCCCATTGTATAATCGTGTCATTGGGTGGTTGCTGTCATAGGGCCCATCTCGCCTAAACATGTCTTGATTTTTCCCTTTTCTGGGGCCACTGATGCAGGCAACTTCCGGGAAGTAGTAGGTGGCAGACTCAAGGTGTGTCTTGGGGTAGTCACTGTATGCTTATGCTGCAGTGTCTCCATCTGACTCTAGACTCATTTCAAAGTTGCTGAAGCTGTGGTAATGGGGCATTGCTGTGGACAGGGCTGCTTTGCATAAAGATGTCACCCTCTTCTTTCTCATCATCTCCCACCGTGATTGGAGCTGATTCCTCGTTCTCCTCACCTTCACCACCACCACTTGCACCAATTTTCTTAAGGTGCTCCTCGCACTGGAAAGTGTTATGTTTTTTCATTTGGCCTCCAGTACCATAATGCGAATCAGACTTACCTAAGCGAACATGTGCATGGTAAATGGAGCACATTGCAATATTATCCTCCTGCTTGCTAATCATATATAGTTCCCAAACTGGGAAGGAGAACTTTCTTAGTGTGCTAATGACAATGCCCGAAGAAGAACTGGAGGTAGGTGGGTGTGTTGTTGATTACCTCTCTGCAGTGCATACTTCTACTGAGGTAGGGCTTATGCAGGTCTCAGTGAGGGCCTTTACACATGTGGGAGCTGGTACTGGTTGTGGTACCAGTGCCACATCCCTCGGAGCAGGTTAAATAGGATGGGGATTGTCAGTCTCCTCTGAGCCACCTTCCATGACAATGACTGTCTCATAGTCCTCTTCATCCTCTTCTAATTCTAAGACTTTCAAGAACCTTTCTTTTCCCCAGCCTCTCTTGACTTGTCTTGAACTCTGCCACGGTCCAATCCATGTACAGATCATCAGGCGGGGCATTAGAAGAAGATGGTAGAGCACCCTTCCTTTTTCTTGCTGGAGATCTAGGAGCCAATGATTCTAAAAGGGCAGCTTCTTGCTTGGCAGGAAGTTCAATCTGCTATTCTCCTACTACTTTAGGAAGACCTTCCATTGCTGGCTGTAGTTGCTGTCAACTTTGCTCAGTTTTCTGCAATGATTGGGCACTACTTCGCAAACGGGACAAATCCAGTTGAACATCACTCCTCGTCAGCATTGCCATCATTGCAGTGTCTGCCTCTCAACACATTGGGCTTGGGTTTGGGTGGTTCATTGATGTGGGAGTGCTGCTCCCAGCTTCTTACCCAGAGGCTTGTGTGGCAAGTACAAGTTTCCAGACAAAAGGTTGTGGTTTGCACTCCAGTGGTAGAAAGCTGCTTCTTCTCACTGGTCACTTTCTTGACAGCACCTATTTTTGGGGCCATCTTAAAGCTGTCAGTTGGCAGTGGCACTGAACTGCACAAATAGAAGAGATTGGAGGACCGATGCCATGTGTTGTGTGATCGCATGCCTTTGTACAGACCTTCTCTCTGGCAATACTGTGTCTCTTCTCTTATGCACCTAAAAGAAAACAAGCAAAAACATTTAGTGAAACATGGCATTGTTGCAGATTACATAAATTCAGACAATGGCAATATAATTTAGTAAGATTAGTTATTTAAGTTATTATCCTAAATAATTTATAAAAGTATATCCAACCATTTGAAAGTCAAACTACACTACCATAACTTACAATTTTATTTCCAATCAGGATAGCAACATACAAATATATCTTTCTGCTTTATGTGCATCTATTCTAAGGGGGACACCTGTGGCAGTCAGGGAGGTGCATTGGAAAATAGAATAATCCTCAAGAACTGAAGGCTGGTGTGCACCTATGGGAAGCAAAAAGTTCCAGGGGATATTGAATAGTCTTTAAAAAGTGAATGATGCTGGTGTGTGTACAGTGAACCTTCTATGACAGACAGGGCGTCTCAGAAGAAATTGAATAATATCTAAAAAAATGAATGCTGTTGTGCAGCTGTGTACCTATGGCAGCCAGAGGATGGATGGATGGATGGAAAATGCAAAAAGAATTAAAAAAATTAATTAAAAAAGTATTTCAAGAATACAATTTAAAAAAAATGTAAATAAAAAATACATTAAAATTAAAATATAACAATAAAAAAAATAAAAAAAATGAACATTAATTGCTGATGCACTATGTGAGTATGAGAAACCCATTGGGAGGTAAGGAGGTGCAGGTGAAGCATGCAAAAAAATGCATGTATAAAGGACTTTTCCTCATAGTCATATTCATAATAAACGTATACTAAATGATCCTCAAGCATATTACTGAACTGATATAAGAGAAAAGTAAAAAATAATTAACAAAAACTTAAATCCATGGTGCTCTCTTATAAATCTCCTTAAAAAATGGATTTGGAAACTGGGGTAAAGAAAGGGTGGCTGCACAAAATAGCCTCTGTCCAAATGGCCAACCAAAAACAGCAAGCAAGGAGGCATGGAGAACAAGGAATACATGCAAGTCTATGGTAAAAGCACACTGACTGGATGCATAGAATGGCTGCAAGCCACATGGTCAAACAACAACAGCAAGCAAGGAGGCATATAGAACAACGAGCATATGCAAGCCTATGGCAAAGCACACTGGCTAGCTACACAAAATGTCAGCTGGCCACATGGTCAAACAACAGCAAGAAAGGAGGCATGGAGAACAAAGAACACATGCAAGCCTATGGCAAAAACACACTGACTAGCTGCACACAATGGCTTGTGGCCCATGGTCAAACAACAGCAAGCAAGCAGGAATGGAGAATAAAGAACACATGCAAGCCTATGGCGAGCTACACAAAATGGCCACTGTTCATACGGTCAAACAACAACAGCAAGAAAGGAGGCATGGAGAACAAAGAACACATGCAAGCCTATGCAAAAGCACACTGGCAGGTCAAACATAATGGACACTAACCACATGGTCAAATAACAATAGCAAGTAAGAAGGCATGGAGAACAAAGAACACATGCAAGTCTATGGAAAATGCACACTAGATGACTGTACAAAATGGCCGCCAGACACATAGTCAAAGAAACAACAGCAAGCAAGGAGGCCTGGAGGACAAACAAAGAACACATGCAAGCTTATGACAAAAGCACACTGAATGGCTACACAAAATGACTGATGTCCGCATGGTCAAACAGCAAAAGCAAGCAAAGGGGCATGGAGAACAAAGAGCACCTGCAAGCCCATGGTAAAAACACATTGACTTGCTCAAAGAAATAGATGCCTGATACATAGTCAAACAACAACAGCGAGCAATGGGGCATGTATAACAAAGAACACATGCAAGCCTCTGGCAAAAGCACACTGGTTTGCTACCCAAAATGGCCATCAGCCACATGGTCAACCAACAAGCAAGGAGATATGGAAAACAAACAACACATTTGGGCCTTTGGACATTGACTACACAAAATGCCCCTTGGCCACATGGCATGGAGAACAAAGACAAATGGTGGTCTATGGCAAACACACACACAAACGCACTGGCATGAAAGAGGAGGCATGGTAACATTGAAGAAAACACTACATTACTTTAGCAATTTAGCGATGTCCAACATGAAAATTACCCGTGCTATAAAAATCCTAAAACAACGCATATTCTCCTATGGCATCAAATATTACCTCATCTATACACTTTTTGTGGAGAAAATGTGAAATACAAACAACGACGCACATTTGTAATTTTATCCAATGCCATCTTTCCCCTAGATAATTTTTTTTTTTTTAAATTAAGAACACATAAGCCACAAAAACAGTTCTTTACTGCACTGATGACTAATACTGGGTCTACGGGCTGGATGGGCCATTGGCAGATGAGGCAATATAGTAAAATAAATGAATATTGCAAATGTAACAACCTTAGAGAAGAGGTCCTGAACTGTGCAACATTTTCCCTTACAAAAGATGAAAAATGAAACACGAAAAAATAACTAGGCCCCCTCTAAACCTTCAGACCACTCACCACAATAAAATGTAAAAAAGAAATTAAAAAGTACAAAGAAACACTGGTTCTTGCCCTATGAAGCAAACAACACCCTTACACAATAGTTTTTGAACTCACTTGTGATATCACAAAAACAAAGTCCATAAGTCCAATGATAAATATGCAGCAGACAAAGAGAGTGATCTTTCCATCTCAAAATCTAAATGACAAGTGACCAGGAGATGGACAAAGCACTGGGAGGAGCCTGCAGGACAGGAACAGGAAATTGGAGTCTCTGGGACTTCCTTCCTGTTGAAAAAAAGTAAAGAAAAAAATGTTCCCACACTAAAAAACAACTTGCTAAACGAAAGTACCTCGATGATGGTTGTGTTGCTGTTGAAGAAATGTGGGGTGCAGCTGAAGCAATATGTTGGTGGGGGCCAAGCAGTGGAGGCGATGCATCAATCTCTATGCAACAACGGTGATGATCGGATTTGAGGGTGATGCGATGGTTCTGAAGGTAATGTGCTGCTTTCGAGTGTGATGTGCTGGGTTGGATTCATGCAGTAAATGCACTGGTTCTGATTTGGGCAACGGTGTCATGCACTGGTTCAGACTCGTGCAATGGTATTGATGTGTGGGTGTCTACTGCAACATCAATTTATATCCACTTCCAATGACTGGATTTGCACCACTTAGCAGGACAAGACTCACAGTCTACAGGATCCAGGAGCCTTAGCAGGTAGATTGGAAGGATTTTGTATACCTGAGACTTCAGAAAACAGGAGACATGCTAGCAAGCCCTTGGAGACACTTTGGTTCTAGGTTGGAGAGATGCAGGTCCAGTCTTTCTCACAACCAGGCAAGGAGGGCAGCAGCAAGTAAACATAAACAGACTCCCTCCCTTCCTCCCCTGGCTGCAGGCTCTCTACAGGGGGTGTACAGCCCTTTGTTGAGGGACCCGACCAAGGCCGTTCAAGTGTGAGTGACAGCTTCTCCATCTCATCCTGCACGGATGACCCATCTGGTTGTGGATGGCCCATCAGTCACACTTAAGCTTCCTTTGCGTGCGACCATCTGGAGGGAATGCACAAGGCCATCTGTTGTCAGCCCCAGATCTGTATTCAGAGACAGACAGAAGGCACCAAATGGCTAAAGTAAGAAAATGCTAACTTTCTAAAAGTGCCATTTTCAGAATTGTAATTTAAAATTCACCTTCATCATAAGTTGTCATTTTAAATTGTGATCAACAAGTACACAACCTGGGGGTCCAATTTCTCTCTAATTGTAATTTATGCTTATAAGATAAAATAATGTGTTATTAGGACATGTAAAACTTTAACGTACATGTCTTACCTTTCAAATACACTGCACCATGCCCTTACGCTGTCTAGGACCTACCTTATGGTGACTTATATATATTACAAAGGAAGGCTTGGGCCAGGCAAGAGTTTTAATTTGCCAGGTCAAATTGGCACTGTAAAACTGCACACACAGGCTCTGCAATGGCAGGCCTGAGACATGTTGAAGGGATACTAAAGTGGTTTGCACAATCATTGCTGCAGGCCCACTAGTGGCATTTAACTTACAGTCCCTGGGTACAGGTAGTGCATTTTACTAGGGACTTATAAGTGAATTAAATATGTCATTTGTTGATAAGCCAATGTAACCATATTTTATGCAGAAAACACATGCACATTAATGCTGGTTAGTAGTGGTAAAGTGCCCAGAGTCCTACAGCCTGAAAAAACATGGTCATCAAAACATGAGCTCTGAAGGCAAAAAGTCAGGGGAAACCACGCCAAAGATGACAGCTCTAACTTTTTCTAAAAGGTATCTGGTCCGGCAGGATGCAGATGTAAATTTGCCAAACTTTACTTGAGGTTTATATGCTGTTTAAAACAGCTATACGTTGTTTGTCATTAAAACATTTCTGAAGGAGAGCATTTGACTCATCCTTCAAGTACCATTTCCACCAATAGGAAAACAACATTTAGCAATTGGACATCCATCTATGTTGCACAAGTTGCACATGAAATACTCTAACCACAACATATACTTGGTTGCAGATGTGCAACCAGATTTTGCATCACATCATGCCTTTAGAAGAAGGGAAATCTAATGAGAATGTAATGTAGTCTGGTTTTTATACGAGCCCAGCATTCATAAATATCCCCCTCTTCGAAGTTTCAGATGTTCAACAATTTGCTCTCTTTCCAAAAACACGGAAGCAGAAAAGCTTGCAAGAAATGAGATGCATCATTATGCAAAAAAAGTGTGTGGTCTAATGTGAAGTGGTAGGCTTGACTACTACTGGGCAGTAGCCTCCCTATTAAAGTACAATGTACATTTGTTATAATAGTGCAGAGAATCCAATAGGTCATTAACATTTTAATGGCTAATTCTGCATGTGTTGCATGGATGGCACTTACAGCTCCTAATAGCCTTGGAAGGCACCTTGAAAGAGGGTTCAAGAGCCATCCTCCCTTCAAAGGGCCAGATAATTTATTCCACTCAGTAACATTTCCACCCAGGGCTCTAGAAAAGCACGGGGCAGTAATGCAAAGACTGTCAGCAAAACTTGCTTCTTTCCCCACTTTACAAAGGGGGCTGGTTGAGAAGGGAATTCTCTATAATCCTCACTTTCATTGCCTGTGATGTTAGTCAGGATAATCTGATAGCTAACCAGGAAGGTCATGCACTTCTATGAATTGCACTCCTGTGGTCAAGCACAATCACTGTGGCAGACAGTAATGTGACTGCTAAGAAATGACCAGCATAAAACATGTCTACATGTTAGTACCTTAACTGATGTTCCAGCTTTGTTGGCTGTAGGCTTTTTGTTGTACTTTTCGGCAGTATGAGAAGTAATAAAGTATTTAACACCTTTCACAGTTTTTCTAAATGTTTCTAGGTGTATTTTTCTTTTCACGTGATATATGTGAAGTATGATAGCATTTTAGTTTTCCTTCAGTGATTGCCCATATTTATATGTATGACACTAGCTTTCCGGATACGGACATCAAATGTACTAGACTGTGATTTCAGTTGCTACTAGCTTGAGTCTTAATTAAGCATACACCACAATATAAAGTTTCTTGGTTATTTGACAAATAGCCAGTTTATGAGCTTTATCCACTCTGTCACCAATATAACTGTAGGAAAGTGCCTCTTTTTTCATTCCCTTTATTGGTGTGCCGATGTTGCTGACCCTATACACTGTAACTTTACTAACCAGACCTCAGTGCCTTGGAATTGGTTATACTCCTAATTGGCTTATTTAACTTAGAATGTGAAAAACTGTAAAACATGGCCAGTAAGTTAAATGTCATTAATGGACTGTAGCACCTATTGTGCCACCCACTGCAGTAACAGTATGAACATGTCTTTGCTCCGACCATTGTAACCTGAATGTCAAAGTTTGAAAACTGCAAACCAACCTGTCTAAAGAAAATCCTTTTCATAGGTCAGACCCTTCCTTTAAATTTGAATGAGTCACCTCTAAGAAGGTCTTATTTCCTATAAGATAGGATGCATGATATTTAAGAGTAGGACATGTATAAAGTTAACTAGGGTGCACCATTAATATTAATAATACAATCTTCCACCAGAAAACACCTAGAAAGTTAATTGTTTGACCCCTAAGTGCCGCTCCTAAAGTCCAGCATGTATCAATGTGTATTTCTCCTAACATCCTGAAAATTCTCGGACTTAAACACTTTTTGGCTCCAAACACCTCCAGTTGTCCTGGACGAACATGCCAACTTGTTCTGACCAAGGTGCTTGCTGTGGGGCTCAAAACGTAGGTTTCTCTCTCCCAGCGCAGTAATCCAATTTCATTGGAATCTCAAGGAGGAGATTTCTACCCTCCTGGAGCACTCTCTGATTACAGTGTGCAGCCTTGCTCTGCTGCAGGAATCTGAGCAGCAAAAAGTGGTTGAATCTGAACATGGAAAACTTGACTGGGCAAAGTCACCAAAAGTTTCTTGCCAGTGAGAGGTCTAAACATGGCCCAAATTCCATATACTCTGGAAGTAGGGGTGCTGCAGCACACCCATCAAAACCATGTGGGAGTTCAGAAGGTGAATGAGCAATAAGGATTCTTTCTGATACTTTTACCATGGAGATTGGTGTTTTCTTTTTTTCCCTAGCAGAAAAGTTAGCACATTTTGTAAGGTGAATTGAAAGTCTAGCTGGTGTACAGGGAATGAGAAAGAAAAGTCTGTAGGATGTCAGTTACTTTCTAAAACACAACACAATTTTAAATACCTGTAAAATGGATTTACTAATGTTTAACAATATATCAGCAGTAGTTAAGAAAGAACAAATGAAACACATTTTTTCCAAGTCTGATGTATGATGAAAACAAAGATTTTAATAGGATGAAAACAAATGAATGCACTTTACTTGGACATGTACAAATGAGAAATAGCTACTGAAACTGGATTTTCATCCATTGACGTTTGTGCACTCTGGTTTTAGCAGTGTTTCAGGACCATTTCAATTGAAAATGTGCTGTCAGTAAAACTAATAGATTTCCCAAAGTCTTCTCCAAAATAAATCAACAAATACATACTGCTGCTTTACCATTCTATTGTTGAATTGGTGTGGCTGATTTGCTATGCTCATTCTTTGTCTGACGCTTGGATTTTTGACAATCCCTATGACTTCAGAGATGTGGCTTTGATGGTAGCACCCCACTCTGAAAATTGTTCCAGGAACACTGGTGAATTTTGAATTTTCCAACTTGTAGACTGTAGTTTAAAACAATGCCTTTACTGGCACCTCCACTTTTGCTTGTCTGGAGTTATGGAGTCCTTCACTGATGCAACCTTCTGCTGTGTCCTGTTGAAAGATTTTGTCTTCCAAATAACTAAAAAACAAAGAAAAAGCTCTGACCGGGTAGAATATGGTTGGTGCGTTTAAATTGCACTGAAAACATGCACAGTGTGACCATAGACTACAGTTACCACTTAGGGGGTCATTCTGACCTTGGCGGTCCATGACCGCCATGGCGGTGGGCGGTGGAAGCACCGCCAACAGGCTGGCGGTGCTTCCTGGGCGATTCTACCGCCGCGGTCAGAAAAGGGGAGCCGGCGGTTTTCCGCCGGTTTCCCGCTGGCCCAGGGAATCCACCATGGCGGCGCTGCATGCAGCACCGCCATGGGGATTCCGACCGCCTTCCCGCCAGCCTGTTTCTGGCGGTGTCCACCGCCAGAACCAGGATGGCGGGAACGGGTGCCGTGGGGCCATGCTGCACTGGCATGGGCAGTGCAGGGGCCCCCTAACAGGGCCCCACAAAGATTTTCACTGTCTGCTGTGCAGACAGTGAAAATCACGACGGGTGCCACTGCACCCGTCGCACCCCTTCAACTCCGCCAGCTCCATTCCGAGCCGGCTTCATTGTTGAAGGGGCTGTCCCGTTGGGCCGGCCGGTGGTCTTCTGGCGGTCGCCCGCCGGCCCAGTGGGAAAGCCGGAATGGCCGCCGCGGTCTTTTGACCGCGGAGCGGTCTTTCGGCGGGAACCGCTTGGCGGGCGGCGACCACCGACTGCCGCGGTCAGAATGACCGCCTTAGTGCTTTATGATGCTATTTTTACTAAAAATGTATCAAACTCATATCTCAAGTTCTCGTTACTGAATTTTTGTCATTTTGTTCATTAAATTATTCTATATTTGTATAAGTTGGAGTGGTGTTGTATTGTATTTTATTTTATTTCAACTTTTTTGATGCTTTTTAATACTTTATACATGTTCTTTTGGGCAGTGAAATGCTTGACGGGTGCTGCTGCACCCGCTGCACATCAACATTGAGCCTGCTGCAATGTTGATGTGACTTTTCCGCTGGGCCAGCGGGCAGAAGTGCTGTTTCCGTCCGCTGGCCCAGCGGAAAAGTCATAATAGGGAGCCACAAATACCGCCAGCACTGGCGGTATAGTGGTGCCCGTGGCTTCAGCGGTCTTTCGAAAGACCGCCGAAGTCTTCATGAGGGCCATAGTAATGTGTTTTATATGTCCTGACAATGAAATACTACCAAATTCGTTTTTCACTGTTGAAAGCCCTAGCTCTCTCATAGGTTAACATAGGGGTTACCTTTAAAAAGGATTAAGAGTAGGTTCCCTTTGGGTGCAGATAGACGTTTGGGGACTCTGAGCTCACAACTTTAAAATACATATTTTAGTAAAGTTGGTGTTAAGATTGTGTGTTTGAAAATGCCACTTTTAGAAAGTGGGCATTTTCTTGCTTAAACCATTGTTGTGACTCTGCCTGGTTGTGGATTCCCTGTCTGGGTCAGTTTGGCAGTTGGGCTGGTTGCACCTCTCACTAGACAGTGACACAAAGGGAACTGGGTTGTAGCCTGCATTTCCTGATGAGCCATTTGTGCTAGGAGGGAGGGGAGGAGTGGTCACTTACACCTCCTGCCTGCCCTCACACTATACAGTCTCCAACCCCCTGGTGTGTGTCTGGGGCCCGGCCTGGGCAAGGCAGGATTTCACAAAAAGAGTCTTTCCTTTGAAGTAAGCCCACTTCAAAGGGCAACATGGGTGTAAGAGAGGCACCCAAAACCACAGACTTTAGATCACTTCTGGACATCAAGAGGAACCTCTGCCTGGAGAAGAGCTGAAGAGCCCAAAACCACAGACTTTAGATTCCTTCTGGACATCAAGAGTAACCTCTGCCTGGAGAAGAGCTGGGGAGGAGTGCTGCCCTGCCTGAGACTGTGATTTGTGGAGCCATCCTGAAGTTGCTGCTTCGGCCTGTGCAAGAGGACAAAGACTGGACTTTGTGTTGCCTTCCTTCTTGTGAAGAAATCTCCAAGGGCTTGAAATAGAGTGTGCCTCCTGGTGTTGAAGTCTCAGGCACAGCAAAGACTGTGCATGGAAAAATGTGATGCACCTTCTGAGACACGGCTGAAAAATAATGTGCCGCCAGCTTTGAAGCAGAAATTGATGCTCCACCAGCATCGCGGATGCAAAATTGACACACGGTGCTGGAAGAACGACGCTCACACCTGCTGAAGAAGGCTGTTAACGTCGCAACTCAGATTGCGCAGTTTTGCTGAGACCGTGTGGCAGGATTTTCGGTGCAAATCTTGCTGGGCGCAGAAAGACGAAGCAAAGCCTGCCCGGACCCCAGTGCTGCCTGGATCGATGCATCGCTTCCCTGTGCGGAGGAAAAACAACGCATGCTGGCCCAAACAGAGAAAGGGAAACACCGCACGAGCTCGCTTGCGGGTGAGAAATCGACACACTGCTTACCTTTTTCGACGCACACTCGTCCGAGAGTGTTATTTTGCTGCTACCCACATACTTTTCAACGCTAACAGTGTTTTACCTGTTTTCTCAAGGATTTAAGACTCTTTTTGCTTTTTAATCAATAACTTGACTTGTGTACGTTGGATTTGTGTCGTTTTGGTCTTATCTTGTTTAGATAAATATTTTCTATTCTACTTAACCTGTGTTGTGTCATTTTGTAGTGTTTTCATTAAGTTACTCTATGTCTTGGTACAGATACTTTACACCTAGCATTCTGAAGTTAAGCCTTCCTGCTCGTGCCAAGCTACCAAGGGGGTAAGCAAGGGTTAGCTGAGGGTGATTCTCTTTTACCCTGACTAGAGTGAGGGTCCCTACTTGGACAGGGGGTAAACTGACTGCCAAACAAAGACACAATTTCTAACATTGGTGATCAGTGGTTGGGATAGGACTTGTATTTGTACTTGACATACAGTGATTAAGTGTAAACTACTGTTTTGAGTGCAGACCACTATGTGACCACATACTACTTGTCTTGTGATACTGCTTTTTCAGTAATGCTTGGATTTGTCCCTACTTCCATTTTTGAGGTAATCCTTTTTTGACTTTTGAAATTCATTGGGAACTTGTTTTCTGCCTTTGGAACTTTGCACTTTTAACTCTCCATCATGTCTCAGTCTGGAAATGCATCAGCTGGAGCTGCTTTTGATCTAGGGAAACTGGAGAGTTACACAGTTGCCCAATTGAAACAGTTCTGTAAGGATCTTGCCTGCCCCATTAAGAGCTCCACCAGGAAGGAGGAGCTGCAAAAAGCACAAAGGGCCTGGGTGGCAACCAAGGAGGCTGAGGGGCACACAGAGGATGAGGGTGAGGAGGACGAGCATGAGGTGCAGAGTATTCACAATGGTATTGTGGGGGGGCCTGTTCTGTCTGGGCAGAGGATCTCCAGGGCAGGTAGCAGTGTCCAAGGGTCTGACTCCTGAAGAGCTGCAGGACAGACAGGCAGAGAGGGCTCACCAGTTGAGAGAGCTGGATCAGAGGAGAGGAGGGTGCACCTTCCTAAGGACCTTATGAAAGATTACAAGAGGGAGGATGACATCCTGCTGTGGTGTAGGGGGTATGAGTCTGCTCTTCATATGAATCTGGTCCCTGAAGCTCATTGGGGGAGGCGGGTCTGTGGAAGCACTTTGAGGTAGAGGGAAGAGAAACTCGGACTCCTTAGGGGATCCCCATGGGCTCACTTACCCTATCATGAAGGATGCCCTGATCACTAATTATGGTCTCACTCCTAATCAGTATAATGATAAATTTAGGTCTTATTAGAAGAAGGATTCCCAAACATGGTTGGAATGTGTAGATTCATTCTGCAGGTCACTGGATGGTTGGGAGAAGGGCAGTAAGGTAACAACTTGTGAGGGGCTTTACAATCTGATTGCTTGGGAGCACTTGTACAGTTTATGTTTTCCAGAGCTGCATCAGCACCTGATTGACAGCAAGCTGACTGACCCCAGGAAGCTTGCGCAGGAAGCGGACCGCTGGGTGAGTATCAGGGTCCAGAAGAGGTATGGAGGAGACTACGCCAAGGGGGAGTTCTCTAAAGGGCCCCAAACTGATTCCCAGGATAAAGATTCCCAACCTCCCAGTGAGAAGAAGCCATGGTTCTCCAAAGGGAAGCCATTGGCAGGGGGACCTCTACGTAAGTGCTATGCATGTGACCAGGTGGGTCATGTGAGGAGGGACCCCAAATAACCCAAGAGTACACCGGCACCCACTTGTGCGCAGTCCCAGGGTTTGGCTAGTGTAGCGCTTGGAGAGGAGTTGGTTCCAGGTAGATGGGAGCCAGCTGAGATGACCCTTGTCTCACTAGGGGACAGTGAGATGGTCCTGAGAACTCTAAGAAGAACAGGCACTGGGTGACCATCAATGGACAGAGGGTGGAGGCTCTGAGAGACACAGGAGCTAGTGTGACTACAGTGAGGAGTCGCTTGGTGTCTGAACAGAAGATAGATCCCCGGGTACTTTACCAAGTAGTTGCAGTAGACAACTCAGAGCACCTGTGCAGAGTGGCACAGGTTCCCTTTGAATGGGGGGGGGTCTCAGGCTCCTTGAAGGTAGCTGTGAGTCCAACCATGCCTGTGGATTTTTTGCTTGCCAGTGACACTTCGAGATGTTGGGTCTGCCTGGGTGGGTAAGTGTATCCACCAGGTCTATGGCAGCCCGTCAGGGTGATCAGGAGACCCTGGAGCCTGAAAGAATGGCTCAGGGGTCTGCAAGAAGGAGGAAGGGCAAGGGGCATAGGAAACCGTCCCCAGAAGTTCTAACGGTCCAGGAGGAGGCTGAACCTGAGGGGTAGGCCCTGGAACCTACAGGGGAACAGGTGGCTGAATTGGGTAAGGTCCCTGAGTTGTTGAAGTGGCAGCACAGATGAGCCATCTGTGCTAGGAGGGAGGGGAGGAGTGGTCACTTACACCTGAAAGGGCTGAAAGGGCTGTGCCTGCCCTCTCCAAACCCCTGGTGTGTGTCTGAGGCCTGGCCTGAGCAAGGCAGGATTTCAGAAACAAGAGAAACGTTCCTTTGAAGTAAGCCTACTTCAAAGGGCAAAACGGGTATAAGAAGGGCACCTAAAACCACAGACTTTAGATCACTTCTGGACATCAAGAGGAACCTCTTCCTGGAGAAGAGCTGAGGAGAAGTGCTGCCCTGGCCGAGATTGTGCTTTGTGGAGCCGTCCTGCAGTTGCTGCTTCAGCCTGTCCAAGAGGACAAAGACTGGACTTTGAGTTGTCTTCCGTCTTGTGAAGAAATCTCCAGTGGCTTGAAATAGAGCTTGCCTCCTGTTGTTGAAGTCTCAGGGACAGCAAAGACTTCTCTCTGCCAGCACGTGGAGCCTCTGCTGGACTCCTGCCCTACCAAGTGGTGCCCATCCAGTTCCTGAAAGGAGAAGCTGGCAGAAAAAGACTGAAAATCCACTCACAGACCACCGTGCGTGGAAGAAAAATTTGACGCTCCTTCGGAGACGTGGCTAAAAAACAATGTGCCACCAGCTTCACAGTAGAAATCGATACTCCACTGCCATTGCAGCTGGAAAATCGACGCAAAGAGCTGAAAGAACAACGCTCACACCCGCTGACAGAGGCTGTTAATGTCGCAACCTACATTACGCGGTTTGCTGAGACCGTGCAGCAGGATTTTCGACGCAAACCTTGCTGGGTGTGGGAAAACAGCACAACGCCTGCCCAGACCCAAGTGCTGCCCGGATCGACGCATCGCTTCCCTGCGGGGAGGAAAAACGGCGCAAGCCGGCCCGAACGGAGAAGGGGAAACAACGCATGAGCTCGCTTGTGGGTGAGAAATAGACACACCGCTTACCTTTTTCGACGCACACTTGCCCATGCGTGTTTTTTTGACAATACCCAGGTACTTTTCAACGCTAACAGTGTTTTACCTGTTTTCTCAAGGATTTAAGACTCTTTTTGCTTTTTATTCAATAACTTGACTTGTGTATGTTGGATTTTTGTCATTTTGGTCTTGTCTTGTTTAGATAAATATTTTCTGTTTTTCTAAACATGTGTTGTGTCATTTTGTAGTGTTTTCATTAAGTTACTGTGTGTGTTGGTACAAATACTTCACACCTAGCACTCTGAAGTTAAGCCTTCCTGCTCGTGCCAAGCTACCAAGGGTGTAAGCAGGAGTTAGATGAGGGTGATTCTCTTTTACCCTGACTAGAGTGAGGGTCGTTGCTTGGACAGGGGGTAAGCAAAGACACCATTTCTAACATGACTGATAATTGATGTTCTGTTGTCCTCATCCTCAGCCTCTTTATCCTCACTGTCAGCAGGTCTACTGCTGCCACAGGCACATCTACAGTCTCCTGCTCCTGCAGAAAAGGTACATGGCGTCTGTGGGCCAGGTTGTGCAACATGCAACATGATACTACTATCTGGCAGACCTTCTCGGGTGAGTAGCACAGGGATCCACCGGTCAGATAGAGGCACCTTAACCTGTCCTTCAGGAACCCGAAGGTCCTCTCATGGATCCTTCTGGTTCACCCATGTGCCTCATTATAACGTTCTTCAGCCCTTGTCCTTGCTTTCCTCACAGGAGTTAGAAGACACAATAGGTTTGGTTAGCCAGAGTCACCTGCAGGTATTGAGGGACAACATTTAGCCATACGCTATCCTATGAGGTTAACATCAGAGGCATACACTAACATACACTGGGTGGTGACCAAGGCTCACCTATAAGCCACACCCTATGCCTCTGTAGTTGGACCATCACATTTGGGATGCTGCTATTCTTCAGGACAAAGCCATCATGCACCGACCCAGGATATTTAGCATTGATGTGGGAGATGTACTGGTCCGCCAGGCACACCATCTGCACATTCATTGAGTGGAAACTCTTACAATTCTTGTACACCTGGCCATTCTGGTGGGGGGAGGAAGCAATATGTGTGCCGTCAATCACCCCTATAATGTTGGGGATATGCCCCATTGCATAGAATCCAGCCTTCACAGTGGCTAAATCATCCACCTGGGGAAAAGCTATGTAGCTGCACATGTTTTTTACCAGGGCAGACAACACTCTGGCCAGCACGATTGCGAACGTTGGCTGTCACATTCCTGCTGCCAAGCCTACTGTCACTTGGAAAGAACCAGTTGCCAGGAAATGGAGAACTGATAGCCCTGGCACAAGAGGGGGGATCCCAGTTGGATGACGGAGAGATGAGATGAGGTCTGACTCCAACTGGGAACACAGCTCTGTGATTGTGGCCCTGTCCAGTCTATAGGTGAGGATAATGTGCCTGTCCTCCAGTCTAACTAAGTCCACTAGTGGTCTGTACACGGGGTATGTCTCCATCTCCTGTTCATCTGCAGTGGTAGGTATCTAAGGGACACAAGAGTGAGTAGCCAGTCACAATTTGAACAACTAAACCACAACAGCAGTCCACATCGTGCACTTATGTTTTGGGATAGTGTAAATTTTGAAGTATATACCTATTTATCCTGTGACTCAGCAATTCTCGATAGGCCTGTTCACCCCCCCCAAAATATCGACCGCCTGTCCTGTGAGGAGGGACAGGTGGAAGTGAGGTAATTCCGCTGACGTTGGGTGTCATGGCAGTAGGTTTCCTCATTGGATAATATTGGGCCCTATGGAGCACAGTGGCCAATGGGGATGCACGCTGGCGGCATTACCAAGTGACCACCATTTTCTAACTCAATCCTCACTTGTTTTCTGACCTTCAACAGTAGAAGACCTACACTGCATGTGCTGCTGTGACCTGTGTGTGGAACCTACCATGGCCCGTGTGACCGGGGAAAGGGCCCCAGCCTTCACTTTGGAGGAGTTGGAGTGACTGGTGGATGGGGTCCTACCCCACTACAGAATGCTGAATGGGCCTCCAGACCAGCAGGTGAGTACACTCTGAGCACAATGCATGTGGCATGGATGCATGGTGATGTGTGTGAAGGCATTGTGTTAGGGGGATTATCTGTTGGGGGTTTACATGTTGTGCGCTGGGCTATGTGTGTGCCATTGGTGATGGAAACGGGCATGGTGGGCCATGCGTGTGACAGGCTGGACTGTTAGTTTAATGGAGTTCTCCTGTATGTATCACCTCTGCAGGTCAGCGCCTATCAAAAGAACGGATTCTGGCGTGCCATCACGAAGGAGATGCGGACCTTAGTGGTCTATGGCAGGCAGAGAACCCACTGTCGGAACCGGTGGGGAGACCTGAGATGCTGGGCACGGAAGACCGTGGAGGCCAGGCCTAGCAGCGTGGGCCATCTCTAGGGTAATGGTTTCATGTCAAATACAGGTAACCTAGCTCGTTAGTGGTCACTTTCAGGCAAGGCATCGTGGGTCCCAGGTGAGCTTCAGTTGGTGGTGTGTGCTCCTCATCATGCCTTGGTGACTAGCCATATCACTGGTAGTGCAATGCATATTGTTTAGGCCTGTTTCCTGTGTGTGAGGGTGCTGTGTACACCAACGGTGGTGGTGGTGCAGTAATTGACCCAGTGTTTCCTTTTTCTCTCTCCCTCCTTTTTTATTCTGTCATCCTGTGCTTGTGTGCATTAGCATCATCTGGCGGAGGAGCAGGGGCACCAGCAACAGAAGTAGCTGCATTCCACAGGACCCTGAAGGCAGAGTCCACTGACGCTGAGGGAACTAGTGGGACGGAGGGCGAGGGGAGCACCACAGCAGAGACAGGAGGAGATGACACAGACTCAGACATCTCCTCTGATGGGAGCTCCCTAGTGGTGGTGGACACCTCTGTGACCACCCCACCTGAAGGTACAGCCGCTACCCCTGTACCAGCACCACCCTGCCAGTAGCCCCCAGTGAGTTGCCCATGCCCGCTCACCCAGGAGGATGGGCATCTCCTTCGCCCTAGGCACCTCAGGCCCTGCCCCAGTGAGCCCTGCTGCACTGAGTGAGGATGCTATTGACCTCCTGACGTCCATCTCTGTAGGGCAGTCAACCGTTGTGAATGCCATCCAGGGTCTGACATCCCAGATGCAGAAATGCTATGCATTCCTGGAGGGCATTCACAGTGGATTTGCGACCCAACAGAGATCGATTCAGGCTCTGGCCTCCTCTCTGATGGCAGCCCTTGTCCCTGTTTCTACTGTCCTCCTCCAACTACAACTTCCCAGTCACATTCCCCTCAACCCCAACCCACCCCAGGCGTGCACACAAGGCAACACACAAGAGTGGCACAGGCAAACACAAGCACCACACTTCATCCCACCGGCACTCACGCAAACACCATACATTTGCAGACATGACAACATCCACTGCCGCTACTGTCTCCCCTTCCTCCTCCTCCTACACCTCCCTCCCAGTCACGTCCACACTCACTCCTGCATGCACTACATTTACATCCACTACCAGCATCACCACACCAAGCCGAACACACACCTCACTGGCAGACACCTCCACAACAGCCATACATGCGTCACCTCTGTCCTCTCCCACCCTGTCTGCCCCCCTCCTAAGGGACACAAGCATTCACACACCCAACAGCCACCCACCTCACATCAGCATATTGCCCATGTACCTACACCCAAGTCCAGCAGAGATGCACCTCCTACAACAACTCCCTCATCCTCCACTCCCATTACTCCTACTTCCTCCCTCCCCACCATCCCTAAAAAGCTTTTCCTTTCCCAATTTGACCTCTTCTCTATCACTTCCCCCGTCCTGCACGTATGGGCAGGGTACCAAGGACACAGCTCAGCACCTCAGCCAAACAGTCCACGGGGACAGTGGTAGCACCACCTACTCATGGTGGTAAGGATACCAAACCTCCATCATGGAAGGGGAAGAGGCCTGCACCACCAGGGAAGAGTGTAAGGGGGCCTGGACCACCTGTGAAGAAGGGAAGGTGTCTGCATTCCCTGTGAAGAAGGGGAAGGAGCCAGCATCACCTGTGAAGAAAGGGAAGGAGCCTGCACCACTAGGCAGAGAGGGAAAGAGCCCATCCACTCCTACCAGGAAGGATAAGGGATCCACGACCCATGTACAGGAGGAGACGAGGCACTCTCCTCCAGCAGAAGCTGTCACGCTGACACCGCCACCACCACCAGCTCTCACAGGGCCCCCACCGCCAGCTGTGGAACTGCAGCCATCAGACAGAGCAGAGGCTGCCCAGAAGGCTCCTCCATCCTCCACCACAGTGCAGCCATCGCACATTGCAGAGGCTAACCAGGATGCTCCTCCAACCACCATCACAGTGCAGCCCTCACCGCCAGTGGACGCCATGTAGGTCACCCTCCAGGGGCTGCTGTGTGGGCTGCCCCTTCCAGAACCATTGGGCAAGTCATCCACTCGAGAGACTGTGGCCTTGCACTCCCCAGGACAGAGCAATGGGCTTGTTGCCCCCTCCAGAACCAGTGGGCAAGTCACCCACTTCGAAGACTGTGGCCTTGCACTCCCCAGGACAAAGAAATGGGCATGGAGCCCCATCCAGAACCAGTAGGCACGTTTCCGTATTCGGCTAAGGTGCCCCCCCAACCTCCTGAGGTGCCTTCCCACTTTCAAAATGATGCCCCTGCAGTGTTCTCTCTGGATATGTCAGGATACAGGTTGGGCCTTGGACTGGGCCCTGTGGCCTTGTGTGCCCTTATGACTTTGGGCTGGGCATATGCTAATACATTGTCGGTACTCCAGCATTGTGGTCTGTGTTTTATGATGCTGTGTGTCGTGTGCCTTTGGTTTACGTCTGCAGCTGGTTTTGTGCATGGTGTGTGTGTGTCTGGTGTGTGTTGGGCGTGTGTGTGTCACTCTTGTTTTCCTCCCACCCTCCCTTGTGTGCTTGGCGGCTGTACTCACCGTCGTTGTCTTTGTCGGCATAGGTGTTCCAGGTGGAGCATGACGTAGAAGCTCATCGGGAAAGCTTGCAGTTCGGGTTCCATGGTGGTGTGGTTCTTCCCTGTGTCTCCAATGGTGAGTCCTTTCACTTCTGAGCTCTGTTTCCACCAGGCTTTTGTTGGTGCTGGTACCGCCCCGGAAAAGGTGGTGGTTTCCTGTGTCTTAATATGGTGGGAGGTACTTTGTCTCCCTCCTGGCTGTTGGCGGCTATCGCCGTGGTGAATGTTTATTTCGCTGTGGTGGTTCGTGTGGTACATTGGTTGTCTATGGGAATTATCACAGCCATGGTCATAATTTGGTGGTTACTAATAATGCAATACACTGTTCCTCAAAGACAAGGAAAGACAGGGTGAGTACTAGAGGGTCCTATTTAGTAGGAGCAAGAATCCTCACACACCCAGTTGGGTGTCATGCTTCATCATCGGACGAGCATCATCTCTATCTCACTCTCCTGATTAATATTTTAACCTTGGCCTTCACCCCACACAGATAAAATAAAGATAGCACTCAGTGAGGGTCCTGAGCCAATTTTATTTTCTTTCTTTCTTTGAACTCTCCCCTTTTCCTCTCTCCCTACTCATTTGCGGGATAGTGTGGCATCATTGAGAAAAGATCTCCGGCAAAGAGCCCCCCGACGGGTGGTGCCCGTCAGACATTGCAGCACCGGTCTGACGAGGAGCTCGTCCGATGATGAAGCATGACACCCAACTGGGTGTGTGAGGACTCTTGCTCCTACTAAATAGGACCCTCTAGTACTCACCCTGTCTTTCCTTGTCTTTGAGGAACAGTGTATTGCATTATTAGTAACTTTCATTGGAGGGTATACACTGGACCTTTAATCCTCCGAATCCTCCTGTATTTTGACATAATTTGGTGGTACCTACCGCCAGCCTGCTGGCGGTATTGCTGCCACTTTATCACTCACCGCCAGGGTCATAATGAAGGCCGATATCTCCAATTTATTTTTCAAAATCTCTCTCTTTCTAGTTTCAAATTGTTGGCATGTATGGAGTTGTGAAATCAAAAGCTCCTCTGCTGAGTCAATATAGTTTGCAATTTATAATGACTTTTCTATTGCTTTTTTTACTTTCTTGATTGCAGCAACATTTTGCACAAAAACTACCTTAATCAGCTTTCCTATACAGTTTTCTTACACAGCTTTTATATGCATTCCTAATCAGCTTTCTACCATATAATGAATGCCTTTAAGTCAGAGGTCTTCATACTGTGGGGCACGCCCTCTAAGGGGTCTGTGGCATCATGTTAAGAGAGGTGTGCATATACAATAAAGGAAACACATTAATCTCTTCCTTCCCCACTGTCTGAGTGTAAACAAGAAAACAAGCACAACTGCCTGAAAAACAAAACAAAGAAAACTTAACTCACACAGTGGTGATATGTGTGTGGTTTAAAGTTATTTTTGATTTCTTCATACAGGCATGTGTAATTATTTTGTAAAAACATTCATGTTAAAGTGTTGAAAGATGGCTTGAAGTAAGGGAGGAAGTATTGTGGGGTCCTGAAGAAGAAATGGAGCACTGGTGGAGATGCTAAAGGAGCCTCCAGGGAGACAGAAGAAATGACCATGTAGAAGAAATTGATGCTTCCTCAGCAGGCCTGGAGTGCATAGATTCAAACATTTTAGAACAACAAACTGAAACATGTTGACAAACAAAATCAAGGAATGTAATTTCCCCATTGATTTACTGAAACAGAGGCACTTCACGGTGGGAGACCACTAAAATAAAGTCATTTTTTAATTAAAAATTCGGGAGTCTCCCTTATGAATCGGGTCTGTTGACATGTATTGGGGTAGTATCTTTGAATAAAGGTCTGCTCAGGTTTTAGTGTGATTAAAAAGTGTTTTTTTGTCCTGGTCTTGGTGGGGCTATCATAAATTCCAACATTTTGAAACTAGGAAGTGTGAGATTTTGAAAAGAAATCAGGAAAATATTTTTTCCTCATTGACATACATTGAAGCAAAGGACATTTGAGACATGGTGCATCTATAAATAAATTCATTTTTAACCTTAAAACTCAGGAATTTCCTGCTTGAATTTTGTTTGATTCTCTTTATATGTATGGGCTGTTGTCTAGACGCTCTTTAGCACCCAGTACAAACAAGTGCTGTTGGAGCTAGTTTAATTGCCTGTAGATACTTTTTGTAGTCTTGTTTTGGCACTCCTAATTTCACAATAATACAGCTGGAAATAATGACTAAGCAGTAGTATTCGAGTTTGGAAAAAGAACATTTCTTTTTCTCAGATAATGTGTTTCTCAGACATTGTTTCTCATGCAATTTCAGTTGCCTATATGTGAGTTCAGCCTGTGGATGTGTACCTATGACTGTGATCTGTGGGTGGGAGGCTGAGGGCAGTGCAATTTTCCCACAGTGCCTTTCATTGAATCATAAACGGTATTCTGTCAATAATGCTCATCCAATCCTTCGCCTCTCTGAAAAGTGGACAGAGTGATGGTCATTTATATGCTAATAATAATAAATGGGATTCTGTAATCCCTGTATGTATGTACGTCTCTAATTCCTTTACAATCGACTACTAGTGACACACTCAGTCGCCCTTTATAAAGAAAATCCTTCAGTACTTGACTATTATAATTTATTTCAATTGAGTTCTGATGTCACAATGCTTCCTACCAGAGCCATTAGGTAAGGTGAAAGGCAGGTGAGTTCAGAGCACAATTGAAGCTACTGTTTAAAGCAACAAAAACAAAATGTTGCTTTTCTTTCTTCTGCTCTATTTTATTTTAATAGCTTACAATGACAGGCAGAGAGAATGTTTAATTTTTGCAATCCTTGGATAGAAAAAAGCTAGAATTGTCCTGCCTGTGTCTATACAGTTTGAGTTACTGCAGCTTTTTTTTTTAAACTGACAAATATTGAATAGTTCCTAATATCTATATACAGTACACACCTAACAGGTTTTTGATGCGTTTAATTTTGCACTAGAAAGTTTTATTTTATTTCTCTTGTTTGCAATTGTGCTCGCTCTTTCATATGAAAGAGCTACACACCAACGTTTTAAGTGATTTGTGGAAAAGGTGATGGTGTGGCCATGTAGTATATGGGATAAAGTATCCACTGCCATACATTATAAGGATACTGCAATCACTTTGGAGTTCCATAACCTTATAAAGGCACTCTTATCCCTCTATGAGTTTATGGAACTTCTCAGTGCCTTGCAATTTCATTTTAATGTACGGCAGGTCTATTGAAAGTGTATGAAGGACATCCACAGATACTATTAGGGGCTTATGTGTATGAGTGTGTGCACACACATATGGGACCAGCAGTGGCTCAGTTATGGGGGAACCTTACAAAAAGCAGAGCCCCAGGAGAGTCGGCTATTGTGGTGGAGTAATGGCAGGCCATAGTGGTTTGGCAGGAAGGTGATTTTTAAATAGCATTCTATAAATGATTGTGTGTGGATGATTCTTATGACTCTTCACCAGTGGGTTTTGCATTTAGGGTTGTGGTACCATTGAAACTTGGGAGACAATAAAAATTGTAAAATGAGGAAGGCTTTCAGGTGGGTGATTCAATTAGAAGAATTTTGCTTGTTGGGAAGATAAAATCTGTCCACAGAGGGTAAAACACCTGAGATGAGGGTGGGTTGCACAGTATGCCCCAGAAATGTGTGCTGCAACAGTTTGGAAGGCTTAGAACACTGCATGGAGCAAAGGAGGGAACCTGTAGAAGGAGCAAAGGTGCACCACAGAAATTCAAGAGCTCGAAATAAAGACTGTGCAGACCTGGTGGAATTAATGCAGGGACAGAGAGCTAAAGGAGCCTGGATAGAGGAAGTCAGAGGAATGGCCAATTTCTATCTCTTCTCATGCCTCAATAAATTTGCCACTGTGCAATACATTTGAATAGGCTTCCTCTAATCACCCACGTTCTGCTCTCCAAACAAAGCAATGCCGGCACACACGTCAGCTTTGGGGGGAGCTAGATCCAGAAACCTTTCCTTCAGGGTGGGCTCAGAAGTATAAATATTGAAGACCACTGTTCTGAATAAAGGGAACAGTGACACTTAATTACTTTGGAAAAGTAAATGTCCACATAAAGAAGGAGAATGGACCATACCAACACATGATCACTTTTTGTGTTTCTATTCTATTGAAATAAGTAAGTTCATTTTCCTTCTTCCATCAATGCATTTAGTCATAGTACTGGGCCCTTATAGTTGTAAAATGTATTTATTTCAAGGTTGATTTACAGAACCTGATGAAATGTAAAATCATTACCAGCATTTTTCAATGACAGTTGAACGGGAAGGCAGGACAAGTCATCACCAAGAATATCCTGCAGTTGACTAATCTCATCAAACTATTGCCAGTATTGCGGCTATGTTAGGCTTATGTTCAAGCATTTAGAATGAGTTTATATATTTTGTGTGGGGTAAATCCAAGTGTGTAAGGTTCCCGACCTTTGTGCACCACCTGTCTGTTACAGCAGATAATGTCTTTTTTTAATATTCATATTGAATATTTAAATAGCTAACATGAAATATTTCATTGTACCCACAACAGGGAATACACCATGGTGGGCCAAAAGAGGAAAGCTAAATTTACTGGGTGTGAACTGGAGGTGCTCATTGATCAGATTATACCCCTTTCACTTTGATTTGGCAGAGTAAAACTTAATAAAATATCAACTCTGGCCCGATATCCTGGTGAAAGTTAATGCAGTGGTGAGCGTGAAGAAAAATGAAATGGTACACATAAGGTGCTGAACTGAAAAGAAAAGAGTTGGAGCAGATGAGCACAACTTCAGCACAGGCAAGGAACCTTCACTCAAAATCAAATTCACTACTATTCAGAAAAGCTGAGGATGACAGTGGAGGCTGGGTTCATTGAGGGTTGCAAACCTCTCAACACATAGATGAACAAAGTACAAACAGCCATATTTACATGTTGCCTGTGCCACTGGTTAGTCACTTTTGTGATGCACCAGCAGCGCGGGCTGCAGGGCCATACCTACAGGGCCATGCAAGTCGCTGCATTCATAGAGGCGTGCGTCATAGAGCCATTCCATGGGTGTTGTGGGTGTTCCCATGCAACACCTATGAATTTTGATGCATTCCCAGGTTTACTCATTTTTTAAAAGCTGGGAATGGGTCAAAGGCCTATGCCTCCCTAGGGGAGGCGCAGCAAGGAAAATACTTTTATTTCTCCTTCTGTCTTGTGAGTGCTGCATTCTAGAGCACACATAGAAAGAGGAAAATGCCTTTCGTGATTGTGTTTGTGCAGGAAGGTGTACCTTTCTACACAAAACAATCAGGCATGCAGGCAACCATGCACCCTTGGTGTAAGGTTGCCTGCTTTGACTCATGGCAGCCTATTTTGCGGCAATCAGAGAACAAGGACAGGAAAGCTCTATATCTTGTAAATTTTTACCCTTTTCTTTTGATGCAGGGCAGCACAGCAAGAAGGCTTGCAGTGCTGCTCTGCATCAAATGTTTGTAAATATGGCCCAACGTTTTCTAATACTAAACTAACATAATGCACTCAATTTTACTCTGAAAACAGGATTGCTGATAGTCATTTTTTCAATATGGGTATTCTTCAATTTTATTTTTCCTTTCAACAAACCAATTCTGCATGCTGAGCTTTCGGTGGATCATGAACATGTGGTTTAAGAGATCACAATAGTCGCAGGTGGACTTGACGAGAAGATGGCTCAAAGCATGGAGGAAGATGCACCAAATATTGTCACTGGGGACCAAGATGGTGACCTGACAAGGCAGACCATGCAGCCTCAGGTCACCTTCCTACTTGTCTGTGATGAACTCACCGTGAAATGTGCATTTACTACACAGCTCATTTAAATCTTGACTGAGTAATTGACAGCAAAATAAATAGAAAAGTTGAACAGTGCACAAATGCCATGCTGACAGAGTAACACCAAAGCAGTTTGACATAGATGTGACAATCTGCTAACAAAGTTACAAACCTACGAGAAGATGTCAGTTGTGTAGCTTCATTCTCCACCATCTATACTACCACTCATAAACAATCCACTTGGACGTGGTGCCACTAGAGCAATGAGTGACAGAAGTAAAGTTATATAAGCATCCATTATAAATATTCAATTTGTATGTTATGCTACAGTTAGAATAAATGCAGACTTTACTGATACATGAACTTAAATTTGATACAGAAGTACGTTTAAACATTAAGCTTCAAACATTAGTGCACACACTACATACAGTGTTATCATTTTAAATGCAAATACATTCAAATAACATCAGAATGGTTATAAAATTGTACACAATTATTATATTTCATTTAATAAGATTGATGCAGACAATACACAATTTATCAGAACTCTACTGCTTATGCACGCTATTATTCACTTCAAGTGCCCCAATTTAAGTAATTTAGATGCCAAAACACACACTATATTGTCATTATTGATGCACTTAAGTCATGATTGTGATGTTGGGGTGCAGCCAAATCGTATGCTGCTCCACCACCAACAACCTCCTATGCCCCTTCTGCCAAACCCAGCAGTGCAGAAGAGACAACCGATTTGTCCATGGTGGACCAAGCTGATTTGGAGCCCAGGATTCCAACTAAACACGCCCGTACGAAGCTCAGCAGAGTCCGCTTTCTCCTTGTCCCTGTCCTGCACTACAGAAACAAACAGCAGGAATGCTGGGTAAGCTACAGAGCTATTGCAGGGCCAGCCTATATAGGCTACAGAGCCATACAAGAGCCTAATACGTAGGATTTTTTACTGTCTTGTAAACTAAGATCCCCTCATTAGTGACAAATGGGTCAAGGACAAGGGAGACCTGGGGTTAATTTATAGTAAAGACGTAACCTATCAATTTCACATATGACTTCACAAGGTCCTAATGTGGAATGCCATTAGATTACCAGTTGTGCCTGCAAATGCACTTTCAGACATTACAGATAACATGGTTCTTGTTTACTGCAAAGGAATGGCTGATGTGGTTCATTCTGTGTCTCAGGTTGGAGAGGCTACAGCTTAGCAGCAGCAAACGCAATGCCATGACCTCAGCCCCAGAGACTGGGTCATGGTGAAAAAGCATGTATGCAAGCTGTGCTTGATGCTTCTGGGGAAGGGGACTTTCCAGGTCATATTGGTCACAAGGACAGCTGTAAAGTGTGGCAGTCTTCCCAACTGAGTACATGCAGCACACACTTGTGGAGTCCCGTGGGCCCTAGATGATACAACAGCACCTTTCCCTGAGCTGTTGGGGACGAATAAGTAACTGGGACAGAACATGTTCGGCCTGATGGGGTCTGAATGAGTCAACAGGTGAGATTGGCACAGAACAGTCGAAACAAGAGGCATTGACTATACAAACCTCAGATGCTAATGAAGGACTTAGAGCTGTAGCAAAACAAGTTGTGCCTGGAGACCTGTGACCACGGAAACAGGCTGTGCGTGAAATGCAAGTTCCACAAACAATTCCAAAGCAAAGAGTCTGGTAAAAGTGAAAGTGACGGTGAAGGGCCAGTATTCCAGAGATCAAATAGGGCAAGGGTAAAGTACTGAAGGTACACCTCATCCGACATATCTTGCTGCAAATGGCTGGGAGACAGAATTTGAAAGCTTTTGTTTTAACAATTAGAATCCAGCTAAGCATCTTTGAATTGTATTTTGTGGATCAGAACTGAGCTTTAAAATTGCATTGCCTCTTGAAAGACTGAGACATTATATTCTAGTTGTGATTATTAGTGAATGTGAACTGTACATTTTATTTTTATTTATTTAAATACATTCGGTCCAAAAAAGTTTGGACCATTTGGAATTACAAAAAGAAAAAGAACAATCTTACATAATCATATAAAATCCGTTGGAATCGCGATAGCTCATCATAATTCATAATAAAAATCATTCAGAATACTGTGAAAATCTAGTAATCAACTAACATATAAAATATTTCAGTAAAATTCTTACAGCTAAGATTTAAAATCAAACTTAAAATACGGCAAATTGCAAGTTTTGACATAAAAAGCGTCTCTGAGAGCTTGTGCATTTAATAAAGACATGTTATAGTCCTTGTAGAGAATAAAGAAGAGTACAAACGTCCGAGTATTCACAATTCATTGTATGGTTGCCAATGAGAAAAACACATAGCACATTTAAGGAAGACTAACAAAGATATTGCAATTAACATTTGAATTGTATCACAAAGACAAGTGATTGCTACTGCTTTGCTCAATTGAAAGACTGAAAGTGACTATTGCTGCTGCTGGATTTTGCTAAATTGTCTGAACTGAAAGAAACCATAAAACCTAGAAACAACAATAGATGCAACTATTATAATAATGATTGTTTTACTTAAAGGTCTGAGCTTACCTGCACATTCTACAGTGGAAAACATTAAATCCACAAGTGCCCTGTTACCTCAGTTCCTACTGGCAATAGAATGCATTCATTAAGTGAGAAAGAATTAAGGGCCAGATGTAGCAAGGGTTTTGCGAGTCGCAAACGGCGAAAATTGTCATTTGCGAGTCGCAAAAGCCACTTTGCTATGTAGAAATGCATTTTGCGAATCGGATCCGACTCGCAAAATGCATTTCCGACTCGCAAATAGGAAGGGGTGTTCCCTTCCTATTTGCGACTCGCAATGCTATGCATTTTCATTTGCGACCGCGATTGCGGTCGCATATGAAAGCGCAGTTACCATCCACTTGAAGTGGATGGTAACCTAGGCGCAAACGGGAAGGGGTCCCCATCCGACCCCTTCCCCTTTGTGTCTGGAAAAAAAAAAAAGTTTTCAGGGCAGGCAGTGGTCCAATGGACCACTACCTGCCCTGAAAAATACCGAAACTAAAGGTTTCGTTTTTTTTTTCAAAGTGCAGCTCGTTTTCCTTTAAGGAAAACGGGTTGCACTTTGAAAAAAAAAACTGCTTTATTTAAAAGCAGTCATGGACATGGTGGTCTGCTGTCTCCATCAGGCCACCATCCCCGTGAGTTCCCTGACTCTCTATGGAGTCGCAGACGGTGTCTGAGACACCGTTCTGCATAGCAAATTGCGAGTTGCAATTTGCGAGTAGGAAGGACTCGCAAATTGCAACTCGCAATTTGCTATCTTCCTACATCTGGCCCTAAATGTAGACACTTCTAAAGGAGATCTGTTATCAAATGTGTATTATAAATTGCTTTATGCCTACATTGACACACTAGTTGCAAAGAAGTGCTACATGTGTATGCAATTGCCTGCATCAGCTGCAGAAGGAATAACATACCACTGTATTCCATTGACCTATGCTGTTACTTGTAGCTTACTGACAAGCCTTTTGAATGAACAGGTACACTTCCAATATTTATTATTCAAATTATGATTGGACCTTTTCAAATGTTCCCATATTGAAACACTTGAACAAGAATACTAAAACAAAGAACATAGAGAAAGTTGGAGGATTCTTTGTACCTACCATGGCATTTGGTACAGTTTATGCTAATAGAAACAATTTAAGATGTGCCTTGACACAAGTTAAAAAAGATTTTCTGAAATTAGTTGAAGACAGGAGAGGAGGAATGAAAAGAACACTACGAAGATTATAGTGGTTAAACATTGGGGAAGAGAAGAAGAAGCATACTCAGATGCTGGAAGGCAAGCTGCCTTGACATTAGATTGGAAATATAAAGGGAAATTATGCCTATTTAGAGTCAAATCTATAACTGACACAAAGTTTGTGGGAAATAGTGAGAGTGAACACATATTTGAATTTACGAACAGTTGGACCTTTATCTTATCCGGACAAGATCCTGCCATGCCTGCAGTGTATTTCATTTGTGGAGATTGAGCATACTTTAGGTTGTCTAAAAGATGGCATGGAATATGCTACCTGGGTGTAGTTTGTAAAAAATGTATCATGTGGAATATTTAAGATGATCCTGTATGGGAAACAAAAGCAAATCCAAGAATTTTGGGAAGTGCTAGTGCTTCAGAAATTGTAGGATATATTTTTGGTGGAATGATTCCATCTGTAGCAGTGATTCTGAATGATCTCAAGATAAGAAAGTTGTCAAAATTGTGGCTATGTTGTCCAGTAGTACAACATGTGCCATTTTACTAGTCAATACTGAGATGGTTGTCATAAGCTCAAGTGTTTTCCAAATCAGACTTGCGTTAGACATATTTCTTGCAAAGCAGGGAAGAGTCTGCCAGATGTTAAAATTTCAACAATGTTGCACTTACTTCCCTGATAATAGTAATGAATTGAAGAAGTACATTAAGAACATTACTCGCTTGAAGGAAGAGCAACAGGAGTCAGAGGCAACAGGTACATTGGAAGCTATCGGGAGTGGATTTTTAGCTGCTGTTAAATGGTTTGGAAGTCTAGATAGTGGAATATTTGGTAGTATTTTGAGAACTTTGCCGATAATTGCATTGTATGGATTGGTCATATATGGATGATAAAAGCTGTACAAGACAGTGCAGAGGAAGAAAAGAGACTAAGGGAGAAAAGCAGAAATAGAACTGGAAAATAAACGAAACATAAATTATAGTGACATGACACAGTTAGAGGAATCCAGAAGATCCCTCCTGGAGAAGCCTCTGAGATTTTGTTTGGTCCCTCTGATAAGAGATTACAGTTTGATGTAATGGCTTGATTCGCCATCAGAGGGGAGACAGGAGCAGCGTAGGATTTGGCTGCCACGCCTTACATCACAATCATGACTGACAATAATGTCTAATTAATGTAAACTGGTGCACTTGAAGTGAATGATAAAGTGCATTCATTATAGTGCTAGGAAAAACCGTATATAGTTTGCATTAATCTTAGTAAATTAAATTAAATACAATCATTGAGTACAATTTTATAGCTATTCTTATGTTATTTGAATGTGCATGCAGTGTGAGTACCAATGTTTGAAGTTTCATGTTTAAATGTACTTCTGTATCATATTTATGTTTATGTATCGGTAAAGTCTGCATTTATTCTACTTGTAACATGTAATCCTAATTGAATTTTTATAATTGATATTTATAGTACCATATAATTTAATATGTGCACAATATAACATAATGGTAAATTTGCAATAGCTTAACATTAGCTTGAATAGGTCAGCATTTCATAAATGTGAGAAACTGTTTTTAGTTTTCTGCTAATGTGTCATTTCATAGCAGGTGCATTCCCACAAAATGTTAATTTAGAAACCTTTGTACTATTGTTTTACTGATAGAAAGTCAGAGAAAATCTCTTGGATGTGGAATATTTGAGTTCAAAAGTGAAATGATAGTCCCTTCTTTCATAGATGTTGCAAAAGAGGCACTGAGGACCAAGGACAGCAGCATCTCCAGGGCTCGTGTGGGAGCTGCAGGTGACGTTGCGAGTTACATTGTGAGACAGGAGAATCCAGTAGGTATTACTTGACTAATTCTGTGTTATTAAATAGGACTTTCACTAACTGATGTTTTGGACACTTTCCCCTTGACTTTGAGAGGTACAGAACTCCCCTTTTGCTCATGCTTCACTGAGTGTGGCTTAGGCTTATACTTAATTCTCTAAGAAGAATTTTAACTGAACTTCCGAAATGCTGCCACCTTCATCTTCATTTTTCCAAATCCTTTATGTCTTATTTTTATTCCATACTTTGAACCTTGTGCTTTCTAGTTAGATTTTGGCATCTTCCACTGAAAGTAGACTTTAAGGAGATTTTCCCTAACTGCCCTTGTTTAATTTAGCAAGATGATCTTAAATTTGCACTAATGTGTAAGAGTGGACCGGCGATTGTTTTCAGAGCACCAGATTTTGCTTCTAAAATGTTGTATTGCTGTTACTGAGTTTTTGTTTTGTCTTATGCAAATCCCTCTAAATTTCTTTCAAAGATGTGGCTAACCACTTGTTATTTTCTATCTTTGCAACATGTTTTTAAGATTTGTTTACATTAATGTGAGTGTTAACTTGTAATAAAACCCCTTAACTTTTTTGAATGTTGGGTCCTTATTGTATGGTCAAATTGGTTACACTGTTAAATTAATGTTGATTGATTGTTACCTGATTCCTTTGTCAAACCCTATGCATGGAGCTTTTGAACCAGTATGGGAAGCATTCGTATAAGAGGAAGGAGGATGCAACCTCTTCTTTTTCTGATTCATCTTCTTCCTCTTCTGTGAGTCAGAGGTCTGCGAAGTCCAATGAGCGGTTGAAGCACTTGGTTAGAGAGACATCAATGGAGTTTTCTTCTGTGAAGAGGAGGGGGCAGAAGTATTTTAGAACCTGTTTTCATGGGTCCTTGAGATGCGATGAGGATGTTTTTTGGACCAGAAGAACAAAAAGGCAAGGACAACATGGGTTTGCAGGAGGAGGTGGGGCCTAACACTTCAGCTTCTGGATTACTGCAGCTATTCCAGAGTGCCTCTGAGTTGGATTTTCCTGCTGATCCTTTTATTTTGGAAGTCCTAAAAAGGAAATGGAAAGATCAAGATGATTTTTTTTTCCCCTTACAGGCATGCATATTAGTTTACCCGATTCTGTATCCATTGTTTCTTCTGTGGCCAGGCAGGACTTCCCTGATGGAGGATGCTATTATTAAAGACATGACAGATAAAAAGGTGGATTCTGGCCTCAGAAATGTTTATTCCAGTTCTCACTTTATGTTGTTAGAAGGGATTTATAGCTTTTCAGTCCTTTCTGTCTGGCAACAAGAAATTGTTCGGAGTAGTAGATGACTCTTCAGACTTTTCCTCTTTACAGGATCATAATTTATGTTGGACTTTGTTTTTGATGTGGTGCGTGCTTCTGCTTTGGCTGGGGGTGCTTGTATCGCAGCTAGGTGTAACCTACTGCTGAGAGACAGAGGTACTGATGCAGCCCAAAAGTCCTCTGCTTTAAGACTGCCTTTTCAGGGTTCATAGCTGCTTGGTTCAGAGTTAGAAGGGAATCTGTGGTCGTTGTTGAAAGAAAAGAAGCACTCCTTATCTTTGAAGCAGTCTGGGTCAGACAAAGTGAATATCCAAAAGCACCCCTTCTTTCATCAACCCTCTCATCATCAGCAACAGCAGCAACATACCCTGCAAAGAAACTTTTTATCTAAGAAGTGGAGACAGAAGAAGCCTCAGTCTCCCCCAAGCATTCCCAATTATATGAACGTTTCTCGAGGAGGCAGGTTTCTTCACTTCACTGCAGCATGGAAGGCATCTACTTCCGACAAATGAATTCTTCACACGATCAAGGAAGGTTACAGGGTTGAGTTTGTAACTTCCCCCTAGGATTCTGGAGTAGGACCAACTCTGTGGCCCAGGTACAAGGTGAAGCAACATGCTCTATCTCAAGGAGTGGAGTTTCTCCTGCTGCAAAAAGCAATAGTTTGAGTGTCTCTTGAAATGAGGAGTCAGGGGTATTATTCCATTGTTTAACTGGTGGAAAAATCATCAGGGGATTTGGGATCATCCTGCACCTGAAATCTCTACACAAATTTGTTCAGACATTGCCTATCAAGATGGAGACTTTACAGCTGGGACTTTACAGCAGGTGATTCTTCTACTGATCAAGGTCCATTTCTTGTGTACTCTGGATCTCCAGGATGCTTATTACCATGTGCCCATTCTTGCCGTTGATCACAAGGTTCTGCATTTTTGCATTCAGAATCAGCATTTTCAATTTTGAGTCCTTCTGTTCTGCCTCAAGGTAATGCCACACATCTTCACGAAGAAGGTGGCTCCTCTCATTGCCTTGTTCCACCTTCAGGGAATTCACATATACCTTTATCTGTATGACTTGCTTCTTCATGGTCCATCCTAGTTCCAGTTATGTCAGGAGCTTGAGGTGGTATGCCAGGAATCCAGAGGCATGGTATCTGGTCTTCATTGGGGCCACGTTTTGAACAAATCTCAACAACCTCTTCCTGCCAGACTCCAGGAGGTTGGTCTTGCAGTCCCTGACTCTCGAGGTATCCTACAGCTAATCTCTTTCAGTGAAGTGTTGGTTGAAGTTTATGGGGCAAATTGTAGGAGCAGTGCTCACTGTTTCATGGGCCAGGTTCCATCTACAACCATTTTGGACTCACCTGCATGCTTGGTGACAGCCCGATTCAGGTTAACTCAAGCCTCTAGTCCCAGGGAAACATTCTTTGGTCGGTGGACTCCTCCTGTGAAGAAAATGATGTTTCTCTTCAATCAGACCACCCAAAAGTGTTGACAATCGATGCCAACTCATTTGGCTAGGGGAGCTGCTCTGGAGGGGCTGACCCTTGAAGTCAAGTGGCCCCTCCTATACAGCAGATGCTCGTCCAACTGGATTGTGGCTGTGTTGTAAGCTCTTTTGGTTCTCTGCAGGATTTTGGAGAGTTGCCGTGTGCAGCACCGGCACTGGTTTGCATCAGAAAGTATAAATATGGAACTGCATACTGGACACGTATACACCTAACAACTTCTGCATCAAAATATTTAGGAGACATATATATTCAGGGCATATTTAAAAGAGATTATCTAGTGACACCATTTTACAGAACAAAAACATTCATTTATCAAATGCCCTTCATTGAGTTCTCAAAGTGATAACTGTTCCTATATTCAAATGGTATAACAGTATGTGTTCAAGGCCTAAGCCTTGAAGCAATGGAATACACCTCTAAATGCTTAGGTGATTTACATGTGCCTTAACTGGAATTGTATTGAACGGTACAGCCCTCCATTTAAAGCTGTTCCCATAGTAACAAGATTATTTTCCAAAATCTCATTTTAAGAACAAAATTATAACGGAACTAATGGTACATGAGTTTACAGTGCTACACAAAACAGGTAATTTGCTTTGATTTGTCACATTTCAGTTGAGACAAGCCTGTACATTTGCCCTGGATTTTCAAGACATTTTGAAAAAGAGGATGAGGCAGATTAAGCTCTTCAGAATATAATAATGCCTTCGAATGTGAAGAGAAGAAACAATCAATAAATGATAGGAACATGCTTTAAATGCCATTTTTGCCCTTTATTCAAAATATAAAACATGAACTGAAATACTCAATAAAATGTTTTAAGGGAGCCATCTTGGTCGAAAAATGGCAAAAACCAAGTTCACTCCGTGGGCAGACATCACCAACTTTGATATTTGTCTTTCATAGAAGATAATACAAATAAACAAAGAGCTAATGAAAACTTCAGAAAATAGTAGCACGTTCCATTCTACCAAGAACCACAGCAAAGTGTGCATACTTTCAAAAACACGGCATTCAGGACTGACTCCAAATCATCGCATCCACTTATCACCACATCAGACAATCCCATTAAAGCAATACCGAGAGGATTCTGTGCCAAAGACATAGCTCTACTAAACCTAACAATTACCAACTCTTCCGCTAAAAGGGAACTTTCCCATATCTAAAAAAAAAATATTTTTCTATAGAAAAGCTTAACCTAGATCGTGTGGACTTTTAAAATTTGGCACTGGTCTCATAACTACCTTTATTCACATCCTTCATCATTCTCAGCCTTAGTCTCTGGTGCACATTGGGTGCGCACCCAGAGGGGAACAGTATTCAGCCTCTGACCTGGAGGGAGTGGAGAGGGGAGCGCTGAATGCTTAAAACACTGCAATACCACCTACGGGCCTACGAGCAACCGACCACACACAGACAGACCAGCTGCCGCAGCCTCAAGACCCAGCCTTCCCAGCCTTTTCTAGCTATTAAACTCCTTACAACTCGGCTGATGTGGGCAGTGAACCATGACACATAAAAGTTCACAGCCACCGCCATTTGCCCGGGCAGCCGCTCTTGCTGCAGCTGCCACCGCTGCTGATTCCTGCTGGTTCTATTGGTCACCGTGGCGAGACTGTGGAGGACGCACGTTGAGAATTGTGATGTGGACGTCCCCACGAGCCAGTGAGGTGAGTTCAAGTGGGATGACATCTAACTGCAGCTCTGAAGTTGTTGCCCCTAGCCCAGGCTTACCAGGTGTGCGTAACTCTTGCGGTGGTGCCCCGATCTTCTTGGGCCCTGGAGAGAGGCAGGCCCCTTAGGTGAAAAGCTCTGGGGTGGGCTATTGGCGGTGCAGAAGCGGCTGCTTAGTGATCAGTGCGGGTTGCGCCTCAGTTTACCTCCCCGTTCCTTCCCAGCTGAAGGTGCCTTAGGTGGGCTTTACCTTTCCTTCATCGTTGGCCAAACTTCTTCCTTGTAACAAAGCTAAGCAAACTCAAAAGAAGATTATTCAAGCTGAAGCACACTTGTAACCCCCTCTTGAGGGGACCTCCATCAGTGACGACAAACAAAGTATTGAGTCCAGCTTATAGGGGAAACAACAAGATAGTGGAAACAGCTGTGCTGCGCTTATGCCCTCTCTGTCCTGCCCAGCCTTGCAGTTGCACTTGGCTCCAAGCCACTGAGATCTTTAAAGTAGCCTGATGAATAGCTCCAGCTTACTCACAGGGCTAAGAGAAAGCAGCACTGTTTGTTTCATCAGCTCGCCTTGTTGATAAGGCAGCCAGTGAATTTTTGAATACTTTCTGGTCGTGTTAAATTTTCATCTCCAACAATATGGACCTAGTCCAGGCCTTTAAAGCCAGAATAATACAAACAGTCAATTCTTATGACCATACACTGGTGGATTTAGCAGACATGGATTGCAACAATATGCCTGAAATGCAAGGAAGGCAAAATAATAATCATACTCACAATCATAACCAAAGGTAATAAATAATCAAATACTACCATGAAGCTGGCAAGTAAATCACTAGTGAAAAGTTTACCAGAGATAGTGGATCAAATAATAAATGTTGCAGATCTTGCAATTCAGGAAAAAATAAAGCTACCAGAAGCAAATGGTAACAAACACGCCAGAGTAAACCAGGTTTTCCAAGTCGATAAAACCCCGGACTGGTGGAACTCACTCCTGACAATGTTGCAGCCCCTAAACATGCCTTAAACCTTCAATCTGACAAACTGGAAGGTTAGATTGACCTCATGAATTTAATGGCCACACACATCTTAGGTATAAATGCAAAATTAGAAATCATGGCAAACCTGATTGCAAGGGTCCAAGAGGTATACTCTCCAACTCTGAAGACTTGTTCCTGTGTCCAAATAATAGATTAACTTTGTACTGCTCCTGAAATTCTTACTACTCCACTAGCAACAAAGCAACCAAGCACCACTATGAAACAACTAGTATGTACTTACCAGAGCACCTGACCTGTGCAAGTAAGAAAGGGAACCAGTCAGGAAGAGGCAGCCTGTAACTGAGCTGCTAAGCACCCCCCAGATGATTGCATGCATGTAACCAATAAAAAGGAGTGTGAAGGTGAGCAAGTCCAAGTCAATAATGAAGGTAACATCCACAGAGACAGCTAAAAGCCTTCCACCTGCTAAATTGGCTAGGAGGCAAAGAAAACAGTCTAGGAAAGCCAGGAAAACAATTCATAATCTCATGGAGGTCGCACCTAAGGGGACATACCCAATTTTTAATACTGAACAAAATATTAATAAAAAAATGTCTCTCCAGTAGTGCTTGTGATATCATCACTCAGGATGATTAAGTTTACAGCCCTCGCCTGAGGGATCATCAAAAAAACTTGAGGGCCATAAAGAAAAAATAATAATGAATTGATCGAAAATGACAAGGTGACCTTGAAACAAACTAATAGCATAAGTGCAAGGACTCCAATCGGAGTGGCCACATGTGCTCAGGGGCCTGTGATAATTTGACATCCCATTCAACAGGACATCAAGCCAACCAATGAAAAAGTGAAAGTGATCTGCCGCCCCCACAATACAGGGAGTAAAAAGTTACACTCCCACATTAGTCCAGTCACCAGAAGAAAGTTATCTTCAAGCCCGAAGTGTTAAGAAGCGAAACCTGGGTGGCCTCCAGTAACCAGGGGGCATTAGATGACCTGCCATTTTGCAGAAACAACCAGCTCCAAACATAAGTAAAACAAAAAGGGACAAGTCATATGAGCGCTTCACTCATTATATGTTTGACAATGAGGCACTACAAATCACGATCACTAATAACAATGGCCAGCCAACATCGGAGAGTTATGGTACGCTACACTAAGCCCTTAAAAAGAGCAACAATTGCTCTAAAAAGCAGCAGTCTGCAGAGTGCTCACTACGCCCCAGTGCCACAACTCCTTTTTTAACTAATGAGGCCAATTTGTCCTAATCTTCAAATAGCACAAAAGACCATTGCCGTTGGAGCGTTCATCCTAACTAACTGATATTGGTACCTAAATATATTTCACAATACCTGCAAGGTACCCTGAATAGAGGTAACATCCTGAGGTTATTAGCAGAGATCCCAGAGTTCAGTGATATAACTACCTTAGACCTGCAAATAGTGGAATTCCTGCGAGCGAGAATTGTCAGTTACCTGAATTTGCGCAATTCACTTGGAGTTCAGAGGGTATAGTGGCCTCAATTTTAGCATTTACTCATATTTTCAAGCAATGTTGAATAACAATATCAATAAGGACAAAAATGTTTCAAGAAATTCACTTCCCTTGATAAAGCAAAACAAAATAGTGGCCAGTCAAAGAGAAGCTCCTGCCTATCTGATCTTATGATGTGCAAGAGGTAATTCAATTGTCAGGACAGTGGCGCAAGATCAAGAGGTACAGTTGTTACATGAAACTGAAGCACAGTGTGATTGGATTCCCATAGTATTAAATCCTGCAAGGAATCCCTGAATTAAACCTTAAGGTGTTTTTTAGCCCAGGGTGCGCACTCCTCCGCTTAATGGAATGGAATATTGCTGGTGTCAGAACCTTATTTCAGGATGCCTTACCTCCGGAAAACTGAAAAAATGTTGACATGATTGCACTGCAAGAGACCTGGTCCATAGAATCTTTGCCAATATGTGGGTTTGTAGACTTCCACTCTCCGGCCACCAAAATACAATGTTAGACCTGGCAACACTTGGTGGGATTTCCCTGTACTTTTTGCTTCTGACCTTCTATTTTTGGACCCTGCGCTGTAATTCGTTTTTGCTGGTTTTGATACTCTGGGCACTTTGCCACTGCTAACCTGTGCTAAAGCGCAAGTGCTCTCTGTCTAAAGGATATTGGTAATTGGTTTTCCATGTCTCAGGCCTGCCACTGCAGTGTCTGTGTGTGCAGTGTTGCACTGCCAATTTGATATGGCAAGTGTACCCCCAGGCCCAAACCTTCTCTTTTACTATATGTAAGCCACACCTAAGGTAGGCCCCAGATAGCCCCAGTGGCAGGGGGCAGTGTACTTAAAAGGTAGGACACGTATTGGTGTGTTTCACATGTCCTGAAATACTACCAAATTCGTTTTTCACTATTGCAAGGTCTATCTCTCCCACAGGTTTACATGGGGATTGCCTTTAACTGTCTTTTAAGTGCAGTTTCCCATTAGGAACAGATAGAGATGTGGAGTTTGGGATCTCTAAACTCACAATTTAATAATACATCTTTTGGTGAAGTTGGTTTTTAGATTGTCTGTTTGAAAATGTCACTATGGTTTTTAGATTGTCTGTTTGAAAATGCCACTTTTATAATTGAGCATTTTCTTGTTCAACCATTCTGTGCCTCTGTCTGGCAGCTGAATACATGTCTGGGTCAGACTGACAGTTGGGCTGTTTGTGAATTCACTCTAGACAATGACACAAAGGGAGTTGAGGTGTGTCCTGCATATCCTGATGAGTCTTCTTGAGCTAGAATGGAAGGGTGATGCTGTCACCTGCACTTAAAATCCTTGTGCCTGCCCTCACACAATACTGTCTCCAAAACCCTAGTGTGTGTCAGGGGCAGGGCAAGGAAGAGGCAGGGTCTTGTGCACTACATAGACTTTTGTTTTAAGTTTGCCTATTTCAAACGCAGAAATGAGTATACGTACTGAACTGCTGATCCCACAGCTTTAGAATACTTCTCGATCAAGAGGACCCTCTGTCAAGCAGAAGAGCTTGATGCTTGAGGAGGAACTGCCACTCTGCCTGTTGCTTTGCTGTGCTAGCATGCTGCTTCTGCCTGAAGAGGGAAAGGACTGGACTTTGCTTTCTGAACTCCTGCTTGTGTAGTATCTCCAAGGGCTTGGACTGAGCTTGCCCCCTGTTTTGAAGTCTCAGGGACATCAAAGATTTCATCTGGCAGTGCCTGGACTCTTTTGCTGAGAGTCCTGACTTGCTAAGTGGTGCCAAATCCAGGCCCTGGACCATTAGAAGGGGAAACAGGTAACCTGTGGGGTAACTCCACGCACCGCTGTATACGCATCAAAAACATCTTTGCAGCACCTGTTCCGCGGCTGAAAATTCAATGCAGCGCCTGCCTCACAGCTGTAGAATCTACTCAGGGTCTGTTCTCAACATGGACCCTTCACACAAAGCATCAGAATTTTCCATGCATCTACCCTGGGCTTCAAAATCTTCAACATCACCTCACGGACTTGAGGCTACCTGTCCAGAAATTGACCCATCCCTTCCCTGTGAGGAAAGAATCAACGCATTGCTTACCCGGCAGAGAAAGAATCAATGAGTAAGGAATCAATGCATCGCTTGCTTTTCCGACGCACGCGCACTTGTGCAGATTCATTTTTGATGCATACCTGTACTTTGTGCTAAAACAATGCATCCATTCATTTCTATGGATTAAGACTCTTTTTACTTTAAAAATTCACATCTTTGCTTGTGTATGTTGGGCTTTTTTTCGTTTTGGTCATTTGATTTACATAAGTGTTGGCTATTTTTCTAAACTGGTGTGGAGTCCTTTTGTCGTGTTTTCACTGAGTTACTGTGTGTGGTTGTACGAAGACTGCACATTGCCTCTGAAACAAGCCTGACTGCTTAAGCAAAGCTACCAAGGGGCTAGCAGGGGTTCTTTGAGCTGTGTAGCTCTCTTACCCTGGCTAGAGTGAGGGCCCCTACCTGGACAGGGTGCAAACTGACTGCTAACTAGGGACCCCATTTCTAACACACAAAATAACAGCTGGCCTTTGGGGGGGCTGGCAGTATTTATATATCGCTCTCCTTAGATATCTGCATAGAGAAACTGTCCTCAGTTAATTCGGCCTACAAATAATAAAACTCACCAATTGGCCAAAAGACATAAGATCACCATTGGTACTATTTAATGTTTATATTCATCCTAACCCGGTGAGGAGGAAAAGGGCCTTATAAGCAATAGTATCAACTTCAACAGATCTAAAACAAGCTAACCTAACACATGATATAAATATAACAGGGGATTTTAATGCAAACGTAATTTACTCTCCAGATGATGATGACATGTTGGCCGTGGAAAAGTCTTTTCTGCAAGTTCTAGCTCAGTCAAAGCATGCCATCAAACAACGCGGCTCAATTGGTGAAGAACTTGTGGCAACAATGGAATACTCAAGCATGCGAGTGCTGAATGGTCGGTCCCATGATGATACTCCACCAAATTATACCTACTTTGGTCCAAATTCTTGATTAGTTCTTGACTATAAAATTGCTACAATTGCTTCTTTGCCATAATTTTCTTTAATCAGGGGGCTTAAAACCACATGTACCAAACAATTCTCTGGTGGTGACTGTCATCCGCCCCCTCCTTTTGGCAAGTCTAAAGAGTTTGAGATGGAAAAGCAGTTTCACAGTAACTCTTGTCAATTTGGCAAAAAGTCTAATCTCCTAGTAGTACTTGCATAAATACTGGGCATATGTCTGTGAGCAATTACTAGCACATACTTCGCAAGGCAGTGCAAACACTTTTAAGGTGGGGCAGCAACAATATAAACTCACTGTCTGAATACTGGCTCTGAGAAAAGAGCTGAAGGCAGCAGAAAGATATTTAAAAACAGGAGCCCTTTAGGACCACTATTGGGGAAGAGTGAAAGTACTAAAAAAACAGTATAAAAAGCAAATCAAGGAAGAAAAAAAGGCTGCTAAAGAGTGTTTTTGGACAAGCCTATTATTTGAAGCCAGGCAGAAAAACTCCAGGAGATTCTGGGAAACAATAAATACTTTTAGCAGACTAGTAAATGCGATCAATCTTTTGTGCATCCCAGAGCCCAAAGGCTTCATCATAAACCCAATATTTAAAGGAGGAGATAGGGCTGACCATGCAAATTACAAGCTGACCATGCTCCTAGATGTAGAAGCAAAGTACTATGTGTCCTTAGTGTTGACAGACCTGACTAAATGGCCTACTCTGAACAACATATTTCCATTGAATCAAGCAGCATTTAGCAAAGGCGTAGGCACAGCAACACACATTCTAGTAACGACCTTTCTGATGGAGCAATGCAAAAGATCAAAGATGAATTTGCATTTCTGCTTCATTGATTTTTAAGCAGACTTTGATCGTGTCACCACGGGTTTACTCTGGCTCAAGCTAAGTAAGTGTGGGATTCCACCAAAGTTGCTCTGAGCTATAGGACAACTTTACTCGGATGGTTGTATTCAAGTGAAAATAGGTGATGGAACAAGGTTATCCTGAAAAATACCAACAAGCCAAGGCCTCAAACAGGGATGTGTGTTGGCATCTCACGTTTTTAACCTGTTTATGGCAGACCTTTCTCCTTTACTGAACTAGGTAAACTCACACCCTCCCCGGCTCGGTCCGCTATGTCTTTCCCACATCATCTATGCTGATAATATTGTACTATTCAGCATGATGAAAGTGGATCTGCAAAGATCATTTAACACTCTGGCTATCTATGTTAAAACAAATCATTTAGAGGTTAACACAACAATATCAAAAACAATGTTAAAGTCGTACCGAATAGGGATCTGGGCTACAGCAAGGATAAATGACACGGCTTTGGAAGCGGTATCTACTCACAAGTACCTAGGCATGTATTTTGGATTCAAATGGTAGCTTTTGACACCAAAAACAGCACATTGCACAAAAAGGGAAGGCACTAACCCATATCTTTACTTAACTAAGGGAAAAGCTAGATGGTCCTTCATTCCAACCGTTCTTGGCACTAATTTCTGCAAAACTGCTCCCCATGCTCACCTATGCAAGTGTGGCCCTAAGAGGCTAAAATGCAGCCCTTTTGGCTAAATTGCAGATCCTCTCTGTAAGAAATGGGGTCTTTGGTTGACAGTCAGGTTACCCCCTGTTCAAGCAAGGACCCTCACTCTAGTCAGGGTAAAAGAGAATCACCCTCAGCCAACCCCTGCTTACCCCCTTGGTGGCTCGGCAGAGCAGTGGGCTTAACTTCAGAGTGCTAGGTGTAAAGTATTTGTACCAACACACACAGTAACTTAATGAAAACACTACAAAATGACACAACACTAGTTTAGAAAAATAGGAAATATTTATCTAAACAAAACAAGACCAAAAAGACAAAAATCCACAATACACAAGTCAAGATATCAATTAAAAATCAAAAAGAGTCTTTAAGTAGTTTTAAACACACACTAGTGCTGCTAGCATGAAAATGTACCTGGTATGTGTCAAAAATAACCCTGCGCGGGCAGGTGTGCATCAAAAAGGGCTTGCGGTGCATCGATGTCCTTGGCGAGCGAGACCTTGCGTTGTTTCCCCCTTCTGTTGAGTTAGCGTGCGTCGGTTCTTCTCTCCGCAGGAGAGCGATGCGTTGATTCGGTCCGCACACTGGTCCAGGCGGGCCTTTGCGTTATTTTTACACGCATGCGATGGTTCGCCTCAGAAATTCTGCCACACGATGATACGAAAACCACGCAGCGCGGGGTGCTATCTCCCAGCCTCTGCTAGCGATGCTGCGTGTTGTTTCTCCTGCTCCATGCGTTGATTCTTTGGTTGCGTTTCCGGAGAGCATTGATTCTCAGCCACGGAGCCGGCGACATGTTGTTTCTTCAGCCACAGATCGGAGTTGCGTTGATCTTTTCCACGCACAGCGCTCTGTGAATGGATTTCTTCCTCTTAGGCTGCCAGCTTCTCCTTTCAGGCTCCCAGGAACTGGATGGGCACCACAGGACAGAGTAGGAGTCTCTCCAGAGACTCCAGGTGCTGGCAGTGAGAAGTCTTTGCTGTCCCTGAGACTTCAAACAACAGGAGGCAAGCTCTGAATCAAGCCCTTGGAGATTTCTTCTCAAGATGGAAGGCACACAAAGTCCAGTCTTTGCCCTCTTACTCTGGCAGAAGCAGCAACTGCAGGATAGCTCCACAAAGCACAGTCACAGGCGGGGCAGCACTTCTCCTCAGCTCTTCTCCAGGCAGAGGTTCCTCTTGATGTCCAGAAGTGATCTAAAGTCTGTGGTTTTGGGTGCCCTTCTTATATCCAATTTCTCTTTTAAGTAGGCCTACTTCAAAGTAAAGTCTCTTTTGAATGTGAAATCCTGCCTTGCCAAGGCCAGGCCCCAGACACTCACCAGGGGGTTGGAGACTGCATTGAGACCCGCACGGGTGAGTAGCGCGCTTTATCAATGTTAATGATTTTGATTGTGTGAGGGCAGGCACAGCCTTTTCAAGTGTGAGTGACCACTCCTCCCCTCCCTCCTAGCACAGATGGCTCATCAGGATATGCAGGCTACACCCCAGCTCCCTTTGTGTCACTGTCTAGTGTGAGGTGCAACCAGCCCAACTGTCAAACTGACCCCGACAGGGAATCCACAAACAGGCAGAGTCACAGAAATTATATAAGCAAGAAAATGCCCACTTTCTAAGAGTGGCATTTTCAAACACACAATCTTAAAATCAACTTTCCTAAAAGAAGTATTTTTAAATTGTGAGCTCAGAGACCCCAAACTCCACATGTCCATCCGCTCCCAAAGGTAATCTACACTTTAATCAGATTTAAAGGTAGCCCCCATGTTAAACTTTGAGAGGGACAGGCCTTGCAATAGTGAAAAACGAATTTAGCAATATTTCACTGTCAGGACATATAAACCACATTACTATATGTCCTACCTTAACCATACACTGGACCCTGCCCTTGGGGCTACCTAGGGCCTACCTTGGGAGTGTCTGGCATGTAAGAAAAGGGAAGGTTTAGGCCTGGCAAGTGGGTACACTTGCCAAGTCGAATTTACAGGTATAACTGCACACACAGACACTGCAGCTGCAGGTCTGAGACATGATTATAGAGCTACGTTTGTGGGTGGCATAACCAGTGCTGCAGGCCCACTAGTAGCATTTGATTTACAGGCCCTGGGCACCTCTAGTGCACTGTAATAGGGACTTACTAATAAATCAAATATGCCAATCATGGATAAGCCATTTACATACACATTTTGTAAAGGAGCACTTGCACTTTAGCACTGGTTAGCAGTGGAAAAGTGCCCGGAGTAACAAAAACAGTAAAATCAGAGTCCAGCACACATCAACAACCTGGGGAACAGAGGCAAAAAGTTAAGGGAGACTACGCCAAGGATGAAAAGTCTAACACTCGCCTACAAGAAAGCATATTTTTTCCCACATACTTCATCACCAGCTCAAGTTTGGCTTGAGTTCAGAATTAAGAAACAAAATCTGGACAGAAGACTAACAACTATAAAAACTTGGTTCAAAATACAAGCGCAGGCTATTATGGACAGCCGTGCTAAATGAAGTTGGTCTATTGTGAATACTTAGAAACATCCATTAAAAAGTTGTCCTTAATGGAACTATGGACCTTGAATCCAAAGTATGCTTGTTTTAAAAGGGCAGCAAATAAAGTAGTGAAAGTTTAGTCAAGCCTGGCCGATACAAACATCTTTAGCGCCAGATCTCACGCTTGGAAAGTGATCATTAGCTATGGTTTCTTGACACCAGCAGTGTATCTGGGTACCCCTTATCCAGTTTACATAAAACACTATTTAATGGCTATGCATTTTGGACGCACTGGCAAGTCGGGCAAAATGGGAGTACTCCGGATTACTGGAATGTAGAAATTGCAAAGCCGAAAAAGAGGACCTCAATCATTTTGTATACATCTGTCCCATTCTCTGCCCTCTTTGTGTACATTTTTTTTAAAAGGCATTCAATTACAGAAACATTTGTACATGCAGAAGGGCCGTATGAGCAAGCTTTAGTCCTGATTACCTGCAATTAAATTGTATACTGGTCATGATCCTACTTAGGGCGTATCTTTGATCATTCCATCACAAAGTCATCAACACTGCCTTGAAACAACAGGTACTGAACTGGCAGACAGTAAACAGAGGTTAGTTTCATCCTACTTGACAAGTTCTGAAGTGGGTCTGGTGTTTAGTGTGCATGGATCAGTACTCTCTTAATCAAAGTGTACGCTCCCTCCTTTCTTCCCTCTTGCACCTTCCTATATAGACGTGCAACTTTTTAAGGTCCAATTTTTTTCAAAGTGAATCTATTAGTTGATTTTAAGGAAGTTTTGATTGTTTTGTAAATATTGTTATATTTTAACTGAATAAAACAGTAAACATATTCATTCTTTCATACCTTTATTGGGGAAGAACATAGAAAAACAGCTGTATTAGAATTTATATATTTACATCCACAACTATGAATTCCTGGACTTCTTCCAAACTGGTCTTTGTGCCAAATGCAGCAAAAAACAACAATCTATGTGTATCTATCAGTGTGTAATTTAGCTCTAGTCAGCAACATTTAATGCAGTTGACCATGAAACGTTTTTCTTAATATCCGTTCTGCTGTAAATTGTCATAGAGGGATGATGTCTGGTACTGGTTCTCATCTTTCCACTCATGAATATCACAATGTATAAAAATCCACTCTTTTACACCTTCTGTTCTACCTTGAGAGTGAATAATACTTCTTCACCAAATATGGAAAGGAACATTATCCATCAATATGACATCAACTGAACCATAAAATCTATACCTTATCAGGCATAACAATACTTAACATATTCTTAGACAAAATGTTTTGGATGAGAACTTTCATTCTAAAATTGAATTCCAGCTAAATTAGAATTCCTCCTCCTCTTATTAATCCAATCGCCGCTCCCAGCCCAAAACTGGCTAGAGTCACCTACACATCTCGGTATAGCCCACTCATTAGTACCTTCCACAAACTCTCTAGGCTTTATCACTGACCAGATGTTCTTATATTGCCAAATCTCCTTCTTCGATCTTCTCCTAGAAGCTTTTAAACCAGTATTGACCATTTTGAACTTACATCAGCTGTTCAAGCCTGAGTCCTTCCACACCAAGACATTGACAATATTTTATTACTGGACCTTCCACATTTTGCATTATTCCCTCTCAAATTATTTCTACTTGCAGTCGACCTTGTCCTCAAAAGTGCAAAGAAATATCACCTCACTCCCATTCTAAACAAATTTCACTAGTTTCCCATCAAAACAAGACTTAACTTCAAAGGATCATGCATCACACGAAAAGCTCTAGCAGGTTTCTGATAAACATTATTCCTCATGAGCAGAAAGAAACATGGTAGAGAATTCCATGATGCTTCTTTAAACCACCACAAACTTAAATCCAACATATTTTAAATCACGTCAAGCTCCAGAAATGTGTGGCCACTGTAGTGAATCCTAGTTTGTTTTAAGGGGATACAGGAGTTACCTTAGCCTGTGGCTTGCAGACTGGGGCCCCCGTCAACCAGTGACTTTTATCCTACTTAGCTTGCTCTGTTTTAACGCATTTATTTAATTGAATCTTTTAAGATGGCTGCCTTGTTTTGTGTTAGGCCCATGTTTTAGTTTGCATTATCAGTGTCACTGTGCTAAGGCGTCAAGATCAAGCGACAAAGACAAACAAACTGTAATTGTTCACTTTAGGTACTTTCACTCTTCATGCTTTCGAGGGAATTGTTTATAGTAATTACCGTCCCAATCACGCCTTGTTATCTATTGTTTGGGAACAAACCTACGTCAGGGGTCCAAGTAGATCTGTATAAATACTCCTCACTTTAACAGATAGATAGAGCGATTCCGACCAGATGCCATAGCTGCTTTCGATGCTGCACATCGCCTTGATGCTGACCCAGTCTTCGTGTTCCTACGGAGTCTGAGCTAGAGACCTCATTCCAAGATAAGCAGGGTTGGGGGCAATGGCAGATTGAAATGTAACATACCTAGCTCTCTTTTAGGTTGGACGTTATGCCTATCATGCTAGGGTATTAGGACATATCACATACTTCATGCCGTTTCATGATATTGCAAGATGGTGGGGGTCTTTGTATTAATGACTCTTGTCTTTACCATTCAGTTTCTTGTACTGTTCATTATCCCAATCATCACAGCCCACTGCAGATTGCAGTTTTACTAAAATAAAACTATTGAAACATTACTGCATCTTATTCATTGCATGTGTGTGATTGAGACATGGACACTCCCTGAGATGTCACATTCTTGAGTCCATGCGTAAAGGCTGCCACAAATCACTTTTTACTGTTTAGGTTTCAGGTGAGGGGCTGCTTGTGAGCTGGAAGGGTTGGGACGACAGTTGTGTTTTGTTGTAGGACTGTACTAGTCACCTACAAACATAAGTACTGTCATCCTTAAACCATCAGCTTTGCCTAGCGCAAGAGTCCAACTACGACATGGCGCCACCAATGATGGTGTTTAGGCACTAATTTACAGATACCCTGATTATCACTGTCTCACATACTACAGGTACCCAAGTACCATTATACAGAGACGTCCGTGGTCTTGGGAAAGATCCTCCTCAGCTGAACAGGGGCCACCTAATTAGGCTGTAGGTTGTGGTAGGAAAGTACCATCTTGCCTGGCATGTTACCCCCATTTTTCACATGTATGTAAGTTTGTTTTTGCTGGTCTTACTGGGATCCTGCTAGCCCGGACCCCAGTGCTCATAGTTTGTGGCCTGAATGTGTGTACCTGTGTAGTGACTAACTGTGTCACTGAGGCTCTGCTAACCAGAACCTCATCTGCCTTTAAAATTGTCACTATAGGCCATTTTTACCAATTCTAATTGGCACACTAGAACACCCTTATAATTCCCTAGTATATGGTACTTAGCTACCCGGGGTATTGGGGTTCCAGGAGATCCCTATGGGTTGCAGCATTGCTTTTGCCACCCATAGGGAGCTCAGACAAATCTTACACAGGACTGCCACTGCAGCCTGAGTGAAATATTGCACATGTTATTTCATAGCCATTTTACACTGCACTTAAGTAACTTATAAGTCACCTATATGTCTAACCCTCACTTAGTGAAGGTTAGGTGCAAAGTTACTAAGTGTGAGGGCACCCTGGCACTAGCCAAGGTGCCCCCACATAGTTCAGGGCAATGTCCCTGGACTTTGTGAGTGCGGGGACACCATTACACGCGTGCACTACATATAGGTCAATACCTATATGTAGCTTCACAATGGTAACTCCGAATATGGCCATGTAACATGTCTAAGATCATGGAATTGTCCCCCCATGCCAGATCTGGTATTGGGGTGCCAATCCCATGCATCCCCGGGGCTCCACTATGGACCCCGGGTACTGCCAAAGCAGCTCTCTGAGGTTTTCTCTGCAGTTACCGCTGCTGCCAACCCACAGACAGGGTTCTGCCCTCCTGGGGTCTGGGCAGCCCAATTTCAAGAAGGCAGAACAAAGAATTTCTTCTGAGAGAGGGTGGTACACCCTCTCCCTTTGGAAATAGGTATTAAGGGCTGGGGAGGAGTAGCCTCCCCCAGCCTCTGGAAATGCTTTGAAGGGCACAGACGGTGCACTCCTTGCATAAGCCAGTCTACACCGGTTCAGGGAACCCCCCAATCCCTGCTCTGGTGTGAAAAAGTACAAAGTAAAGGGGTGTGACCACTCACCTTTCCATCACCTCCCCAGGGGTGGTGCCCAGAGCTCCTCCAGTGTGTCCCAGACCTCTGCCATCTTGAATCCAGAGGTGTGAGGGCACAATGGAGGCCTCTGAGTGGCCAGTGCCAGCAGGTGATGTCAGAGACCCCTCCTGATAGGTGCTTACCTCACTAAGTGGCCAATCCTCCTCTGAGGGTTATTCAGGGTCTCTCTAGTGGGCTTTTCCTCAGATAACGATTTGCAAGAATTCACCAGAGTTCCTCTGCATCTCTCTCTTTGACTTCTGCCAAGGATCGACCGCTGACTGCTCCAGGATGCCTGCAAAACTGCAACAAAGTAGCAAGAAGATATTCTAGCGCCTAATCCTGCCAGCTTTCTTGACTGTTTCCTGGTGGTGCATGCTCTGGAGGCTGTCTGCCTTCACCCTGCACTGAAAGGCAAGAAGAAATTTCCCGTGGGTCGACGGAATCTTCCCCCTGCTCCAGCAGGCACCAAACTTCAGCATCACCGGTACTCTGGGACCCCACTCATCCTGACGAGCGTGGCCCCTGGAACACAGGTGGTGACCCAAGTGACCCAGACTGTCCAGTGGTCCAACTATCCAAATTTGAAGGTAAGTCCTTGCCTCCCCTCTACAGACAGAAATCCTGTGTACTGTGTGAACTGCAGCTGCTAGGGCTTCCGAGCAATTTTGCAAGGAATCCTTCGTACACAGCCTAGCCCAGGTCCACAGCACTCCGTCCTGCATTGCTCAACTCGCTGAGTTGAACACCGGCTTCATGGGACCCTCTTTTGCAGTGTTGAGATGACCGCCATGATCAGTTTTCTTGAACCCGTGTTCAAGTACTTCTGCGGGTGCTGCCTTCTTGTGCATGGGCTCTCTGTATTGCCGAGGGCCCCCTTTGTCTCCTCTTCCAAGTGGCGACTTCCTGGTCCTTCCTGGGCCCGGGCAGCAACCTTTATCTTCAACCACAACCTTTGCAGCTAGCAAGGCTTGTTTGCTATCTTTCTCCAAGAAAACAATGCTGGATTCTCCACCACTCAGTGGGACATCTTCTGCACAAAGGAGAAGCTCCTGGCATCATTTGTTGTTGCAGAATCTTTAGCTTCTTCCATCCAGAGGCAGCCATTTTGCACCTTCATCTGGGGTTTAGTGGGCTCCTGCCCCCCCGGACACTTCTGTGACTCTTGGAATTGGTACCCTTCCATTACAGGTCCTCAGGTCCAGGAATCCATCTTTTGTGCTTTGCAGTCTAGAATCTCCTATCATGAGTTTAGTGTGTTTCTGGGGAAGTAGTATCACTCTACTCCTACTTTTCAGGGTCTTGGGGTGGAGTATCTTGAACACCCTTAGTTTTTATTATGCTCCCAGTGACCCTCTACACACTACACTAGGCCAGGGATCCCTAAGTGGTTCGCATTCCACTTTCTTAGTATATGGTTTATGTTGCCCCTAGTCCTATTGTATCCTATTGTATTCTACAGTGTTTGCACTAGTTTTCTAACTGTTTACTTACCTGATTTTGGTTTGTGTGTATATTTTGTGTATTTTAAATACCTCCTAAGGGAGTATATCCTCTGAGATATTTTTGGCACATTGTCACTAAAAAAAAGTACCTTTATTTCTAGTAACTCTGAGCATTGTGTTTCTTATGATATAGTGCTATATGATATAAGTGGTATAGTAGGAGCTTTGCATGTCTCCTAGTTCAGCCTAAGCTGCTCTGCTATAGCTACCTCTATCAGCCTAAGCTGCTAGAACACTACTAATCTATTAATAAGGGATAACTGGACCTGTCACAAGGTGTAAGTACCATTAGGTACCCACTATAAGCCAGGCCAGCCTCCTACAGTTGTTCGAGCTCAAACTCATCAAAGGACTTTACTCCCCACTTAGTGTTCCATCTCTTTACTCATTTCACAATACGGCTAACGCCATAGACATTCCTGAAAATGCTGGACCAGCTTTAACTTTATACTTAGTAGTGCATGGCTTATGAGAAGAGGGTGGGGATGTTACATTCATAGTGGAAGCTAATGAAGCTTACCAAACCAAAATATTTTTTTCTTGTGTCACCTTTCCTGTGGAATACCGCAGATCAGTGACATTCCACACATATAACATTGCGAACGTACCTTAACGATACCAAGCGTACTAGTTTCCTGAAATACCTCTCACTTACCAAGAGCATCAGAACTGGTTTGAAGGCACCCTACCACATGTAATACAATGCATGAGATTAGGTCCTTTAGTTAATGATGGACCAACGTGGCCTATGTTTGCCACATGAACACCTCATCCAGGTATACAAAACATGCAGGCAGCAGACCTGCAAGACTTATATCTTGAATTAGTAGAACTTTACAGACGACTAGTTCAGTTCATAATGCTAGCCTTGAACACAACACTGGTGCTTCCAGCACCACCAGCACCTCCTGGATACCAATTGGCTACTGGGATTAATCCACAAACACCACATACCGTCACGGGTAAGGTACCCACAGAACGAGAGAAAATACCGTTCTGGATAGCCCAGAAAACAAATCAGCTGGAAGCTGTGTTTCCCTATACGGGACCACAGGAGAAACATAGAATTCTCACTATGTGCTTGCCCCTCCGGATTGTTCCCTCGGTGGATGACTGCGCCACATGGGGTACAGTCTTCGGTGCAATATACACTACGACACATGGTACCCCGACACTTGCCAATTTACAGGAAGTGTTAAAACAAATACAGAATGAGCATGGGACTGCACCAACCCTAGATTTGGGGATGAAATTAATGCGTAACTTCTACGCAGTCTCCTTAATCATACTCAGTAACTTGAAATGGGAAGTGGTAGCATTGGCTATACGCCAGCTTCTCCGTGAGATTCCACATTTGGACCAGGAGAAAGAGCTACCAAAAGCTATTTCTGATACCTATACTAGTATAGTATGGGATAGTTTGAGAGCCCAGCCGAATAAGCTGGAAATACAAAGTACCACCCCTAAGGAAGGTATTAAACAAACACAGGAAAGTTCTAAGAAGAGCTGGGATAAGCAGAAACAATTTAAAGAAAGACGAAATAAGAGAGCAGATTCTTCACATCCGGAGAATTCTGAAAGGGATATACTCTCAGAAATAGAGAAAGTATAAAAGCTCCTGACAGACAAGCTGATTCATGCCACTCTCGTTCATTTCGGGGCACACGGGATAGATGTAGGGAGAGAGGGGGCCATCCTGATCAACGTCCTGAATACATGAAACAGAAGAAAGACTCACCACAATCTTCAGACAAAAAAGAAGATAAGTCCCCACAACAGAAGCCACAGTTTAAAAGGAAAAAGGAGGCAGCACTGTCAATTAAAAATGCCAGTACACTTAAGAACATTGGTGAAGAACTTGACGTGGGCAGTGACACTGTTAGACAGTGCAGCAGAGGTCACGATATGTCACCAAAGTCTGAAAGATTATCTGGATACAACAGCAACTAGCAATTTCATTGCAGTTGAGACTGCGGACGGGCACGTTTTCCCACTCAATATTCAAATTGAGGGAGACTTAGAACGCACCATTAAAGTAAAATTCTGGGATGAACTTAATTGTGATATTCTTTGGCCGAAAGAGACTGGCCACCTGAGCACGACCGGGAAGATGTCATTTTACCTTCTTTCTTTGATCTTGTTCCGGAGGCGGTAAAACAAGCCTACGCTGTCGATTGGGCTTTAATGCAGGCTCCTGCACTATACCGCAATCATGTCGGTTGGGACAAGGACTCTCCTTGTCATGTAATACCTATCAGGTCCACACCCCAATCTCAGCCACAATATCCTATAATCACGAAGCAAAAGCTCCAGTGAGGGAGATCCTCACAGCTCGAGTACCAGAGAGTAATTGAGCCCTGTGTCTCTGCAATGAATAACCTGTTATTCCTGGTTGCAAAACCAGACCATTCCAACAGAATAGTCTTAGATTACAGACACTTAAACAGTCATACATGTACATACGCTATACAAAATTCACATAGCACAGCACTAATTAACAATATAGTGCACAAAAAGTACAAAACAATGCTGGATATTCCCAACGGGTTCTTCTGCCAAAACTTAGCACACAAAAGTTGGGAACCTGAGTGCATTCTCATTTGGCTCACAGAAACAATTTTGCCGTTTGCCCCAGGGCAAAAAGAACAGCCCAGGGTTGTTCTCAGCCCGTGTAATGTCAATATCACATGATATTGATCCCGAGGCGTTATCGTACATGGATGACATCTCATGGATGACGACCTCAACATTCATCTTGTCAGGGTCGATTGGATCATTTTTGAATTTGCGGACCTCGTTACAAATTGAACTTTAAGAAGAGTAAGATAGCCTTTCTCAGTGTATTGTTCTTGGGATATGAACTATCAAACGAGGGGAAGAACCTGGCCCCACACTTCCTAGAGAAATGTGCACAACTTCACCCACCTAACACGCTCAAGAAGCTACAGTCCCTACTTGCCTTGTTAATTTTGGCAGAACATACATTCCTGACTATGCACAACTTATTAAGCCACTTTATGACTTAATACGCCCAGATTTTTCTGGCAAACACTGGACAGTTGAACACACCTGCATCCTTAGGGAATTGCAAAAGGACATGCTAGAAGCCAAACACTTGCACACATGTGACAACAAAACAAATTTGGTCATCAGAATAATTGCTGGTGCCATTGGGTTTACTTATGTCACCTTTAACGAGGGTGACACATATAAATCAGATTTATACTCCAATGCAGAACAATGTTTAGCACCTACAGAAAACATTCTGACCACAGTTCAAATGCTGTCATTAAGGAGAGGCCACTTGCCCAAGGGAAATTCATCATTGTCATTATCTAAGTGACAGCTTAAAAGGCTATAACCAAAGCAAGCGTTCCTAATGCTAAAGCATTACATCCATGTTGGATTCAGTGGGCAACCTCCCTGACCACCACTGATGTTGACTACATCTTTGATCCAAAACTTCAGAAGCAAGGATATCTCCAATACGCTCAGGAGTACCCCGCTCCTCTAGATATTTTGCCACTTGACAGATACCATACTGTAATTTATACTGATGATTCAGCACAACCAGCTGTAGATTCCAAACATCAATAATCAGCCACTTGCGCAGCCGTGAACAGCTTTGGTCGCTCAACACCACATAACTTCCATTCGAAAGTACTTGAAATGGCAGTCAAATCAAAGGGACGGAGTACCACCTACCTGACAAATTCATACTCAATTAAAACTGGTTGGAGGGACATAAACAAATACATTTTTAGAATGCATTTAAAGGATTAGGACCCCATTTATATCATTTTTGTACTAAAAATCAAAAGAGAATTCTGATCAGATTGAATAAGCGTTAGTGATAAAAGTTCATCTGGGATATTGGCACTTTCTTCAGAGTGCTCCTCAGTAGGCAGGCAGCAATTTCTAAATTTGTCAGCAGTCCCCTCCCAGGAGTATAGAGGATAGGTGCTTTGTCAACTTTGCAACGGTGGTTGGCCACCTGCCTTTCTTTAAAAAAGCTCCTTAGCAATTTCACCTTATAAGGATTGACTACTTTCAGCTTAGGCCATTCAGTGCTCAGTCTCAAAGGAAAACCTTCTAAAAGAAATAATATTTTTCAAGATCTGAGAAGAGGACTTAAAACAGGCCCATTTCAGAACATTAGTATTCCTCCAAGTCCGTTTGTTTTTACAGGCTGGTAGAGTGAACTTCACCTTCAGGGACTTGGCTTCAACGTAAGGTCTTCTAGAGAAGGTATGACTGTGCTACTCCTATACCTGCAAACCTTATGGCTAAGCTAAAGGCTTTAACCAAGCTGGTGCCCGGATGGTACTCCATTCCCAGGGTGCCCACCTAAGCGTCGGCCCATGGGCAATTATATTTTAGAAACAAGATGTTTTGTGTTTTACACATTTTTCATCCATTTTAATCCATCTTCATCAATGTTGGTCCTGTTGCCCGAAAAAGTAAACAGTAATATTCAAGTCTTCTATGAATGTATTAACAATATGATGACTCCAAAATGCAAATAACAGTACTGATGATTTTTTCCCATCCCCCGGGCCTGGCCTTAATAAATACATTTTTAGGGAGGGGGCGTGCGGCCCCCCTCCCTGTACTGATTTTGGCAAAGGGGACCCCATTTCCTGGGGCTCAGCCATCAGTCCTGAGTGCCCCACAGGGCACCTTGTGTGCAATGGAACTGCAGGAGAGGACACACAGCCCCCTGGTTCCAATTGACTCCTAAACTCCTACGGAAGCTGGATTTGCTGCCACAAACAGGGAGCTGCTAAACATGCAGCTCCCTCTCTATGAGATCAACCATTTCCGTTGTTTCCCTGCCTGCATCTCTTGACACAGAGGAAATCTCCAGTCCCAGCAAGCGAGAGCTTTTTGACAGCTCTCACTTGCTGGGAGCGGAGTGTTTACTCTCACTTGACTCTGACTTGACGGGAGCTGTTAGAGCTCCCATCAAGTCAGAGCAAACAGCTATGTACTGGGGTGGGCACCCGGGGACATAGTAGGAGCTGGCCCTGGGGCCCCAGGCTTCCAATGTTGTATTGTATGTCTATCTATCTATCTATCTATCCATCGATCTATCTATCTATCTACTTATGATCTAGTTTCCATAGAAAAAGTGTTTTTTTACTTCGTATATCTTTGTCGCAGCTTGAATATTCTTAATGATTTTCTTTTTAAAAAGTGTGCCCAAGGGTGATGTTGTACATGGAAGCTTTCGGGGTGATCCGTCAAGCGAAAACCAAGAAACAGAGGGTGTCAAAAAAGTGTCTTTCCCATTTTAATTCCTATAGCGATTTTGAACATGACTACAGACCGAACTGCTGGACGGAATTACACCAAATTTGGCAGAAATGTAACTGTTGGCCCAGAAAGCACGCTTTTTTGTTATTTGGTGTAACTCTGTTCAGTAGTTTTTGAGATATTTAAAAAAGTCCTAATTTATATATCCTGGCAGAACCTAAGCACAGAGCTCATGGTGAGGTCTGATTGGCTGCCAGCCTTTCAACCAGGAAGTGCTGGCAGCCATCTTGGGACTAATATACATGTTAGCAACCCATTGAGATGCATTGTAATGAATACCAGATTTTGAGGGTGACAAAAATGACATTAGATTTTGCTAATAATATAAATCATTTGTTGATGGTACTATACTAATTTTAGGAATTGTGGTGTGTCCTAAGGTGATTTTTCCCTGTGAAAAAGCCTTCTTCTGGGATTTCATGAATGATGTTTTCTCAGTAGTTTCCATAGATGTGATGGGAGCTGCTCCAGAACCTAAAAGGACAGCATATTTTCTGTGAATCCACGCTATCTTTTCCAGCCAAATGAAAATGAAGTCTGACATTCTCAGTAAAATGTACTTTCAAGAGGTTCATCCTATCAGTTTATTCCCTTGTGTTCTACTGCAGCCTCCCAGAGTGTTCTAAAGAGTAACTAGAGCATTAACAGTCTTACTTATGACAAAGGTGCGGCACAACTGAAGCCATCTTGATTGAATTAAACTGGTAAATCTTAAAACATTTAATTTAGAAAGGAACAAAATTAGATAGTCTGTTTTGTCACAGAAAATATGGTAAGAGCTTCAGAAAGACAGATGGAGCATGTTTAAGTGAGTTCTCAAATATCTTTCTCTTCTATTTCATGAAAACATTCTGACATGCAGACTTAAACATGCACTTAAACCAGCAGCAGACTGCCTGTTAACTCCCTTAAGATCAGCAGCTAACACTGTTTAAATAAGCAATTAGAGAGCTAACATTCTGAATTTATTACAATAATGTGGCACATCTAAATGCCATCTTGATGGAATCAAAGTGGAAAACTGAAAGCATTTTCTACTTAGGATACTGCAATAAATAAGGACATTGGGGAGCTTCATAGCAAATACGTCTCCCAAGATGGACATCAGAGACAAAAGAGCCCAAATGTAGCACAAATATCACCCATATGTAGCCCAAGTATAACCCAATGACAGAAGTGCTAACAACTCTTATTTTCTTTTTTTTTTCATTTGTATTTAGAGCAGACTTGACCCAAAGGTATTGGAGTCGGTTACATGAGCATTAGTTTCATTACACAAGGACACATTCATTTGGAACATAAAGATAGCAAATTATTTAAAAGTGCTCTGCTGCTATTTCAGAAGTCAGAAAATATGTCCTCATTTTAGTTTGTTAGCAATCATTTCTATGGGAATAAGACCCTCTTGTTTTTATAATTTCTAAAGGAAATTCTTTAGGTATTACAGTTTTCATTGCATCAACATGACTTCAGGTGTGCCACACTTTTGTAATAAATATAGATTGTTACTCAGGGCACGCTGAAGGAAGAGACAGTGGCAGCAGAACAATACATGCCACCAGACATGATTCAGGTAGGAGATTCTGGATGTTTCTAAGCTCAACAGAGCTCTATTTTATCTGCCTCCTGCCTAAAATCTCCTTTTTTTCAATGTAAGTCAATTGGTTTAATCGTTGCCCCGGGATTTATGTCTCTAAATCTCCCTCTTACCAACTTCCTAATGTTCCCAAGTATGGTACATTGGATCGCTGAGGGCAGGAGGAATGTGGAGCGGACATGGACTCGGATAACAGATGTGCAGGAGAAGATAGGCAGGGGCACCCAACTAACCTAACAGGGCAAGTGTCAAGGGTTGCAGTTGCAGAATACACCACATAGGGCAAGCGGGATGGCAGTGCAGCATAACGGACCTATACAGCAATAGGAAGGGGACAGTGCTATGCGCATTGTCAACAGAGAGCATAGGGGAAAGAGGCAAGGCTAGCAAGCTGACCATACAGGACAGCAGGAGGGAAATTTTCAGCATAATGAACCATGAGGGGCAGGAGGTAGGGGGCAGTGGCAGAACATCAGACCATGCAGGGAAGGAGGGAGGGGACTGCTACATGTACTTAGACAACAGAGTGCGCCTTTGGCTGTGCGTGGCAGGGGTTGACCACAGGGGCTGGCCCTCTGGCCAATCTTTAAAACCACCCCACCCTGCTCTGCCTATTTGCCATTCACAGCAGGGGTAGGCCACAAGGCCTGGCCTGCAGTCACGCCTTCAGGCCAACTTCCTGTAACCACCCAGAGAGTTTTTCTAAACTTTGATGAATTACATAGTTAGAATGATTTATTATAGGACAAATTGAAACACCGGAGGCTTGAAGTACTAGAGATTTTCATTCTCAGGGTAATATAACAAAGAACTTGGCAAAGAAGCTGAAATATGAAAAGACATCTTTATTAAACTCAAATGAGTGAGACTACGTCTCCCAGAAGCTGACCTATAGCAACTGAAAGAGGCAGTCTCCCGAAATGGTCTTAGCTCAGACCTTTTATATCATTTATTATGCCCTAGGCATGCAAGGGGGCTGTACCAGTCACATTCCTAAACAAATGAGAAAAGCTAGAGAGGCAACATGTGAGTAGCCTTTGGGGTTTTAACAGGATTACAGTTGACCATTCACATATTTCACTACAAACGACAAAAACAGAGCCATGATGATGTTCCCACACTTCAGCTAGGACAGCCTCCAATTATTTACCCACAAGGGTTCAGATATCAGCAGACCCCAATAAAACCGGGCACCTCCTCCTCGTAAAGCAAGCCATAAAGCAGGAAACAGGGACAGGTGTGTGTAAGATTAGGCATGGTTTGTGTGTGATGAAAGGTTTATGATGTGTTGTGCCTTGATACTAATCTCATTCGGCCACTGGGAAAGAAACTGGCCGAACAGGTTTGGCTTCAGGCAGTGGAGTCAGCTTGCCCAGGTCACAGAGGAGTCAGCAAAGATGTACGTGTCCTTCAGACTCGTTTTCAGCATTAGACATTGGCCTATGTGAGGGCAATCATAAAATGGCTGTCGTTTAAATGGAACAATATGCAGTATCATATACAAGGTCATTCCATTGATGAAACGCGATAAAAACACTCGTACATATCGTATTTGCCATTTGCGGCTCTCTGATACTAAAATCGGCATGATAGGGCCATGCCTCCAGTGTGGTTCCGAAATTTAAAGTACCACAGACCCTCCTTTTGCCCTTACATAGGCAACAACTATACTCATACTAATCTGAGTCCGGGTCTATATTCATAAGGCCATGGAGATGTTGCTGGAGCAAAATTCTAGTACTTGGTAACTCTCTTCTGGACAGGTCTCCTCGAACATGAAGTAGCACAAAAGGCCACATATGGCAGGACAAAATAAGGAATACTTCTATCTGCAGTAGGTGGCATAAGATCACACACCCAACAATTAGTGATGTTCACTACTAACTAGTGTTGATGCAGAAGCTGTACAAAAGAATTGCTTACGAATTCTGATCTTCTAACCTGCTCATGTTCAGGAAAAGGGTGAAAAGAGTGCAAAGAAACAATAGTAGGAAAATACATAGGTTGGGAAGTGGGTGCAGAAGTCAATTGAGTAGAGAAAAACAATCCCACCCATAAATGACAACGTCATGTTTAAAAGACACTAGAAAACACGTTATTAAGAACATATAGACAACGGGAGAAAGTAGTGACCACTATTACAAATGAAATAATAATTTTTCACAACCCTAACCAAAAAGCAAATCCTAAAATTATCTAGTAACATTTTTAGGGCTCCTCTGCATTTCAGTAATTCTTGTATGTTCAGGTGGAACAGTGGTGACTCTCATCAATGCTCTAAGGTGAAAAGGGAGTACTCTTTCCACAGAAAATTGACTTTATTCTGCTTTTACTAAACAGAATAGTACTTTAAAACAATGCCAGCAAAACAATCAGTCTCCTAACACCTAGTCTATACAATCACACGGAAACCTCTTGTGAAACCAACTATGCCCAGAGTCCGTTCAAAAAGCCTCTCTGGCAGGCTTCTATTGTCCATCAAATTTTCTTTTGTTGTTTTCTTTCGCATGGGCCTCTCAATTCAGGCCTCTTCGTGAGAAAAGTACTGCTTAGTTGGAGTGCCCTCCTGGCAAACACCCACAGCTCACTCGAAAGTCTCAATGTCTTAAAGCAATGCACCAGTGTCTCTCCTCTGTGGCAGACACTACAAACAATGTGCTCTTCATTGATCAAGGGCACAAATCATCTCGTGCAGACCCAAGCACCATTAATTGGGAAATAGCTCAAGCTCAGCAGCACTTTCAGACTCCAACACTCATTATTTAGTGTCAGAGGACGCTCAAGCTGCTCTTTCATGGGCACCACAATATAGTGCCTTTTTCCAAACTTGAAATCTCCGGTGCACTGCCCTTCTTCCGTTGGAGCAAAGAAAAGGGGGTGTGTGGCCAAAACTCAGGCCAAGGGGCTCAAGGGATTGCACACTGTCAGAGGTTACCAGCACATGACAGGTAGAGAAATGAAACCTCAAAACAGCTCTGCCATCAACAACAGGAATCCTTCTCTTTAGCTCTTTTACACTGAAACTTTGGTTTTGTGATGTCCAACGCCGTCTGATGGAGCAAGTACGATACCATGCGCTGGCGATCGCTGTCCAGCTTTGCTACTTTCTGGGTGCTGAGACTGTAGGGCCAAGACGTCCGTCTTTCATCTGTAGCTGTCACTGATGGGAATTAGGCTTAAATCAATGTCCTGCAGGTTATTATGACTTGATACCCGCAGAATCTAGTGACGTAGGAAATGTGCCACAGTTGTTAGTTTCCTTCAATTTAGTACAAAAACAGTTCATGGTTTTTAACAAGGGGACTGCAAGCAGGTGGTCTGCAATCTTCAAAGGAGTAGCCATACACCATGGGCATAAAATACAAAGACAAAGGCAGAAGGGCAAAACAGGGTCTCTAGCATCTTTAATTGGGTTCTTTCCATTATTCTCTGCCATCTATAGCTACATGAGAATTCTATCTGAATGGATTTCCTCACACAGTGGCATTGTCTAATGGGGTAAACACATATTTTCCTCAATGATTAAGTCTAGGTGTTCCTCCTTATCTTAGAACATCTCAATAGAGAAATCACATGATACCGATTATCAGGGACATGTAGAAACCTTCCTTTAAAAACTGTGCATCAGGTGCACTATGCAATACACAGGCTAATAGTCAAATGTGCAAACAAAAAGACAAGAACTAGAGGGTCCTGATATTTGCATGATTAGGACACATCTGATCCCACCAAAAATTAAAGTAGCAGGAACAGAAGGGAACCGAAAACCAAATTAAAATAGACATTGAAAATTTGTCATGTTCAAAAAGGTAAACATAAGATATCTCCTATTGAGATGTAAAACTTGTCTTACTATAATATTGAGTCAGTTAACCAGTCTATCGCTACCCTGACAGTCAGGCTGGAAAACATTGAAGCAGGCCTAAGGCAAATTCTTGAAAACCAGTCTGATCATACCAAAGGGAATTATACATAACATGGGGGTCCCTGGTACATCACTGCAGTCTGGAAATGTGAACCTGAACAATACATCAATAATAATAAAAGGGCTGACTGGTGAAAGGAATTCGAAAAAGAGAAATGGGACTAGGACATAGCTAAAATCTCAATAACTAAGCATGATGCGACATTGGTCAGGGGAAGTAACAAAAGAAAAAATCTATAGGAAGAACAAAAAATTCTTTGGGTGATAGTCAGGCATGTGACACAACTCCGAGAGTACGGGTGATACACAAAGGCCAAAGTTACACAAATTTTAACTCTACCGTTGGCGACTACACCATATACGGTACTCCTAGCTAATGTTTCAGTTCCTTCTTCAGGAAAAAATGAAAACCTGGTTTTCTTTTAAGGAACAAAAGCCATATGCTACTTAGGAAACAGAACATCATTAACTAATGTAATATAGAAATTAGGCCACCTTGAGTCACAGATCTATAATTTCATCCTTAGGTCCAATCAAGGCTACATAAATGTAGGGCTGCCTGTTCCTTTAAGGGAAGGGGCAGTAACGTGACTAACTGCAGGTAACACACTTTGATCCTGTATATCTCTTTTTATTTACCTTCAATACCATTATAGCCAAATAGACATGCACTGGTGAAGTGTTGTGTCTTATGTTCACAGCATGAAATATCATTATTTGTGGAATTTAGTAACCAGAACAAGTTCAACCAACTGTTGCGTAGCGATGGGCATCGTCATGACCATCCCCTCACAACACAGGGGAGCTTGTAATAGTATCAAAAGCAGCAACAAACATGCAAAAAACAAATAAAAAATAATAAAAACGCGCAAAACGTCAAGCCATCAGATATACTTGCTGTGTATCAAGCACAAAAAGCATAGACAAAACAATAGCATGTGTGAATAAGCGGTGACACACAACACCATGTCATGTACTTTATGCACTGTAAACCTGCAGCCCAAAACCCAATATTTGGGCCTGTTTAATTTGTCAGGTTTAAAATCCTTACCCTCCTTTTGACAGTAGATCACCAGGCAATGGAAATCTGCTGTCAAATATAACTTTACTGTTTCTCTTCTAACATACAGGACCAGCAAGAACAATTCATGATAGGACCAAATACACGAAAATACATTTCCATTACTTAACTGTTACCCTCTTGTCAGTTACTTCGCAACATCAAGCCACCTTAGTTTTACCCTTCTAAAAGTAAAAATTGTTACACTGACACTCCATATTAATTTGGCACCTACAATTTCCACTGTGAAAAATAAGTCTTAATTGGCAAATCGTTCTCATTAAGGCATGTAGCCTTCAAAATTTTAGAAAAGGGCTGCATCTTATTTTCTGTCTAAGACTTAATGCAACACTTCGTTTTCTGTCAAATAAAAGCAACTAGCAGGCATCATTTTATTTTTTTAGAGCGGAGACACAAATGTATCAGTTCTGCAGAGCATTTAACATGATGTTGGGACCTTCAAAGAAACCCCTTTTTTTTATATTTTCCCTTTGGAATTAAGTTCTTTAATTGTATTGATGTTCTTCTGGAGAAACCAGAAATCCCACTTTTAGAGGCCCGTAGGGTCATTCTGCATTTCACAGAGACAAGGCCCTAATTTAAAAGGTCACAAGTGTCAACATGACAGCCTCCTCCATTGTTCATGGGAAAACTAAAGATAGCATCTCAGCAGCGTGACTTGAGCCAGCCTCTGTAGCTCTCCTAGCTTCTGCCACTCTGAATCTGTCAAAGACAGTAGGCCTTCCTATTTTCCTTCTAACCTGCAATAATTCACTCAATTTAAAAAAATAATTTTTCCTTTTTAGGCGCTAAAAAAAATTATCTCTATTTCCAGATTATTAAACTACATTTACTGTGAATAATTCACAAACCTTAATAACACACATAACAGTTGTTAGAATAAATGCTTGTTGCAATCCCATGCAATGGTACATATTTCATCAACCTCGAATGAATGAACGTCTCAGTAGGCCCAGCTGAAGTTAGAACCTTCAACCTTGATATTAAAACAAGCCTTTGTACTGGCACATTGACTCATTGAATCATAAGAAGGCACAACCTGCAAATATATATCAAACCTAAATGTATGCATTTACTGAAGCCTGAGACACTTTGAAAAGTACTCTGAATGAAAGAAAATGCAGTTTAAACAGTGCTTTTGCCCAAAATCGACTTTGATATTTTAGGCATTAAAAAATCAATATCCTACAATTTTCTTGCATAATATGCATTACCAGAATGTCTATTACACAATCCATGAGTCACCCATTGAAAATATTAACTTATACTTTATAGAAATGAGCTTGTTTGCTCCTGCGCCAAGGGAAAATTGCACATACAAATGTCATTTTAGCGGTGCAACATAACTTAAATTAAATTTTAATGCTAGGAGGTCATAGTATAGGTATTAAGCTTTATAAATATTAAAAAACGATTTTGAAAGGCACTTATTTTTTTAAATAATTTTTTCATAATTAATAATTTTCTTTAAAAAAAAAAAATAACAATTATTCTTTTTTTGGTGATAATTCCACATATAAAAGCAAGCTGCATCCCTTGCCTATTATTTGGGATACATTAACTCACAAGCCTAAGCGCATAAGCCTAACTTGAAATGCGTAACATTTTTGCGCCACTTTCATTTAAAGGGAAGGTTATGCAAAATTCCACCCGTGTTTAACTGGGAAAGTGCTGGCTGAATTGAACATTCCTATCAAATATACTGCAGTTGAAAAGTTTGCCTGTGAACATCTAATACAATGCATCTAAGAAAAATGCTGTAATTTTTTTGATTTTTTTGCAAAAATAGATAATTTCGTTTTTTTTTGGGGGGCCCTATTTATATCTATTGAATGTGTTTTCTAATTTATTATGCATTTAACGGCAGTTTTGTATATGTGCACAATTGCTCATTCTATAAATTAAAGAGCAACATATAGCTATGTTAGCACATCACATGGTTCATTTCTGGATTTTTTCTAAGTTATTACTTAATATTAATTAACCAACATTTTACTTAACAAACTGAAAACATCAAGAAGACCCACAAACACACATTGAGCTCATTTCAGATATAAACAGAAAACACTCAGGACACACAATACAGCGCGCTTTAGCCATTTTTCATAAATAGCGCCGTCGCAATTTACTTACAGAACCGTTTCCAGATCCTAGTTGTAAGTCATATTTACAAGAGAAAAGAAAACTTTTCTCAATAATGTTCCAAAAAACTGCAAAAACAGCCTCACAGACATTTATTTCCAAGAATAGCGGACCCATACTTTATTAAACGTGATGGGGCCCACGCCGTGTTTAAAATAGAACTCATAAGTTGGAGTTCCAATCGGAGGTATCAGACATGAATCCTCCAATCGGGAATCCCTGTTGCCACCAAAAACCAAACCAAGTACCAAATTTGCTACGATTAGGCATCTTCGCTCACTAACCGAGCTTCAAACTTCAAGGGGCTATCTCTATCGATACACTCGCAAATGTACGAGACCCTCGGTTTTTGAAAATTGCAATCTTCAAATAAAACTAAGGACCAATACTAAGAACCAAGAACCAAAAACTAAGAACTAAAGGACCAACTTATACTTCAACTAAAGCAGATGGAGAAAAAGTCTCTTCATTACCTGCCTACACAAATTGCAATTCGCGTATACAAACCTATACAAACCTATCAAAGCTATACCAAACAAATAGTTGTCCAAATTCTAATTGCCAAGTTCTAAATGACCTAACAGTCTTTTTTTTTTTTTTTACTTACGCCAAAAAGGTTCTCAGTCAGGGGTGACATCATGTGGAGGATCAAAATCAGGAAGATCAGAAATATACTGGGCTGCATAATCAAAGAATCTCCAGAATCCCTGCGCACAGAGTACCTTCTTGGTAGAATCCTGTTCTGTCCTCCTCAGTAGATTTCAGTCTCCTGACAAGATCACTCCCACAGAAAGTCACTTCTCCGATGAGCCCTGCGTTGGCTGCGCCATATGAAGTACTAGAGATTTTCATTCTCAGGGTAATATAACAAAGAACTTGGCAAAGAAGCTGAAATATGAAAAGACATCTTTATTAAACTCAAATGAGTGAGACTACGTCTCCCAGAAGCTGACCTATAGCAACTGAAAGAGGCAGTCTCCCGAAATGGTCTTAGCTCAGACCTTTTATATCATTTATTATGCCCTAGGCATGCAAGGGGGCTGTACCAGTCACATTCCTAAACAAATGAGAAAAGCTAGAGAGGCAACATGTGAGTAGCCTTTGGGGTTTTAACAGGATTACAGTTGACCATTCACATATTTCACTACAAACGACAAAAACAGAGCCATGATGATGTTCCCACACTTCAGCTAGGACAGCCTCCAATTATTTACCCACAAGGGTTCAGATATCAGCAGACCCCAATAAAACCGGGCACCTCCTCCTCGTAAAGCAAGCCATAAAGCAGGAAACAGGGACAGGTGTGTGTAAGATTAGGCATGGTTTGTGTGTGATGAAAGGTTTATGATGTGTTGTGCCTTGATACTAATCTCATTCGGCCACTGGGAAGGAAACTGGCCGAACAGGTTTGGCTTCAGGCAGTGGAGTCAGCTTGCCCAGGTCACAGAGGAGTCAGCAAAGATGTACGTGTCCTTCAGACTCGTTTTCAGCATTAGACATTGGCCTATGTGAGGGCAATCATAAAATGGCTGTCGTTTAAATGGAACAATATGCAGTATCATATACAAGGTCATTCCATTGATGAAACGCGATAAAAACACTCGTACATATCGTATTTGCCATTTGCGGCTCTCTGATACTAAAATCGGCATGATAGGGCCATGCCTCCAGTGTGGTTCCGAAATTTAAAGTACCACAGGCTCCTATTATGCTTTTCTTTTCTTGTTTAATTAAATAGCAGCTGCAGTCAAGACAAACTACATCTCCCCTGAGGCTAGAGAAAGTGGCCAATGGGAAGCAAGAAGTAGTCACAATGATGCACCAATCACTAACAGGCTGCCCCTATAATACTTATCTTGACTGAGAACAGTCCTCTTTTCTTGCTGCTCACAGTCAAGATAAGAATTATCATTCATTATATTTTTCCTGTTCTTATTTGGCACTAAGCTTATTGTCTTACAGTTGCTGCCTTGCGCGTAGCTGTATCGCGCTTCTGTTCCCTCAGTCGATTTGTAGCCGCAAGTTTCCCTCGAGGCGCGCATGCCCCAAGCATATTTCACTCGTTTTCTTTTCAGCGTGACCGCCATTTTCCTTTGACGGTCATGGTGAATTAACTGCAACTCCTCACTCTGCTCACCAATTACATTCAGATAAGCGTGTTTTCTCCTTTTACCTGCCATTTGCTTCATTACTTCGTGTCAGACCTTCCGAAAGCTCTCCTTTTGCCGTGCCACTCCCCAGCCTTCGTACCTTTGTGGTTTCCCCGCCCCTAGGCAGAGCCTTGTTCCTCTCTGACTTCGGTGAAGGAAAATTAACCCCTTCCTCACTGTTTTTGGTCCCTTTTCTTCCCTCAGCTTACAATTTCAGTACAATGGACACCTCTCCTATTTCTCATACTGCGATTGAGGAGGAGGAGATTATTAAAGAAAATGTTAATGATTTCATTCAAACCTCAGTTGAGCAAGCAGTCTCTGCTTCTTTGGACAAGTTGTCCAAAACTCTTGAAAATTCTGTAGTAAAATTAGTGTCCTAGACAATTTTGGCCAAATCTGTGGGGGATTGCAGAAAGCGTCCTTGTGCTTCCAAGAATACTAAAACAATGCTATTGAGTAGTGAGGGTTCCTCACACAAGACAGAGGGAGGGGTTAGTTTCAAATAAATTGTCTAAAAAATGCATAGCCAAAGCCAAACATGTTACTCCTATAGTAATTTAAAAAATGTGGACACTGATGACGATGAATTGCATGACAATGACCCGGATTCTGATGCTTTCTGACATTGATAATAGAGACTTTGGGGGTGATTCTGATTCTGGCGGGCGGCGGAGGCCGCCCGCCAGAATTCCGCCCTCCATTATACCGCTCCGCGGTCAGAAGACCGCGGAGGGTATTATGAGTTTTTCCCTGGGCTGGCGGGCGGTCTCCAAAAGACCGCCCGCCAGCCCAGGGAAAAACTCCCTTCCCACGAGGATGCCGGCTCGTAATCGAGCCGGCGGAGTGGGAAGGTGCGACGGGTGCAGTGGCACCCGTCGCGTATTTCAGTGTCTGCAAGGCAGACACTGAAATACTTTGCGGGCCCCTCTTACGGGGGCCCCTGCCGTGCCCTTGCCATTGGCATGGGCACGGCAGGGGCCCCCAGGGGCCCCGCGACCCCCCCTACCGCCATCCTGTTCATGGCGGCTTTCCCGCCATGAACAGGATGGCGGTAGGGGGGGTCAGAATCCCCTCGGCGGCGCAGCGAGCTGCGCCGCCTTGGAGGATTCTTAGGGGCAGCGGAAAACCGGCGGGAGACCGCCGGTTTTCCTGCACTGACCGCGGCCAAAGCGCCGCGGTCAGAATGCCCTGTGGGGCACCGCCGGCCTGTCGGCGGTGCTCCCGCGGACCCTGGCCCCGGCGGTCTAAGACCGCCGGGGTCAGAATCACCCCCTTTGTCTCCTTTCCTCCTCCTAAAAAAGCCAAAATAAATAACCTCGGGCTTTCCAAGTCATGCAAAATCACAGATACGGATGGAGAATTCATGTTTGATCCAATGATATTCAGCATCCGCACTCTACTGTTTGGTTACCTGTGTACCATGTGGCTGAATATGTGACCTCCAGGTTGCGTATCCCTCTGGTCAAGCATGTCAGAGCGAAGCTAAAATCGGAATGTCCTCGCCCTTCCCTTTATTCAAAAATCTCAGCAACCCCAGTCATTGACACTTCCCTCATTACTTTTTTCTCTAAATTTGGAAAAGGCCCACGCAAAGGAGTCGATAAGGCCTGGTCCACTTGCCAGGACAAACTATTGGATGTTGTGGGCCCCATGACCTGCATTTTTGATATGGCAGAATCAGCCCATTTGGAGAATGCTAGTTTGGATCCTGCAGAGCTGTTGTTATGGGTGCAACAAGCTGTTTGCTTATTAGGTAACGCTAATTGTGCTATAACCCATGAATTCAGGAAAGGGCTCTTGCTCAAGCTGGATCCCAAGCTCGTCAGTCTGGCAACCTCGGATCCTAGAGTCAAAGTGGAAGGTTTCCTTTTTGGATATTAATTTATCAAAGAACTCAGCAAATATGTTGCTACATTCGCATCTTTAAACAAGGTGTAACAATCATTGAAAAAGATGTCCTTCAGTCGGGTTTTTGCGAGGGCCGGTAGAGACAGGAACTGCTTTGCTGGCTGAACATATAATAACCAAGGTTCCTGTGGCACTTACTCCAACTCCTATCAAAATCACAAACCTCAATTTTATCCCCAAAGGAATCAAGGTTTCAGAAACAAAGGCAGCAGAGGCTCCAGGTTCCATTCCCAGCCCGGTAAGTCATCCTCTTCACCTTCATGTGGTGGGGGGGGTCGTCTTGCATTGTTCCTCCCAAAGTGGCGGTCACTCACAGCAGATTCTTGTGTCTTAAACACCGTTCAGGGATACACTATCGAGCTCTACCCAGAGCCTTTTCAATCAATTTTCCCTCATCCTCCCCAGTTTTCATTGGAAATGAAATACCTGATTTCCACGGAAATTCAATCTCTCCTCCAAAAATAAGCTATTGTCCCTTGCCCCCTTGACCATTCAGGTTTTGTCAGTTCAGTCTTTCTAGTTCAGAAGAAAAACAAGAAGATGCGTCCCATTATCAATCTCAAACTTTTCAACCAATTTGTAGTTTACCGTCACTTCAAAATGGAGACCATCTTACACCTTAGAGATTCTCTACTCCAAGGCGACTGGATGGTTTGGTTGGACATTCAGGATGCCTATCTTACAGTTCCCATGCACCTAGTTTCAAGAAAGTTTTTGCAATTGCAATGGCTCAATCAAACATATAATTTTTCCTCTCTCCCTTTCGGCCTGTCTTCCGCCCCTTGGTGTTCCACAAAGCTTATGTAACCGGTTGTGGCCTTTCCTCAGAGCTTGGGGAGTCAGATTAATTATCTACTTAGACGAAATCCTCCTCATGAACCAAAGTTGTTCAGCCCTTTTCTCTCACACTCATCTAACCTACTCTCTTTTCACAGATCTCAGCTTCATTATCAACGACGAGAATTCATCCCTAAATCCGGTTCAAAGAATAGAGTTTTTAGGTTTCCCAGTGGATTCTGTTTCGGCCACCCTTCTTCTGCCATCAGCAAAGATAAAATCTATCAAGTCAGAAATCCATCACACTTTGTGCAATTCTCTTCCTTCCATCAAATGCCCTAGCAAGAATAGTAGGTCTTATATCCTCTTCAATCCAGGCCATTTTTCCAGGACAGTTATATTATCAAGCTCTCCAAAGATTACAATTTCGTCATCTTCAAAAAGGGTTGGCTTATTCGGACTCTATTGCCCTAGATCAAGACTCTCGAACAGAACTGTAATGGCGGATAGACCATTTAGACGCTTGGAACGGCAGAACTATCTTTGCATCAGCCCCAGACCTTGTATTGGAATCAGATGCACGTCTGCTGCGTTGAGGAGCCTGGTGTGGTCCAATCTCGACTGGAGGCACATAGGGCCGTCAGAATACCGCTGCGCGGTCAAAAAACCGCCGCGGTAATTCTAAGTTTCCCGGTGGGCTGGCGGGCGACCGCCAGAAGGCCGCCCGCCAGCCCAGCGGGAAACCCCCTTCCACGAGGATGCCGGCTCCAAATGGAGCCGGCGGAGTGGAAAGGGTGCGACGGGTGCAGTTGCACCCGTCGCGATTTTCAGTGTCTGCTATGCAGACACTGAAAATCTTGGTGGGGCCCTGTTAGGGGGCCCCTGCAGTGCCCATGCCATTGGCATGGGCACTGCAGGGGCCCCCAGGGGCCCCACGACACCCGTTACCGGCAACCAGGTTCTGGCGGTCAAAACCGCCAGAACCAGGCTGGCGGTAAGGGGGTCGGAATCCCCATGGCGGCGCTGCCTGCAGCGCCGCCATGGAGGATTCCTCAGGCCAGGGGAAAACCAGCGGGAAACCGCTGGTTTCCCTTTTCTGACCGCAGCTTTACCGCCGCGGTCAGAATAGGCCTGGATGCACCGCCAGCCTGTTGGCAGTGCATCCGCAGTCCCCGGCCCTGGCGGTCCATGACCGCCAGGGTCGTAATGACCCCCATAGTCTCTAGAGGAGTCAAGGTTGCACATCAATTGTTTAGAGATACTTGCTGGTTTCCTTGCGATCAAAAGCCTTGAAAGAGACATGGTTTGTTGTTCAGTCCTTCTCAGGATGGACAATATATCAGCGGTTTGTTACATCAACCATTTGGGAGGCACAAAATCCAAACCTTTAGCGGAATTAGTGAAAGGGTTTTGGGATTATTGTCTTCAAAACAGAATTTCAATCCAGGCAGAGTACTTATCAGGCAGTCTCAATTCAGTAGCGGATTGGCAATCTCACCATATTTTGAGACTCAAGCGACTAGAAGCTTCATCCCGAAGTCTTCCACACCATCCTTCTCAAATGGGGTCCTTTTTGCATAGATCTCTTCGCTTCTCATCTCAACACTCAACTTCCGCAGTTCTTCAGTTGGCGCCCGGATCCCTCAGCTTTAGCCTTCGATGCTTTTTCTCAAGATTGGTCAACCTCCCTCAACTATGCCTTCCCTCCTTTCATCATGATAGCCCTAGTGTTAGCTCAGGTTCGACGTCAACAAGCTACATTGGTCCTCTCGCTCCCTTTTGGCAATCTCAAGTGTGGTTTCCCACTCTTCTGGAACTATCAAGAGAGCCCCCCCTTTCTTATTCCCTCCTTTCCAGATCAACTCTCCAATCCCCTTGGCCTTCCTCACAACCTCATACTAGACAATCTCCTAACTCTTTCAGCCAGGAATATATCAGGGAACCCCAGCCTTTCCCTTCTATTTCAACAGAGGCTTCAAAACTCATCGAACTTTCCTGGGCTCCAGGAACTAAAAAGGTGTACAAATCAGCCTGGTCTCTCTGGCATAGTTGGTGTGTGGGAAAACACATTGATCCCTTTCCGGCAGATGTAACTTTCATAGTTAATTTTCTTGCAGCGGATGCCAGAAAAGGTAAGACTTACCGTACTATTAACGTGTACAGGTCCGCCATTTCTTCTTCACACACATACATCAACAGCAAACCAGTGGTGGAACACCCATTAGTGTGTCATCTCTTAAAGGGAGTAACATTTTCCAATCCTCCTAAACCTAGATATAGTTCTTTGTGGGACGTGAATGCTGTATTTAATTTGTTTGTTTCATGGCCAGGCAATTCTTTACTTCATCTCAAAAAATTATCTGCCAAGATTACCATGTTATTATGCCCTGTTTCTTTTAAACGTCTTTCTGATGTTGGAGCTTTGGATGTTACCGCTCGTCATTTTATCCCAACAGGTGTTATGTTCAATGTTCACAGGCGTACAAGAACTAACCTTTCCTCAGTCTTTATCCTTACTTTCCTGACCACCCCAAATTATGTGTGGGCCCATGTTTAAATGTTTATGAACAACAGACAGCCAATTTGAGAGCTTCCTCTGCATCTGAACTCCTTATTTCTTTCAGAAAACCTTTCAAACCTGTCTCCTCCCTTACTTTAGCTCGTTGGGTCAGACGGACCATGGCTTTAGCGGGTATTGATACTTCTGCTTTTGGGGCCCATTCTGCTAGGGGAGCTGTGGCTTCCAAAGCTTTTTCTGCCCGTTTCCATCTAGAGGACATTCTCAGATCGGCTGACTGGTCTAATGATAATGTTTTAAAAGTGTTTTATTGTAAAGCTGTTCAACATGTTTCATTAAATGCGATTGATTTGCTTTAAAATAGCGTAATAGGAGCCTCAGGTCTTTTCATAAAATGTAGATTTTCTTAATAAGTTTATGAAGGGAAGTCTTAATTTTTTAAAGACACGGAGGTGAGTATTATCCCACCTCTACAAATTCTTATTTTTTCTCTTTGTTCCCTCCCAGCGGCATCTTCAACGACTCCACAGACTTCCTCTTAAGGGCTGCTTCACTCATCGTCACCTTTCTGGAGCCACCATGTCTATGGCGTTTCAAGTCAACTCTCTGGCCCGAATGTTCGGACTCTTCCAGGTTCTATTTCTGGAATGTTGATTGTTATTCAGGAATGTTTGTCAGTGTTCCTGACATTAAACATATGTTGTACCATTATTCCTTTGTTTGTTACCTTTTACGCTTGCATAAGAAAAGAGGGCTGTTCTCAGTCAAGATAAGTATTATAGGGGAAGCTTGTTAGTGATTGGTGCATCATTGTGACTACTTCTTGCTTCCCTTTGGCCACTTTCTCTAGCCTCACTGGAGTTGTAGTTTATCTTGACTGCAGCAGCTATTTAATTACACAAGAAAAGAAAAGCATGATACTCGCCTCTATGTCTTCAATAAAATTAAGACTTTCCTTCATAAACTTACTTGGAAAATCTACATTGTCAAGTAAAAAGAGTGGGACCACCTTTGGGTATGTACCTTAAATAATTGAAATTGAAAAGAAATTAAAACAGGGACATGACAAATGACACACTTAGGGGCATATTTAAGAGCCCTCAGTGTCACATTAGCGCTGCCATAGCATCATTTTGTTTTATGCTAAGGCGTGCCAAAGTAGCTTTTCCAACGTGCCATATTTACAAAGTGGCACAATGCATGCAGTGTGTCATTTTGTAACCCTTCCAATACATTATGGGGGTCATTACAACCCTGGCGGATGGTGTTAAAGGTGAGGAAATACCGCAAACAGGCCGGCGGACAAAAAAAGGGAATTATGACCCTGGCGGAAACCGCCAACAAAGACAGCCACTTTAACAAACCGCCCGCCACGGAGATGCAAACAAGCAGCGCGGCGGTCACCGCCAACAGACAGGCGGAAGACAATGTACCGCCCACAGTATTACAACCCGCCAATCCGCCACCTTTTCCGGGGCGGATTCACCGTGGATAAAAACATGGCGGAAACAGCTTTTGCTATGGGAAAACGCTCACCTGAACACATACCACGAGGAACGAGGACTCCATGGACCTGGAACTCCAAATACTCCATGCCCTTGTGTTTCTGCTCCTCTACGCCCAACAGCTACGTAGGCGCCGAAGACAACGGTGAGTACTGCACCTACGACACGGGGGAGGAGGGAGGCAAAAGTTAGGGGGACACCCACCAAACACCCCCACCCTCGCATATTACAACATACACACCAATGCATTCACAAAAATCACAGTAGCAACCCACAATTCCCCCAGAAGAATGAAAAGACAATGCGCAATTTGGTCAAACATTGTAATGTGGCAATATACATGTCATAAAAAAATATACAGATATATATTTGAAAATCAGTCATAATTATATACAATACGAGAAGTAGTGCAGATATGTAAATAACAATGTCCGTGCACCAACAGTCCAAAAATGCATGGGCGAGGCCCACAAAGAATACCTGACCACAATCGGAGAGAACACTGCCGGGGCATCAGATAGAAGTACTACAGGCACCTCAGGGGGAAGGAAAGGGGGGGCACCTCAGCCGGATGACTGCAAAGCCAGATCCACGACGGGACTCCATGCCCATTGATGTATCCTGGGGAGTGCAAAGCCACAGTCTTGCAAGTCTCTACAGTGGGTGGTTTGCCCACTGTGCCATCCTGGGGAGTGCAAAGCCACAGTCTCTCAAGTCTCTACAGTGGGTGGGTTGCCCACTGTGCCATCCTGGGGAGTGCAAAGCCACAGTCTCTCAAGTCTCTACAGTGGGTGGTTTGCCCACTGCTTTATCCTGGGGAGTGCAAAGCCACAGTCTCTCAAGTCTCTACAGTGGGTGGGTTGCCCACTGTGCCATCCTGGGGAGTGCAAAGCCACAGTCTCTCAAGTCTCTACAGTGGGTGGTTTTCAAGTCTCTACAGTGGGTGGTTTGCCACTGTGCCATCCTGGGGAGTGCAAAGCCACAGTCTCTCAAGTTTCTACAGTGGGTGGTTTGCCCACTGTGCCATCCTGGGAGTGCAAAGCCACAGTCTCTCAAGTCTCTACAGTGGGTGGGTTGCCCACTGTGCCATCCTGGGAGTGCAAAGCCACAGTCTCTCAAGTCTCTACAGTGGGTTGGTTGCCCACTGTGCCATCCTAGGGAGTGCAAAGCCACAGTCTCTCAAGTCTCTACAGTGGGTGGTTTGCCCACTGTGCCATCCTGGGGAGTGCAAAGCCACAGTCTCTCAAGTAGATGCAGGTCTCTACTGGTACTGGGGGGGACTGGAACCCAGACTGGATGGGTCTCCCCGTGAAAGTTCCTGTCCTGTCACTGTCCCAGCTGCACATGGGATAAGGATGCCTGATGTGGCGGGCCATTCATTCCTACCCGGTGCTTGCCCTGTTCAGCGGTGCCTTGACATGGCGGTCTTTGCCCTGTTCAGCGGTGCTTTGCCATGGCGGTCTTTGCCCTGTTCAGCGGTGCTTTGACATGTCGGTCTTTGCCCTGTTCAGCGGTGCTTTGACATGGCGGTGCTTTGCCCTGTTCAGCGGTGCTTTGACATGGCGGTGCTTTGCCCTGTTCAGCGGTGATTTGACATGGCGGTGCTTTGACCTGTTCAGCGGTACTTTGACATGGCGGTCTTTGCCCTGTTCAGCGGTGCTTTGCCATGGCGGTTCCGGACTGTTCAGCGGTGCTTTGCCATGGCGGTCTTTGCCCTGTTCAGCGGTGCTTTGACATGGCGGTCTTTGCCCTGTTCAGCGGTGCTTTGCCATGGCGGTCTTTGCCCTGTTCAGCGGTGCTTTGACATGGCGGTCTTTGCCCTGTTCAGCTATGCTTTGACATGGTGGTGCTTTGCCCTGTTCAGCGGTGTTTTGACATGGCGGTTCAGATACGGACATTGGTGTGTGGCATGACGTTCTCTACACTGGGCATTGGTGTGTGGCATGACGTTCCATCATTGCCCAGTGGGGCTGTGGCAGCCGGGGCCCTCCAGGGCACTGACTCCGGCGGTGGTCTCTGGACCAGTGACAATACTTGTGCCCTTCTGGGTTGTGACTCTGGCGGTGGTCTACCGTTGGTTTCTATGCCGCGGCTGCAGCGGTGTATTGGCGGTCTTCTGCACGGCGGTAAGCGCCTTTTACCGCCAATGTTGTAATGACCCCCTATGCCTGTGCCAGGTATAATGTATGCAGAGGGGGCATTCCCCGATTTAGGGGGGGGGTTGCGCAAAGAGATGTAAAATATTTTTTTGCACGTTTTTCTCAGCATTTTTAATGCCTGCACAGAACAGGCATTAAAATGAGGCTCCCATTGTTTTCAATGGGCCACTGGGTGCTTTGCAGGATTAGCATGAAAATTTGTGACGCTAATCCTGCTAAGCACAATACTAGTGTTACATTTTTTGATGCTAGTTCCTAACTACTGCTATGATGCACCGTATGTTAAATACAGCGCACACATGGTGGCGTTAGGGGGCGCAAAGGGGTGCATGAAAAATGGCTCTGCATAGGATACAGCACCACTTTTCCTAAATTTTGCCCCTAGACTTAAACCCTCAACCTTCAGTGTGAATGTCTGGCACCTAAACCACTAGGCCACAGGTGACACCATAACTATGACAATCAAACCAAAGATTTTCATGGGAAAAATATGTAAATGTTCCATCACTAGGAATGCTTACTTTAAAAAAAAAAAACTACTAAATAAACAGACACACTACCATGAGATACTAGGATTTGAACCTTCAACCTAAAGAGTGATAGTCCAAGTTCTTTATCACCAGGACACAAGTGACTCTGTTATGCTGTGCAGCAAAACATAGCAATAACATTTGGATCAAACATCTTGCTGGGTTGACATTTCAAAGTCATTGTATGGAGAAACCATTGCAATATCAATCTTTCTGTCTCCCTCTATTCCATTCCATTGTGGGATGGAAGAGAGAGAGAGAAAGAGCGACAGTGACATGACCGCAGGGGGAACCTGAATACCCCCAGGGTCCTAGCTGGCTCCTGACTCCTGCGTGAGCTGGCATTGCTCCCGCAAGCAAAGAGCCACTTTAAATAGCAGCTCCCTGCTTGCGGGAGCCATGTTTTTGTCTGTTTCTCTGCATGCATATTTGCGTGCAGGGAAACAGATTAAAACTCAGCTTTCTGCAAGCAGGAGTTGTTTGACAGCTTAGGCTTGCAAATGGTGGAGTTATGTTTGCTTTTGCTTGGTGGGAGCTGACAGCTCCCATTCAGCAAAAGCAAACAGCTATGTCCCGTGGGCGGGCACCCAGGACACAGAAGGTGCCAGCCATGGGGAGTTGGCATCACCAGGGCCATGAATGGCATCACAAAGGGGGCTGCATGGCCCCCCTCCAACATTGTATTTACCCAGAGGAGGTGGTGGTCCACTGGGCTGGGGATCCGCAATGGACCCCCTTCTTTTATTTTAGCCCCGGTGAGGTGGTGATACCTGGGGCTTCTGGGGGGCCACATGGCCCCTGCATACAATTAAATCATTGCCCAGGGGGACCGGCAGTCTCCAGAGCTGTGGGTGGGCCATGCACCCCTTCACCCCTAGAGAGTGCTTTTTTTTTAAATGTTAGGAAAATTTTCAGATCTGGGTCTGCAAATTTTCCCGACATTTAAAAAAAATGCTTTTAGTCTTGGTGGGTCCCTGAGGGACCGCTAGAATAAGGCTAGGGGCTCAGGGTGACCCTACACTGGCCCTTTTAACTTTTTTTAAAAACTTTTTTTGAGGGACTCAGCTGAAGCCGGGTCGCAAGATAGCTGTCAACATTTCCTTGTTGAAGTGCTGCAAGTCAACCAGATATCAACACATGGACAGTTTAGGATCCTCATCCCTAGATCTATATTTTTTTATTCAAATATCTCCAAAATTACAGAAGGGGTTTACATCAAAATGCAAAAAAGCACGCTTTCTGGACCAAGAGCTAGCTATCTGCCAAATCTGTGTAATTTCAGAGGTTCGGGCTGTAGCCATGTTCAAAACTGTGGAAAATCCAACTTGACGTAGAATGCAAAAAAGTGTTTTGGAACCCCCCTTTTTCTCTGACCCTGCTTGACAGATCACCCCATAATTTTTAAACTTTTAAGACTGCAGCTGAAGTGAACAAATAATACGTTTTGAATATATTGTGAAGATTAGTGAATTTATTGGCAAAACTAAAAACACCCAGGCACTCATTATGACCCTGGCAGTGAGTGAGAAAGTGGCGGTAGTACCGCCAACAGGCTGGTGGTAATTACCACCAAATTATGACCATGGTGGTGATAACTCCTATAGACAGCATATGTACCGCACCAACCGCCAGGTCTGAAATAACACTCACCACGGCGGTAGCCGTCAACAGCCAGGCAGAAGCTAAAGTACCACCCACCATATTAAGACACATCAATCCGGCTCATTTTCCGTGGCGTTACCAACGTCATCAAAAGCCTGGTGGAAACGCATCACAGAAGAGAAAGGACTCACCATCGGAGACACAGGGAAGAACAACGCCACAATGGAACCCGAACCGCAAGTCTTCCGGATGTTCTTCAATGTTATGCTCCTCCTGGAACACCAACACCGACGAAGATGACGATTGTGAGTACAGCCCCTAGCACACAAGGGAGGGAGGGAGGAAAACAAGAGTGACACACATGCACGACACACACCCAACACATACACACAACCAGTTGTGCACGAAAAACATTGGCACATAATACACTGCAGAATAATGCAAAGACACCAAGAATGCACTAAGGTCAATGTATTGATATCAACAGCTAATAAATAATCTAACTGTACATGAAAGAGATATGTACAAATGTACACAAAGGGCCACTGCCCAGTCCAATGTACTAAGGGCCCACATGGCCACAGGGCACAGTCCAAGGCCCAACTTGAATCCTGACTTCATCCGGATAGAACTCTGCAGGGGCATCAGTTTGCAAGTGGGCAGGCACCTCAGGGGGATGGAGGGGTGAGGGGCACCTCAGCCGATTACAGGAAAAAGTCCACTGGTTCTGGAGGGGGCTCCATGCCCATTTCTCTTCCTGGGGAGTGCAAGGCCAAAAGTCTGTCTCGGGGGTGACTTTCCCACTCACTGGTTCTGGAGGGGGCTCCATGCTCATTTCTCTCTGCTGGGGAGTGCAAGGCCACAGTCTCTCAGGTGGGTGACTTTCCCACTGATTCTGGAGGGGGCTCCATGCCCATTTCACTCTGCTAGGGAGTGCAAGGCTACAGACTCTCAGGTGGGTGACTTTCCCACTGGTTCAGGAGGGGGCTCCATGCCTATTTCTCTCTGCTGGGGAGTGCAAGGCCACAGTCTCTCGAGTGGGTGACTTTCCCACTGGTTCTGGAGGGGGCTCCATGCCCATTTCTCTGTCCTGGGGAGTGCAAGGCCACAGTTAATCTAGTGGCTGACTTTCCCACTGGTTCTGGAGGGGGCTCCATGCCCATTTCTCTGTCCAGGGGAGTACAAGGCCACTGTCTCTGGAGTGGGTGACTTGCCCACTGGTCCTGGAGGGGGCTCCTTGTGCAGCAGCTTTTGGAGGGTGGCCTACATGGCTTCCGCTGGTGGTGATGGCTGCACTGTGGTGGCAGATGGAGGTGCCTCCTGAGCAGCCTCTGCTGCTGGCGAGGGCTGCACTGTGGTGGCAGATGGAGGTGCCTCCTAGGCAGCCTCTGCTGGTGGTGATGGCTGCACTGTGGTGGTAGATGGAGGTGCCTCCTGGGCAGCCTCTGCTGGTGGTGAGGGATGCACTTCCTCAGCTGGAGGTGGGGGCCGGTGACCACTGGTGGTGGTGGAGGTGGCACCCTGACAGCCTCCGCTGAAGTCGAGGGCTTCTTTCCCTTCATGGCATGAAGTGTGGAATGCTTACCCCTCCTGGTAGGGGTTGAGGGCTTCTTCCTCTTCATGGCAGGTTGTACTTGTTCCTTAGCCTTCTGGGTAGGAGTCGAGGGCTTCTTCCCTGTTGGAAAATGGGTTATTGGTAGGGCAGGTAGGTACCTACACCTAGCAACAAGCCACTAACCTCCACCTAGGTACAGTTAGGTCTCAGTAAATTAATCCCAACTCAACCCTTGGTAGCTTGGCAACGAGCGTCAAGGCTTAACTTAGGAGACAAAGTGTAAAGCATTCAAATATCACAAAACAGTAATTAAATAAAACACAGGAAACAGTTTAAAAATCCAAAACCAATTTATGAAAATAGTTTATATTTTTATCTTTAAAATGACACAAAAACGATTAAAATCGGTTCAGGGGAACCGGAGATATGAATTTTTAAAGAATTATTACTTTTCTAGCGCTTAGAAACAAAAAGCGCCAATCGGGTCATCTGGTTGCACCTCGACCGGGGCAAAGTCAAACTTTCAGGCCGACCGCGATGGAGCCCTGCTCGGCTACAGGTCGCAGGAGGCCTCGGTTAAAAAGTTACCTTCTGACTTAGTCTTTATTTTGAAGTTTTTCTTCACCGGGACGAACCTGCCAGTTGAATCCGACCTCCTGGAGCCCTTGTCCGGATACGCGATGTGGGTTTCCTCGGTGGAGACTTTTACCTTCGGACTTAGTCGTTTTTTCGAGATGAAAATCCTTCGACCGGGGTAAACCTGGATCTTGATCCGACGTCCATGGAGCCCTTCTCGGATACGATGGCTGGGAGGTCCCGGTCAACTTTTTACGTTCGGACTTAGGCCCTCATTCGGACCTTGGCGGGCGGCGGAGGCCGCCCGCCAAAGTCCCGCCGTCAAAATACCGTACTGCGGTCGCAAGACCGCGGCGGGTATTTTGACTTTTCCCCTGGGCTGACGGGCGGCCGCCGAAAGGCCGCCCGCCAGCCCAGGGGGAAAACGACCTTCCCACCATGAAGCCGGCTCGTAATCGAGCCGGCGGAGTGGGAAGGTGCGACGGGTGCTACTGCACCCGTCGCGTATTTCACTGTCTGCTATGCAGACAGTGAAATACTAGCGGGGCCCTCTTACGGGGGCCCCTGCAGTGCCCATGCCATTGGCATGGGCACTGCAGGGGCCCCCAGGGGCCCCGCGACACCCCCTACCGCCATCCTGTTCGTGGCGGGTGAACCGCCAGGAACAGGATGGCGGTAGGGGGTGTCAGAATCCCCCATGGCGGCGCAGCGAGCTGCGCCGCCATGGGGGATTCAAATGGGCAACGGACAACCGGCGGGAGACCGCCGGTTTTCCATTTCTGACCGCGGCCAAAGCGCTGCGGTCAGAATGCCCAAGGGAGCACCGCCGGCCTGTCGGCGGTGCTCCCGCCCCCGTTGGCCCTGGCGGTGCAACACCGCCAGGGTCATAATGAGGGCCTTAGTCTCTTTTTTGGATGTTTTTCTTTACCGGGACGAACCACGAAGTCAGGCCGGGTCGCGGTTGAGGCAAGCCGGCTAGAATTTCCGCGGCGGGTCGGTCCCTCTCTGGAGCTTTTTTCCAAAAATTCTCAAATCTTTTCCAAACTTCTGGGGCTTCACCCAGATGTTCTTTTAAGGTTCTTTTGGGGTCCACAGCTCACCCCAAGGGTCCAGAAGTTCTGTGATGGTCCTTGGGGGGTGCGGACTTCAACTCCCAGAATGCACCTGGCGCAAACTCCTTTTTGGCCACTGGACAGTGGTCAGCTGGTCGCTTTCTTCAGGAGTTGGTGCAGGGGACTCTGGTTTAGCAATTTTTCACCTGTAGCTAACAGGGAGTCCCTCCTTGAACCAGTTGAAGCCAGGCAAAGTCATTCTTGTGGTGAAGCCCAAGTGTGCAGCTGGTGCAGTCCTTCTGAGTGCAGGGTCCAGGTGCAGGCCAGGGGTCCAGCAGGGCAGTCCTTCTTCTTCTTTAGTTCCTTTCTTGTTGAAATCTGGTAGGGATCTGAGGCGTGGGTGCAGGTCTGCCAGTTTTATCCTTGCTCCTGGGTGAAAAGCAGGGGGGCCCTGGTTCTCCAATCAGGGACAGGGTCGTCCCCCTGTGATGACCACTTCCTGGGAAGTGTGGCAAAAATCCATCCCAGAAGGCAACAGTCTCTAAAAATCCAACATGGATGAATCTGATTTTTGGAGGTTACATCTGGCTGAGCCCACCCACTGGTGTGGCTAAAAATCATAAACACACCCCTCTCCTGCCCTCTCCTAATCTAATCAAGGGGGCACCTAATTGTCTGGGGTTGCAGGATGTGGGGGTGTTGCTGGGTGCTGCAAATGTCCTTCTCTGCCTTTGAAGACCAGTTTGGCAGCCCTCCCCGCCTCACCATCTGCTGAGGGGAGATTCTCTCCCCCAAGCACATTCCTTTGTGTGAAGCCTGGCCACTTCACACCTCATCAAGGCAGCCTGGCAGAAGCTGCTGCAGGCTGGCCAATCAGAGCACAGCAGCAAAAACAATGCAGAGCTGAAATTGGCAACTTTTTAGGTAAAGTCTAAACTTTTTACCTGAACTAGTTATATCAAATCCAACAACTGGAAGTTGTAGGATTTATTACAACAATTAATTTGATACCAAATTCTTGGTATGCAGCATTTAAGGAGACTTTAAAATTTAAAATAAAGTCTGCCCATTCTAGCCTATGAAGGCCATTTACTTCAATGAGGGAAAAACGAATTTGACTGTTTTTACCTCACCAGGGCTTATAAATCTATTTTTATAAAGTCCCTGCTTATAGTTACATGGCACCCAGCCCTAGGGGCACATAGGGCACACCTTAGGGGTGACTTATATGTAAAAATAAGGTAGTTTAAGACTTTGGAAGTACCTTTAATTCCAAAGTCGAATTTGCATATAACTTTAATTTAAAAGCAACCAGCAAAGCAGGCCTGCCTTTAAAATGACACTGGGCACCTCAGCAGTGCACCTAGGTGTGCATCACCTATGCTGTGGTCCCTAAACCTACATGCCCTACCATATACTAGGGACTTATAGGTAGGTTAACTTAGCCAATTATAATTAGCCTAATTTGCATATCCATTTTACACAGAGCACAGGCCCTGGGACTGGTTAGCAGTACCCAGGGCACCATCAAAGTCAGGAAAACACCAGCAAAAAGAGGAAAATGGGGGCAAAAAGTTATGGGGCCTCTGCAATCAGCCCTGTTTTCTCACACAACCCCCCCCAGCCCACACGCCCAGGAGACTCAGCCCAACCCTGGGAGACTCTTCCTGGCTTGTTAGGCGAGGAAGACAGTGAAGAAAACTGGCTGTCCCTTTGCAGGGCCTACTCTGCCTTATATCCTCCTGTCAGGGTCACTCCCTATGGGTAGTGAAGCCATCCCAACAGTAAAAGGACCCAACTCAAACTGAAACTTTCCTCTAGGGGGGTCTTCCTCCTTTCTCTCTGCCAACTTGGGTAGTGAGGTGCCCACCTCCCCTACTCCAAACTTTGCTAGGGCAACACCTAGCTTACCCAAAGAGGTCACCCAACACTTGAGCAACCCCACCATGACCAATAGGTTCAGGGGGCCTACTTTGCTATTGGCCCTGGGGTCTGCCTCCCAGGCCAAGTACATTGCTGCCAGGAAGGCTAGCACCCAGCAGTGGCTACTGACAGCTGTCAGTACCCAGAACCACACCCTAAGCTCTCCACTGACTATAGTGTGACTGGCACAGGTGTCTCTCAGGCCAGTGGTAGGGATCCCATTCACTTGAATGTGGTGGAAGTGTTTACTCCCACCCTCAGGGATCACCAGCTTACCATCTGGTCCTGTCTCCCAGCTCAATGCTAGGAGGACTTCATCATCTGAGGAATCCTCCTCTTTGGCTACACTGGACAGCCCAGTGCTAACCACCTTCTTTGGACAGGCTGCATCTCCTCTGAAGTGACCTGTCTGCTGACAGTCAAAGCAAGCCCTACTGTCCAAGAGCTTTTTTAACCCTGGGTCTCCCTGTCTCTGCTTGTCAGAGTGGGAGTGGGATTTACTCTCCTCCTTCTTAGGGTTCTGGGGTACAGAGGGAGTCTCTGTGGTGGGCTTACCACCTCCCTCCTTAGGTTTTTGGGGACCTGTCCCCCCCTTCTTGGAGTCTCCCCCCTGGGACTTGACAACCACCCTGGTTCTTAACCACTCATCAGCTGCCTCCCCTAGCTCTCTAGGGTTGGTCTGCTTAGAGTCCACTAGATGCTGGTGTAACCTTTCTTGGGTACAATTGTTCAAGATGTGCTCTCTCATGATCAGATTGTATAACCCCTCATAAGTATCTGCTTTGTTACCAATAATCCAGCCCTCTAGTGCCTTTAGTGAAATGTCCACAAAGTCAACCCAAGACTGGGTGCTGACCTTCTGGGTGTCCCTGAACTTCATTCTATTTTGCTCTGGGGTCAGACCAAACTTCTTGGCTAAGCACCTCTTCATACTAGGGTATGAATCTGCCTCCTCCCCCCTTAAGGTCAGAAGCCTATCCCTCCCTGAGTTGGGGACCAACTCCCACAAAAGGGAACCCCAGTATTGAGGCCTAACCCTTCTCATTTAGAGTGCCCTCTCAAAGGCCCCCAGCCACTTATCTATGTCATCCCCCTCTACATAAGCAGGAACTACCCCCTTGGGTAATCTGGGGCAAACTCCCCCACCCATGGACACCTCAGCTTCTTTATCGCTGCTTCCATCTCTTTTCTCTTTGTATGCCCACTTTTTCTTTTCTAGGGCCAGCTTCTCTGCTTCCAAAGCTATGTATGCTAGCTGGGCTTCCAGCTCTCTTTCTCTGATGGATGGGTTCTCTCCTCCTGAAAGGACCCTCTTCCCACCACTAGCTTTGGATCTGCCCCTAGTGACTGTATCTACTGAGGACCGTTCTTCCTCATCCTCACTTAGGCTCAGATGCCTTCCCTCCCCTGAGTGGTTAGAGCTAGCATCCTCCCTTCTTTCGCCCTCCTCTGGAGCTTCTTCTGACTCTACCTCTTGGGCCTCAGCCCATGCTGTCAGGGATGTGATCAGGATTTGCTTCCTGAGATCAGTGGTTGCAGGCAACCCTCTTTCAATACACAACCCCCTAAGCTGGACTACTGTCAGTGTGGGTAGGCTAGCCAGATCAAGCTCCATGGTTCCCTAGTTTTGTGTCAACAAAAACTTTTTGCAAAAATTGGAAACAAGAATTTAGAAAAATTACAAAAATTCAATAATTGAAATTAATCCAAATTAAAAATTAAAAAAATTTTTTGCACTAGGAACATTTAAAGGATTTTTAATTTGTTTTACCTAAAACTGTAACGTCATATTGAACACAAGAACAGGATCCCGTCGCTGCTTCCAATTATGTTGGAAAATGGGTTATTGGTAGGGCAGGTAGGTACCTACACCTAGCAACAAGCCACTAACCTCCACCTAGGTACAGTTAGGTCTCAGTAAATTAATCCCAGCTCAACCCTTGGTAGCTTGGCAACGAGCGTCAAGGCTTAACTTAGGAGACAAAGTGTAAAGCATTCAAATATCACAAAACAGTAATTAAATAAAACACAGGAAACAGTTTAAAAATCCAAAACCAATTTATAAAAATAGTTTATATTTTTATCTTTAAAATGACACAAAAACGATTAAAATCGGTTCAGGGGAACCAGAGATATGAATTTTTAAAGAATTATTACTTTTCTAGCGCTTAGAAACAAAAAGCGCCAATCGGGTCATCTGGTTGCACCTCGACCGGGGCAAAGTCAAACTTTCAGGCCGACCGCGATGGAGCCCTGCTCGGCTACAGGTCGCGGGAGGCCTCGGTTAAAAAGTTACCTTCTGACTTAGTCTTTATTTTGAAGTTTTTCTTCACCGGGACGAACCTGCCAGTTGAATCCGACCTCCTGGAGCCCTTGTCTGGATACGCGATGTGGGTTTCCTCGTGGAGACTTTTACCTTCGGACTTAGTCGTTTTTTCGAGATGAAAATCCTTCGACCGGGGTAAACCTGGATCTTGATCCGACGTCCATGGAGCCCTTCTCGGATACGATGGCTGGGAGGTCCCGGTCAACTTTTTACGTTCAGACTTAGTCTCTTTTTTGGATGTTTTTCTTTACCGGGACGAACCACGAAGTCAGGCCGGGTCGCGGTTGAGGCAAGCCGGCTAGAATTTCCGCGGCGGGTCGGTCCCTCTCTGGAGCTTTTTTCCAAAAATTCTCAAATCTTTTCCAAACTTCTGGGGCTTCACCCAGATGTTCTTTTAAGGTTCTTTTGGGGTCCACAGCTCACCCCAAGGGTCCAGAAGTTCTGTGATGGTCCTTGGGGGTTCGGACTTCAATTCCCAGAATGCACCAGGCGCAAACTCCTTTTTGGCCACTGGACAGTGGTCAGCTAGTCGCTTTCTTCAGGAGTTGGTGCAGGGGACTCTGGTTTAGCAATTTTTCACCTGTAGCAAACAGGGAGTCCCTCCTTGAACCAGTTGAAGCCAGGCAAAGTCCTTCTTGTGGTGAAGCCCAAGTGTGCAGCTGGTGCAGTCCTTCTGAGTGCAGGGTCCAGGTGCAGGCCAGGGGTCCAGCAGGGCAGTCCTTCTTCTTCTTTAGTTCCTTTCTTGTTGAAATCTGGTAGGGATCTGAGGCGTGGGTGCAGGTCTGCCAGTTTTATCCTTGCTCCTGGGTGAAAAGCAGGGGGGCCCTGGTTCTCCAATCAGGGACAGGGTCGTCCCCCTGTGATCACCACTTCCTGGGAAGTGTGGCAAAAATCCATCCCAGAAGGCAACAGTCTCTAAAAATCCAACATGGATGAATCTGATTTTTGGAGGTTACATCTGGCTGAGCCCACCCACTGGTGTGGCTAAAAATCATAAACACACCCCTCTCCTGCCCTCTCCTAATCTAATCAAGGGGGCACCTAATTGTCTGGGGTTGCAGGATGTGGGGGTGTTGCTGGGTGCTGCAAATGTCCTTCTCTGCCTTTGAAGACCAGTTTGGCAGCCCTCCCCCTTCCTGCCTCACCATCTGCTGAGGGGAGATTCTCTCCCCCAAGCACATTCCTTTGTGTGAAGCCTGGCCACTTCACACCTCATCAAGGCAGCCTGGCAGAAGCTGCTGCAGGCTGGCCAATCAGAGCACAGCAGCAAAAACAATGCAGAGCTGAAATTGGCAACTTTTTAGGTAAAGTCTAAACTTTTTACCTGAACTAGTTATATTAAATCCAACAACTGGAAGTTGTAGGACTTATTACAACAATTAATTTGATACCAAATTCTTGGTATGCAGCATTTAAGGAGACTTTAAAATTTAAAATAAAGTCTGCCCATTCTAGCCTATGAAGGCCATTTACTTCAATGAGGGAAAAACGAATTTGGCTGTTTTTACCTCACCAGGGCTTATAAATCTATTTTTATAAAGTCCCTGCTTATAGTTACATGGCACCCAGCCCTAGGGGCACATAGGGCACACCTTAGGGGTGACTTATATGTAAAAATAAGGTAGTTTAAGACTTTGGAAGTACCTTTAATTCCAAAGTCGAATTTGCATATAACTTTAATTTAAAAGCAGCCAGCAAAGCAGGCCTGCCTTTAAAATGACACTGGGCACCTCAGCAGTGCACCTAGGTGTGCACCACCTATGCTGTGGTCCCTAAACCTACATGCCCTACCATATACTAGGGACTTATAGGTAGGTTAACTTAGCCAATTATAATTAGCCTAATTTGCATATCCATTTTACACAGAGCACAGGCCCTGGGACTGGTTAGCAGTACCCAGGGCACCATCAAAGTCAGGAAAACACCAGCAAAAAGAGGAAAATGGGGGCAAAAAGTTATGGGGCCTCTGCAATCAGCCCTGTTTTCTCACACAACCCCCCCCAGCCCACACGCCCAGGAGACTCAGCCCAACCCTGGGAGACTCTTCCTGGCTTGTTAGGCGAGGAAGACAGTGAAGAAAACTGGCTGTCCCTTTGCAGGGCCTACTCTGCCTTATATCCTCCTGTCAGGGTCACTCCCTATGGGTAGTGAAGCCATCCCAACAGTAAAAGGACCCAACTCAAACTGAAACTTTCCTCTAGGGGGGTCTTCCTCCTTTCTCTCTGCCAACTTGGGTAGTGAGGTGCCCACCTCCCCTACTCCAAACTTTGCTAGGGCAACACCTAGCTTACCCAAAGAGGTCACCCAACACTTGAGCAACCCCACCATGACCAATAGGGTCAGGGGGCCTACTTTGCTATTGGCCCTGGGGTCTGCCTCCCAGGCCAAGTACACTGCTGCCAGGAAGGCTAGCACCCAGCAGTGGCTACTGACAGCTGTCAGTACCCAGAACCACACCCTAAGCTCTCCACTGACAGGTGGCTGAGCTGCTTTAGGGGCAACTTTGGGGTCCTGGCACCCCTCTTGCTGTCTAGAGTGGGGGGCTACCACCTCCTGTGGCAGACACCCTCCTTCCACTCTCCCTTCTGTCAGTGCAGGGGCAACACCCTGCATCTGGACAGCTGCCTGACTACTCAGGACTTCCTTGGGGTCAGGTGAGGCCTCACCAGTGCCAACTCTGGGCTCCCCCCTTACTGGGGCAGAAGGCCCTTGGCTCCCTGGAACTCTCTTTAAGAGTGGCCTTCCCTTCCTTTTCTTCTTTCCTTTTCTTGGGGACCCCTGTCTCCTAACTGTAGGGACTGACTCCCCAGGACTTTGGGTTGGGGGGGCGCCCTGGGCGACCACCCCATCTGTGACCAGACTCACCTCTGGGAGGTCATTGCCCAGGATACAATCTAGGGGAAGGTCAGCACTGACTACCACCCTAATCCAGTCAAGGATACCCTCCCTCTCTAGGGGCACTATGGCTACAGGTTTGGAGGTGACCTCCCCTGTGGCTATCCTGACTTTCTTTGTCGTTCCTGGGACATACATGTCTGGGGTCACTAACCGGTCACTCACTATAGTGTGACTGGCACAGGTGTCTCTCAGGCCAGTGGTAGGGATCCCATTCACTTGAATGTGGTGGAAGTGTTTACTCCCACCCTCAGGGATCACCAGCTTACCATCTGGTCCTGTCTCCCAGCTCAATGCTAGGAGGACTTCATCATCTGAGGAATCCTCCTCTATGGCTACACTGGACAGCCCAGTGCTAACCACCTTCTTTGGACAGGCTGCATCTCCTCTGAAGTGACCTGTCTGCTGACAGTCAAAGCAAGCCCTACTGTCCAAGAGCTTTTTTAACCCTGGGTCTCCCTGTCTCTGCTTGTCAGAGTGGGAGTGGGATTTACTCTCCTCCTTCTTAGGGTTCTGGGGTACAGAGGGAGTCTCTGTGGTGGGCTTACCACCTCCCTCCTTAGGTTTTTGGGGACCTGTCCCCCCCTTCTTGGAGTCTCCCCCCTGGGACTTGACAACCACCCTGGTTCTTAACCACTCATCAGCTGCCTCCCCTAGCTCTCTAGGGTTGGTCTGCTTAGAGTCCACTAGATGCTGGCGTAACCTTTCTTGGGTACAATTGGTCAAGATGTGCTCTCTCATGATCAGATTGTATAACCCCTCATAAGTATCTACTTTGTTACCAATAATCCAGCCCTCTAGTGCCTTTAGTGAAATGTCCACAAAGTCAACCCAAGACTGGGTGCTGACCTTCTGGGTGTCCCTGAACTTCATTCTATATTGCTCTGGGGTCAGACCAAACTTCTTGGCTAAGCACCTCTTCATACTAGGATATGAATCTGCCTCCTCCCCCCTTAAGGTCAGAAGCCTATCCCTCCCTGAGTTGGGGACCAACTCCCACAAAAGGGAACCCCAGTATTGAGGCCTAACCCTTCTCATTTGGAGTGCCCTCTCAAAGGCCCCCAGCCACTTATCTATGTCATCCCCCTCTACATAAGCAGGAACTACCCCCTTGGGTAATCTGGGGCAAACTCCCCCACCCATGGACACCTCAGCTTCTTTATCACTGCTTCCATCTCTTTTCTCTTTGTATGCCCACTTTTTCTTTTCTAGGGCCAGCTTCTCTGCTTCCAAAGCTATGTATGCTAGCTGGGCTTCCAGCTCTCTTTCTCTGATGGATGGGTTCTCTCCTCCTGAAAGGACCCTCTTCCCACCACTAGCTTTGGATCTGCCCCTAGTGACTGTATCTACTGAGGACCGTTCTTCCTCATCCTCACTTAGGCTCAGATGCCTTCCCTCCCCTGAGTGGTTAGAGCTAGCATCCTCCCTTCTTTCTCCCTCCTCTGGAGCTTCTTCTGACTCTACCTCTTGGGCCTCAGCCCATGCTGTCAGGGATGTGATCAGGATTTGCTTCCTGAGATCAGTGGTTGCAGGCAACCCTCTTTCAATACACAACCCCCTAAGCTGGACTACTGTCAGTGTGGGTAGGCTAGCCAGATCAAGCTCCATGGTTCCCTAGTTTTGTGTCAACAAAAACTTTTTGCAAAAATTGGAAACAAGAATTTAGAAAAATTACAAAAATTCAATAATTGAAATTAATCCAAATTAAAAATTAAAAACACATTTTGCACTAGGACAATTTAAAGGATTTTTAATTTGTTTTACCTAAAACTGTAACGTGATATTGAACACAAGAACAGGATCCCGTCGCTGCTTCCAATTATGTTGGAAAATGGGTTATTGGTAGGGCAGGTAGGTACCTACACCTAGCAACAAGCCACTAACCTCCACCTAGGTACAGTTAGGTCTCAGTAAATTAATCCCAGCTCAACCCTTGGTAGCTTGGCAACGAGCGTCAAGGCTTAACTTAGGAGACAAAGTGTAAAGCATTCAAATATCACAAAACAGTAATTAAATAAAACACAGGAAACAGTTTAAAAATCCAAAACCAATTTATGAAAATAGTTTATATTTTTATCTTTAAAATGACACAAAAACGATTAAAATCGGTTCAGGGGAACCGGAGATATGATTTTTTAAAGAATTATTACTTTTCTAGCGCTTAGAAACAAAAAGCGCCAATCGGGTCATCTGGTTGCACCTCGACCGGGGCAAAGTCAAACTTTCAGGCCGACCGCGATGGAGCCCTGCTCGGCTACAGGTCGCGGGAGGCCTCGGTTAAAAAGTTACCTTCTGACTTAGTCTTTATTTTGAAGTTTTTCTTCACCGGGACGAACCTGCCAGTTGAATCCGACCTCCTGGAGCCCTTGTCCGGATACGCGATGTGGGTTTCCTCGGTGGAGACTTTTACCTTCGGACTTAGTCGTTTTTTCGAGATGAAAATCCTTCAACCGGGGTAAACCTGGATCTTGATCCGACGTCCATGGAGCCCTTCTCGGATACGATGGCTGGGAGGTCCCGGTCAACTTTTTACGTTCGGACTTAGTCTCTTTTTTGGATGTTTTTCTTTACCGGGACGAACCACGAAGTCAGGCCGGGTCGCGGTTGAGGCAAGCCGGCTAGAATTTCCGCGGCGGGTCGGTCCCTCTCTGGAGCTTTTTTCCAAAAATTCTCAAATCTTTTCCAAACTTCTGGGGCTTCACCCAGATGTTCTTTTAAGGTTCTTTTGGGGTCCACAGCTCACCCCAAGGGTCCAGAAGTTCTGTGATGGTCCTTGGGGGTTCGGACTTCAACTCCCAGAATGCACCTGGCGCAAACTCCTTTTTGGCCACTGGACAGTGGTCAGCTAGTCGCTTTCTTCAGGAGTTGGTGCAGGGGACTCTGGTTTAGCAATTTTTCACCTGTAGCAAACAGGGAGTCCCTCCTTGAACCAGTTGAAGCCAGGCAAAGTCCTTCTTGTGGTGAAGCCCAAGTGTGCAGCTGGTGCAGTCCTTCTGAGTGCAGGGTCCAGGTGCAGGCCAGGGGTCCAGCAGGGCAGTCCTTCTTCTTCTTTAGTTCCTTTCTTGTTGAAATCTGGTAGGGATCTGAGGCGTGGGTGCAGGTCTGCCAGTTTTATCCTTGCTCCTGGGTGAAAAGCAGGGGGGCCCTGGTTCTCCAATCAGGGACAGGGTCGTCCCCCTGTGATCACCACTTCCTGGGAAGTGTGGCAAAAATCCATCCCAGAAGGCAACAGTCTCTAAAAATCCAACATGGATGAATCTGATTTTTGGAGGTTACATCTGGCTGAGCCCACCCACTGGTGTGGCTAAAAATCATAAACACACCCCTCTCCTGCCCTCTCCTAATCTAATCAAGGGGGCACCTAATTGTCTGGGGTTGCAGGATGTGGGGGTGTTGCTGGGTGCTGCAAATGTCCTTCTCTGCCTTTGAAGACCAGTTTGGCAGCCCTCCCCCTTCCTGCCTCACCATCTGCTGAGGGGAGATTCTCTCCCCCAAGCACATTCCTTTGTGTGAAGCCTGGCCACTTCACACCTCATCAAGGCAGCCTGGCAGAAGCTGCTGCAGGCTGGCCAATCAGAGCACAGCAGCAAAAACAATGCAGAGCTGAAATTGGCAACTTTTTAGGTAAAGTCTAAACTTTTTACCTGAACTAGTTATATTAAATCCAACAACTGGAAGTTGTAGGATTTATTACAACAATTAATTTGATACCAAATTCTTGGTATGCAGCATTTAAGGAGACTTTAAAATTTAAAATAAAGTCTGCCCATTCTAGCCTATGAAGGCCATTTACTTCAATGAGGGAAAAACTAATTTGGCTGTTTTTACCTCACCAGGGCTTATAAATCTATTTTTATAAAGTCCCTGCTTATAGTTACATGGCACCCAGCCCTAGGGGCACATAGGGCACACCTTAGGGGTGACTTATATGTAAAAATAAGGTAGTTTAAGACTTTGGAAGTACCTTTAATTCCAAAGTCGAATTTGCATATAACTTTAATTTAAAAGCAGGCCTGCCTTTAAAATGACACTGGGCACCTCAGCAGTGCACCTAGGTGTGCACCACCTATGCTGTGGTCCCTAAACCTACATGCCCTACCATATACTAGGGACTTATAGGTAGGTTAACTTAGCCAATTATAATTAGCCTAATTTGCATATCCATTTTACACAGAGCACAGGCCCTGGGACTGGTTAGCAGTACCCAGGGCACCATCAAAGTCAGGAAAACACCAGCAAAAAGAGGAAAATGGGGGCAAAAAGTTATGGGGCCTCTGCAATCAGCCCTGTTTTCTCACATTCCCCTTCAAAGCAAGAGGTACAGGCTCTTTCCCCTTCATGGCAGGAGGTGTGAGATCCTTCCCCTTCTTGGCTGGTGGAGTGGGATCCTTCACTGACTTGCCACCACTGTCTGCGTGTAATGTTTGACTGAGGTGCTGGACTGGATTGTTGGGACCCTGCTCTTACGGGCAGGATGGGATGGGGGAGGGGTAGGGGAGAGGTCAAGTTGGGCAAGGAAAAGTTTTTTAGGGACAGTGGGGCGGGAAGAGTGATGGGAGTGGATGTTGAAGGAGTGGTTGTAGGAGGTGTATGTCTGCTGGATTTGGGTGCAGGTGCGTGGGCAGTATGCTGATGTGAGGTGGATGGCTGTTGGGTGTGTGAGTGCTTGCGTTTGTGTCCTTTAGGAGGGGGTGACAGACAGGGTGGGAGAGGACACAGGGTAAGTGTGCATGGATGTTGTGGAGGTGTCTGCTAGTGAGGTGTGTGTGCTGCTTGGTGTGGTGATGCTGGTGGTGGACGTTGATGCAGTGCATGCGGGTGTGAGTGTGGACGTGATTTGGAGTGAGGTAGAGGAGGAGTAGGAGGGGGAGCCAGTGGAGGCAGTGGATGTGGTTGTGTCTGCAACTGTCCAGTGTTTGCGTGAGTGCTGGTGGGATGAAGTGTGGTGCCTGTGTTTACCTGGGCCACTCTTGGGTGTTGTCTTGTGTGCATGCTCAGCTGTATGCGTGCATGGGATGGGTTGGGGTTGAGGAGACTGGTACTGGGCAGTGATAGTTGGAGGGGGGACAGTAGGGACAGGGACAATGGCTGCCATCAGAGAGGAGGCTAGAGCCTGAATCAATCTCTGTTGGGCTGCCAATCCACTGTGGATGCCCTCCAGGGGTGCATTGCTGCATCTGGGATGCCAGCCCCTGGATGGCATTCACAATGGCTGACTGCCCTACAGAGATGGATCGCAGGAGGTCAATAGCCTCCTCACTCAGGGCAAGAGGGCTCAGGGGGCAGGGCCTGAGGTGCCTGGGGCAAAGGAGATGCCCACCCTCCTGGGTGAAGGGCCATGGGCAACTCGCTGAGGGGCTACTGGGAGGGCGGTTGTGATACAGGGGTGGTGGCTGTACCTGCAGCTGCGGTGTTCACAGAGGTGTCCACCAGCACCAGAGAGCTTCCATCAGAGGAGGTATCTGAGTCTGTGCTTTCACCTCCTGTCTCTGCCGTAGTGCTCCCCTCACCCTCCGTCCCACTGGTTCCCTCTGCATCAGTGAGCTCTGCCTCCAGGGTCATGTGGGATGTAGCTCCCTCTGTTGCTGGTGCCCCTGCTCCTCTGCCAGATGATGCTAATGCACACATGGACAGGATGACAGAAGAAAAAAGTGTGGGAGAGAGAAAAAGGAAGCACTGGGTCAATTACTGCACCAACACCACTTTGGGCATACACAGAACCGTCACATACAAGAATCAGGCTTGAGCACTATGCATTTCAATGCCAGTGATTTGGCTAGATGCTACGGCAAGATTGCCAACTACACCCCTCCTGGTACCCACAGAGCCCTGGCTGAAATGGAATGCCAACAAGCTAGGTTACCTGCATTTGCCATACACCCATTACCCTAGAGTTGATTCACGCTGCAATGTCTGGCCTGGCCTTAGGGGCACCCATTAAGTCAAATCCTCCACCTGGATCCCACCCCACCTGCCAAATTTTTGAATAATGCCCACTGTACTCACCCCCTTGTGGCTGCTGTGATTCCTTCAGGCACCCATCCAACCCTGGATAGGCCACTGCCAGTATGCGGGCCATCAGGGGGGTCAGGCTCCAATGGGCACCCCTTCCTTGTTGGGTGGCCATCCCCAGCTGGGCCTCTGCGGTCTTCCTTGCCCAGCGTCTCAGGTCTTCCCACTGTTTCCGACAGTGGGTGCTCCGCCTGCAATAGACCCCCAGGGTCCACACGTCCTTGACGATGGCACGCTATAATCCCTTCTTTTGATGGGTGCTGACCTGCGGAGGTAATACAGACAGGAGAAACCATTAACCAAACAATCCAGCCTGTCACACATATGGCCCAGCAATCGCGTTTCCATCACCATTGGCACAAACATCCCCCGGCGCACACCATGTACACCACCACAAGACATTTCCCCTGCCCCCCTCGATGACACGATGCTTGCACACACATCTCCATGCATCCTTCCCACATGCATCGCCCAATGTGTACTCACCTGTTGGTTTGGAGGCCCATACAGCAGTCCGTACTGGGGTAAGACCCAATCCAACAGTCTCTCAAACTCCTCCGAAGTGAAGGCGGGTACCCTTTCCCCAGTCACACGGGCCATGGTAGGTTCTAGACACAGGTCACAGCAGCACACGCAGTGTAGGTGCTCTCCTGTTGAAGGTCAGGAAACAAGTGAAGAGTCAGATACAAAATGGCAGTCACATCCGCGGCGGTGTACACCGTCACAGCCGGCGTAGATCCCCATTGGCCACTGTACTCCATAGAGCCCCGTATTATCCAATGAGGAATTGCATGGTGGTGCAAGACCGCCTTCCGCCATTACGCCCAGCATGGGTGGAATTACCTCACTTCCACCTGTCTCTCCATACAGGACAGGCGGTTGCCATTTCATGGGGGGGACAATGGTCATATCGACATTAACTGCGTCACAGCCTAGATTAGCACATACCTCGCCATTCCCACTATCCCATCACATAAATGCACTATGTACACTGAAGTTGTGGTTCTGTTGTTCAAATTGTGACAGCCTTCTCATGCTTGTCTCCTTTGGATACCTACCTCTGCGGATGAATAGGAGGTAGGGACATACCCCCGTGAACATACCCCTTGTGGCCTTGGCTACACTTGAGGACAGGCACATTATTCTCACCTATAGACTGGACAGGGCCACAATAATTGTGCTGTGTGCCCAATTGGAGCCTGACCTGATATCCACTATCCATCAGCCCACCGGGATCCCCCCTCTTGTGCAAGTGCTCTCAGTGCTCCTTTTTCTGGCAAGTGGCCCCTTCCAAGTGACAGTGGGCTTGGCAGCAGGATTGTCTCAGCCAATGTTCTCAATAATGCTGACCATAGTGTTGTCTGCCCTGATTAAACACATGTGCAGCTATATCGTTTTCCCCCAGGTGGAGGATTTGGCCACAATGAAAGCTGATTTCTATGCAATGGGACATATCCCCAACATTGTTGGGGCAATAAATGGTATATATATTGCATTTGTCAACCCCAGGAGAAATGAGCAGGTGTTCAGAAATCAAAAGAGCTTTCACTCCATGAATGTGCAGATAGTGTGCCTGGCGGACCAATACATCTCCCACATCAATGCAAAGTATCCTGGGTCTGTGCATGATGCCTTTGTCCTGAGGAATAGCAGCATCCCATATGTGATGGCTCAACTCCAGAGGCACTGGGTGTGGCTAATAGGTGAGCCCTGGTTCCCACCCACTAGGTATTGGTGTATAGTGTGGGCCCTAAGGGTTAGTGTGTGTCTAACAGTTGTCCCTTGATATTTGCAGGTGACTCTGGTTACCCCTAATGGCTACTGACCCCTGTGAGGAATCCCAGGACAAGAGCAGAGGAACTTTACAATGAGGCACATGGACGAACAAGAAGAATAATAGAAAGGACATTCGGCCTCCTGAAAGCCTGGTATCGTTGCCTCCATCTAAAAGGTGGATCCCTGTACTACTCACCCAAGAAGGTGTGCCAGATCATCGTGGCATGCTGTATGTTGCACAACCTTGCCTTACGTCGCCAGGTTTCGCCAGGTTCCTTTTCTGCAGGAGGATGAGGCAGGAGATGGCTGTGTGGCAGCAGTGGATCCTGTGGACAGTGAAGATGAGGAGTCAGAGGATGAGGATGAGGACAACAGAAGTGCAATAATATGACAATACTCCCAATGACACACAGGTAAGACACTGTAATTTCACTTTACATTGCCAGTTTTATGTTTGATATTGTCACTGGCAGACTGATGTTCCCACTTCTATGGCCACTTACTTGTACCCTTGGCATCTCTATATTCAGATATTTGTGCCCCACTATCGCTCCTGGTGTGGTGACTGCAGCCAACTACAGGCCATTCCTATGTATACATTACTGTACAGTTGTATTGAAGTGTTTAAAGCATGTTAAACGAATGCATAGTTCAATATTTTGACAGACTCCATACTTGTATTTATTCAAATGGTGTTTATTTAAGTGCTAATAAGTAGAGAGGGGTGTGCAATGGGCTGGGGTGATGGTGGAGGAATGTCCAGGATAGAGTCCAGTCTATTTGTATCACAGGTGCATTATCCAAGGGGGCACTGGAAGTGGAGCAATGGCAGTTCAGGGTGGACAGGGTGACAGAGTGGGACACAAGGCTGACAATCAGGAGAGTCTTATTTCCTGGCGGGGGTCTTGGAAATAGTCTCTGGCTTCTGCCTGGATCGCAGGGACCGTTTGCAGGATGGTTCTCCTTCTGCAAGGGGTGGGTGGCTGGTGGTCTGTTGTCCCTGTGGCGGAGACTCCTGTCTACTAGCGGCAGCGGAGGTGGAAGGCTGTTCATCGGTTTGGCTAGTGTCAGGTTTGCCTTCCTCATGGTGTTGGCCATGTCTGCCAGCACCCCTGCCATGGGACCAGGGTGGTGTTGATGTCATTCAAGTCCTTCCTGATCCCCAGATACTGTCCCTCCTGCAGCCGCTGGGTCTCCTGCAACTTGTCCAGTATCTGGCCCATCGTCTCCTGGGAATGGTATTATGCTCCCAGGATGTTGGTGAGTCCCTCGTGTGAGAGTCGGTTCTCTGGCCCTGTCCTCACCCTGTCTCACAGCAGTCCTCCCAGCTTCCCTGTTGTCCTGTGCCTCTGTCCCCTGAACCGTGTGCCCACTGCCAAAGACCCCAGGTCCCTGATCGTCCTGTATTTGTGGGGTGGCCTGGGGTCCCTGTAGTGTTAGACACACTGCTGATTGACGTGTCTTGGGGACAGAGGTATGGGCCCGCTGGGTGGGTACTGTGCTGGTGTTTCCTGAGAGGAGAGGCTCTGTGGTGGTATGGGACTGTGCCAGGGTTACCGACTGTCCAGAGATCCCTGATGGGCCAGGTTGGTCATCCAGATCCAGGCGTCCAGAGCTGCTGTCATCATTGTGGGGCTCCTCTGGGGGTGGCCTTGATGTTGCTGGCACCTCCTCTCCAGTGATGATGGATGGGGGACCTGTGGGGATGTAAATGCTGTGTTATTGTTTCTGTGTGTGTCATCTTGATAATGGGTGTGTTGCCCTGTATGGTTGTTATTGTCCTGTCAGCTTTGCCTTGTGTGAGTAGTTATTTTGTGGGCTAGGTAATTCTCTCTAGTGTGCATGCTTTAGTGATGGGTGTCCATGCAGGTCTGTGATGAGGGACCTTGCATTGGTGTTACATGGAAGGCTTGTTATTGGGAGGGGTGGGTTGTGATGGTGGGGTGTGTGAGAGGTGGTGAAGTGATGGGAGTGTGGGTAAGGGTGGAGGTTTGTGATGCATGCAGGTAGGGTGGTGATAGTAATAGAGATTTGACTTACCAGAGTCCATGCCCCCCCTTCTCATGCCAGGCCCTCAGGATGCATGATTGCCAAGACTTGCTCCTCCCATGTTGTTAGTTGTGGGGGAGGAGGTGGGGGTCCATCACCAGTCCTCTGTACAGCTATTTGGTGTCTTGCTGCCACGGAATGCACCTTCCCCCATAGGTCGTTCCACTTCTTCCTGATGTCATCCCTTGTTCTGGGGTGCTGTCCCACAGTGTTGACCCTGTCCACGATTCGCTGCCATAGCTCCATGTTCCTAGCACTGGATGTCTGCTGCACCTGTGATCCGAATAGCTGTGGCTCTACCAGGATGATTTCCTCCACCATGATGCTTAGCTCATCCTTAGAGAACCTGGGGTGTTGTTGTGATGTTATGGGTGTAGTGTGAGTGGTGTGGATGAGGGTGTGTGGGGTGGTGTGTTGGGGTGTGTGATGTAAGGTGCATGGATGGTGTATAGGTGATGGTGGTGTGTGTCTGTGGTCCTGTCTGTGGTCTTGCTATCTCTCTTGTGGCAATTGTTTGTAGTTGTAAAGGGTTGTGGGTAATGTGGTGTTTGTTTTATAGTGGTGTGGATGTGGTGTGGTGTGTGTATGTGTGTCAGGTGTGTGTTATTCAAATTGTCCAATGTGGTGTTGTTTTTTGTTAGGTTGTGTGTATTTTGAGTGCTGTGGTATGTACTGCCAATAGTTTAGCACCATTGAATGTCTGCCACGGTGATTCATGGGTCATAATGCTGTGGGCGTAGTTCTGTTGACGTAACGGTGTGGGTTTTGCTACTACAAGTTTATAACTGACCTTTGGGTTGGCGGACTTGTGTGTGTGGCTGCATAGTGACAGATTGCTATGTGTGTGTCATAATATGGGTAGTGGTAATCCGCGGCGGCGGCGGTATGTTGGCAGCAGTCAGCATGGCGGTAAGCAGTACTTACCACCAGTGTCATAATGAGGGCCTTAATGCTTTTAAGAACCGAGCCTGTCATGCCAGAACCATTGCAGACTGACCAGAAATCTGTGAAGCGTTAGATAATCACTTTATCACTGAGGTAAGATCAACCTTTGAGGATATAAACACTGGTCACCCTCTTGAAAATCAGCTCTGTAGCCACTGCCAAAAACATGGGGTTGGAAATCCCCAAACTCATTTCCCAAGATCTCTACAAAAAAAGCTGTCTTCTCTCCTCAGCATCAAATTTCACTCTGACAGTTTTATGTCCTGCAATAATTCTTCATGCAGTTCCCACAAGTATTGCCAAGATGACTGAAATAATAGACAGTCATTTTAACAGTGAATACTTCAACAGTTCAAATTAAGAGAAAGTCGTTTTTCTCAGGTATATTTATTCTATTTAAGAAATTACTTTATTTTCTGTTTCATAAAAAGCATTACAATTAATAACCAACTAATTATGCAATCGATAGTATAGTGTAAACCAGATATAAGAATTATAAAAGTTATCAGAAAAAAACAGTTCAGCATGGCGAATGCTACGGAAATGAAGCTTGCACTACTTCAACATATGATGTATCCTACTGCATTCATTAATCGACCATAGTACACTGATTACACTAATCACAACATAAAGACTTTTAAGTGCAAGTATTGTCAGCAATTATGAACAAAAATTAGAATCTCCCACATACAAAGGTTGACCAATGGCTGACATAAATGATCTGCAACATTCTTCACTGCCTTCCAATTGCAGAATATATAAAGAGATCATTCACAGTCAAGGATTCTAAATTAACAAATCAATATAAAGAATAAACACGATATGTACATTCATCTTTCAAAAGCGATATGTACATTAACCTTTCTCTGCTATTCTTACTCTTTTACTATGTTACCACAAACGACATCAGTGGGTTAAAAAAAAGCACAGTTTCAGCTCTTAATTAGTCTCCTGCGTATTCTATTTCAAAATGAGCGTTTGGTTAGAAACGCCCACGCATGCAACAGTGACGCATACATAAGTGAGCAACATTTTCATTTTTATATTTGCATCCTCTGCATTTCCCCTTGTTACCCGGATTTATTTGCCAAGTTCAAGTGAATTCTGTACTAGATATGAGTGAAAGGCGAAAACATGGAAACTGATAACTCGTATTTACAGATAATCAGGTCGGAATTTGGAAACAAAACTAGCCCTGGCGAAAATGCTCAAATCAACCATGCACCCTTTGACTTCTCGGTCTTTCTGTTTCTTTCCAGCTATCCATTCTCTCTCTCACCCTTTATCTTCCTTCTCTTCTCCCACTCGCATGCTTCCTCTGTACCGTGAGCTTCCCTCCCTCTTTTTCATTTGAAGCCTCCAAAGCTTGCTGGAATAAACTTCACAGAGCTGGGGAACGCGACAGAGAAACCACAAGCGGCTCTGGCCTTTCAAACCTAGTCTTCAAGGGCACAGGTCCACCAGAGAAATGCCGGGTCGAATAAACATGCCTGTCGGCCCCTGGAAACAATGTACCTCGCAAGTACTGATGCAACATTAGTAACTCATAAGAAACACTCAGTTATGTAAACATTTTACTGGAGTTTTGTGTGCACAAATGTACCACGATAAGCAATTAGTTAACTGAGTTCCTAAACAGAATTTTAAGCTGGGATAAATGAAGCTAGAGAGTATTTTAAATAAACTTTACACATTAGCAAAGAGATTGACTTCAGTTATGTAACTTTCTGTAGATTAGATTGATCAGCAAGAATGGGCTTGCTCATAGGCCGGATTCTGGGAAAACTAAATTGCTTTGCTGTCCAAAGTAGAAAAAAAGTTGTTTCACATTGAGGTACGAAAAAAAGTTCAATAGTGCATAAGTCAAAAATTCACTTTCAATCTCAATAGTTTATAGATGCAGGGCCCAAGTGAGTTAGTTAAGCAGTGGAACTCCCAAGTAATTATAGGACTGACAAAGGAGTACTTCTGTTTTATCTGTATGAAATATAGGGGCAATTGGGTCCCTTTGCCTGAAGATATTGTCAGTTGTTTGTGATAGTTGTTGGGCTTGGCAATTGCTGCAGCACCATCTCCAAACTTTCCGCCTTTCTCCTATTTTTTGCTGACTTCTTTTTTTGTTGGTGTTAGAACACTATGCACATTACCACTGGTAATTCATGCTAAAGTGCTTGTGTTCTGTCCCTTAAACATGGTAGAACTGGCTTCTCCCAAATTGGTATATTTAATTTACTTGTAAGTCCCTAATAAAGTGGCACTACATATGCTCAGAGCCTGTAAATGAAATGCTGTAAGTGGGGTTGCAGCATTAATTTTGCCACCCACTTAAGTAGCACTTTAAACATGTCTCAGGCCTGCCATTGCAGAGCTTGTGTGTGCAGTATTAAACTGCAATTTTTACCTGGCAGAGTAAACCTTTTACCAGGCTCAAACCTTCCTTTTTAATACATATGTGTCAGCCTTAGGATATTGCCCTGGACAGAACAGAGGGCAGGGTGTAATGTCTTTTAAAACATTACATGTTCTTTTAGGTTTTTTATGTCCTAGTAGTAAAAAACCTTTTTTGTCACTACTGGAAGGCCTATCTCGCCTGTAGGATATCATTGGAGTATAATTTCCAAATGGGAAGCGATAATCAGTTCATGTCTGATGTCTCTGGAAGTGAGATTTTAAATTGCAATTATTCTGAAAATTCCACTTTTAAAAAGCTTGCATTTCCTTTCCTTAGCCATTTAGTGCCTGTAGCCTGTCTCTTGTGATATAACTGGGTGTAACTGACAGAGTTTGTGAATTCCTCCCAGACAGTCACATAACAGTGGGATTAGGTGTACCTGAATGGACCGTCTGCTGGTAGGATGGGTGCAGTGCTTGCAGTGCTTAGCACAGCCCCACTTTCAACTGAATAGCTTGTGCTCTGCATTCATAAAAAAGGGCCTAACAACCACACATTGTTACAACAGCTAGCTTGGAGCCAGTGCAGCAGATATATGGGAATTACATGTACATCAAATACATTATCTAGAAGATTCTCCTACTTTCAAAACCAGGACACATGGGTATGGAATGGAGACCTCAGACACCAACTCTTCAGTACTCCTTGGACCTGTGGATACTTGGCCAGGGAGAAGGACTGCTGTGCTGCTGAAGAACTGACACTCTACTGGACTGCACTCCACAGCCTTCCCGCATATCGGCTCTGATGCATTGGCTCGATTGCACAAATCGAATCCACTCAACACTCCACAAACTAGGATTGTAGGTACTTTTGCTCACCTGGTCTCACTGGGTTGTAGCCAGCCCACTCTCCATCACGGTAGGCCTGAACATGTGACTTTTTCCTGGTCCAGCATGACCAGAAGTCCACAGTTGTTGCTTTATGTCTTCTAGAGCTATTTTCTCTAACAATTTTAAAATTCAATACCTCTGGTCTCACTGATTTGATTTTTGTTGTATTGGTCCAGTTTTATTTATTAACTTCTGCTCAATGTTTCCAACCTGGGGTGTGGTACTTTTTGTGTGGTATTTTCACTGTTTTACCGTTTGAAGTGTTGCACAAATACTTTACACATTGTTTCTAAGTTAAGCCTGACTGCTCAGTGCCAAGCTATCAGAGGGTTAAGCACAGGTTAATTTAGGGTTTGCTTGTGCTTTGACTTGACTAGGATTGTGGTTGCTGCTTGACCAGAGCTCACATCTTAGTCAACCAGTATCTCAATTTCATACAGTAGTGTATGCATTATTAAAGATGTTCATCATTATCTGGAGACCAATTTGGCACTAATCAATGAGCTCTGTATCATCTGTATGCATTAAATATCAAACAAATTGTCTGCCTTGTTTTGGGGAAAACCATAGGTGTCAGTTATTTTTAAAGAGGCCTTTGTCGGCTGTGGAGTTTTTTCTGAAAAACTGCTTGAGTGACAAGCCGGATTCCTTACATATTAACACATTTCTTTCATTCTTGTCGTAAAATTTCTGAAGCGAAGTGTTAGAAATGGGGTCTTTGGTTGACAGTCAGGTTACCCCCTGTTCAAGCAAGGACCCTCACTCTAGTCAGGGTAAAAGAGAATCACCCTCAGCTAACCCCTGCTTACCCCCTTGGTAGCTTGGCAGAGCAGTAAGCTTAACTTAAGAGCACTAGGTGTAAAGTATTTGTACCAACACACACAGTAACTTAATGAATACACTACAAAATGACACAATACCGGTTTAGAAAAATAGAAAATATTTATCTAAACAAAACAAGATCAAAACTACAAAAATCCAACATACACAAGTCAAGTTATGAATTTTTAAAGATTAACTCAAAAATAGCGCTTAGAAACAAAAATGCTTCGATGAGATGTTAACACGGCGTCGTGACGGAGTCGTTCCCAACAAGCCGACACCAGCGGCGCCGGACACCGAGTCATGTAGACCCCCAAGTACAGTACCTTTGGTGAAGAGTGAAAACAAGCCGATGCGCGAAGTCGGGGATCGCGGTGTCTGTGCAAAACGTAGAATCCGTGCACTTCGAGCGGCGTCGGTCACGACATGGTGCGGCGACTTCCACAGAGTCGCGGACTTTAGCGGGGCTGCAGTGGCGTCAGGCCTGCGAAGAGCGCCGCGTTCCAGCGAGGGTCACGGTGTCAGGTGCAGGCGGCGTTACCGGATTCAGCAGTGGCGGCGGTCCGGAGTCGTCCGAAGTCGATTTCCTTGGATTTCCACCAGCTTTCTTTTCAAGGGCCCAGGGACTGGATAGGGCGCCGCTTGTCAGAGCAGGAGTCTCTCCAGAGACTCCAGGTGCTGGCAGAGAGAAGTCTTTGCTGTCCCTGAGACTTCAAACAACAGGAGACAAGCTCTAACTCAAGCCCTTGGAGATTTCTTCACAAGATGGAAGGCACACAAAGTCCAGTCTTTGCCCTCTTACTCTGGCAGAAGCAGCACTGCAGGAAAGCTCCACAAACACAGTCACAGGCAGGGCAGCACTTCTTCCTCAGCTATCAGCTCTTCTCCAGGCAGAGGTTCCTCTTGGTTCCAGAAGTGTTTCTGAAGTCTGTAGATTTGGGTGCCCTTCTTATACCCATTTTAGTCTTTGAAGTCACCTTTCTTCAAAGGGGACTCACACCTACTTGTGAAATCCTGCCTTGCCCAGGCAAGGCCTCAGACACACACTAGGGGGTTGGAGTCTGCATTGTCAGAGGCAGGCACAGTCCTTTCAGATGAGAGTGACCACTCCACCCCTCCCTCCTAGCAGAGATGGCTAATCAGGAAATGCAGGTTACACCCCAGCTCCCTTTGTGTCACTGTCTGGTGTGAGGTGAAAAACAACCCATCTGTCAAACTGACCCAGTCAGGGAATCCACAAACACGGCAGAGTCACAGAATGGTTTAAACAAGAAAACATTCACTTTCTAAAAGTGGCATTTTCAAACGCACAATCTCAAAATCAACTTTACTAAAAGATGTATTTTTAAATTCTGAGTTCAGGGACCCCAAACTCCACATGCCCATCTACGCTCTAGGGGAATCTACACTTTAATCATATTTAAAGGTAGCCCCCTTATGATCCTATGAGAGAGGCAGGCCTTGCAACAGTGAAAAACGAAGTTGGCAGTACTTCACTGTCAGGACATGTAAACCACATTACTATATGTCCTACCTTATCCATACACTGCACCCTGCCCTTGGGGCTACCTAGGGCCTACCTTAGGGGTGTCTTACATGTAAGAAAAGGGAAGGTTTAGGCCTGGCAAGAGGGTACACTCGCCAAGTCGAATTTACAGTGTAAAAATACACACACAGACACTGCAGTGGCAGGTCTGAGACATGATTACAGGGTTACTTGTGTGGGTGGCACAATCAGTGCTGCAGGCCCACTAGTAACATTTGATTTACAGGCCCTGGGCACCTCTAGTGCACTTTACTAGGGACTTAACAGTAAAACAAATATGCCAATCATGGAGAACCAATTACGTACACATTTTAAACAGGAGCACTTGCACTTTAGCACTGGTTAGCAGTGGTAAAGTGCCCAGAGTAACAAAACAGTAAAATCAGAATCCAGCACACATCAACAACCTGGGGAACAGAGGCAAAAAGTTAAGGGAGACCACGCCAAGGATGAAAAGTCTAACACGTGTCCCCCCCAGCTAAAAGTGGGGAGCAACTACCCAACCTCATGGGAGTTCTCATCACTAAGGCGGAAGAACCTGGACAGACCATCAGCATTGGGGTGCTCTGTACCAGGATGGTGTTCCACCGTAAAGTCCATCCCCTGTAGGGAAATGGACCACCTCAACAGTTTTGGATTCTCACCCCTCATCTGCATTAACCATCTGAGGGGCCTGTGGTCGGTCTGAACTCGGAAGTGAGTCCCAAACAAGTAGGGTCTCAGCTTCTTCAGTGCCCAGACCACAGCAAACGCTTCGCGTTCTATGGCACTCCACCTACGTTCCCTGGGTAGTAACCTCCTGCTAATGAAGGCTACGGGTTGATATAGGCCCTCTTCATTAAGCTGTGAGAGTTCTGCTCCAATACCATGCTCTGAGGCGTCTGTTTGCACAACAAACTCCTTGGAGTAGTCAGGTGCCTGCAGCACAGGTGCTGTGCACATGGCAGCCTTCAGGGCATCAAAAGCGTTCTGGCAAGCCTCTGTCCAGATCACTTTCTTGGGTTGCTTCTTAGAAGTCAACTCAGTTAAGGGGGTAACAATGGTACCATATCCCTTAACAAACCTCCGGTAATATCCTGTAAGACCTAAAAAGGCTTTCACTTCAGTCTGGGTCTTGGGAGGCTCCCAAGCCAGAATCGTGTCAATCTTAGGCTGTAGGGGTGCCACCTGGCCACTCCCCACTTGGTGTCCTAAGTACACCACATAACCCTGCCCTATTTGGCACTTGCTCGCCCTAATAGTGAGACCTGCCTTCTGCAGGGCCTCTAACACTCTCCAGAGGTGTTGCAGGTGTTCCTCCCATGTGGAACTAAACACAGTAATGTCATCCAGGTAGGCGGCACTGAACTTATCCAGTCCTGCCAACACCTGGTTTACCAACCTCTGAAAGGTGGCAGGGGCATTCTTCATCCCAAAGGGCATCAGATTGAAGTGGAAGTGCCCATCTGGGGTAGAGAATGCTGACCTCTCCTTTGCCCCCTCCGTTAAGACAATCTGCCAGTACCCAGATGTTAAATCAAACGTACTGAGGTACTTGGCAGCTCCTAACCAATCAATGAGCTCATCAGCTCGGGGGATGGGGTGTGCGTCAGTCTTGCTGACTGCATTGAGACCCCTGTAGTCCACACAGAACCTAAGTTCCGGAGTGACACCAGGAGCAGCAGCCTTTGGGACCAATACCACTGGGCAGGCCCAAGGACTGCTGGAGTGCTCAATAACCCCTATGGTTAACATTTTGGAGACTTCCTCCTTAATGCAAGCCCTGACCCTGTCAGTCACCCTGTAAACTTTATGTTTAACAGGTGTACTGTCCCCAGTGTCCACATCATGTGTGCACAAGTGTGTGACTCCTGGAATCAGGGAAAACAGCGAGGCGAACTGTCCCAACACGTGGCAACAGTCCCTCTGCTGTTCCTCAGTCAGGGAGGGGGAGAGGATCACTCCCTCCACAGACCCATCTTTCTCTCCTGCAGACAGGAGGTAAGGAAGAGGCTCACTCTCTTCCTCCACCCCCTCATCTGTTGCTAGGAGCATGGATAGCTCAGTTCGCTCAAAGTGTGGTTTGAGGCGGTTGACATGTAGGACCCTCAAAGGGTTCCTGGGGGATTGCAAGTCTACCAGATAGGTGACCTCGCTCTTTCTTTCCACCACCTCAAAAGGCCCAGTCCACTTGTCTTGGAGAGCCCTAGGCTCCACTGGTACCATGACCCACACTTTTTGTCCAGGCTGAAACTCAACCAGAGTGGCATTCTGGTCGTACCACTGTTTCATATCCTCCTGGCTTGCTTCCAGGTTCTCCTCAGTGAGACTCCTGAAGCGGGCAGTCTAGTTTCTTAGTGCCAGCATGTAGCTAAATACATCCTGGGGTGGTTTACTAGGAGCTTTCTCCAAAGCCTCCTTCACCAGACTGAGCGGTCCCCTCACAGGGTGGCCATAGATGAGCTCAAAGGGGCTAAAGCCAAGTCCCTTTTGAGGCACCTCCCTGTAAGCGAACAGAAGGCATGGCAAGAGGACGTCCCACTTACGCCTCAAGGGCTCTGACAGGCCCTGAATCATGCCTTTCAAGGTGCGGTTGAATCTCTCAACCAGACCATTACTTTGGGGGTGGTAAGGGGTGGTGAACTTGTAGGTTACCCCACACAACTTCCACAGAGACTTCATATAAGTAGATATGAAGTTTGTACCTCTATCAGATACCACTTCCTTGGGGAACCCCATGCGGGTAAAAACTCACATTAAGGCATGTCCCACCACGGGGGCAGTGACCGTCCTTAGAGGAATGGCTTCTGGGTACCGTGTGGCATGGTCCACCAAGACCAGGATGAACCTGTTGCCCAGGGCTGTCTTGGGATCCAGAGGCCCCACAATGTCAATTCCTACCCGTTCAAAGGGAGTACTGACAACAGGCAAAGGTTGGAGGGGAGCTTTACATTTCCTCCTACTCTTGCCACTTGCCTGACAAGTCTGACAAGACCTGCAATGTGCATCTGAGTGCCTGCGCATTAGGGGCCAGTAAAAGTGGGTGACAAGCCTTTCAAAGGTCTTGTGCTGCCCCAAATGTCCAGCTAACGGCACATCATGAGCCAACCCCAGTAGAAAGGCCCTGAAGCACTGGGGTACCACAGGCACACGGGCTGACCCAGGCTCAGGAACCTTAGGATCGCTATACAGGAGGTCATCCTCCCAATAAATCAGGTGTGATCATGGCTCCTTTCCAGCCGCCTGGTCTGCCACCTGCTGCCGCAAACCCTCCAAAGTAGGGCATGACTTCTTTGCTGCACAGAATGCTTCCCTGGAGGGCCCCCCTTCCTGCTGCCACTGCTACAGCTCAGGGACCTCCCCCAGTTCAGACACCTGTTCTCCTGTTGGCTACGGGGCATCACCTTCAGGCTCTGCCTCCTCCCGGACCGTGGGAACTTCTGGGGCCGGTTTCCCGCGCCCCCTGCCCTTCCTCTTCTTGGCGGTCCCCTGGGCCACTGTTTCAGGCTCCAGGGGCTCTTGACTACCCTGATTGGCTGCCATAGACCGGGGGGATACGCATACCCATCCAGGCAGACCCAACATCTCCAAGTGAGACCTGTTTTCCACCTCCTTCCAAGGGGAATCCTCCAGGTCCTTGCCTAGCAAACAATCAACAGGCACGGTTGGACTCACAGCTACTTTCCAGGAACCTGAAACCCCCCCCATTCAAAGGGAACCTGTGCCACTCTGCAGAGGCGCTCAGAGTTGTCTACCACAACTACTTGGTGAAGTACCCGGGGATCAATCTGCTCTTCAGACACCAGGTGACTCCTCACTGTAGTCACACTAGCTCCTGTGTCTCTCAGAGCCTGCACCCTCTGTCCATTGATGGTCACCCATTGCCTGTACTTCTTAGTGTTATCATGTACTAGGTTTCTCTGGACCATCTCACTGTCCTCTAGTGAGACAAGGGTCATTTCTGCTGGTTCCCACCCACCTGAAACCAACTCCTCCCCAAGCGCTACACTGGCCAAACCCTGGGACGGTGCACCAATGGGTGCCGGTGTACTTTTGGGGCATTTGCGGTCCCGCCTCACATGACCCACCTGGTCACATGCATAGCACTTATGTAAGGGACCACCTGCCAGTGGCTTCCCCTTGGACAACCATGGCTTCTTTTCACTGGGTGGGGGGGGGATCCTTACCCTGGGAATCAGTTTGGGGCCCTTTAGAGAACTCCCCCTGTTTGCCCTTACCCCCCCTTTCTTCTGAGAGGGACCCTGCCCACCCTTGGCGTGGTCTCCCCCATACCTCTTTTGGACCCTGCTGCTCTCCCAGTGGTCTGCTTCCTGCGCAAGCTTCCTGGGGTCAGTCAGCTTGCTGTCAATGAGGTGCTGGTGCAGCTCTGGAAAACATAAACTGTACAAGTGCTCCCAAGCAATTCAATTGTAAAGCCCCTCATATGTGTTTACCTTACTGCCCTTCACCCAACCATCCAGTGACCTGCAAAAAGAATCAACACATTCCAACCATGTTTGGGATTCCTTTCTCTTGTAGGATCTAAACTTCTCCTTGTACTGCTCAGGGGTGAGACCATACCTGGTGAGTAAGGCCTCCTTCATGACAGGTTAGGTGAGATCCTGAGCATCCCCTAAGGCTGTCAGTGTGTCCCTCCCCTCTGCCTCAAAATGCTTCCACAGGGCTGCCCCCCAATGAGCTTCACGGACCAGGTTCATGTGGAGAGCTGACTCATAACCCTTGAACCACAAGTAGATATCATCCTCCCTCTTATAATCTCTCACATGGTCTTTTGGAATGTGTACCCTTCTCTCAGACTGCACTGTAGGATTGCTGCCACCATCTCTACTGGACTGGCTTCTATGATCCATCTCTCTTAAGCTAAGCTCATGAGCCATTGCTAACTTCCTCTCCTCAAGGGCTAGCATCCACGGCTCCAATTGGTACTCCCTTTCTGCCTGTCTGTCCTGTAACTCCTCAGGTGTCAGACCCTTGGATGAGACACTGCTACCTGCCCTGGAGACCTTCTCCCTGGACATAACAGGCCCAACCACAATACCATTGTGTACTGAACATTCTTCCTCATCCTCCTCATCTCCCTCATCCTCTGTGTGCCCTTCAGTGCTCTTGGCTGTCACCCAGGCCCTCAGCGCCTTTTGCAGCTCCTCCTTCCTGGATGAGCTCTTAATGGGACAGTCAAAACTTTTACAGAACTGCTTAAACTGAGCTTTGGTATAACTCTCCAATTTCTCAAGGTCAAAGTCAGCTCCAACTGATGCATCTTCAAGTAGAGACATGATGAAAGGTTAAAAAGAGTGCAAAGTTCCAAATGCAGAAAACAAGTTCCAAAATGAAGTTCCAGAAAAGTCAATCACAGGATCAGCGAAAAAAGAAACCGAATGCAGAGTAAAAACAGTCCAAATAGAAAAAAACAAAAATCACAAGACTAGTAGTATGTGGTCACGTAGTGGTCTGAACTCATACAGTAGTGTACACTTAATTACTGTATGTCAAGTACAAGTACAAGTCCAAATCCCAACCGCTGATCACCAATGTTAGAAGTGGGGTCTTTGGTTGATAGTCAGGTTACCCCCTGTTCAAGCAAGGACCCTCACTCTAGTCAGGGTAAAAGAGAATCACCCTCAGCTAACCCCTGCTTACCCCCTTGGTAGCTTGGCAGGGCAGTAGGCTTAACCTTAGAGCGCTAGGTGTAAAGTATTTGTACCAACATACACAGTAACTTAATGAAAACACTACAAAATGACACAACACCGGTTTAGAAAAATAGGAAATATGTATCTAAACAAAACAAGACCAAAACGACAAAAATCCAACATACACAAGTCAAGTTATGAATTTTTAATGATTAACTCAAAAATAGTGCTTAGAAACAAAAATGCTTCGATGAGATGTTAACACGGCGTCGTGACGGAGTCGTTCCCAACAAGCCGACACCAGCGGCGCCGGACACGGAGTCGTGTAGACCCCCAAGTACAGTACCTTTGGTGAAGAGTGAAAACTAGCCAATGCGCGAAGTCGGGGATAGCAGCGTCTGTGCGAAACATTGAATCCGTGCACTTCGAGCGGCGTCGGTCACGACGTGGTGCGGCGACTTCCATGGAGTCGCGGACTTCAGCGGGGCTGCAGCGGCGTCGTGCCTGCGAAGAGCGTCACGTTCCAGCAAGGGTCACGGCGTCAGGTGCAGGCGGTGTTACCGGATTCAGCAGCGGCGTCGGTCCGGAGTCGTCCGAAGTCGATTTCCTTGGATTTCCACCAGCTTTCTTTTCAAGGGCCCAGGGACTGGATAGGGCGCCGCTTGTCAGAGCAGGAGTCTCTCCAGAGACTCCAGGTGCTGGCAGAGAGAAGTCTTTGCTGTCCCTGAGACTTCAAACAACAGGAGGCAAGCTCTAACTGAAGCCCATGGAGATTTCTTCACAAGATGGAAGGCACACAAAGTGCAGTCTTTGCCCTCTTACTCTGGCAGAAGCAGCACTGCAGGAAAGCCCCACAAAGCACAGTCACAGGCAGGGCAGCACTTCTTCCTCAGCTATCAGCTCTTCTCCAGGCAGAGGTTCCTCTTGGTTCCAGAAGTGTTTCTGAAGTCTGTTGATTTGGGTGCCCTTCTTATACCCATTTTAGTCTTTGAAGTCACCTTTCTTCAAAGGGGACTCACACCTACTTGTGAAATCCTGCCTTGCCCAGGCAAGGCCTCAGACACACACCAGGGTGTTGGAGTCTGCATTGTCAGAGGCAGGCACAGTCCTTTCAGATGAGAGTGACCACTCCACCCCTCCCTCCTAGCAGAGATGGCTAATCAGGAAATGCAGGTTACACCCCAGCTCCCTTTGTGTCACTGTCTAGTGTGAGGTGAAAAACAACCCAACTGTCAAACTGACCCAGACAGGGAATCCACAAACACGGCAGAGTCACAGAATGGTTTAAGCAAGAAAATGCTCACTTTCTAAAAGTGGCATTTTCAAACGCACAATCTCAAAATCAACTTTACTAAAAGATGTATTTTTAAATTGTGAGTTCAGGTACCCCAAACTCCACATGTCCATCTACTCTCTAGGGGAATCTACACTTTAATCATATTTAAAGGTAGCCCCCATATGATCCTATGAAAGAGACAGGCCTTGCAACAGTGAAAAACGAAGTTGGCAGTATTTCACTGTCAGGATATATAAACCACATTACTATATGTCCTACCTTATCCATACACTGCACCCTGCCCTTGGGGCTACCTAGGGCCTACCTTAGGGGTGCCTTACATGTAAGAAAAGGGAAGGTTTAGGCCTGGCAAGTAGGTACACTTGGCAAGTCGAATTTACAGTGTAAAAATACACACACAGACACTGCAGTGGCAGGTCTGAGACATGATTACAGGGTTACTTGTGTGGGTGGCACAATCAGTGCTGCAGGCCCACTAGTAACATTTGATTTACAGGCCCTGGGCACCTCTAGTGCACTTTACTAGGGACTTAACAGTAAAACAAATATGCCAATCATGGAGAACCAATTACGTACACATTTTAAACAGGAGCACTTGCACTTTAGCACTGGATAGCAGCGGTTAAGTGCCCAGAGTAAAAAAACAGTAAAATCAGAGTCCAGCACACATCAACAACCTGTGGAACAGAGGCAAAAAGTTAAGGGAGACCACGCCAAGGATGAAAAGTCTAACACAAAGGTTTTGCAAAACCCTTTGCCTCACTGTAAAGTAGTGCTTTTAGGGTTCTGATGAGCCGTTTTTGATTTATTGCTTGCACAAGAAAGACACTCCATAGGTTTGCAATAGTCTCAATAATATTTAACAAAGGGGCGAGAAAAAATGGCCAATATACAGGTAGAGTTTTGAATGAGACCACCTAGGTGAAATGTGGGCCTAACTCACGACTAGATTTGGCAATTTTGATGCAGCTTTCAGTCACTGGAAGTTACTTCAATAGAATTTTGTAACGTACAGGTGTGGCTCGCATCAGATGAAACCTGTTTCTCAGAGACCGCTTATAAGAATTATTTCCAACTAGAAGCTACTATGAAAAATTTCAGACAATATGTCTTTTTTTCTCTTTCGTTCCTGCATAAATATTTAAACATGTATGCTCATTTTTACTTGCTGCACTGCAATTTTGTGGTGCTTTCTAATTGTCCTCAACCTGGTGTTAGCGTTTAATGGAACATTATGCTCCTTACATTTCTGCGTAAATCCCATTTCATAACGGTTAGAAAGTAATCACACAATTTTGTATTCATTTTTTTTATATGCGCCCCAAGATAAGTAGTAGAAAACTGCTAACCTAATCGCTTGCTGGGCAACACTTGTCCCTTCCGCTTTTTGTAATGTATATGTAGTTTGATTAAGACGGTCATCAAAGGTGTTATCCACACACACATTAAAGTTTGGCTATTGTTGGCGATTGTTTTCGTTATTGTTCATGCTGCTGGTGTGTTGAATATGTACGAGTGCGATAACAGGGAAAACAGTCACAGTCACCGCTCTGTAGCCCTGTTTTTATTTCAAATTCAGGAAAACGGGAGAAGTGAGCCCCAGAGACAAATTATAATCTAGTGTAGCAGCTCCAACACACGCATATGGGTGTGCTGCACCGGGAAGGCAGACAGCATCTTGCCATCTAGGGATTACAGGTGACAATCCACTATACTTTAAACTAATGCCATTTCTTCTTATCACTTGTCTAAACGTATGATGGAATACTCAAGAAAGAAGGGTATGGAATTGTCTCATCATGGATGTCACGTGATTGAATCATATTAGGGTTAAAATTACCAATAATATATACTCATTGTACTTGTGAAAAAATGCCTGTAGTTCATCTTTAAATCCTTGGCATTCTAGCTGAGATTTACTAGTGCTGGAGAAAGGTAAACGTTTATAATCAGAAGGCACTGTTGCGTGTTATTTATTTTCCAGTAAAAACTGGTGGGATGGCTGTATAAACAGCATCTATTAAGAAGTCTTTTTCATTCAGGGATGTGCTTATTAATGTGGCTGTACAACCAATGGGCCTCTGTATTAGGCCTCTATATAATGACCATCACAGTCCGAAAAAAGTAAGGTCGCCTCTGCGACGGGCCTTTGCTATAAAGCATACAACCCACTGCTGCCGAATAAAAATGTCTAGGGCTTGAATATCAAATCATTTTAATAACCCTCTATATTCCAGTGTTTCCTTTTTATAATAGACGTTTTATTTGCAATTGTGCATACAAAGAAACCGACTTTACAACTGTTGAGACTACATCTTCTCCAGCATGTTCCATGAAGGTTTAGCCACAAAAGGTGTTTAATATTTCCAAATGAGGCATGTGTCATACCCTTCCAATATTGTATAGAGTACGTGTCATTTTCTGCAAACTCATTAAACACTCATACCTTTCAGATGAGATGCCTTATTTAGTACTTATATTTTCCACAGATTGTTCTCTTACTTCAAAAAACTTTCCACAGCTGAAGTATTTAGGGCCTGATTACGAGTTAGTTGGTTAATTTCGACTCATGCGTAAACCCTGCCAAAACATGGGTCAGTATTAGGAGTTTGAAAGTATTTAACGAATGACATAATTATCGGTTGCATTAAAAAGGGAAAACCTGCCAAAATGTAACGGGGAAGGGAGGAACATACAGGGACATATTTCAGAAAAGTGGCTGCACACAATTAAAAGTGCCGAAAAAATGGCTCAAGAAAATCTATTAGATTTCCTTGCATCATTTTTTGGCCACTCTAACGGGGGAAAAGTGCCCTTTGCATACATTATTCCTGGCACAGACATAATATAGCGCAAAGGGTTACAAAGAGGTGCAATGGATGCATTGCACAACTTTGTGAATATGGTGTGGCGTTTTTGGCCTTCTAATGCCACATTAGCGTAAAAAGTTTATGCTAATGTGGTGTTAGAATGGCACTAGGGGCTGTTAAATATGCCCATCAATATTTACCATATCATGCAGATTTTGGTGCATTAAATGCCAAAATGCAGATGATGTTCCCCACAAACTCGTGATAGGTTTTACTTATCTCACCAGATAAATAATGTAGACTGTGTTAGAGCTATTTCTCGTGTGCATTAAAATACACCTAAAGTCTTAATCAGGCCCATTTCGGGTTTCTGGAGCATAAGATAGTACTGAGGGTATCTAAATGCTATCAACCCTTTACAATGCAGAGATAGAATTGCTTGAGACACATCCTGATGGAAAAAGATCTCTCAGTTTGCATATTTATTGTGCAATTGCCTCTTACCCACAAACCTAAATAAGGATATTCATTATGGTTTTCCAGTTTGGTTAACCACCAGCTTAGAAGAGGAGGACTCTTACCCTGCTTGCCAAAGTTAATTCTTTTGACTTAATAATGCTTATCATACCATTATGGTCATTGGCATAATCAGATGATGCAATAAGTTATCTCTGTAAGACATGGGTACTCACAAACTTTTTCTCGGGGGCCAAAATTGCAGTATGGTTTGCGGCCGAGGGCCGCACTGAAGTGACAGCGGGGGGCGGGGCTTAGAGGGGGCGGGGCTTAGAGGGGGAACAACCACCCCACCCCCTTTTTCAAAACAATGCTAAACAATGCCATCTGCACACAGCGCCATCTGCTCCCACCCCTACCCCAGTAACACACACAGCGCCATCTGCACACAGCGCCATCTGCTCCCACCCCTAGCCCAGTAACACACACTGCGCCATCTGCACACAGCGACATCTGCTCTCACCCCTACCCCAGTAACACACACTGCGCCATCTGCACACAGCGCCATCTGCTCCCACCCCTACCCCAGTAACACACACAGCGCCATCTGCACACAGCGCCATCTGCTCCCACCCCTACCCCAGTAACACACACAGCGCCATCTGCTCTCACCCCTACCCCAGTAACACACACTGCGCCATCTGCACACAGCGCCATCTGCTCTCACCCCTACCCCAGTAACACACACTGCGCCATCTGCACACAGCGCCATCTGCTCCCACCCCTACCCTAGTAACACACACAGCGCCATCTGCACACAGCGCCATCTGCTCCCACCCCTACCCCAGTAACACACACAGCGCCATCTGCACACAGCGCCATCTGCTCCCACCCCTACCCCAGTAACACACACAGCGCCATCTGCTCTCACCCCTACCCCAGTAACACACACTGCGCCATCTGCACACAGCGCCATCTGCTCTCACCCCACCCCAGTAACACACACACACAGCGCACACACACAGTGCCATCTGCTCCCACCCCTACCCCAGTAACACACACAGTGCCATCTGCTCTCACCCCTACCCCAGTAACACACACTGCGCCATCTGCACACAGCGCCATCTGCTCTCACCCCTACCCCAGTAACACACACTGCGCCATCTGCATACAGCGCCATCTGCTCCCACCCCTACCCCAGTAACACACACAGGGCCATCTGCACACAGCGCCATCTGCTCCCACTCCTACCCCAGTAACACACACAGCGCCATCTGCTCTCACCCCTACCCCAGTAACACACACTGCGCCATCTGCACACAGCGCCATCTGCTCTCACCCCACCCCAGTAACACACACACACAGCGCACACACACAGCGCCATCTGCTCCCACCCCTACCCCAGTAACACACACAGCGCCATCTGCTCTCACCCCTACCCCAGTAACATACACTGCGCCATCTGCACACAGCGCCATCTGCTCCCACCCCTACCCCAGTAACACACACAGCGCCATCTGCACACAGCGCCATCTGCTCCCACCCCTACCCCAGTAACACACACAGCGCCATCTGCTCTCACCCCTACCCCAGTAACACACACTGCGCCATCTGCACACAGCGCCATGTGCTCCCACCCCTACCCCAGTAACAAACACAACGCCATCTGCACACAGCGCCATCTGCTCCCACCCCTACCCCAGTAACCTTTAACACACACAGCACCATCTGCACACAGCGCCATCTGCTCCCACCCCTACCCCAGTAACACACACAGCGCCATCTGCTCTCACCCCTACCCCAGTAACACACACTGCGCCATCTGCACACAGCGCCATCTGCTCTCACCCCACCCCAGTAACACACACACACAGCGCACACACACAGCGCCATCTGCTCCCACCCCTACCCCAGTAACACACACAGCGCCATCTGCTCTCACCCCTACCCCAGTAACACACACTGCGCCATCTGCACACAGCGCTATCTGCTCCCACCCCTACCCCAGTAACACACACAGCGCCATCTGCACACAGCGCCATCTGCTCCCACCCCTACCCTAGTAACACACAGCGCCATCTGCTCTCACCCCTACCCCAGTAACACACACTGCGCCATCTGCACACAGCGCCATCTGCTCTCACCCCTACCCCAGTAACACACACTGCGCCATCTGCACACAGCGCCTTCTGCTCCCACCCCTACCCCAGTAACACACACAGCGCCATCTGCACACAGCGCCATCTGCTCCCACCCCTACCCCAGTAACACACACAGCGCCATCTGCATACAGCGCCATCTGCTCCCACCCCTACCCCAGTAACACACACAGCGCCATCTGCTCTCACCCCTACCCCAGTAACACACACTGCGCCATCTGCACACAGCGCCATCTGCTCTCACCCCACCCCAGTAACACACACACACAGCGCACACACACAGCCCCATCTGCTCCTACCCCTACCCCAGTAACACACACAGCGCCATCTGCTCTCACCCCTACCCCAGTAACACACACTGCGCCATCTGCACACAGCGCCATCTGCTCTCACCCCACCCCAGTAACACACACAGCGCACACACACAGCGCCATCTGCTCTCACCCCACCCCAGTAAAACACACAGCGCACACACACAGCACCATCTGCTCCCACCCCTACCCCAGTAACACACACAGCACCATCTGCTCTCACCCCTACCCCAGTAACACACACTGCGCCATCTGCACACAGCGCCATCTGCTCTCACCCCACCCCAGTAACACACACACACAGCGCAATCTGCTCTCATGCCTACCCGAGTAACACACACTACATTAAAAACAAATAAATAAATAACCAAAGAGCCTTCCCTGACTCAAAGCACTGTGAAGATGCCACAAATGTGGAACAGCAGGCAGGCAGGCGGGCAGCAGACGTGGAGCCGGTGACAGGAAGCAGACGACCAAAGCCCCGTAAAAGTTAGCTGCAAGCGCTGACTTTTATGGGGCTTTGGCTTCCAGGATCGTCAGGGCAACGCCATAAACAATGGCCGCCGTATGTAAACATAGAAGAGGGCCGAGGGAGCATGCTCCTGCGGCCCTCTTCTATGTTTACATACTGCTGCTATTATGATATGGCGTTTGGCGTAGGTCTCGCGGGCCGCCAAGCTAGGTCCGTGGGGCCGCTGGCGGCCCGCGGGCCGTACTTTGAGTACCGTTGCTGTAAGACAATAGGTTTTTAGTTTAACGAGACAACATAGTAAGCATACATAATCAATGGGACAAAAAAAACAAAACTATTTTTTAATACAAACCCAATAAGTCCATTAGCACACGGGCCAAAAACACACCCCTTTTACAGACCATGTTGTACTATCATTTTTTATCATTTTTAACAACTTTATATAAAGGTTTTTGTGATCATGAGATTCACAATACATTTATGGTACATACATATCTCATGATTTGAGGGTGTGTTGAAAACAATCTTCATAGACAGTACTGCCATTTCCAGTCAGAAGAAAATGGTACGTTCAGGTACACCAACACGAATGCTCAATTAGAACTAACCTAACCTTCCTGGATATGCAGAGATACTGTGCTATGTATACTAACTAGTCCTTGCCCCTTGATATGCCTCCATAAACATTTTTGTCCAGAGATTTTCATTTTTGATTTGTGTTTTTGTATCATTAGGAAGTAATTTAGCTTGGGTAGACATTGCTACTCAAGGCTGATTTTTTTCTGGATGACATTTTATAAATGCTGGATGTGTTGCAGCGATGATGTAATATTTCAGGAACCATGAGACCTATATACTTCATTTTGGTGTCCATACATACTTTGTGGGGGTCAAGTAATCTTATAGAAACAGACAATATCTCCTCAGAGCCACCCTTTGCCAATTTAATAAAATGGCAGCTCCATAATGACGTATTTTAGCAATTGTATTGGTAATTTATTTTAATATTGTTTTTGTTTCAGGTTTTGTGCTGAATCAAATTCATAAACATGAACAAAGCAGGTGGTAACAGAGTATCTTTATCTCCTGGCAGAGTGTTGATAACTACAAAATCTGATGGCTCCTTCAACAAAGAAAAATGTGTCATATGCCAAACTAATCTGAAAGAAAAGCTCACATTAATTGTGACTGGACAGACAAGAGTTTGAGATATTGCAGAAATATGGCAAGACGAAGTTCACAAAAAATTGAAACTGATGGGTGAAGAGGAGCAGATATTTTATCATTGTAACAACAAGTGCTGCAAGTTGTCTACAATGGAAAAAAGCTTGATAAAATTAGCAGAAACCAGTAAATCACAACTAGAATCTGAGTCTTATGAGAAAGCAACAGCAACCAAACCCAATGCCCATCCACTTAGAAGATTGATGGCTACCCCTCATCCAACTCCAACAACTGAAAGTAAACGATTCCAATGTGTTATCTGCAACTTTGTCACAAAACAAGGCCCAGAGGGATTGACAAAAGAGCAAATTACAGAGTATGTGAGTTTCAGAGAGAAAACATGTTTTTAACTGCAGCTAGTTTCTTCCACGATGAAGTTTTAAGCCGTATAGCTGATCTAAGCAGCGCAGTGACTTTATTTGCAGCGGATTTGTATGCCCACCCAAACTGCATGTGTGCACGCATTTAAAAATATGAATGTACAATGAGCTACATGCAGCAACGTGACCACCAGCCTTCAGTTAAGTTTGAACTCTTTAAAAAAGCAAATTAAGTTTTGAAGTCACTCTTGAATGCTGGCTACGGGTTCACATTCAGTGAGACCAGAGAAATAATGGCCAATATCGATGAAACTGTATTGATCCATAAAAATAAAATTAAGATTTTTCTGATGAGAATGTACAATGACAGAATTTGTTTTTGTCAGTCTAACAAAAATAATAAGCTGCTTATTGTGTTCTCAGTTGATTTGACTCCTGAAGTTCTTGCTGCCAAAATAATACCACAGAATGCAGTAAAATGAGCAGGATCCTTTTTAAGAATCATTCTGAAAGATTTTAATTTTGGACTTGATGACAAATTTTGTGATGCCCCAGAACTCCGCAATTCATGGGTGTAAACAATAATGACTGATGTTGTCTTCACATTTTTTACATCGTTGTTTAATATCAGCAAAGCAAAACTGTTACAAACTAAAGTTCTCGAGAACAGAGCAGACAACATTGATGATGACTTTGAAGATATAAGCAATGAAGTGGAAGACAATCCCATGCATCAACAGGCTTATGCTGGTGTATTAACAAGTTATAATGACATAGTACAGAGCAGGAACTTGTTAGGAGCTCATGCTGTGAAATCTTGTGGATTCAACAGCACGTCCATGGTCAGACACGTAAAAGTGAATATGTTGCTCAATCGCAGCATGAATACAAATTCAAAATGAATGGACCATCATGAAACTGTAACTCACCCCAAACTTGTGGGAAAGAGAGGAGAACATTTTGATAAACATGTTGTCAGTTTTCTTCATTTCATGCAGAAGCAAGGAAACCCCTGTGAAATGACTGAGCCTGTGCGACTACACAGCTTTATGACCAATCAATATGTGGATAATAATATAAAGACATGTCTACTAGATGTCCTGGAACATGGATCGAGACTATACGCAGAACAAAATCAGTAGAGATTTGTATTGAAAGAGGAAAAGCTGTTTCACATAATCAGTAAAGCTAGACTTCCACACTTTAATTGCTATAGTAAGAGTTTTGTCCAACCAGCCACTACAAAACAGGTTACAAAAAAACAACTTTTGCTAGAACATAGAGAGATGGATGTAGCAAAAGAAAGAGGTGAACTTATCAAGGACATTCTGTTGCATTATCTTCTTTCAACAAACACATTATTTAATGGAGATGCTGCAACCAAGCCAGTTAAGCAGAAACTTTCACCTGAAGAATTTCAATTTGAAAAGGTGCCCTCATTGAAAACTGCTGTTGTTGTGGACTATATGTCACAATTGCAAATGGTCAAGACTTCATCCATGCAAAACTTTGGAGAGGTCGTTCAGACTGTTCTACAGATATCAAAGTCAGTGTGCACCTTGCAAGAACTGCACATTGTCTTTGACAGCTATCTTAAAATATATGTCAAAGAATGTGAGAGAATCAGACAAATGTCTACAGTCTGAAAAACTGAGCTTGCCAGCATCAAAAATTCAACACCTATGCCTATACAACTTGATAAATTATTTTCATCAACATCAAACATATGAACTTGATTTGATTTGATTTGATTTGGTCTGTCACTCCCAAGGGAGCATCCTGGTGCTAATACAGAACAGAAAATGCTAAGATTGAGAAAGATCAAACTGTAGCTTTCCTGGGGGAGATAACGAGGACATCATACAAAATACAGTAACAACAGAGAGTCCGCAAACACCCAAGTTTTAAGGCTTTTTCTAATACAGATTCAAACTCAGTAACCCTCAGTTGGCTATGGAGGGAGTTACAGGCCTTCATTCCTAGGGCTATAAATGATTTGCCTCCTTTAGTTTTTAGTCTTCAATAGAAAGATTTCAGTAGATTGGCCTGTGAAGATCGCAATGGTCTATTGGTAAAGTGATGTTTGATCCTTACAGAGATAAATTTAGGATTAGTCCCTCTGTAGGCTCTAAAGGTGAATAAGATGATTTTAAAAAGTACTCTGTTATGAATTGGAAGTCAATGAAGAGTATTGAAGGCCCCCAAAGGAGAAGATCTTCAGGTAATTTAAGTACTGCCCTAGCGGCCGCGTGCTGAACAGTCAAAAGTCTATGAAGGTCTTGCTTTGAGGAGCCAGAAAAAAGGCAAGTAGAATAATTTAATCTGGAGGTGATTAGGGCACTTGCAACCATTTTTCTGGCTGCTAACAGTAAAAGATCAAATAATTTCTTTAAAGATTTTATTAGGCTGAAGAAAGTGCCTGCATTTGCAAGGGGATAAGGGAGGAACGACAGCCAAGAATCCAGCTTAATCCCCAAATTTCTAACTCTCTCTACTGTAGAGAGAGGTGGGGCAGTATTATCTGGCCACCAATATGAGGGAGCAAAGTCATTGGCTTTGCCTAATAACATGATCTCAGTTTTATCTGTATTGCACCTAAGATGGTTGGTCTTCATTTATATAATAAGAACACTCAGACAATTTTGAAATTTGCTTCTGAACCCAGAGAAGATGAGCCTTGAGGAACCCCAACAACCACTGTGGTTTCCTTCAAGATATAGGGTCCTAGTTTCATCATCTGTTTATGACCAGTAATAAATGATTTCAGTCAGAGGTATGCAGAGTCAACTATGACACACTCTCGGATTGGGTGTAGGAGAATTTCATGGGCGATGTTATCGAAGGCTGTAGACAGATCCAACAGGACCAGTACAGTGTTCTTCTCTTCATCAAGTGTGAGTTTTAGAGTACTGCCACCCCCAACAGAGCAGCTTCAGTTCAATGCTTTGGGCAGAAACCTGAATGAAAAACATTGAGTATATTTGCTGACTCTGAGTATGACATTAATTGGCTGTTTGCCATCTTTTTAATACTTTTGCTCAGTGCAGGCAACAAAGAAATAGTTCTCATATTAGATAAATTGGTAGAACTAAGTAAGGGTTTCTTCTTAAGTGGTTTAACCACTGCCAACTTCCAAAGTCTCGAGACTTCAGCTGATCTCAAAGAGTTATTCAGAATCTGGTTAATCACAGGATTGACAATATCCACCATTTGTTGTAGGATCATTGGAGGACAGAGATATTCGTGAGAGCTGGATATGCACGCCCAAATGGCTTGACAAAACTGGTCTAAAGAAATTGTGTTAAATGACGTCAGCATAATAGAGTCATTTATTGAGGCAGTTTTAATCTCTGGACTGCTCTGAGAAACAATTAGGGCATCAGAACGTTTACAAACATTCTTTCTCTTTTGTGTTGAATGCTTTGGGCAGAAACCTGATTGAAAAGAATGGAGTATATTTGCTGACTCTAAGTATGACATCAATTGGCTGTTTGCCATCTTTTTAATAATTTTGCTCAGTGCAGGCAACAAAGAAATAGGTCTCATATTAGATACATTGGTAGAACTAAGTAAGGGTTTCTTCTTAAGTGGTTTAGCCACTGCCAACTTCCAAAGTCTCGAGACTTCAGCTGATCTCAAAGAGTTATTCAGAATCTGGTTAATCACAGGATTGACTATGTCCACCATTTGTTGTAGGACCATTGGAGGACAGAGATATTTGGGAGAGCTGGATTTGCACGGCCAAATGGACTTTACAGTAAATTGGAGGAAGTTGACTTTCCTGTTGTGCCACATGTTGAGTGGGCTGTTTGAAATGTTTCCAATCGAGTCATTGTACTGTTAAATGACATAGATGTTAATTATTGTGCTCCTTAGGTTTGTTGCAATGGACCCCATAAAAGATCGTTCTACTTGATCAGAAGAAGTGCAAACGTTTTGGATCATGAATAGGTAGAGAAAGATCTATGTGAATTTGGTTGGGAAGATATTGATCGGGTGCTAAAACCTCAGAAATTTCTAAATACTATATCCACAAAACGTAAACGTACATGTACTTGCAAAACCTGTGCTACAATAAGATGTCCCTGTCGATATGCTCTTCTCCAATGTTTTGCATTCTGCGTGTGTGAGAACCTCTGTCCAGAAATCTTTAATGTGATTCCTCGTCCACAACATGAGGACACAGGAACCTTAAAAATACAGCTTCGCCAGTACATCTCAGAGGATCCATGTTCTGCCTTCAGACAAGTTAGACTCAGGCACTATCTTGACATCACTTCATAATCAATTTGCTTATATTTTCTGCATATTGATTATTTAGCTGCTCTGTGCCTTATCGATATCCTTGAACTTTCTGGTAGCTCTTGTTATTATTTTTATGACAATTTTTCAACATGTGGTAATTGTTGCAATTGTACACTGTGTTTGAGGGCTTCATACAATCAGGTTATTGTTCATGCTATTTCCCCTTCAGAGAAAATGTATTCCATTTTGGTTGTATCTCTCCTTCCTAATGCTTTATCAGTGATTGTTATGCCCCAAGAAGAATTTGTATAATTCTATAAATGTCATTTATCCTTAATTGAAAATCACTATCAAATTGATTCCTTATCTTGAGATTATTCCCCTCAAAGAGGAAACAGAGGGAGAGAATCCACCCCTGTTACCAGGGTGAATAATTACTGTAGGCCAATCCTGAGCTGAAATCTGGGTTTCCTACAATTGGGGCAGGAGAGTTTAGGAAACCTGTAACTTGTTTTGTCCTCACAGACCTGTTCCTGTGTATCAGTGTTATTTTGGTGGAGTTCAATAGGGCAAATAAAGTTCTGATGGTTTGAGGGGCAGCCACAGAGGCTGATGTAATGGGATTGAATATGAATCACATAATAGTTGGAACTAAGATTTGTTTCCGGAACATGAATAACCTGTAACTTGTTTTGCCCACATGACCCTATTCCAGTATACCAGTCTCAGTTTCGTGGAGTACTGGGATTTTACATGATTCCTGTTCCAGGTTTCAGCAGTATTTGTCTCTGAAAGTTTATGAACTTGGGCCACTTGTATTAAAATATATTTATCTGTCAATATCTGGAGCGCCTAGTCATCTGTCATATGAGATCCGTATATGAATGCTTTAGCAACTCATTTTTTTAACTCCAGATCCTTTTCTGAATAAATGATATTCTTGGGAAAACACAATGGGAGAGTTCTTGTTAAACGTAGTAATCTCAGCAGAAAATTATTTTTTACTGAGTTTCTCCTCCCTACCTGCAAGAATTCAAGCTTCCTTAGCTATACAGGACCAACGTATCTTCATTTTTAATTACATTTATTATTATGGCCTAATATTATGCTGATCCTAATTTTTTGTGTGCAATCCTACTGCCCATTGACATCGAAAAGCTGACACCAACTAAGTTCTCCCTAGAAAACATTTCTCCCAAATTCATAAAAACAACTTTGACTTATTTAAATTAACTTGATTATCCATTATAAACATGTCACTCACATAAGGAACCCAAACAAATTGCTCCCATTCTAAGAAACAAATCCAATCTCGACCTTCACGACCAAGCAACTGAATACATTGAGACTGCACAACTGCTTTCAAGTCCTGTTGTCTTTATTGTAACTGCACAGAGACAGCTATGGAATTCTACACATTTTAGATGGTGAAGACTCATATTACCAGACGTGTTACAATGACCTTTGGAGATGGCTGAACCCTCTAGAACACCATATTGCTGTCATAGAGTTTCTCTTCAGCTGGTCTGCCTCTTTCCTCTTAAACTGCAAGAAAGTAATGAAAAAATCTCCACTATCAAATGTGAAGTAAAAGCACTGAGACCCTCAAAGTTTAATCATTGCACCACCCCTCTTCAACTGTTATGGCGAACCATTAAGTGAGTTTCTCAGTCTCAATTGTGTTTTCTCCACAGATATTCAGGTGACATACAACTCTTAAAAAATCTCAACCATCTGAGACAGTGATCATCTAAAAACATATTTAATCACAATCCAAAGCTGGGTGTAACCAGGTTTTCTTCTACTGAATCCTTAAAGCACTGAGTTAGTACTCTTCTCTGCCTCACGAAAACGCAGGCTAATGCCAACTGTACTCAAAGATCTAAACCCTGATGTTTTCTCTTACAATCTCAAGACAAACATGACATCACTTGGCTTCACATTAAGTCTTCCTAGTTTTTTACCCCTTACATGAGCAACATGGTCAAAGTGGCTGACATCTTCCTTCACACACAAAAAAAAAGACACTTGATTCACAAAGCCAAACTGAAAACAGCTTTCCATGACCTTGTTATTTCTTTTCTGAACTTTGTTAATTCTACCTGAGCAAGGATCCCCAAATCATGTATGGATCCTTTAACCACAAATCTATCTTCTGCTGCCAGGCTAACGTCTTCAAGGACATTTTTATCACATTTTACCTTTTCTAAACTAACTTCATTGGCTACCTAAAGTGATCTTACCTGGCTGCCCTTTCCCCCATCTCTGGAGGATAAAGAACCTTACAAAGCCATCTCAGACTTAGGGCCTGATTTAGATATTGATGAATGGGTTACTCCATCACAGTGGTGATGGATATCCCATCTGTCAACATGTAAATCACATAGAATATAATGGGGTTTCGATGTTAGGCGAACGGGACATCAATCAACGTTATGATGGAGTAACCTGTCTTTCAATACCTAAATCAGGCCCTTAGTTTCTGACATTCAGATCCTCCTTTGAACAAAACATCTCATTTCAATAGTAGTTATTTCTTCAAGGACCTCAATCAACCTACTGTTCCTTTCTTCAGGAACTCACTTACTCTGCTTATTCCTTGGCTGATCGCCCTTGTGTTGTATGAATCCCATCCTGAACCAGACTCATTTGCACACCTACCCTATCACACTATCACCTTTTCTAAGCATCGACCCACCTCTTGCTGATACATTGCCCCACAATATCCTAACACCTTGTCCCCAATGCTTCTTCTATTTTTGCTTTGTTAGTCTTGTTCTGGGCACATTTGCATATTATTTTTCTAACTTTTCTGGTTAAATGTAAAGAGTCCTCCCTCCCTAAGTTCCCACAGATGCTAAACCACTATACAAGTAAACAGAATAAATAAATAAATACATGTGCACTGTTCCCCTCACAGTACTCTGATAGTGGTAAATGTGGACCTTACAATCTGGGTGTAGGAAAGTACCATCTTCCCTGGCATGTTACCCCCATTTTTACTTATATGTATGTTTGTTTTTGCCTGTGTCAATGGGATCCTGCTAGCCAGGACCCCAGTGCTCATAAGGTGTGCCCTGTATGTGTTCCCTGTGTGGTGCCTAACTGTATCACTGAGGTTCTGCTAACCAGAACCTCAGTGTTTATGTTCTCTCTGCTTTTAAAATTGTCACTGCAGGCTAGTGATTAATTTTACCAATTCTCATTGGCACAATGGAACACCCTTATAATTCCCTAGTATATGATACCAAGGTACCCAGGGTATTGGGGTTCCAGGAGATCTCTATGGGTTGCAGCATTTCTTTTGCCACCTATAGGGAGCTCAGACAATTCTTACACAGGACTGCCACTGCAGCCTGAGTGAAATAACGTCCATATTATTTCACATCCATTTTACACTGCACTGAAGTAACTTATAAGTCACCTATATGTCTAACCCTCACTTAGTGAAGGTTAGGTGCAGAGTTACTAAGTGTGAGGGCACCCTGGCACTAGCCAAGGTGCCCTCACATTGTTCAGGGCAAATTCCCCGGACTTTGTGAGTGCGCTGACACCATTACACGTGTGAACTACATATAGGTCAATACCTATGTGTAGCGTCACAATGGTAACTCCGAACATGGCCATGTAACATGTCTAGGATCATAGAATTGTCGACAATTCCATGCATCCCCGGGGCTCCAGCATGGAGCCCAGGTACTGCCAAACTAGCTCTCTGGGGTTTTCTCTGCAGCTACTGCTGCTGCCAACCCTCAGACAGGTTTCTGTCCCCCTGGGGCCTGGGCAGCCCAGTCCCAGGAAGGCAGAACAAAGGATTTCCCATGAGAGAGGGTGTTACACTCTCTCCCTTTGGGAATAGGTGTTAAGGGCCTGAGAGGAGTAGCCTCTCCTGGCCTCTGGAAATGCTTGGTGCCCTCCTTGCATAAACCAGTTGTTAGAAATTGGGTTTTTGGTTGGCAGTCAGGTTGCCCTCTGCCCAAGTAAGAACCTTCACTCTAGTCAGGGTAAGTCACACACAATCCAAAATTATCCTGTGCCCACCCTCTGGTAGCTTGGCACGAGCACTCAGGCTTAACTTAGAAGGCAATGTGTAAAGCATTTGTGCAATAAATCACACAATAACATAATATAGCACCACAAAAATACAACACACAGTGTTTAGAAAAATATATAATATTTATCTGGGTATTTGTAGGTCAAAACGATCAAAGATACAATATGAATTTGTAACGATATCACTAAAAAGTGATGTGGAGTGTCTTAAGTCTCCAAAAAGCAAACAAAGTCTCTTTCAAGCACAAAGTACCTAGTTTAAAGTGGAAAATCTCCGCAAAGGGCCGCAAAAGAAGAGATACGTGGAAAAATGGTGTGTGCGTCGATTTATCCCCTGCATACACAGACTTGTGTCATTATTTTTCATGCGGGGAAGTCGTGTGTCGTTTTCCAGTGTGCGGACAGTCTCTTTCTGTGGGTCGCGGGATTACCAGATGTCTCGGGGTCTGTGCGTCGATTCTTCGGCTTGTTTTCCGGCTGTACGTCGTTCCGCGAGGCTGTGTGTCGAAGTTTCGTTCTCACGGCAGGCGTCGCGCCGATTTCCCCTCTGGAAGTCGGACGGCGTTGTCCTTGCGAGGCCGTGCGTCGAAGTTCCGGTCACCCCGAAGGCGTCGCATTGATCAGCGTCGGTGTGCGGCGTTTTTCTCGCCGCGGAGCAAGCTGTGCGTCTAAATTTTCTGCGCACAGAGAGTCCAAATGAAAAAGAGAAGACTTTTTGGTCCTGAGACTTCAGGGAACAGGAGGCAAGCTCTATCCAAGCCCTTGGAGAGCACTTTTACAGCCAGGCAAGAGTTCAGCAAGGCAGCAGGCCAACAGCAAGGCAGCAGTCCTTTGGAGAAAGCAGACAGGTGAGTCCTTTGAGCAGCCAGGCAGTTCTTCTTGGCAGGATGTAGTTTCTGGTTCAGGTTTCTTCTCCAGCAAGTGTCTGATGAGGTAGGGCAGAGGCCCTGTTTTATACTAAATTGTGCCTTTGAAGTGGGGGTGACTTCAAAGAGTGGCTAAGAAATGCACCAGGCCCCCTTTCAGTTCAATCCTGTCTGTCAGGGTCCCAGTAGGGGCTGTGGCAGTCCTTTGTGTGAGGGCAGGCCCTTCACCCTCCCAGCCCGTGAGGACCCATTCAAAATGCAGATGTATGCAAGTGAGGCTGAGTACCCTGTGTTTGGGGTGTGTCTGAGTGAATGCACAAGGAGCTGTCAACTAAACCTAGCCAGACGTGGATTGTAAGGCACAGAAAGATTTAAGTGCAAAGAAATGCTCACTTTCTAAAAGTGGCATTTCTAGAATAGTAATATTAAATCCGACTTCACCAGTCAGCAGGATTTTGTATTACCATTCTGGCCATACTAAATATGACCTTCCTGCTCCTTTCAGATCAGCAGCTGCTACTTCAACAATGTAGGAGGGCAGTCCCAATGTTAGCCTATCAAGGGAGCAGGCCTCACAGTAGTGTAAAAACAAATTTAGGCGTTTTACACTACCAGGACATATAAACTACACAGGTACATGTCCTGCCTTTTACCCACCCAGCACCCTGCTCCAGGGGTTACCTAGGGCACACATTAGGGGAGACTTATATGTAGAGACTTATATGTAGAAAAAGGGGAGTTCTAGGCTTGGCAAGTACTTTTAAATGCCAAGTCGAAGTGGCAGTGAAACTGTACACACAGGCCTTGCAATGGCAGGCCTGAGACCAGGTTAAGGGGCTACTGAAGTGGGTGGCACAACCAGTGCTGCAGGCCCACTAGTAGCATTTAATCTACAGGCCCTAGGCACATATAGTGCACTCTACTTGGGACTTACAAGTAAACTAAATAGCCAATCATGGATAAACCAATCAATAGTACAATTTACACAGAGAGCATATGCACTTTAGCACTGGTTAGCAGTGGTAAAGTGCCCAGAGTTCAAAAGCCAACAACAACAGGTTAGAAAAAATAGGAGGAAGGAGGCAAAACGTTTGGGGATGACCCTGTCAAAAAAGCCAGGTCCAACATGACCCCCTACCAGCCTAAAGCCAGGGGAGAACAATCACTACCCTGATGTACTTCCCTGTTTGAGGTGACAGAACAAGGACCCAGGCCCACAACAGCAGGGGCATGCTCCAGTTCTTTGCCTTCCTGACTCCAATTGGATCCCTCTGTCCATACTCTCAGGGCCCACTAAGCCAACCCATGGGGAACCTTTCTCCTTACCTGCGGATGCCATCTGTGCAGCACCTAACCTTACTTTGCTCACAGATGTATCCCGGGAGCAGGATAGTACCACCAGGACCAACACAGTGGTGTTGCCCACTCTACCCCTGGGGTGTGACACTTGTCCCCTCCCCAGGGGTAACTCTGTCCACCCGGACAGCAAGCCACAGTGGTTACTGACAGCTGTCAGGGATGAGAGCCAGGCCCCAGGCCTCTCAAAGCTCTCCCACCACTGTGGCTGTGGAGAGTGGGGAGCGGTAGCCCCGGGTTCTGGGCACCCTTTAACCACTCTCCCTTCCACCAGGTCAGGGATGACAGCATGAACCTGGTCCTCCCCTCTGGGGCTCAGTACCCTCCCTCCTGGAGCGGTACCCCCAGAGTCCAACATGGTCAGGGTGCTTATAGAAGCCTCCCTGTACCATTCCTCCACCAGCGCAGGGCTGTTAACCTGCAACTGGCCCTCCAACCTGGGGTCTGTACCTTCAGGTTGGACTAGGGCCCAGGGTGAGGCTTCCCTCCCCCTGCCCTCCCTTCTGGGGTCCAGCACCCTCCAACTAGGAGTGGCCTCCTTAGAAGACAACATGGTAGGGGAACTGTTATCAGTAGCCCCTCCCTCCAGGTCCGGGGGGACACCCTGAACCTGGTCTTCCAGCCCAGGGTCTGTACCCTCAGACTGGATCACTGCCTGGCAAACCAGGACTTTCTGTGGGGCACGCCTACCCCCCACCAGGTCAGAGTTTAACCCCTGAACCTGGCCATCCAACCCAGAGTCACTACCCTGAGGTTGAACCATTGCCTAGCATGCCAGGACTTCCTGGGGGGCACACGCAACCCCCACAAGGGACACACTGTCCCCAAGGGCCACACAAGAGTCTGGTTAGCGCAGGTCTCCCGACCTCTGCCCATCCGGCAGAGTCTGGATCTCCCCAAACCAGAAACGGTTTCACCTGGGTCATTCCTGGGGGGCTCTGCTTTCAGAGCTGACCCCTGACTCTCAAGGACCTCCACTGGGGTACGCAACCACCTCTCAACCCTCTGTCTGGACTTCTGCACCCCCTCACTAGGAGTGGTACTGCCAGACACCAGAACTGGTGGGATGCTGCCTATAGTCAACCCCCCAAGTTCTTCTGCCACTGCGGGCCTCCCTCAACAGGTGGCCCTACGGTACAGGCTAGGCTTCCCTCCTGGCGTTCCCTCATGGAACCCTCTAGGACCTGGGACCTACCTGGGACACTACAATCCTCTCCCACCTCACTTGGTTGGGAAACACCTAGACCACTCCCTTCAGGAGCCCCCCCAAATGCCTCTTCAGACTCTCTGGTACTCACCCAGAAGTCTGCCTCCATTGTAAGCTCCTTGGGGTCAGAGAACTCACACTCCACCTGGTGTTGGCGTAGCTCTGGAAAATAAGGACCAGACATATGCTCTCCAGCAATTACATCACTCTGCCCTTCACATGTATTAACCACAGTACCCTTCACCCAACCATCCAGTGACTCAGCCTTGAAAAAGCACTCTACATCACCCTCCTGAGATTGGTGAGACAGTATCTGACTGTCCCTGACACTCAACCCATACTCTTCTGGGATGTCCCCACACTCTATATCCAGGACGTCCACCGGGGGGAACCCTTTTCCCTGTCACTCTCTTCTAGAGCCAGTAAAGTGTCCCTCCCCCAGAAGGAATATGACTCCCTGTGCCAGTTCCCCAATTCTTCTCAGGGTCCCTGTGCATAACGGGAACTACCTCATACCCTTGAACCGCCTGGGGTGTGTCAACTCCCTTCTTCAAGTTGGGCACCACATCTCTGGGCTTGTGCCCTTCTTCAGCAGTACTGGATGCAAGATTTTTGCTGCCACCATCTGAACTGAACTCAGCCCTTCCGGCCTCCAGTTTCAGCTCTTCACAGCTCAGCTCTTGAGCTGCAATCCTTTCTTTTTCCAGGGCTAAGGCGCTTGCTGCCTCAGCTCTTTCAAGAAAGTCATCTAGCTCCTCTAGCGACCGCTCTCGAGCTAGGAGATATTCACCTCTCACTGGTTCTCTTTCCTCATCTGAGTAGTCTTCCTCCTCATCTGAGCAGTCCTCCTCCTCCTCTGAGGAGTACTTTGTCATTTGTTTTTTTGCTGCCTCTTCCTCTGCCCATCTTTCTTCCCCCCAGGTTATGTAGATATCTAGCAGTTCCATCTCAGTGGATCTCCTTGATATAGGAAGTGCCCATTTTCTGCAAAGCCTCCTTAGGCCAGCCTTAGTGAGGGATTCAGTAGGCACAACGTATGATACACGGTAGATACCCATTCTCAATCTGATAAGGTATCACAGGCAAAAACCAAAATCCAAAGTCCAAAATATCAATAATATATCCAGGAGGACATCAGAGAACCAAAAGCAAAAAAATGAAAAATCAAGTTGACCTTCAACTGTGGGTAGGTAGTGAAATACTTAGCTACTGTATGTCACTGCACAAACACAAGTCCTATCCTCACCGCTGATCACCAGTGTAAGAAATGGGGTTTTTGGTTGGCAGTCAGGTTGCCCTCTGTCCAAGCAAGAACCCTCACTCTAGTCAGGGTAAGTCACACACAATCCAAAATTATCCTGTGCCCACCCTCTGGTAGCTTGGCATGAGCAGTCAGGCTTAACTTAGAAGGCAATGTGTAAAGCATTTGTGCAATAAATCATACAATAACATAATATAGCACCACAAAAATACACCACACAGTGTTTAGAAAAATATATAATATTTATCTGGGTATTTGTAGGTCAAAACGATCAATGATGCAATATGAATTTGTAAAGATATCACTAAAAAGTGATATGAAGTGTCTTAAGTCTTTAAAAAGCAAACAAAGTCTCTTTCAAGCACAAAGTACCTGGTTTAAAGTGGAAAATCTCCGCAAAAGGGCCGCAGAAGAAGAGATACGTGGAAAAATGGTGTGTGCGTCGATTTCTCCCCTGCACACAAGGACTTGCGTCGTTATGTTTCACGCGGAGAAGTCGTGCGTTGTATTCCAGCGCACGGACAGTCTCTTTCTGTGGGTCGCGGGATTACCAGATGTCCCGGGGTCTGTGCGTGGATTCTTCAGCTTGTTTTCCGCTGCGCGTCGTTCTGCAAGGCTGTGCGTCAAAGTTTCGTTCTCACGGAAGGTGTCGCGTCGATTTCCCCTCTGGAAGTTGGGCAGCGTTGTCCTTGCGAGGCCGTGCGTCGAAGTTCCGGTCGCCCGAAGGCGTTGCGTCGATCAGCGTCGGTGTGCAGCGATTTTCTCGCCGTGGAGCAAGCTGTGTGTCTAAATTTGCGGCGCACAGAGAGTCCAAATGAAAAAGAGAAGTCTTTTTGGTCCTGAGACTTCAGGGAACAAGAGGCAAGCTCTATCTAAGCCCTTGGAGAGCACTTTTACAGCCAGACAAGAGTTCAGCAAGGTAGCAGGCCAACAGCAAGGCAGCAGTCCTTTGGAGAAAAGCAGACAGGTGAGTCCTTTGAGCAGCCAGGCAGTTCTTCTTGGCAGGATGTAGTTTCTGGTTCAGGTTTCTTCTCCAGCAAGTGTCTGATGAGGTAGGGCAGAGGCCCTGTTCTATGCTAAATTGTGCCTTTGAAGTGCGGGTGACTTCAAAGAGTGGCTAAGAAATGCACCAGGTCCCCTTTCAGTTCAATCCTGTCTGCCAGGGTCCCAGTAGGGTGTGTGGCAGTCCTTTGTGTGAGGGCAGGCCCTCCAACCTCCCAGCCCAGGAGGACCCATTCAAAATGCAGATGTATGCAAGTGAGGCTGAGTACCCTGTGTTTGGGGTGTGTCTGAGTGAATGCACAAGGAGCTGTCAACTAAACCTAGCCAGACGTGGATTGTAAGGCACAGAAAGATTTAAGTGCAAAGAAATGCTCACTTTCTAAAAGTGGCTTTTCTAGAATAGTAATATTAAATCCGACTTCACCAGTTAGCAGGATTTTGTATTACCATTCTGGCCATACTAAATATGACCTTCCTGCTCCTTTCAGATCAGCAGCTGTCACTTCAACAATGTAGGAGGGCAGCCCCAATGTTAGCCTATCAAGGGAGCAGGCCTCACAGTAGTGTAAAAACAAATTTAGGAGTTTTACACTACCAGGACATATAAACTACACAGGTACATGTCCTGCCTTTTACCCACACAGCACCCTGCTCCAGGGGTTACATAGGGCACACATTAGGGGTGACTTATATGTAGAAAAAGGGGAGTTCTAGGCTTGGCAAGTACTTTTAAATGCCAAGTCGAAGTGGCAGTGTAACTGCACACACAGGACTTGCAATGGCAGGCCTGAGACCAGGTTAAGGGGCTACTGAAGTGGGTGGCACAACCAGTGCTGCTGGCCCACTAGTAGCATTTAATCTACAGGCCCTAGGCACATATAGTGCACTCTACTAGGGACTTACAAGTAAATTAAATAGCCAATCATGGATAAACCAATCAATAGTACAATTTACACAGAGAGCATATGCACTTTAGCACTGGTTAGCAGTGGTAAGTGCCCAGAGTCCAAAAGCCAACAACAACAGGTCAGAAAAAATAGGAGGAAGGAGGCAAAACGTTTGGGGATGACCCTGTCAAAAAAGCCAGTTCCAACACCAGTCTACCCCAGTTCAGGGATCCCCCACAGCCCCTGCTCTGGCGCAAAACTGGACAAAGGAATTGGGTGTGACTACTCCCCTGTCCATCACCACCCCAGGGGTGGTGCCCAGAGCTCCGCCAGTGTGTCCCAGACCTCTGCCATCTTGAATGCAGAGGGGTGAGGGCACAATGGAGACCTCTGAGTGGCCAGTGCCAGCAGGTGACGTGAGAGACCCCTCCTGATAGGCTCTTACCTGGTTAAGTACCAAATCCTCCTCTGAGGGCTATTTAGGGGCTCTCCTGTGGGCTTCTCTTTAGATAACAAATGCAAGTTCTCACCAGAGTTCCTCTGCACTTCTCTCTTCGACTTCTGCCAAGGATCGACTGCTGACTGCTCCAGGACGCCTGCAAAACCACAACAAAGTAGCAAGAAGACTACCAGCAACATTGTAGCGCCTCATCCTGCCGGCTTTCTCAACTGTTTCCTGGTTTTGCATGCTCTGAGGGCTGTCTGCCTCCACCCTGCACTGGAAGCCAAGAAGAAATCTCCCGTGGGTCGACGGAATCTTCCCCCTGCTAATGCAGGCACCAAATTTCTGCATCTCCGGTCCTCTGAGTCCCCTCTGATCTTGAAGAGCGTGGTCCCTGGAACACAGGAGCTGGATCCAAGTGTCCACGACAGTTCAGTGGGCATTCTGTCCAAATTTGGTAGAGGTAAGTCCTTGCCTCCTCATGCCAGACAGTAATCCTGTGTACTGCATGAACTGCAGCTGCTAGGGCTTCTGTGCACTTTTGCAAGACTTCCTTCATGCACAGCATAGCCCAGGTTCCCAGCAGTCCATTCTGCATTGCCTAACTCGCTGAGTTGGACTCCGACTTCGTGGGACCCTCTTTTGTTGTGCTGAGATGACCGCCATGCATAGATCTTCTGAATTCCTGTTCATGGACTTCTGCGGGTGCTGCCTGATTCTGCATGGGATCTCTCTGTTGCTGAGTGCCCCCTCTATCTCCTCCTCCAAGGGGCGACCTCCTGGTCCTTCCTGGGCCCTGGCAGCACCCAAAATCTTCAACCGTGACTCTTGAAGCTAGCAAGGCTTGTTTGCGGTATTTCTGTGTGGAAACACTCTGAATCCTCCAGCACACCGTGGGGCATCTTCTGACTAAAGAAGAAGTTCCTGGCTCCTTCCGTTGTTGCAGAATCTTCGGCTTCATCCACCCTGAGGCAGCCCTTTTGCACCTTCATGTGGGGTTTAGTGGGCTTCTGCCCCCCCTGGACACTTGCGTGACTCTTGGACTTGGTCCCCTCCCTTTGCAGGTCCACAGGTTCAGGAGTCCGTCTTCAGTGATTTGCAGTCAGTGTTGTATTTGCAGAATCCCCTATCTCGACTTTACTGTCTTTCTGGGGTAGTAGGGTAACTTTACTCCTACTTTTCAGGGTCTTGGGGTGGGGTATCTTGGACACCCTTAGTGTTTTCTTACACTCCTAGCGACCCTCTACACACTACAGTAGGCCTGGGGTCCATTTATGGTTCGCATTCCATTTTTGGAGTATATGGTTTGTGTTGCCCCTAGGCCTATTGTCTCCTATTGCATTCTATTGTGTTCTACAGTGTTTGCACTACTTTTGTAAGTGTTTTACTTACCTGATTTTGGTTTGTGTGTATATTTTGTGTATAGTACTTACCTCCTAAGGGAGTATATCCTCTGAGATACTTTTGGCATATTGTCACTAAAATAAAGTACCATTATTTTTAGTAACTATGAGTATTGTGTTTTCTTACGATATAGTGCTATATGATATAAGTGGTATAGTAGGAGCTTTGCATGTCTCCTAGTTCAGCCTAAGCTGCTCTGCTATAGCTTTCTCTATCAGCCTAACCTGCTAGAACACTTCTAATCTACTAATAAGGGATAACTGGACCTGGCACAAGGTGTAAGTACCACAAGGTACCCACTATAAACCAGGCCAGCCTCCTACACTAGGCCATCTAAAGAATGTGCCCGACAGCAATGGGCTTTGTTAGTAAACAACCTGGACCAGTTCCAGTACACAACACAGCAGTAACCCTTATTAAACAACAAACTGCAATCAGTTTCTATTAGAATACCATTGTACAATTGTTTTATAACACTACATTGAGAAAAACAGTATCGAAACACAAGAATATTACCAAAAATATCGACAACCTAAGTATTGCAATCCCTCACTTAAGCATTTCATTTCATTTATTTTATCAGGTTATTAAACCATAGCAAAAGAATAATAAATGACTACAGATATGTCACTAAGATAATAAGAGGTTCCATTGTACTCAAGGCAGTCTCCTGTTACGTCTGAGGACTTGATGTTTTAAAGCTGCTTATAAGTTTGGATCCCTCAAGGAGTAAAAAATAATGGCACTAAAATTATAAGCTGTAAAATTGTCCAGAGCGAAGCTGCCTAGATGTTTTGAAACTATTTTTAATTAAAGACACTCAGCTCGGGACCTTTCTGCCACTACTATTGAAATCTGGCAAGAAAACTGATGAATCTGCAGTTCAAAATGAGCTCACCAGAACTTAGACATGTGAGAATAACCTGTCTGCAGGTTCTTACCCCTCTTGAGATAAATGCTGATCTCAATAGAGTTCTTCTTAGATCCATTAAGACTGGACAAGTACAGAACAGATGAACTAGATACTCTTTCAATGACTCACATAGGCAACATGCACTGCCGACTTTTGCTTGCTATGATGGCTGCCCCGCCAGGGAGGGAAGCACATGAAATGTTGGTAAAAATGTTCTGCTTCATGTGAGCTGAGTATGTTTGGCTGAACTGTAGGGCTGGTTTGAGCTGCTATTAGCCATTGGCAAGCATCCAAGCATGCAATCTCTTTGTCAGGGCTGACTTAACCTCAATCCGAGATTTGGGACCCGATGTACGACTGATTTGCGACTCGCAAACCGGTCGCAATCGGCAATGTGAATGCAGAAATGGCTGTATGTGGTGTACAATAAGCATTTGCAAAACCGAAATTGCGATGCATGTGGTTTGCGAGTTGCAAAAAATAGTTGTCAGAAAATTTGAGTAGTATTTTACGAGTCGCTAAAGGCGAGTCGCAAAAATGCAAGTAGAAAAGAGTTGCAGTTTGCAAGTTGTCACAAAATGACCCATTTGCATGTGCAATTTAACACCAATCCAAAATAGGTGTTAAATTGCATGAACCTATAAAAGCAGGGCCCAGAATGCATTAGGGACTACCAACAATGGATGTCCTGTACCTGATGGTGAGGAGGATATGAATACCGTCTGAGCAGCAGAGGAGGCAGAGACAGGAAAGGACTTCAGGGTAAGGCTGACATTATTTGAGAAGACAGAGGAGGAGATATTTGAGCAGTTCAAGCTGATTAGCACTGTGATCCTGGAGCTAATTGCCACCTAAAGCCATACCTTGAGAGCATGACAAGGTGCAGCAAATCAATCCCCACTCATGTTCAGGTCCTGTGCTCCCTCCATCTATTGGTCAGTGGTAGCTACCAACATGTCATAGCATTGGCTGGATGGGTATCCCAGAGTGCAAAGTTGTGTTTTTTTCAACAACTTCCTAGACGTCATGCTTCAGCACATACACCAGCACATCTGCAGGCCCAGGGACAAGTCGTAAATGCAGCATACCAAAACACAATTCTGCCGGATAGCAGGATTGCCACATAGACCCATGTGTCCATATGTCCCCCATCCCATCTAAAATACATATTCTGTAACCATAAAAGCACACATTCTGTGAACATACAAGTTGTGTGCAATGCTCACATCATTACAGACCTTGTAGCTAAATACCCAGGGAGCACACATGACTCATATATATTCAGGCACAGTGGCATATTCCAGTGACTAGAAAGAGACACATTTGATGAAGGACTCCTACCTGGTACTGGAATAGATGTGCACTTTCATGTTTAGTAGAACATACATATGTCCCTATTTTGTATAACCCTCATTTGTGTCTCTACAGGTGATAGTGCATATGCCCTGTGTCTTTGGATCATGACACCCTACTTGACTCCCAACACTCTCCAGGAAAGGTGCTACAACATGACACATAGGTGCACAGGGACTGTGAGTGAACGTACATTTGGCCTCCTGAAGTCATGCTTCTGGGTGTGTACACAGGAGTGGGGAAGCTTTGCAGTATGCACCTGAAACAGTGTGCAATATTGCGCAACATTGCCTGCAGGTGAGGCATAGACGTAGAGGTATCCAGATCTGAATCTGAGAATGATGACCCTACTCCACCTGCACAACAGCTAGACAAAAGAAGCAGCACAGAAGAGGGGAGAAGGTGCAGGGACCACTTGGCAGGCATTATTTTGCATGGTACGCAATCTACATGTACCCAGTACCCTCCAAGAAAGACAAAACAACTGTTGTTTTTCAATGCCAAAAAGCAACACTTTAATGTCAGTGTTGTGAAAAACAGGGATGGACACCCTGTCTATCATGTGTGCAATTACGTATTGTGCTTGCACATGGTGTGCGGTTATGTCACCGCACAATGTCAGTGTGAAGTTACTTCCTTGCACTATGGCCGGCATGTGGGGTGCTAGGTGTTGTAGGTGGTGGTTGGTGGCTACTGCTCCATCGCAGGACACGTGTGTCTGCAGCTGACACACTGCTTAAACTAGACAGCTGCATCACCTGTTATCCCACTGGCAAGACTGGCTGTTTGTAATGCCTCTATAGCTGCAATTATCTGATGCAGCCCTCAAGCCACATCACCACTGAAGTGGCCCATCTCCTCCTGCACAGCTGGTGTGCACCTGCTATGCTGTGTTGTTGCCTGGGCTAGCCTGCCAATTGTCCTAGTCAGGGTAATCCAATCTAGTTGCACAGCTGTGCTCACGGCATCTTAACAGGTGTCTGTCGTCCGCCATCTCCCTGCAGAGTTCACCGATCGACCCACTAATGGCATCCAATATAGCATTGTAGCCTGGTTTGAAGACATCTGCTAGGTGATGTTTTTGTACCCTGGGAGAGTTTTTGGCTAACAATGCACATTTTTCTGTGTTGCAGGCGCTGAACTCTCAACATGGCCAGTTCCATGTTGCCAGACTCAATTAAAGGGCTGGCTCCTCCCTTGGAGCATTCAGTCTGCTGTCCCTGCTGGTGCTTTTGGGCCCTGTGGGTTGGGAAAGTGCCAGACCCTGCTCATGGGAATTTGTCGAAGTGTGGACTGTTGGGAGACTGCTGGACCCACTATTTCAGCAACGTGTGTTGGACTTAAAGCTGCACTGTCATGGGCCAGTGAAGATCCCGGCAGACTCAGGTGCACACCACCCTGACCTTCCTCCATCTGGGACTGGGACTGTACATCTCCCTCTTCACATTCCCCTTCCTGTGTTTCATCAGGTGTATCCATGTGGGAAATTGGAAATGAAATAAAAAGTAAATGTGAGACACTGGATAATTTGTTGTAAAACGTTTATCAAATACTGCCAGACAGTAACAGCACTATCTCTGTACATGACTACACGTACCATGATGCAGCTGTTGTGGTAATTTCCTCATTTACATGGGCCATACAACCATATATGGGTGAGGCTGTGTTGCATGCATGTGGGCAGCAGGGTGTTAGTACCAGATAGAAGTATAAGGGAATTTACACTTACTAGTGGTTGGTGAGGCTAAAGATGTATCAAGGGATCCAATTCTTCAGTCTGCTTCCAGCTCCAATGTTGTTTCAACCATCACCTTTGCTGGTCTTCCTCCTGTCCACTAGTCATCACGCAGCTGGGTTGCAACCCTTTCCTTGGCCCTGGCGTGCAGGTCATATCACCTCTTCTTTATTTATTCTATTGACCTGTCAGCCACCCCAAGGGCATTGTTCTGGGTCTGCATGTCCCTCCAGATCTTGCATTTGTCAGCTTCAGGGACTCTCTGTGACAGCCTCCCAAACAGCTCCTCATGGTGGTTGCAACATCCCTCAGTTAGGATGTCTAGTTCCCTCTCAGAAACTGTGATTTTGCACTTCCTCTCCCATGCTGCCTTGTTCCCCATTGTTCTTTGTGGTATCAAGGTAGCCAGTGGTGTGGGTCTGTGCTGCTGCTGTAGACCATGTATTGTTCCTCTTGTATAGGAATCTCCTGGGACACCACTTCCTATTTTGGGGGGTCTTTTCAGTGCACCGGGAAGTGTTTGTTCCCTTTTTAAGGTGCTGTTACAATTTGCGATCCGCAGTCGCAATTTGCAATCCACGGTTGCAATTTGCAAGTAGTTACCGACTCGCAGATTGCATTGTCACTAACTGTTATGCGTAGCAATTTGATGCCCAATATTGTATCCATGACCCAACCAATTTTACGCAAATTGCGAGTCACCATTTCTGACTGTCAAACATCAGGCCCTTTGTCTTTACACATGCATTTAGAGCCCTTTTGGAAGTCATAAACAGCAATGACTGGACTCATAATATGTTTGCTCAGAGTACTAGTGAAGAAACTATCAAGAAAAGACTTGAACAATGACATTGGAGGGCTGGTTATCACAGACCAAAGTGTTCTATTTAGTGGGTTTTCACAAGAGCACTTCAGGTATAACAGCACTTGATAAAAGCACTTTGCCTCGTGATCAATTGTGTGTTGAGGTCAGTATTCAAGGTGGATCTGTGTCAGGGACACCTATTTGGGATCTAGAAACCTCTTCTGTAGGCTTTGGTGAGCACTCCATCCAAGGAGGCCGCATCTCGGCTTAGAAGCAACTCACTCTCATAGGTGATTGATGTGAAACCTTTTGCGGCTATGATAGTTAAAAGTATCAAAAAGCTTAGGCCACTTAAATGGTTTGAGCGGGTGCAGAAATCTGCAATGAGCGTGTTATATGTTCCTATTTCTGTTTGTGTGGTAGGAAGGTACCTTTGTCATTTATCAGTGCTCCCAAGTATTTAGATATGTCCACATTTTCAAGAGGGTGCTTGTCCAGGGACCATGTTCCCTTCTTTGTACACATTGTGATGGACTTGTTTTTTTACTTACTTCTGCTGATTATCAGAGTGTTTTTGCTGGTTCAGTCAGATAGTGCCTCTCTCAGTCACTGAAGGTCCAGTGAGCTGCAGAGGAAAGCATCATCTGCAAACAGAAGATGGTTTAAAATAAAGGGGCCAAGCCATGGAGAGTGGCTGCTAGTCGAGTTGAGCACCTTCGTCAAGTCTGATAAAAAGAGATTGAAAAGAGCTGGTGCCAGCACACACCCTTGTTTGAGGCCTTGGTTTGACGGAGCATTCTGGATAAGCAGCTTCCATCCCCAGGGCTCTTAATAAAAAAGTGTGTGCAAAATATTGCAGTGATCCAATCCAATAAACCAATTTGTCAAGTAAACCATGACCAAGTGGAATAGTCTTCCCAAAGTCTGAAGAGGGGGATTTAACCCCGCTATAGAAACAAGAATACGTACTGATCACAACCAAGCGTCTACTTTCACGAAAAGTTAAGAAAAGGCAAAATAAGTGAAGTGACAGCAGTGTGTAGTCAATGGTTAAGTGCGAGTGTGACCTATGAAAACGCAGAGTTTGGTGGGATGTGGCTGGTGGTCCTACCTTTCAATGACCTCAGACTGGCATATTCAACATCGTACATAAAGGGCTCACCCAATATGTTGTGACTAGTGTCTTTCCTTGAATGTTAAATGAGAATTTCCCTGTACAGATTTTAGGCTACTGAAAGGTCATCTTCCCCTGAGTTCTGTGTGAAATTCATATTAAAATGTAATGAATTAAAATTAAATTCGGAGAGTGATACATCAAATCGCGTACCAAGGCCACCAGTTTGTACATAGGAAACCCTTTCACCTCTGTGTATGGGAGAACAAAGACGTTTATAATTAAGATGTATTTCTATAAGCGTCCCACTTTTTTAGCTCTAAGACTTGGATTCCATGGCCCATTTCAGTCTGAGCGTCCGCTTTAATGTGCATAGTCCTCTTTTAATTGCCTGTACTTTGCTTTTTTGGGACTATATAATGCCGGTAAACCTACGATTGCCAAAGGGGTTGTTGCACAGATTTCATGAAGGGTTAAAATACCACTGCTTCTCCATTCCAGCTGGGAATGCCAGCCCCAAGTTTCAGTTTGGCCCCTGCTGTATTCCATGAGGACGTTTTTAAGGTTTTAAGGTTTCCCTTTCACAAGGAAGGGATAATACGGTTTATTATCCCTTCCTTGTGAAAGGATTTGCAGCAGTTGCTGCTGGTGGGGGTGGGGGCGTCAACACTCCTCCGCTCTCATGGAGGAGCCGCCCCTGTCCAGAACCCTTTAATCATAATCCTGCAAAGCCAGCATGGGTGTTGCTTGTAGATAATGCCTGGGGCACCATAATTGACATATTGTTCTTTTACCTCCCAATGAAATCACACGGTTGACACAATGTCCACGCTTAGAGCTTGAATATCTTCATATTGGCTCCTGGACGCGGGAGAAAGACAAAATAGTGAAACCACTGAATAGGTATGGCTCTAATCCCTGTTTACCTTCTGCTGCTGATGCTTAGCTCATGAACCATTGGCCAGATACTAAAGGGGCAGGTCACGAGTAACGTCTGCTACCCCAACTACTACAAATTGAACTCCATGTTTAACATCCTCCCATTCGACCGTATCTTTCATTATTAACTGTGCCTTCAGCTCTGTTTTCTTTTATTGCCCCCCCTGCTCTCACTGCTCTTTATTAATGAGCTATGTTATTGTTTTTTGTATGATACTTCAGGATCTCGTCACAAATGTTAACAGTTTTAATATTAATAGGCATGATTATTATTAATGCATTAACGATGTTACGAAAATGATCAAAAGCAGTTAAATGAGAGTTTAAATATTCAAGCCGAGGAACAATTTGACACACTTCACATCAAACAGATTTGCAGTTCATTAGGTTTGTCTGGAACAGAAATGAGAAGAAAGTAAGTTTATTTCAGAACATAAAATGTCCCGCTACATAAATAGAACTTGAAATTATGAATTCTTACTGTTTAAATAATAATTTGTGAAACAACAAACAGAAACATGTTGACTCGAATTAAACAGCTAAAGTAATTCGAATCTTAACTCTAATAATTCGGTAAATACTTGTGAAATAAGAGAAGAAAACATTGGTCAAATCTACAATACTGAATCTAAATAAACGCTAGTGAAAAAAAGGCAAAAGAGTTGACCTCACAGAAAATTTTAATGGCGTATTAAACAGTACAGTTAAACCACTGCACTCAAAGTAAGTCCAATGGACTAGTGGAAATTCCCAAAAAGTTTGTAGAGGTTCAAGTCCGGTTCAATCTCTTTTATTGGTGTGAAAATATTCGTTTGTTCCATATTCGAAACCATTGGTGGAACACAGGCATATTTACAAGCGCCTAGCGCCATCGAAGCGTCATTTTCTGTGATGCTCTGTTGGCACTGTGCACTGCGCTGTATTTACAGGGGTGGTGTTAGCATGGCGCAATGAGGAGAAATACTTTAATTTCTCCAAATTTTTAGCTCTTTCCATCTGTGCTGCTTTCTGCAGTACACATAGAAAAAGTAAATCACCATTGAAGATTGTTTTTGTGCAGGAAGGTGTCCTTTCCTAACAAAAACAATCTCCCCAGAAACACAGCCATACTTGCACCATGGCGCAAGGATGACTACATGACTAATTAAGCACTGGGAAAGGACTAAACACAGAAATGCATCATATTTTTGTGAATACGGCGCATGCCTGTGTTTCAGAACTGACGCAGTGCGGTGCTGCCAATTTTGGCAAAGCGCCGCACTGCACCAGTTCTTTGTAAAAATGACCCATAGTTTCTTAATATCATTAATTGGGGAAAGCAATAAAGGATCCTACGTGAGGAAATATATAAAGGCCAAATCTTCCACTATTGGACGAAATGGGTCAAAAGATAATATGTGAAGAGAATCCAAGCAAATATTGTCATAAATAATCCCTGTGCATTTGGGTCAGGTTTAAAAAAGATCACAGTAACACAAGTGGCAATATTAGTCAAAGTGATGCATTCAGGCTTTGAAAGTCTTTTGTCAGAAATGAAGTCAAGTAAGATCTGAAGTGATTCACTGGCGAGAGACCGTGATAAGCCCTGCACCTTAATAAGCAGCAACCCTCAGCATTCTGTAATTTCTAAACTGGAGCAAGCAGAGCAAATCGGCTCCACTGAAAACACAGGCACATCTGTGGGTAGCTTGTAGTGCCACCAAACAGACACTTTGTGGCAGCAACAGAGGTAACTCACCCCTCAAGATCGCTAATTAGTAAACTGTGCTATCATTCAGCATAAGAGGCTCAACAGCGGGAGTTAAGAACTCTGACACCCAAATGCACAGATACAGAGATGAGAGAGGCTACAGTTGGAAGGGGTGGCTTGCAGTCAGCTGGCTCTCTGGAAATGCAGGTGGTCCAGGGACTCAGCTCAACTATTGTAGCATCCATGAAACAGTGAAGGTCCCGTAAGCAGGATAAAAGCTTGCTCACTGTGGGTGAGAAAGCTGAATCAGACCCTAATACCAATGAGTGTTTATTTTCTTTGTCAGTTGGGACAGAGTGGTGTGAGGAGGTCTAGGACTCATCAGTCACATCTCAAGGCAACGCGCTCAGTTTAGCCTAGTGCTATCTTTGGTGGCAGTGGTCTGCCAATAGTACTCAAGGCTGCCAGAAGGGATGGGTGGCAAACAGATGCAGGTAAAGTCCCGAAATTAGACCATTCCCCCGCAGCAGCTTAATTTGTGGGGGAAATGTTGGATAATTTTCAGGGCCCAAAAAATTCGAACCCACCAACCCTGGAGATCGTGTACATGAAACACAAGGAGGGAACTTGGGTGGACAGCCCATAATGTTGCAAAAACAGCGCTGCTATAGCTGAGAGACTATCCGATATAGAAACTCAGACCACAGCCCTTGAGGATGACGTTGCCTGTGAGCAGACTGAGATGCATGAAACCCGGCCGATTGACATCAAGCTGGAAGAGTATGAAAATGCACTGACAAAATAACCTGTTGCTCTTAGGGATAGGGGGAGGCAAAGATGGAAATGATGTAAGCTGTTTCTGTTTGACTTGTTTCAAAAGGACTAGAACTGGGGTAAAGAGATCCAAAGAGCCAATAGAAATCTACTAATTGTGAAGCGGTCGACCTAGTACTTGGGCTAACTCAGGGCAATCTTAGTCTAAATTGGGAAATTTCTTTTGAGACAAGCCATTTTTGAGTAAGCGAGGCCGGATACCAAGGGGATAGTGGACGAACGCTCCTTCTATGTCAAACCTGACTTTTGCCATACAACTGTTGAAAGGCGCTGGACAAATGATTCGGCCTTTCCAGGAAAAGGGATCCCAGGCTTTTTTAATTAACCCAGCAAAGCTCAAGGTCGTCTGGAATTGTAAAGTGCTGGTGTTCAAATGTGCAATCAAGGCAAGCGAGTTCTTCGATGGCAAGAACTCAGATGTTTAAGGGCTTGAGCTTCTTGTGAACCTGCTATAATAATAGTAATAATTGACATTTTTGATTTCTGGTTGATAAAATTGTATTCTAGATATCTGGCATAATTTGTGATGCAAGACACTGAATCACCCTTCAATATGTGGTTTTCGTTTGCATACAATGCATAATTTCTTTTGAGGGTGCGTTAGGCTTCGGTGTCCGGGTGGAGAGAGCATGTTCATCCCCAAAAAACCTATGTGTGGTCTGCGTGCTTCACATGGGTGGGGGGTGGAAGGGACAAGATTGGCAACAGGTGGGTCGGGTTGGGGGTGAGAGAGAGTGTGGGGTTTTATCACAAAGAAAACAAAAAGAGAGCAAAGTTAAAGGGAAGGAGGACCAGCCTGAAGTTTGGGTGAATTCAGTCACTGTGGCTTTTAGCATAGGGAGGAAAAAATGATATCATATTGTGGTTGGGGGAGGATATTGTTTCAAGACCAGCGAAATAAGACATAACGCGGGCTGGTAGAAATATATGTTTCTGCTATGCCAATGTTTGTGGTTTAAATGACAAATCTAACAGGCAAAATGTGGCTGCAGTAATCAGAACGTGGGGCCCTGATATTGTCTGCCAACAGGAGACACATATTCCCTGGGCCAAAATGGACCTGTTGTACGACTAGAGTTATACACTGGTCACTTGTGCATCCCAGAGCTCTTCCAGCAGTGGGGGTGGTAATATTGGTAGGGAGTAGTTCAGGAGACATGAAACAAAAGTTGGTCAACAAGCTTGGCAGATGGGCAATGTAGGAGTGCAGGGTTGCAGGTTTTGGATTTACCATCTTCTCTGGCTATTGGCGTAATCTGTATGAAGTCACTATCATGGAGTTGCTAGTGGTGGAGCTGACCTCTTGGCTCACTCCCCCCGATAGTCTGTGGTGATTTTAATCTGCTTTTGGACATTTTTAGAAAGCAAGGGCTCAACTATCAGGGGAGGAAACCAAAGGTTTACAGAGCCATGCACCACCTAATGAGTAGCCATGGGTTGGTTGATATTTGGGACAGAATTAATGCTCCAAATCCTGGGTATACCTACTTTTTGTGCCCTCATCAAAAATATGTGAGGCTGGACTACTTCCTGATCTGACCCAGGCCCGTGGAGAAGACTGATATCAGAAGACTCCCTAAAATCTTCTCCGACCATAACTATTTAACCCTATATTTATCTGATGTAGGGGCAAAATAATGCCAGGTCACATGGTCTTTTGATAGGAAACTGCTCTTGAGTAGTGATTATACAACTCATATGAGAAAATGGTTAACAGATTTTCTTGCAGTCAACAAGGACAGTGCATTGGGAGGGGGTGGTGTGGGGTGCTTTAAAATATGTGGTCAGGGAGGAGACTATGAGACTTGTTTCATAACACAGGAAACAACAGAGTCAGGACGTCAGAGGACTTTACAAGGAACTGGCCATGCTGGAGGCACAACATATGGAGGTGGCCACGGACAGGGGCTGATGGCCTACTACTGTAACCAAAAATAGCAATGACTAATTCTGTGATTTATATCTATCATGCAAGGAAGATAACTGAGAAGTTTCAGATATATAAAACAGAAAACTGTGAGTATGGGGAAATGGTGGGCAGATTGTTGGCCCTCCACATACTGCAAGGTGAGATGGACAGGTGCATTGATAGCTTAGCAAAGAGTGATGGTAGTAAAGTGACAGAACCAGCTGGTATAGTCAAAGTGTTTGAGGAGTATTATAGAGAGTTACACCAGGAAGATAGTTTTCCCTTGATGGTCCAGTTAGAGGACCTTCTAGGGGATGTTAAAAGAGATAATTTAAGGATGGAAGCTGAGATTATGTTGGGGGAAATAGTTAGTGCTCTGAAATCTTTGGCTCCAAGCAGAGCTGCAGGCCCTACAGAATATCATTAGAGTTTTATAAATTATTTTTTTCCCCAGGATTGGCAAGGTTCTGGTAGGAAACCTACTCAAAATGCAGCAGGAGGGAATTTCACCAAACTCTTGGGGGGGCATTTACTAATATTGTGGTGTTTAGAAAAAAAAGGAAGCCAGCTGATAAGTCTGGGTCTTGTAGACCTATATCTTTGATCAACTCTGGTGCCAAGCTTTATGCAAAGATTTTTTCAGTACACAAGGGAAGGGTCATAGCCTGGTTGGTTTTGCCTTGGCAGCATGGCATCATACCAGGGAGATGTGCCACAGAGCACATCAGGTGTGCTATTACATTATTTGATATAGCCGAGGTGTAAGGGAACCCGTTAGCTATGATCCTCTACGATGCTGAAAAGGCGTTTGATAGAGTGTCCGGAGGTACCCGTGAGAGGTGCTTAGGCGTAAATGGTTTGGGTCAGGCCTGATCAAGGTGATGAGTGTATTCTATGTCTGCCCTACTACAGATTATGGGTTTAGAATCACACAGGATAGTGATAACTAGGGGGATTAGGCAGGGATGTCCCTGTTTGCCCATTTTGTTCACTCTCTACATTGACCCTCTGGTTAATCAATTATTAAGGAGTCAGAGTATTCAGACGGTAACGGTCAATGTATATCAAACTAAAGTCTTACCATATGCTGATAACATTTCCCTGTTAACATCATACCCCCAGACTGCGCTGGCAGAAGTTGAAAGACTGGCAGGAAAGATTGAGAAGGTCTCTGGGTACCATCCTAATGAAGTGAAAGACCAGATAGTCTGTACTAGGAACACTGGCATGTTAGACAATCACAGAGTGGAGAATTCCATCTAATTAGGGGTTAAGATCTTGCGTAAAGTAGGCTCCATTTATGGGCTAAACTTTGATCTGTTCCTAAGGCAAGTTAGCAAAGATTTGTGGCAGATTAATGGGTTGGATATTATCCAAGCAGGTAGGTGAATTGAGCTAAAAACAACCCTGCTTCTTAAAGTATTATATCTGTTCAGAGCCATCCCACTTGAACTGGATGGAACATGCCTCAGAAAACTGGATGCCATTTGTACTAACCCCATGAGGGTATAATGCCCTAATTGAAAAAGCAGCATATTGTATGAGTCAGGAATTACAGCCCTTTGTGCCTATAAACTTCAGGACATTTCACACCTCTTGCTCTGTGTGCACCCAACAGTTCTAAGCGAGCACAACCATAGCAGGAGCTGTGAAAGTTGGCAGCAGTCAGCCCACATTTCTCACTGGAGTCTTATTTATTTGGCAGAACTAAGGGAGACAGGAGCTGAGTGGAATTTCCCCTCACTCCTTCAAACCTCGAGTCACACTGAGAGCAGTGGTGAGGGAGAGGCCTGCTGCATACTCTCATTTACAGCATCTGGCTCTTTTATTCATCTGCTAAATCTACAAAGAGAGTCAAAGGGTGTGGATTAGGACATCAGAGAAAGTTAACAGCAGCATGCATACACCAATGTTTTTTGCCTGCTGCTGGTTAATTATCTACAATGAAGCTCCTCACATTATAATGTTCTAATTTAAGTTTATGTTTCTATGCAGATTATATGCATGAAGCATACCTATGCAAAGGCTTGAACATCTTACAAACATTTGAATCCACTACTCCTCAGCTTGGACTCTTACATACCAAAAATAGGGAAGCAGATACTTTTCAAGGACATGGGCCCTCATTACAACATTGGCGGAATATCCTGCTTCCTGCCGTGCAGAACACTGCCAACACACCGCCGGGGAATCCTGCCACAGCTATTACGACCCACAGCTCAGAATCCGCCAAAATCTAGACACCCACACAAGTCCGCCACACCAAAGGTCAGTGATAAACAGGCGATAACAAAACCTCCACCCTCACGCCAACAGGAATATGCCCACACTATCACGACACACGAATCCACGCGGCGGTCTTTCAACCACAGTATTCCATTGGCGGTACACACCGCCGCGCTCAAAATACACACACATTTACAAAACACAACCACATTGGACAATTCCAAATACACACACTTGATACACATACACACAGCACTCCCACGCACCCAATACAATATAAAACACACACCCACATTACCTACAAACCCTTACAACGAACAATTTGGAAGAAGCAGAGAGACAGCAAAGACCACATCAGCATACAGAGGCACACAACACCATCACTCATACACATCCACGCACAAAACAACACACACCCCTAAACATCACCCCACACATCACAATACACACCATCTCATACATCACTCACCCCACCCCATGGCACCGCAAAGACACCCCAGGTTTTCTGAGGAGGAGCTCAGGGTCATGGTGGAGGAAATCATCCGGGTAGAGCCACAGCTATTCGGATCACAGGTGCAGCACACCTCCATAGCTAGGAAGATGGAGCTATGGCGCAGAATCATGGACAGGGTTAACGCAGTGGGACAGCACCCAAGAACACGGGATGACATCAGGAAGAGGTGGAACGACCTATGGGGGAAGGTGAGTTCCGTGGTCTCAAGACACCACATTGCGGTTTAGAGGACTGGTGGCGGACCCCCACCTGCTCCCCCACAACTAACAACATGGGAGGAGCAGGTCTTGGCTATACGGCATCATGAGGGCCTCGCAGGAGTAGCTGGAGGAATGGACTCTGGTAAGTCAACTCTTTCACTACTTCATCCCCCACCCTACCTGCATGCTATCACATACCCCCACCCTCGCCCTCACCCCCATCACTCCAACTCCTCACATATGTCCCACTGTCACAAACCACACATCCCAACACCAAGCCCTACATGCAACAACAAAGCATGGACACCCATCACCAATGCATGTCCACTCCAGATACCCACACAGACCCCTAAACAATTATCACACAAGGTCCTACACAATAATATAAGCACTGGGGTACAGGGTCACCCACCCATTGCACACCATAGCACACACAGATGCAATAATCATGCCTTTACACCCCCTGCAGGACCCCTACCCAACATCACCGGACAGGAGGTTCCATACATGTCTACCCCCCCACAAAAGAGGCCCACAGTGATGACAGCAGCTCTGTCCAACTGGATCTAGATGACCAGCCCGGCCCATCTGGGACCTCGGGTCAGTCGGTTCCCCTCACACAGTCACAGGCCACTACAGAGCCTCCCCCCTCAGGAAACACCAGCACAGCACCCACCCAGCAGTCCCATACCTCTGTCCCCAAGACACGTCAAGCAGCAGTGTGTCCACCACTACAGGGAACCCAGGCTAACCCACCACCCCAAGAACAGCATGGACCTGGGGGCAGTGGCAGTGGGCACACGGTTCAGGGGACAGAGGCCCAGGAAAACCGGGGAACTGGGAGGGCTGCTGTGCTACAGGGGGAGGACAGGCCCAGGGAACCCACTCTCCACGAGGCCCTCTCCAACATCATGGGAGCGTACCATCATTCCCAGGAGACGATGGCAACGGTACTGGGCAATTTTCAGGAGACCCAGCGGCTGCAGGAGGAACAGTATTTGAAATTCAGGGAGGAAATCAAGTCCATCAATACGACCATGGGCACCATTGTAGGGGTGCTGAAGGACCTCGTGAACACCAGGAGGGACACTGTGGCACAACAAGGGGCCCCTGACACTAGCCTGGACGATAAACTGCCCACCACCTCCGACGACGATAATGGACAGGAGGAACCACCACAGGACCACAACACCAGCACCCCACCCCCTGCAGATTGAGAACCACCCCGCAAGTGGTCCCTGAGATCCAGGACAAAGACAGAGAACAATGCCAAGACCCCCGCCAAGAAATGAGACCACCCTGAATGTCATCTTTCTGTCCCACTTTGGCACCCTGTCCATCATTAAAATGCTCTAGCTCCACTTCCTATGCCCCTTTGGACAATGCACCTGTGAGACTAATAACTGGACTCTGCCATGGACATTCCTCCACCATCACCCCTGACCATTTTACAACCCGCTCCACTATTTTGCACTTAAATAAACACCCTTGAATCACAAAATAATCTGGAGTCAGTCTGTGCTTTCACAAATGTGTATTTGCAATAACTGAGGGAAATAGCAATGTCCATTATATTGTCAACATACCTATGTCACATAGCTCTATTCCATGAGGTAACATAACAGAGGTCACACAGTGGGACCCACATCTGTGAAATCAAAAGGGAAAGTGACAAATTAGGGTCCATACACTGGGTGAATGTGACAGACAGATGATAGGTCGAACACTTTTATCAGATGTAGGAGGCAGTGATGTCTTCTTACCTGTGTCTCACTGGAAGTATTGCTGGATCACAGTGTTTCTGTTGTCTATGTCCTCTTCTTCTGCCTCCTCTTCTTCACTGTCCACAGGCTCCACAGCTGCCACAAGACCTCCTTCTGGACTATCCTCCTGCAGAAAAGGCACCTGTTGTCGCAAAGCCAAGTTATGCAGTATACAGCAGGCCACAATGATCTGGCACACCTTCTTTGGTGAGTAGTATAGGGAACCACCTGTCATATGGAGGCACCGGAACCTGGCCTTCAGGAGGCCGAAGGACCTCTCTATAACCCTCCTAGTTCGCCCATGTGCCTCATTGTAGAGTTCCTCTGCCCTTGTCCTGGGATTCCTCACTGGGGTCAGTAGCCATGACAGGTTGGGGTAGCCATAGTCACCTGCAAATGTCGAGGGACAACTGTTAGACACACACTAACCATTAGGGACAACCCCAGACCCAGACTATTCACACTGTATAGGGTCCTTGTCCTCACCTAGTATCCACACACGGTGCCTCTGCGTCATGCACTGCGCCAGGAAATTTGGCATTCACATGGGAGATGTACTGGTCGGCCAAACACATCATCTGCACATTCATCGAATGGTAGCTCTTCCTGTTTCTGTACACCTGTTCACTCCTGCGGGGGGGTAACAAGGCCACATGTGTCCCATCAATGGCACCTATGATGTTGGGGCTATGTCCCAGGGCATAGAAGTCACCTTTCACTGTAGGCAAATCCTCCACCTGAGGAAAAATGATGTAGCTGCTCATGTGTTTCAGCAGGGCAGACAACACTCTGGACAACACGTTTGAGAACATGGGTTGGGACATCCCTGATGCTATGGCCACTGTTGTTTGAAAAGACCCACTTGCCAGGAAATGGAGTATTGACAGGACCTGCACTAGAGGGGGGATTCCTGTGGGATGGCAGATAGCTGACATCAGGTCTGGCTCCAACTGGGCACACAGTTCCTGGATTGTGGCACGATCAAGTCTGTAGGTGACAGTTACATCGCTCTTCCATTGTCGACAGGTCCACCAGCGGTTTGTGCACCGGAGGATGCCGCCATCTCATCACCTGCCCCAGCGGACGTGCTCTATATATGTCAATGTTTTTTGCTTTAGCAATACTACTCAGGTGCTTCATGATAGGCATGAAAAAAACACTAGATCATAGTTTGATAAAACTACTAGGACTAGGACTGGCGGTGTTCTGACCGCAATGGAGGTCTACCGGCAGCATGAGTTTGGCCACCCGCCAAACTCTGAATGAGGGCCTTAGTGTCTGAAAGTCAAAGATTTTTAGCTTTAGATTGGCAACATGTAGGGAAATTATCTGTATGTGGACCAAAGTGAAAGACCGATTCACATTTTGTGGGAGTTAGTGAATGTAGACATGCTTTAATGTTCAAATGGATTGGACCTTTATGTGAATTAGACAGGAACCAGCAATGCCAGATTTTTATTTATTTTTTAGATGAAAGCTTACTAGAAGCTGCTGAAAGGCTTGTATGGAACTTGTTACCTGGGAGTAGTTTTTCTGAAAATGTATCTTGTGGACAACATTAATGAACAAGTCTGGGAAGAGAATTCAACCTCTAGAGTTAAAAGAGGAGCAAGTGCCTCAAAGATAGTAGGAGATATATTTGGTGCCATAATTCCACCAGTGGGAGTTATTTTGAATGATTTCAAGATCAGGAAATTGTCAACCATAGCAGACAAGCTATCTGCTGACTATGCAGGAGCTATGGTATTAATGGACACGGATATGGTCGCTGTGAGATCATGGATTTTGCAAAATCATCTTGAGTTAGACATTACATCCACAACATTGTTGTACATACATACATACCTGACAATAGTAAGGAGATAGGAAAGTACATTGCAAACATGACTGACTTGAAGAGAGATCTGAAAAGTCTTATAGTTGAAGATGCATGGAAAGTGATTGGAAATGGTGTTTCAACCATTGTAAAATGATTTGGCGACCTGGGAAAGGGGATAGTAGGAATGACCTTGAAACCCCTGTTGATTGAGATTTTGGCCCTCATTCCGACCCTGGCGGTCATGGACCGCCAGGGCCGGGGTTGGAGGATGCACCGCCAACAGGCTGGCGGTGCATCAAGGGCAATTCTGACCGCGGCGGTAAAGTCGCGGTCAGAAAAGGGAAACTGGCGGATTCCCACCGGTTTTCCCCTGCCCCTGTGAATCCTCCACGGCGGCGCTGCAAGCAGTGCCGCCATGGGGATTCCGATCTCCTTCCTGCCAGGCTGGTTCTGGCGGTTTTCACTGCCAGAACCAGGCTGGCGGGAAAGGGTGTCAAGGGGCCCCTGGGGGCCCCTGCAGTGCCCATGCCAATGGCATGGGCACTGCAGGGGCCCCCTAACAGGGCCCCACATTGATTTTCAGTGTCTGCCTAGCAGACACTGAAAATCGCGACGGGTGCAACTGCACCCGTCGCACACCAGCAACTCCGCCGGCTCCATTCGGAGCCGGCTTCCTCGTTGCTGGTGCTTTCCCGCTGGGCGGGCGGGCGGCCTTTTGGCGGTCGCCCGCCAGCCCAGCAGGAAAGTCAGAATGACCGCTGCGGTCTTTTGACCAGGGTACGGTCTTCTGGCGGTTCCCGCCAGGCGGGCGGCTTCCGCCGCCGGCGGGGGTCAGAATGACCCCCTTTGTGTATTATAGATACTTTTGGGTTTTACAAACTGTACACAATACTGAAAGAGAAAAGAAAAATGAATAGGCAGATGATAGAGGGGATAGAGTTGGAGAACAGAAGAAGCATTTATTAATGTAATCTCAAGAAAATAGAGAATTACAGCAGACCTTATTGAAATAAGACAACAAAGTTCTGAATCCTCTCATTGAAATGAGAATTTGGCATTTTGTGATGGTGTAAATTTTAGCTCTGTTCCTCCTGCTAATAAAGACTGCATATTTTGACAAGTTTCAGTCAAAAACGAGAGAGAAAAACTAACGTACAAAGCTGCACCAACACACACTTTAAATTTGCTATTTGCTTGTATTTTACAATTCAACATACGTGCTTTTTTAATTAAATCACATGCTAGATGGTTAAAGTTGATCTTAAAATGTAATTTAGGGGGTCATTTTGACCTCGGCGGTCTTTTTGAAAGACCGCCGAGGGACCGCCGTGCGGAAGACCGCCAGTGGTGGCGGTTTTCCGCTCTGCCTATTATGACCGCTGGCAGCTCTCCGTCCTTTTTCGGACGGAGAGCCGCCAACAGCCATACTGGCGGGAGGCGGGGAAGTGGAGGTTGCTCCACCTCCACCGCCACGCCAACAGAACACCGCCCAGCGAATCACGTCCTGTGATTCGCTGTGGCGGTGTTCTGTTGGCGGTGTGGTGTCGGCAGAGCTGCCCCCATGGCTCCCGTCCCCTCCTGGAGGATCGTCGGACCAGGTAAGTCGATCATCCGTGAGGGGAGGGGGGTGAGGGGGTGTTGGGTGTTGTGTGCGTGCATGGGGGGGTGCGTGTGTGTATGTGAAGGGGGTGTGAGTGCGTGTATGCTTGCGGGGTGTTGTGTTTATGGGAATGAGTGCGTGTATGTCTGTGAGTATGTCAGTATGGATGTGTGCAAGAATGTTTGAATGTGGGTGTGCGTGTCTGCCTGTGTGTGTGTATGTAGGCATGTATGTTGGCGTGTGTGCTTGTGAGTGTGTAGGTGGTGCCTGCGTGCGTGTCGTGTGGGAATGGGTGATGTGATGTTGGGGGTCGGGTTGAGGAGGGGGACCCTGCCACCTTTGAGGGGTGGCAGGGGTGGTGAGGGGGTTAGGGGAGGGAGTCAGGGAGGGGGTGGGGGTGGGGGAGACCCCTATCAGTGCCAGGGAAGGAATTCCCTGGCACTGATAGTGCTTACCGCCATGGATTTAATGGCGGTTCAAACCGCAGGCAATTCACGGCGGTAAGCCGGGTCAAAATACCGGCGGCAGTATAGTGATCGCCGCCGGGCTGGAGAACCAGGTCTCCAGCCCGGCGGTCGTCTCCACCCTGGCGGGCGGATCAGAGAACCGGCGGATGACCATGGCGGTAACCGCCATGGTCATAATCCCATGAGGGGAGACCGCCAGCCTGTTGGCGGTCTTACCGCCGGTTCTCCGCCTTCCGCCAGGGTCGTAATGACCCCCTTAACTAAAAGACACTATTGAAATGGATTTAGATTTCTTCCTGTGTTTTATGAAAGATTAAAGATATTATACGTGCTTTATTAACAAGCACTTTTCAAGTGCATTTTTATATTTTCTTGTGTTAGCATAAGTAAGGCCTACAGAGCTTGTATTCTGTAGCCATAAAAACATGTAAACATGCTGAATTGTCTTTTTCATAATGTTAAACCTTCTTTAATATTTCATTCCCAGGAGAAGCAAAGTCCCATTAGTAAAACGTATGGGGCCAGATTTACAAAGGTATACTTAGACCAAAAATCTAAGTTTAGACCAAAAGTCTAAGTTTAGACCTAAAGTCTAACTTTACTTATAGTAAAGTTAAACTTTTGGTCTAAGTTTGAACTTTTGGTCTAAACTTACACAAATAGTCTAACTTTACTAAGGGTAAAGTTTTACTTAGTAAAGTTAGACTTTTGGTGTAAGTTTAGACTTTTCGTCTAAACTTAGACCAAAAGTCTAACTTTACTACAAGTAAAGTTAGACTTTAGGCCTAAACTTATACTTTTGCTGTACACTTATACTTTTGGTTCAAGTTTACCTTTATGAATTGGGCCTCTTTCTCCACATTTGCTACAACCCATTGTAGTCACACCGAAAAGGAGATGTTCTCATGACAAACCTGGGAAAATGTCAGACTGGTGCCCCTGAAGTTGGCTAATGATTTGATTGGATGATGCCCCTTTTTTGTTAGATGAACTTATCCTGGAAGCTATTTGGAACATTTCATGTGGATTGTTATAGCATTTGTGGATCAAACTTTGCTCATATGCGGATGTCGTGTCTTGGTCGGCGATCGACACTTCCCTGATGATGGTCAGATGCTTTTCTGATGAAGATACCATGAATGCTGTGTCCCTTGGAGAGCCATCTTCCTCTCTGACATTTGTCCTTGCCCCTTGACATGCCCTTTTTAAGGTTAGTCTCTCTACAATTCTTTTGACTTTTTCTTAGTATCCAGTAGCCCTAGTTATTCTATTTTCCAAATTATCTTTTGCCCTCTTTTGTATTTTTATATTTTGTCCACATGTGTTACTCACCAGATGTGCATTTCCCTAATTTGGTTAGCTGTAGGATTGTCATATGCCCAGCTAATCATTACTGACTTAATTGGATTTGAATTGACTAAATGATTGTCAAATCTGAGCACCACATGATTTCTGCAATATTTTAATTGACTTTCTGTATCATTCTTTTTTAATGCTTACTTTTGTTAATGTTAGTACACTTGAATTTATTTCATCATCTTGGGCAATCTTTGGTGATTACGTACCTTTACAATGTGGTTTTATTTATAGTTAACATGACTTTGAGCTTGTCTTGTGTGAGTAATAAAACTTTAAAATATATTCCTGAATGGAGTTTTCCTTCCGTGCCCACATTGGTCATGGTGTCTCAATTATTGGAGTGGTGTTGAAGTGGTTGTTTATGGTTCATCACACATCTTACTAGGTCAAAAGATTCATCAACCTTGATGTTTATTCCTGCAAAGGATGGATGTGTTAATAGGAGTAACATCAAGCTGTTTAGATCAGAACTAAATTTACAACAATTTTATAGAAAGCAAACATTTTGCCAAAACCTTCCTCAGTCTCTCACATTCCCTCTTTGTTTCTCTCTCCCCAAACCACACAAATTGCCTCTGTATTGCTTACTCTCCTCATCCCTTCACCTCACCATCTAACTAACTTCCAACATTGCTGCTGCTAGTTGATGTCTTTCTCTCATACCTCCCCCTCCCCTGTGGCCCTCCATATCCCCTACCTCTTTTTGCTTCGAAAATGCTTGAAACACTGCACTTCACACACTGACAGCACTAATATCAGAGAGTGCCAATTATCTAATGTCATTTTCTATACTTCCAGTGGTGGCTCACAGGAGCGAAAGGGGGTGGGGCGGCACATGGCGGGGGGCAGAAAAAAACAAAATATAACAATAAAAAAAATTAAAAAACTACCTTGATTGCTGCGTTGCACTGCACCGTTCTGCTCCCAGACTGGCCTGCATCCAATTTTAACGTTGCTTTCATTACTGCTAGCAGCATGAAAGCAATACGTTAGGATTGAACGGAGCACCAAGCCAGGGCACTCACAGGCAGAGTGAAAGTCTCTGCCTGCTGTCTCCAACTCAGCAAAGCATTACATGCGTTGCTGGGTTGGAGAGAGCCCAGTGCGCATGTGTGCTTGGCGGGCCTGAGAAAGCCGACCAAACATACGTGCACACTGAGGGCGAGTGCTGTGCTTGTCACAGCCCGTGGGCCCGACAAGAAAAGAGTTTTGCAGAAGAAGGATATTTGGCATGCCATCGCCAAGGACGTCCAGACCCTGGGGGTCCACCACAGACAGAGCACCCACTGCCGTAAAAGATGGGAGGACATTCGCCGCTGGAGCAAGAAGATGGCGGAGGCCCAGCTGGGGATGGCCTCCCAACGTGGGAGGGGTGCCCGTCGCACCATGACCCCCCTGATGTTCTGGATCCTGGTGGTGACGTATCCGGAGTTGGATGGGTGCTTGAGGGCATCACAGCAGCCACAAGGGGGTGAGTACAGTCACATCCATCTGACTCTGTGTGCATTGGAGGTGTCTGGGTGTGGTAGGTGGGCTGTGGGTTCCCCTAGGCTAGGGCGAGCATTGTAGGCAAGGACCCTTTGTGAGGCAGGCTAAGTGGCACCCCAACCCCACCAGTAGTAAGAGCCATCTACACCTAGTGACTTCCATGTGTGCAGCAATCGGGCATAGGCCATGTACCCCATGTACCCCATGTCCCTGTGAGGAATTAGGGAACTCTAAGTGCATGGCGTTGTGCAGAGGGCTGCTGTGTATGTAGTGTCCGCCAACGGTAGCGGTATTGCATGTACTGAACATGTCTTTCTTCCTTCTTACCCCCCCTTTTTGTGGTCTCCCTGTTCTTGTGAGCATTAGCATCATCAGGCGGAGGAGCTGTGCCACCGGAGCAGGAGGGCGCTGCATCCCACATGGCCCTGGAGAGCGACACTACGGAGTAAGAATCCACCAGTGGGACGTAGGGCGAGGGGAGCTCCACAGCGGGGACTGGAGCAGAGACCAGCGACACCGACTCCTCCTCTGATGGGAGCTCCCTTTCCGTGGCATGCCCCTCTGTGCCCCCCGCATCTACAGGTACAGCTGGCACCCCCCCTACCAGCACTGCCCTCCCAGCAGCCCCTCAGCGTGTGCCCCGTGGCCGCTCACCCAGGAGGGTGGGCATCTCCTTTGCCCCAGCACCTCAGCCCTTGCCCCAGTCAGCCCTGCTGCCCTCAGTGAGGAGGCCATCGACCTCCTGAGATCCCTCACTGTTGGGCAGTCTACCATTCTGAATGCCATCCAGGGTGTAGCGAGGCAGTTGCAACAGACAAATGCATACCTGGAGGGCATTCATTCTGGCCAGGCAGCCCAACAGCGAGCGTTTCTCAGCGAGCTGGTCTCAGCACTGATGGCAGCCATTGTCACTGTGTCCAACCTCCCCCCTCCAACTTCCTCCACCCAGGCCCAATCCCCAGTACCTAAGCCTATCCCAAGCACACCATCAGACCAGCATGCACACACCTCAATACACAAGGGTAGCTCTGGCAAACATAAGCACCACACATCCCACAGGCACTCACACAAGCATCATACCCATACATACATACCAACATCCACTGCCTCCACTGTGTCCCCCTCCTCCACGTCTTCCTCCTTCCTCCCTATCACGTCTCCACTCACACCTGCATGCACTAAATCCTCATCCACTACCTCCATCACCAGCAGGCCCATCACCACACACCGCTCACGTGCAATCACCACCCCCACTACCATTCACACATCCCCTGTGTCCTCTACCAGTGTGTCTGTGAGCCCTCCTCCCAAAGTGCACATACGTAGTCACACGCCCACCCAACAGCCATCCACCTCATGACAGTCTCCAGCCCATGCACCTTCACCCAAAGTCAGCAAACGAACACCTCCTACAACCACTACCTCTTCCTCCACTCCCAAACCCCCTCCATCTACCCATCCCAGTGTGTCTACAAAACTTTTCCTGTCAAACCTTGACCTCTTCCCTTCACCTCCCCCACCCCTTCCGTCCCCTAGGGCCTGCCTTTCCAGGTCCCAACCCAGCACCTCAGCCACCACATCACCGGGCACAGTGGAGCCAGCAGTAACCGTATTATGGAGTGCACCAAGCAGCAGGGCTGCCAGTGTCCCAAGGAGCGAGGCCAAGGACATTCCCCCACCTCCAAAACAGAAGAAGTTGCCCACATCTCGGAGGGAGAAGGCCAAAACACCTGCCACCAAGGGCTCAGCCAGGAAAACAGTTGGGAGTGGCAAGACAGCTGCGCCACCATCCAAGGTGGGGAAAGGCCTGAAAAAAGAAAGGCAAGTCAACGTCACCGCCAACCTGCATGACGGACAAGACCGCCACCGCCACCGACACATGCACCGCCACCACGGGCACCGCCGCCAGCACCCAAGATACTGAGCCCTTCACCTGCACCGCAGACACTGTGCCCTTCAGCAACACCAAGGTCAGTGAGCCCGCCACCAGCACCAGCGCTCAGGACACCGCTGCCAGCACCAAGGTCAGTGAGCCCGCCACCAGCACCGCCGCTCATGACACCGCTGCCAGCACCAAGGTCAGTGAGCCCCCCACCAGCACTGCCGCTCAGGACACCGCCGCCAGCACCAGGGTCAGTGAGCCCCCCACCAGCACCGCCGCTCATGACACTGCTACCAGCACCAAGGTCAGTGAGCCCCCCACCAGCACCGCCGCTCAGGACACCACCGCCAGCACCTCGGTCAGTGAGCCCTTCACCTGCACCGCAGATACTGCCCTTCAGCAGCACCAAGGTCAGTGAGCCCGCCACCAGCACCGCAGCTCAGGACACTACCGCCAGCACCAAGGTCAGTGAGCCCCCCACCAGCACCACCGCTCAGGACACCGCCGCCAGCACCGAGGTCAGTGAGCCACCCACCAGCACCGCCGCTCAGGACACCTCCGCCAGCACCAAGGTCAGTAAGCCCCCCACCAGCACCGTTGCCCATTGAGCGCCGCAAGCATCGCCGCTACTGAGCCCGCCACTAGCACCGCCAGAGGCCACGCCACATCCTGAGCCAGTGGCACCACCGCAGACATGGCTGCCATCCCCTGTGGTCAGTTCCAGGGGCCTGGCCAGCTTGCATGTTGCACCACCATCAGTGGAGTGTCACATCCACTACCTCAGTCCTTGGCAGGATGAAGCACTCTGGGCACAAAGCCCCCTCCAGAACGAGTGGAGAAAGGCATGCACTACCTCTGTCCTTGGCAGGATGAAGCACTTCGGGCACAAAGCCCCTTCCAGAACCAGTTGAGAAAGGCATCCACTACCTCTGTCCTTGGCAGGATGAAGCACTCTGGGCACAAAGCCCCCTCCAGAACCAGTGGAGAAAGGCACTCACTACCTCTGTCCTTGGCAGGATCAAGCACTCTGGGCACAAAGCCCACACAGAACCAGTGGAGAAAGACATCCACTACCTCAGTCCTTGGCAGGATGAAGCACTCTGGGCACAAAGCCCCCTCCAGATCCAGTGGAGTATCACATCCACTACCTCTGTCCTTGGCAGGATGAAGCACTCTGGCCACAAAGCCCCCTCCAGAACAAGTGGAGAATCACATCCACTACCTCAGTCCTTGGCAGGATGAAGCACTCTGGGCACAAAGCCCCCTCCAGAACCAGTGGAGAAAAGCATCCACTACCTCAGTCCTTGACAGGATGAAGCACTCTGGGCACAAAGCCTCCTCCAGAATCAGTTGAGAAAGGCATCCACTACCTCTGTCCTTGGCAGGGTGAAGCACTTTGGGCACACAGCCCCCTCCAGAACCAGTAGAGAAAGGCATCCACTACCTCAATCCTTGGCAGGATGAAGCGCTCTGGGCACAAAGCCCCCTCCAGAACCAGTTGAGAAAGGCATCGACTACCTCTGTCCTTGGCAGGATGAAGCTCTATGGGCACAAAGCCCCCTCCAGAACCAGTGGAGAAAGGCATCCACTATCTCTGTCCTTGGCAGGATGAAGCACTCTGGGCACAAAGCCCTCTCAAGAACCAGTTGAGAAAGGCATCCACTATCTCTGTCCTTGGCAGGATGAAGCACTCTGGGCACAAAGCCCCCTCCAGAACCAGTGGAGACTGTTATCCACTTGAGAGACTATGGCTTTGCACTCCCCAGGATAAAGCAGTGGGCAAACCACCCACTGGAGAGACTTGAGAGACTGGCTTTGCACTCCCCAGGATAAAGCAGTGGGCAAACCACCCACTGGAGAGACTTGAGAGAATGTGGCTTTGCACTCCCCAGGATAAAGCAGTGGGCATGGAGCCCCCTCGTGGAGCTGGCGTCGTGCACTCATCCGGATGAGGTGCCCCCCCTTCCCTTCCCCCTGAGGTGCCTGTGTTTTTTTCGATCTGATGCCCCTGCAGTGTTCTCTCTGTTTCGATCGGGTATCTTGTGTGGGTCTCGCCCATGCATTTTGGGCCCAGTGGTCCACGGACTATATTGGTGCAGTACCTGGACTTGAATTCTTGGTGTAAATATTTGTTTATATGTATATACATTTTTGATTAATGGATTTTACATGATTACAATCGTTCAGCTCATTTCTTTTTGTCCTTGCGTTCTTCCGGGGGAGTTGGGGAATGTAAATGTAATGTTTCAGCATATATTGGTGTGTGTGTTGAGGTGGGTGAGGTTGTGGGTAGGGGTGTTGCGTGTTGCGTGTGTGTGTCACTCTCTTTTCCCTCCTCCCTCCCCCGTGTCGTAGGTGCAGTACTCACTGTGGTCGTCACCGCCGTCGGTCGTGCTCCTGGTAGAGGAGCAGGAAGACAATCGCAGGGAGTATTTGGAGTTCAGGCTCCATGGCGTCCTGGTTCCTCGTGGAATGTGTAGAGGTGAGTGTTTCCCCTTCCAAGTCCTGTTTCCGCCGTGTTTTTGTTTGCATTGAATCCGCCCCGGAAAAGGTGGCGGATTGGCCTGTCATAATAGTGTGGGCGGTACATTGCCTTCTGCCTGTCTGTTGGCAGTGACTGCCATGCTGTTTGTTTGTACCACCGTGGCGGTCGGAGTGTTAAAGTGGCTGTCTATGTTGGCGGTTTCTGCCACGGTCATAATTCCATTTTTCATACCGCCGGCCTGTTGACGGTTTTACCACCGCTTTACCACCGACCACCAGGGTTGTAATGAGGGCCATAGACTCTTGAATGTTCTACATTCTAATCTGAGGACAGGAATAACCAACTGTAGTTCAGGAAACCCCTTCTAAAGGAACTTTCAGGCTGACTTAAGACGGAGATGAAGAATATGATAGAGAATATGATTTGAAGAAGGCAAAGATTGAAGAATCATGGTTGCAGGAATGTCCCTTGCATTGTGGGAGAATTTAACTACTTTTGTGCATCTTAATACCTAATGTAACATGGTGCAACAATTGGTGCATTAGAAAGATTGTCATGGAAGCTAAAGTTTGTTAAGAGCTCACAAACATCTATACCATTGTAAGCTTTTGGGTCTTACACAATTTGAGTTCCATCCTAGAACTGGATTGAGCTGGCCTTGAAGGATATTAAAGAGTGACATATAATAAACTAGTGAAATTGGATTGCTGCTAATGCTTATTTTGTAGAGCCTGTTGGAAACATTTACTGTTACTAATACTTCTATCTGATGAACCATAGGAAAAACTAGCTTTACCAGGATCAACCCCTTCTTTCTGGAGAGACAGCAGATGCTCACTATGTATAAATAGTTTCTAGGCATGTAGCCAAAGGATGGCAAATTCCTCAAGTCATGTTTTTTCCTTAACTCTTTTCAACTTATATGCAGAAATATGAGGTGGGGAAATTAGTTACTAAGAAACATGAAAAAGAGTTTTGCATTTATGATGGTGAGATTACGTGGAAAGGTGTAAATGTTGTCCATCTCGAATGATACATTGAAACTCAGCCTTGAACAAGGTAAAGCATTTGACTCTTACGCAGGGTAAAACATAGACTCTGGCCCTTTTAGCCAATGTCTCAAACAAGTTGCCCTACCTCTGACCTAATCCTTTTGATAGCAATTGAGAGATCTTCATGTAGAATTGAATATTGGATCCTGGGTTTGTTTCAATCTGTCAGTGGAAAAATTACTTTCAGTAGTTGTCAAGGCCTGCATTTTTTACTTGGTTTGGCAAACATTCTATCCCTAAGGTGTAGAATACAGTTCAGGTGATCTCTAATAGGAAGAAAGTGCTCACAAGATGGAAAACAAATTAGTCCATTCTTTTTTCTCTTCCTTATCACAGGACCCAAATTCTCAGAACATATTTTTTGAGATACAATGGTCTGGATTTTACAAATTAACTTTTAATACACAAAAATATAAGACTCTATATTCATTGTAGTGCTGTCTGGGTGTTTTGCCTTTACCTGCTCAAATCAACTTTAATTTTAATAGATTTGAAGAGTGGTGAGCCTCATAGTTACTTTGCCAGACTGGAGGTGTGGGCTGCTTTGTGGCCATGTCACCTCATCTTGAATGCCTCTACCTTTAAAGACCTTCCTCTGCCTTCCCAAAGACTACAAAAACCAGCTAGGTGGTGCAGAGCAAATGTCTGTCTAATCATCACAGTTGTGTCTATGTGTTTGTCAGAGTGCACTATCCTTGTACTAAAGATCCAAAAGGAATGATACTCTTCTAACTATCGCCATCTCCATCAATGAACACTTACGAAGGTCAATGCTACAAATGTGGAAAAGTGAATAGTGTAAAATGGAGAACAAAGACGTTGGATATTTCCACTTTGATTCATCACTTCTGCTGAGCACATATGTTTTAAAAGATGAACTGGGCTGTATAAGTTCAATGTCTGATACCTTTAGTAACTGGACATAACAGTCCTACATTTATGGCTAAATCTTGAAGATATGCTGGTGTAACTATCTCTCTTTGCTTTGATGTATAATTTATAAGAGTTAATATATAAAATATGAGTATTTTCAGGACATATTAGTCAACGATTTTCTCCATGAGTAAAATAACTTTATCAAGCATCATCATTTTGTACTCCCTTTGGAATATGGGGAATAGTTTTAACCTGATTCGTGTGCCACTGCGTATTATTCATCATTATTAGCCTGTGATTCCTATCTTGGCAACTGTTATAAGCATATTGAAACTCTGAATACCTTATGCATTATCAAAAATACATAGTATGTGCAGCATAAATTTGTCTTAAGAAAACTTCCTGTTCCATCACAGGATAGACGCAGGTGCAATACAAGATTCTTTTGAAATTGTTCAAATTCATTTTCAGAGTACATCTTAGTATTTCGAATGTCCTTCAAACAACTATAAATATGAGCAATAGTGAAAAAGAAATCCTAGATCAATGCAACAGAATCCTGGCAGCAAAAACAAAGTATCACAATTGCCTAGAAAAAGAACCCATAGAGCATGAGCTAAGTTATACCAAGAAATCAAGGATGGTCATTGTGCCTAGAGTGAGTTCATGGCCCACTGGGAAAAGAAGTATATTGTTATGTCATTTCTCTGTAATGCATTCCCCTGTGCATGTGAAGCCTCTCTCCTGACAGAGCTGTCATTCTGAATTGATTGCCAACCTTTCCTTCTCCTAGGTGTTTTGCTTTTACTTTTGCAAATTCATGTTCATGAAATGGACAGGCACTTTTAATGGGAGAGAACTAGTATTCTCTCATTAGAAATGGCTGTCATTTAAAGTACAGACAAAGTAACTTTAATTTTGACATTGGTGAACAGCAGTGGGTCTCTACTGCCTTGCTAGCACACAAGTATAGGCTTTCGTGCGTGAACACCTCTTCTGTTGACTGGCACTGCTTCTCCAGGACCTCCCAACCCTTCCTGAAAAACAAAAATAGTTTGCTATGTGACAAAGAGCATCAGCAATGAAGGAATGCTAAGCAGGTTGTTGAAGCATTGAGTGGTACAAACATCGGGCAAATGGGAACCACAAAGTTGGGCCAAATTGTTTACTTGATGTGTGTGATTTGTTGCACACATTTTAAAAGTGTTCTAAGCTATATTGTGTATCACTAGTTATCTTCTTGAGCTATTGACCATTTGTATTTGCACAATTATTTAATTGTTAACAAAATCTCCCCCATGTTAAGTGTTAGAAATAGGGTCTTTCGTTGGCAGTGGTTTGCCCCCTGTCCAAGTAGGGACCATCACTCTAGTCAGCAGGGTAAGGAAGGGAGTCACACAGCTAAGATAACTCCTACTCACCTCCTTGGTGGCTTGGCAGGAGCAGTCAGGCTTATCTCAGAGACAATGTGTAAAGTATTTGTACACAGGCATAGTATTACAGTGGCAAATCTACGAAAGGATTCCATCTCAGTTTAGAAAAATACCCAATAGCTATCTCAGTAAATCAGGACCATAACAACAATAATCCAAAATACACAAGTAAAGATATCACTTTTGTAAGGTTTAAATGAGTCTTAGCCCATAGGAATCAATAGTTGTGTCTTTCAAAGTACCAGGGATGCATCAAAAACAAAGATGGTGAGGGCCGCTGGGGAGGTAAGGTACCAAACAAATGATCCTCAGTTCCTTACTGCACAGGGGAAGTAATGCATTGATTCTTTCCTCGCAGGAAACACGATGCGTTGATTTCTGGGCACACAGCCTTGGTTCCTTACTGTGGTGCAGGTTTGATGTCACATTGACACCCAGAGATAATGCGAGGACAATACAAATCTGCTGTGACGCTGGAACATCGGTGGAAGAGATGCTACATCGATTCTGCAGGTGCTGCGCTGATTTTTCAGTTGCGGCACATTGGTGCGTGGATTATCTCCTTCAGGTCATTACATTGTCTTTTGCTTGTCTGTTGGCGGTGACCGCCATGCTGTTTGTTTGTACCGCCGTGGCGGTCGGAGTGTTAAAGTGGCTGTCTATGTTGGCAGTTTCCGCCATGTTCATAATTCCATTTTTTTTTCCGTCGGCCTGTTGGCGGTTTTACCGCCGCTTTACCACCGACCACCAGGGTTGTAATGAGGGCCTATGTCTGTTCAGCCAAGATCTTCTTCCGCCATCAGATAAAACACTGTTCTATTTGTCATAAATATTTCATGGATTTGTGAAGGGGCCCAGAGAGAAGATGTTTGATCATTAAACATTCTCTGCTGTGTTCTGCAAGACAATATATAATCCAACATTAACCATTACATGTTCAAGCACCATCTGTTTGCTTCCTTTAAGCATAAAACTTATAGCAATCTCCATGTCTTTGAGGTTATTTTATTCTGTTGACTTACAAGAAGAAGACTGCATGCCCTTGCCAGAGCAGCCTGAGTTAATTTCAACAACTCAGCCTTGTACCTTCATTTGGCTCAGCCCTAAGGAATGCCTCTGGTCAGGTCCTAGACCCTAAATTAGAACCAAGTAATTCATTTTCTAACTAGATTCTAGCATCCAGCTGTCTTCTTGGGTGTCAACATAACTCCTCCTGTTTTGGAGAAGCAGGACTCCAGATCCTTCTCCTGTACATGTAAATACCCAGGAAAGAAATGTAAACATGCGTCCCACAGCATCTTGTCCAGTCCTTCTCTAAAACATTAGATACCTGTTTGAGAAGGTGCAGACATGGAAACAGGACAAGTCCCATCCCCATAGGTGTCCCTGCTAGTGAGTCTGTATAGGAAAGTACCCTCTTTTTGGCATGTTACCCCCAGTTTCTGCCTGATGTCAGTGTGTTTGACTGTGTCAGTGGGATCCTGCTAACCAGGAACCCAGTGCTTATGCTCTCTATCCTCTAAATGTTGTCACTGCATACTGTTAACCCAGTATTTCATCCCAAATTGGCATACTGGTCACCCCTTATAAGTCCCTAGTATATGGTACTTAGGTACCCATGGCAATGGGGTCCCAGGGGATCCCTATGAGGTGCAGCATTACTTTTCCCACTCATAGGGATCCCATGCAAAGGCTTCTACAGGACTGCCATTGGAACCTGTGCGAAATGGTGCATGCACCATTTCACTGCCATAAACACCGCACCAGGGGCCAGATGTAGCAAAATGACATTTTGCGAATTGCAAATTGCGAGTACTAGCGACTCGCAATTTGCAAGTCGCAAAATGTCATGCAGAAAGGTGTCTCAGACACCTTCTGCGAGTCGGTATGGGGTCGCAAAGACCCACCTCATTAATATTAATGAGGTGGGTCGCAAATTGCGGCCCCATACCGACTATGGGCACTCACTAACATGGAGGCCTGCTGTAGTCAGCAGGCCTCCATGTTAGCGACCTGCTTTTAAATAAAGCAGTTTTTTTTGTTTTTTTAAATGTAGCCCGTTTTCCCTAAGGGAAAACGAGCTGCATTTCAAAAAATCCGAAACCTTTTGTTTCGGTTTTTTCAGGGCAGGGAGTGGTCCCTTGGACCACTCCCTGCCCTGAAAAAATGTTTTGGGGTCCATTCACAAAGGGGAAGGGGTCCCATGGGGACCCCTTCCCGTTTGCGAATGGGTTACCATCCACTTCAAGTGGATGGTAACTGCGACTCCATTTGCGACCGCATACGCGGTCACAAATGGAATTGCATACCATTGTGAATCGCAAATAGGAAGGGAACACCCCTTCCTATTTGCGATTCGGAAATGCATTTTGCGAGTCGGATCCGACTCGCAAAATGCATTTCAACATAGCAAAGTGGCTTTTGCGAGTCGCAAACGGCGTTTTTCGCCGTTTGCGACTCGCAAAACCCTTGCTACATCTGGCCCCAGGTCACTTATAAGTCACCTATATATCAGGCCTTCCAACCCTGAAGGTTAGGTGCAAAGTATCTGTGTTTGATGGCACCCCTGCACTAGCAGAGGTGCCCCTACATCATCCAGAACCATTTTCCCAGACTTCATGAGTGCGGAGACACCATTTTAAGCATGCACTGGACTTAGGTCAATACCGATGTCCAGCTGCACAATGTTAACTCCGAATATGGCCATGTAAGGTGTCTAACATCTTGGAATTATACCCCGATGCTGATTCTAGCATTGGTTGTATAATTCCATGCACTCTGGGGGCTCCATAGTAGACCCCCAGTACTGCCATACCAGCCTTCTGAGGTTTTCGAGGCAGCCCCAGCTTCTGCCACCTCCCAGCCAGGTTTCTTCCCTCCTGTTGCTCAAGCAGCTCGAGCCCTGGAAAGCAGAACAAAGCATTTCCTTTGGGAGATGGGTGTTACACCCTCTCCCTTTGGAAATAGGTGTAACAGGCATGAGAGGGGTAGGCTGCCAGAGCCTCTGGAAATGCTTTGAAGGGCACAGATGGTGCCCTCCTTGCATAATCCAGTGTACATTGGTTAAGGGACCCCCATTCCCTACTATGGTACAAAACTGTCCAAAGGAAAGGGGAATGAGCACTCCCTTGCCCATCACCACCTCAGGAGTGGTGTCCAGAGCTCCTCCAGAGTGTCACTGGGTTTTGCCATCTTAGATTCCAAGGTGGTGGGGCACTCTGGGAACTTCTGAGTGGCCAGTGCCAGCAAGTGACGTCAGAGCCCTCCCATGATAGGTGCTTACCTAGTTAGCTGACCAATCCTCCTTTCAGGGCTATTTAGGGTTCCTCTGGGTGTTTCCTCAGATTCAGATTGCAAGACTCCAGCAGGAATCCTCTGCATCCTTTACTTCACCTTCTACCGACAAAACTGCACCTGGACCCTCCAGGAACTCCACAAACTGCAACAAAGAAGCAAAGACGACTTCTGCAACTTTGTATCTTCTGCTCCTGCCAGCAACTGCAACTGTTTCCAGGTTGTGCATCTTCCAAGGACTACCTGTCTTCAGCCTGTACCAGAAGAACAATGGAATCGCCCTTGAAGTGAAGGAGTCACTTCCCTGCTTCAGCAGGCACCCCTCTGTAGCAACGACCAGTGGCTTGGGTCCCCTCTCCTGAAGAAGTGTGCAGATCCAGCAACACATTGGTGGACTGAAGTGGTCCCAAAGGTCTTGAAGTCCAGCTGTCCAACTTTGCTGGAGGTAAGAGCTTGCCTCCCCACACAAGACAGTACCCCCATGCACCACATGTTTTGCAGCTGCCAAGGATTGTTGCCATCCTTCCATGACGTTCTTTGTGCACTGTGTAGCTGTAGCCCCCAGTACTCTATCCAGGAGTGCACAGCTCCCTGAGTGGTTCTCCGGCAGCGTCGGATCCATTTGTATAGTGTTGCATGGGTGTCATTTTGCACCTTGTTTGCCCCCATGCAGTGGGACTCCTGTGCACACTGCCTGGTATTCTGAGGGCTCTCTGAGTTGCTGAGAGCCCCCTGTGTCACTCGCTCCTGGTTAGAGGCCACCAGGTCTTTCCTGGTCCCGAGCAGTGCCATTTTCAGCAAACTGCGTGCTTTCCATGTGCCAAGGCTTGTTGGCGGAATCCAGCGACGCAAACCAGACTGCAATCATCCATCCGGCATGGGACATCATCCGCACCAACGAGGAGCCCGCATTCATCTTCTTGGGTGGAGTATGGACTACTTCTTCTCCAGTGGTTCTTTGTTTGCACCTACAACCGGGTTAGCAGGGGCTCCCGTTCTCCCTGGCCTCTTCAGTGCTTCTTGGACTTAGTCCCCTTCTTCCATAGGTCCTCAGGTTCAGGAATCCATCATTGGTGACTTGCAGTCTCTTCTGGTTCTTGCATAATCTTCTATCATGTGTTCTTGTGTGTTCTAGGAAACTTACTGTGATTTACTCCTGCTTTCCTGGGCTTGGGTGGTTTCTATTACTTATCTTTGGTGTTTTCATACACTCCCTTCACCCATCTACACACTATACTTGCCTAGCTGGGAAACTGACTTTCGCATTCCACTATTTTAGTATATGGTTTGTGTTCCCCCTAGGCCCATTTGTAACTATTATGATTTTCACATTTTGTACTGTTTTCTAACTGTTTTTCCAGTTATTACTGCATTCTAGTGTATATACTGTGTATATTACTTACCTCCTAAAGGAGTATAGACTCTAAGGTATTTTTGTCATTAGTGCACCAAAATAAAGTACCTTTATTTTTGTAAAACTGAGTATTTTCTTTCATATGTGTGAGTACTGTGTGACTACTGTGGTATTGCATGAGCTTTGCATGTCTCCTAGTGAGGCCTTGGCTGCTCATACATACTACCCCTAGAGAGCCTGGCTTCTAGACACTGTCTACATTTCACTAATAAGGGATAACTGGACCTGGTATGAGGTGTAAGTACCTTATGTACCCACTACAAACCAGGCCAGCCTCCTACAGGCTATACCTAGAAAAAGAATAATCAAAGAATAAGATTTTTTTTTACCTAATGTTTGTCAGATAAGAGGAAGCAAAGGTTATACTAATTGAAAAGAAGAACGCATAACATTGCAATCATCAGAAAGGGCAGCAATTTACTAACAACTAGAACAACATTTTCTATTAGTATGCTGGCTTATTGCTTGACAATATGAACGGATTTTAGGAACGCAAGGAGAGGCCTATTTTCTCAATGGGGTATTTTTTGATCACTGACATAATAACAACACACTCAATATCGAAACACAAAATATTGAAAAATAAAGATTGTTAACAAAAATATTGCTTTCCCATTCTTAACTAATAAAACCACACATATTCAGCACACCAATATTGTTGTTAAAATAGTGATTTTTATTTATATCAAAAACACAAATATCGCAAACAAAAATATCATTACCTCCATAGAAACAAAGGAAATGTCTAAAATATCACCTCACACAATATCGACTACAAGGGTATTGCCAAACTAATTACGATATTATTAATGAACATAAAACACTAAACACAATAAAAAATATATACACATGTATGAATACAAAAATAAAATAATATATATTTCATTGTCAAAATAATTATTTTCCACCCAATAAAAACATATAAATATATATATATATATATATATATCAATATATATATATATATATATAGCAGGTGGGGAAACCACCAGCTCCACGCATTCCGATGATACTGGGTGGGGGAGGCCCGGCACTGCCCATGATATGAGCATGAGCATGGGCAGTGCAAGGCCCCACCTGTGGCCCCCTGCAAACCCTTACTGTCAGCATTTCCATGGTGATCAGCCCACCATAAAAAGGATGGCTGTAAGGGGAGTTGTAATCTGCCAAGGGGAGCTGAGTTCAGCGCCACCCTGGCTAAGTACAATTCAGACCTCGGTCATGCTTAGAGAACCCTGTTACCGATGTTCCCACCGCCAGGGTTATAATGTGGTGGTCCAACCGCCAAAGTTGCGGCTGTCCGACCTTCATAGTGAGTGTGGCAGTCCTTGTACCACCACACTTATAATAAGGCTCATATTCCCAAAAGTCCCTGAACACATCACAGGCCAATTACCACCTTTACCCCTTCTAAAACATTTAATTGCCCAACCAAAAAAAAACGCTAGTATTTGTTCTTCAGCCCCTTGAGGATACCAAGTTATTGAAATAATGGAACACTTAAAGATAATACACAAGTGAGGAACCCTTCCTGCTATGTGACAACCTAAACAATGATAGATAAATCCTAATATTTTCTAAAGCTGATAACTTGATAAACCTAAGCCATCATCACCATGTATGATGGATGGGACCTTCAAAATGTGTCCTTAACCATTCACTCAGATATACAACTTATGTGTGAATATAAAACACAAATATACCTTTTATGTATGTGCTACTGCCAAATAAGCAAGATAGCACTCACTATGAACTCTTAAACCACATTAAAGATAAAACAAACAGCCACTGCCCACAAACAATCATAGACTTTGAACAAGCCATGATTCAAATCATTTGAAGAATTTAGCCTCACACAGCCATACAAAGCTGTTACCATCATTTCAATCAAACCATAAGGAGACATCTCCAGCAATCTGCACTAAGGCCCTCATTATGACATTGGCGGTAAGTCCCGTTTACCGTCATGCCGACTGCCGCCAACATACCGCTACCGCGGCAGTATACCGCTATCCATATTATGACCCACACATAGCAATCCAACACTCTACAGATACAAACACAAGTCTGCCAGCCCAAAGGTCAGTGATAAAATGGCAGTAGCAAAACCCACACTGTTATGCCAACAGAACTACGCCCACAGCATTATGACCCACGAATCACTGCGGTGGACAGTGAACTGCGGTAAACCATTGGCGGTACATACCGCTGCGCTCAAAATGCACACAACCTAACAAAACAACACTACATTGGACAATTCAAACTACACACACCTGACACCATACACACACCACACCCACAACACTATAAAACACACAACCACACTACCCACAACCCCTTACGACTCAAAAATATTGCCAACTGGGAGAGACAGACCAACAGCATCCACAGAACCAGAGCCACAAAACACCATCACGCATACACAATCCACATACCTCACAGCACACACCCCAACACATCACCCCACATACCCTCACACACACACCACTCACACTACACTCATGGCACCACAACAACACCTCAGATTCTCAGAGGAGGAGCTAAGAGTCATGGTGGAGGAAATCATCCAGTAGAGCCACAGCTATTCAGATCACAGGTGCAGCAGACATCCATTGCCAGGAAGATCGAACTATGGCGGAGGATCGTGGACAGGGTCAATGCCATGAGACAGCACCCAAGAACAAGGGATGACATCAGGAAGAGGTGGAACGGCCTACGGGGGAAGGTGTGCTCCATGGTAGCAAGACACCAGATAGCAGTACAGGGGACTGGCAGTGGACCCCCACCTCCTCCCCCACAACTAACAACATGGGAGGAGCAAATCTTGGCAATACTGCATCCTGAGGGCCGGGCAGGAGTAGCAGGAGGACTGAACTCTGGTAAGTCAAATCTTTATTACTTTCAGCCCCTACCTGCATGCCATCACATACTCCCCACTCTCACCCTCACTCCCATCACTCCACCACCTCCCACACACCCCACCATCACAACCCATCCATCTCAGTACCCAGCAACACATGCACTACCAATGCATGGACTCCACTTACAGCCCTGCATGGACACCCATCACCACAGCATGCACACTTGAGAGAATCACCTAGCCCACAAAATAACTACTCGCACAAGACTAAGCTGACAGGGCACTCACAACCATAGAGGCCAACACACCCATGCACAAGATGTCACATGCAGAAACAATAACACTGCATTTACATCCCCACCGGTCACCCACAGAACGTCACCGGAGAGGAGATGCCAGCAACATCCAGTCCCCCCACAGAAGAGGCCCTCAGTGATGACAGCAGCTCTGCTTGCCTGGATCAGAATGACCAAACTGGCCCATCAGGGACCTCTGGACAGTTGGTTACCCAGCCACAGTCCCATACCACCACAGAGCCTCCGCCCTCAGGAAACACCAGCACAGCACCCACCCAGTGGGCCCATACCTCTGTCCCCAGGACACATCAATCAGCAGTGTGTCCACACTACAGGGACCCCAGGAAACCCAACAAACGCAGGACGATCAAGGACCTGGGGTCAGTGGCAGTGGACACACGGCTCAGGGGACAGAGGCACAGGACAACAGGGAAGCTGGGAGGACTGCTGCGCAACAGGGGGAGGACAGGCCCAGGGAACCGACTCTCCACAAGGCACTCACCAACATCCTGGGAGCATACCACCATTACCAGGAGGCCATGGGCCAGATACTGGCCAAGTTGCAGGAGACCCAGCGGCTGCAGGAGGGAAAGTACCTGGGGATCAGGGAGGACCTGAGGGACATCAACACCACCCTGGTCACCATTGCAGGGGTGCTGGCAGACATGGCCAACACCATGAGGGAGGCAGTGGCACAGCAAGGGCCCTTGACACTAGCCACACTGATGAACAGCCCTCCACCTCCGCTTATGCTAGTGTACAGGAGGCCCCGCCACAGGAACAACAGGCCACCAGCATCCCTCCCCCTGCAGAAGGAGAACCACCCCGCAAACAGTCCCTGTGATCCAGGCAGAAGCCAGAGAACATTGCCAAGACCCCCTCCAGGAAATAAAACTTTCAAGATTGTCACCCTTGTGTCCCACTCTGTCACCCTGTCCACCTTGAACTGCCATTGCTCCACTTCCTATGCCCCCTTGGACAATGCACCTGTAATACAAAGAGACTTGACTCTATGCTGGACTCTCCGCCACCATTACCCAAGCCCACTGCACATCACCATTACATTTTCAGCAATTAAATAAACATCCTTTGAAACAAATACAAGTATGTAGTATGTCAAATAACTTAAGTATATATTACTTTAACAATCTGTAGACATTACAAGTAGACTGTACAGTAATGTATACATAGGTATGACCTGTATTGTGCTGCAGTCAATACACCAGGAGCCAGAGTAGGGCACAAATATCTGTGAATAGACATATTAAAGGGAACCGTAAGTGGGAACAGCAGCCTGCCAGGGAAAGTTTACAACACAAAACTGCAATGGAAGGTGAAGTTACAGTGTCTTACCTGTGTGTCACTGGAAGTACTGTTGCATGATAGATGTTTGGTTGTCCACATCCTCATCCTCTGACTCCTCTTCGTCACTTTCCACAAGCTCCACCGCTGCCACATGCCCATCTCCAGCCTTATCCTCCTGCAGAAAAGGCACCTGTTGTCTCAAAGCAAGGTTGTGCAACATGCAACATGCCACGATGATCTGGCACACCTTCTTGGGTGAGAAGCACAGGGATCCACCTGTTAGATGGAGGCACCGAAACCTGACCTTCAGGAGGCCAAATATTTGCTCTATAATTCGTCTTGTTCTCCCATGTGCCTCATTGTAACATTCCTCTGCCCTTGCCCTGCGATTCCTCACTGGGGTCAGCAGCCATGAGAGGTTGGGGTAACCAGAGTCACCTGTAAATATAGAGGAATACCTGTTAGCCAGACACTTACCCTTAGGGCCAACCCCACATCCAGATACCAACATACATTGGGTGGGGACCATGGGCTCACCAATTAACCACACCCTGTGCCTCTGGAGTTGGGCCATCACATATGGGATGCTGCTATTCCTCAGGATATAGGCATCATGCACAGACCCAGGGTACTTTGCATTCACATGGGAGATGTACTGGTCCGCCAGGCACACTAGCTGCACATTCATAGAGTGAAAGCTCTTTCGATTTCTGAACACCTGTTCATTTCTCCGGGGGGGACAAAGGCAATATGTGTACCATCAATTGCCCCAACAATGTTGGGGATATGTCTGTAGGAGGCTGGCCTGGCTTGTAGTGGGTACCAATGGTACTTACACCTTATACCAGGTCCAGTTATCCCTTATTAGTAGAGTGTAGTAGTGTTCTAGCAGCTTAGGCTGATAGAGATAGCTATAACAGATCAGCCAGGGCTGAACTAGGAGACATGCAAAGCTCATGCAATACCACTTATATCATATAGGTACTATATCATAAGAAAGAAAATACTCATAGTTATTTAAAAATAAAGGTACTTTATTTTAGTGACAATGTGCCAAAAATATCTCAGAGGATATACTCCCTTAGGAGGTAAGTGACATACACAAAATATACACAACTAACCAAATCAGGTAATTAAAACAGTCAGAAAGTAGTGCAAACACTGTAAAACACAATAGGATGCAATAGGCTTAGGGGCAACACTAACCATATACTAAGAAAATTGAATGCGAACAGCGAATGCACCCCAGGCAAGTGTAGTGTGTAGAGGGTCGCTGGGAGTGTGAGAAAACACTAACGGTGTAAAGGAGACCCCACCCCAGGACCCTAGAAAGTAGGAGTAAAGTACTACTATTTCCCCCAAAACACACCAAAGTCATTATAAAGGATTTTGCAAGTACCCCAACAGACTGCAAAGCACTGAAGATGGATTCCTGGACCTGAAGACCTGTAAAGGAAGGGGCCCAAGTCCAAGAGTCACTAAAATTTCCAGGGGGGGGGCAGGATCCCACTAAACCCCGGATGAAGGTGTAAAATGGCTGCCTACGTTTGGAAGAAGCTGCAGGTTTTGCAACAACGAAAGGAGGTAGGAGGTTCTGCTTTGTGCAGAAGATGTCCCATGGTGTGCTGGAGGATGCAGAGTTGTTTCCTTGGCAAAATACCACAAACAAGCCTTGCTACCTGCAGGAGTCGCAGTTGGAGAAAAAGGGTGCTGCCTTGACCCAGGAAGGACCAGGATGTCACCACTTGGGAGAGGAGACAGAGAGGGCCCTCAGCAATGTAGAGAGCCCACAGACAGGAAGGAAGCACCCGCAGATGTCCTTGAACATGGGTTCAAGAAGACTGAACATGCTGGTCATCTCAACACTGCAAAGAGAGGTTCCACAACACCGGAGATCAACTCAGGGAGCTCAGCATCACAGGACAGAGTGCTGGGGAACTAGGCTCCGATGTGCATGCAGGATGTCTTGGAGATGTGCACAGAAGCCCTTGTAGCTGCAGATCACACGGTGCACAGGATTACTGTCTGGGGAGGGGAGGCAAGGACTTAGCTCCTCCAAATTCAGACAGTTGGACCACTGGACAATATGGGTCACTTGGGTCCACCACCTGTGTTCCAGGGGCCACACTCGTCAGGATGAGAGGGGTCACAGAGTACCGGTGAAGCTAAATGTTGGTGCCTGCTGGAGCAGAGGGGGGGTTTCCATCGACCTACAGGAGATTTCCTTGTGGCTTCCAGTGCAGGGAGAAGGCAGGCAGTCCCCAGAGCATGCACCACCAGGAAACAGTCGAGAAGGCTGGCAGGATTAGATGCTACAAAGTCGCTGGTAGTCTTCTGGCTACTTTGTTGCAGTTTTGCAGGCATCCTAGACCAGTCAGCGGTCGATCCTTGGCAGAAGTCAAAGAGAGAAATGCAGAGGAACCCCACACCTATGAAAATAAGATGGCAGAGGTCTGTGACACACTGGAGGAGCTCTGGGCAACATTCCCTGGGCTTATGCAAGGAGGGCACCATCTTTGCACTTCAAAGCATTTCCAGAGGCTGGAAGAGCCTACCCTCCCCAGCCTTCATCACCTATTTCCAAAGGGAGAGGGTGTAACACCCTGTTCTCAGATGAAATGCTTTGTTCTGCTTTCCTGGGACTGGGCTGCCCAGACCCCAGGAGGGCAGAACCCTGTCTGTGGGGTGGCAGCAACTGTAGCTGCAGAGTAAACCCCAGAGAGCTGGTTTGGCAGTACTGGGGGTCCATAGTAGAGCCCCCAGGATGCATGGAATTGGCTCCCTAATACCAGATTTAGAATGGGGGACAATTCCATGATCTTAGACATGTTACATGGCCATATTCGGAGTTACCATTGTGAAGCTACATATAGGTATTGACCTACATATAGTGCACGCGTGGTGTTCCCGCACTCACAAAGTCCGGGGCAATGGCCCCGAGCTATGTGGGGGCACCTTTGCTAGTGCAAGGGTGCCCTCACACCTAGTAACTTTGCACCTAACCTTCATCAAGTGAAGGTTAGACATATAGATGACTTATAAGTTACTTAAGTGCAGTGAAAATGGCTGTGAAATAATGTGTGCCTTATTTCCCACAGGCTGCAAAGGCAGTCCTTTGTAGAGGTTTGTCTGCGCTCCCTATGGGTGGCAGAAGAAATGCGGCAGCCCATATGGATCTCCTGGAACCCCAATGCCCCTTATACCTAGGTACCACATTCTAGGGACTTATAAGGGGGGTCCAGTATGCCAATTGAAATTGATAAATGTAGTCACTAGCCTATATTGACAAATGTAAAGGCAGAGAGGGCATGAGCACTGAGGTTCTGATTAGCAGAGCCTCAGTGACACAGTTAGGCACTACACAGGTATACACATTCAGGCCACAAACTATGAGCACTGGTGTCCTGGCTAGCAGGATCCCAGTGAGACAGGCAAAAACATACTGACATACATGTAAAATTTGGGGTAACATGCCAAGAAAGATGGTACTTTCCTACAATGTCCAATTGCATAGACATCAGCTTTCACTGTGGCCAAATCCTCCACCTGGGGGAAAACAATGTAGCTGCGCATGTGTTTCATCAGGGCAGACAACACTCTGGTCAGCACGTTTGAGAACATTGGCTGGGACATCCCTGCTGCCATGGCCACTGTCAATTGGAAGGAGCCACTTGCCAAGAAATGGAGCACAGATAGGACTTGCACAAAATGGGGGGGATCCCAGTGGGCTGACGGATAGCTGAGATCAGGTCAGGCTCCAATTGGGCACACAGCTCTTGGATTGTGGCCGTGTCAAGTCTGTAGGTGAGGATAATGTGCCTGTGTTCCATTGGTGCCAAGTCAACCAGGGGCCTGTACATGGGGGATGTCTCCATCTCTTATTCATCCTCAGCGGTTGTACTATAAGGGGCAAACAATGAGCATTTGGTCAGCTTTAAACATTTCCACATTGTACAATGCATTGCATGTTGTGACAGAAACAGTATGTTTTTGTTTATTTCCAAAATGTGCTTATGTCGGCTGTGACGCAGTTAGGTGCCATGGCCTGCCCCCCCCCCTGAAATGGTGGATGCCTGTCCTGTGTGGAGGGGCAGGTGGAAATGAGGTAATGCTGCAGACGTTGTGCGTCGTTGCTGGAGGAGGCCGAGTACCGCCGCGCAACTCCTCATTGGTTATCATTGGGCCCTATGGGTTACAGTAGCCAATGGTGATGTACGCTGGCAGTGATGGTACGCACCGCTGTGGACGTGACTGCCATTTTCTATCTGTTCACTCACTTGCTACCTGACCTTCAACAGGAGATGACCTACATTGCAAGTGCTGCTGTAACCTGTGTCTGAAACCAACCATGGCTCGAGTCACTGGGGAAAGGACCCCTGCCTTCACCGCTACGGAATAGGAGAAACTGGTGTATGGGGTCCTACCCCAGTACCAATTGCTTTATGGGCCTCCAGACCAACAGGTGAGTACACTGTAGGCACGATGCATGGGGCATGAATGGATGGTGTGATGTGTGTGAAGGCCTCGTGTAAGGGAAGGATGGTGGAGGGGTCCTGGGCAGCATGCAGCTTGTATGGTGGGCAATGTATGTGCATAAGGAGATGGGAGGGATATGATGGGTCATGGATGTAACAGGCCAGATGGTATGACTGATCCCTTTTCCATTTTCATTTTTTTGCAGGTCAGCGCCCATCAGAAAAAGGGTACATGGCATGCCATCACCAAGGACGTGCGGAGCCTGGGGGTCTACGGCAGGTGGAGCACCCACTGTCGCAAACGGTGGGAGGACCTGAGATGCTGGGCAAGGAATACAGCGGAGGCATAGCTGGGGATGGTCTCCCAGCGAGGAAGGGGTGCCTGTCGAACACCTGACCCCCCTCCGATGTTCCGCAATACTGGCGGTGGCCTATCCGGAGCTGGATGGGCGCTTGAGGGTATCACAGCAGCCACAAGGGGGTGAGTACAGTTTCCAAATCTGCAAATTGCACGTGGTGGTGTGGTCTCTGGGTGGGGAATGTGGGCCTGTGGGTGCCCTTAGACCAGGCCGGACATTGCAGGGTAGGTTCCATGTTGGGCAGGGGCTGATGCACTCCACCCCCAAGAATGCTAGTGGCCATCCACTACTGGGCAGGGATCTGTGTGTCTCAGGTATGCTGCTATTGGCGTTAGGTATTACTGTCCATGGCCTGGTGACTAGCATTGTGAGTGGTAGTGCATCCCCTAGTGCGTAGGGCTGTCCCCTGTGTGTCGTGTACGCCAACGGTGGTGTTGTTGCTGGCATTGACCAAGTGTATCCTCTGACTCTTTCCCTCCTTTTTGTTTTGTCACCCTGTTCTTATGTGCATTAGCATCATCTGGCGGAGGAGCAGAGGCACCGGCGAAAGAGGGAGATGCATACCACATGGCCCTGGAGGCTGAATCCACTGACCGTGAGGGTACCAGTGGGACGGAGGACAAGGGGAGCACCACAGCTGGGACAGGAAGGGACAGTTCTGACAGTGATACCTCCTCCGATGGAAACTACCTGCTGGTGGCAGAAACCTCTGTGGCCACCCCAACTACAGGCACAGCCGCCACCCCGTACCAGCACTGCCCTCCCACCAGCCCCTTTGTGAGTTTCCCGTGCCCACTCACCCAGGAGGGTGGGCATCTCCTTCGCCCCAGTCCAGTCCCAGACCCAGTCCCATTCCCCTGAACCCCAACCTATCCCAAGCACAAAATCAGACCAGCATGCACCCAACACAACACACAGGAGTGGCTCAGGCAAACACAAGCACCACACATCATCCCACAGGCACTCACACAAACATCATTCAGAAGCAGACACACCAACATCCACTGCCTCCACTGTGTCCCCCTCCTCTCCCAAACCTCACCTTCTTCCCACACCAGTTTCCCTAAGAAGCTTTTCTTCTCCACCCTCGACCTCTTTCCTACCCCTCCCCCCGTCCTTCACTCCGGGCCAGGGTGGGCAGAACCCAGGCCAGCACCTCAGCCACCCAGTCCATGGACACTGTAGTTTCAGCAGCTATTGCAGGTGTGAGAGGCTCCAAGGAGACACCCATCAGCACTGGCAGTGTGCCTGCACCAGCTGCCAAGGGCAAGGAACAACCACCAGCTGCCAAGGGCAAGGCCAAGAATCAACTACCAGCTGTCAAGGGCAAGAATGGACCACCAGCTGCCAAGGGCAAGGAGGCACCACTAGCTGTCAAGGGCAAAGAGGCACCACCAGCTGCCAAGGGCAAGGAGGCACCTCCAGCTGCTAAGGGCAAGGAGGCACCACCAGCTGCCAAGGGCAAGGGCAAAAGGCCTGCCTCTGCAGGCAGGAGGGATAGGAGGCCTGGTGCTATGACAGGATACAGGCCCCCAAAACCAACCATGCTGCTTCAGCCATCTGAGGCTGCAGGGGAAGGCCTGGAGCCTCCCACCAGCACTGGCAGCACCGCCACAAGCACCGCCAGCAGCACAGCCACCGGCACCGCCACCAGCACCACTGGCAGCAACCCCAGTGGGCAGCTGTCCGAGGCTGCAGGGGAAGGGCTGGAACCTCCCCCCACCACTGGCAGCACCACCACCAGTACCACTGCCAGCAGCGGCAGCCCAAGTGGGCAGCCATCCAAGGCTGCAGGGGAAGGGCTGGAGCCTCCCCCACCACTGGCAGCACCACCAGCAGCACTGCCACCACCACCACCACCACTGGCAGCAGCTGCAACCCCAGTGAGCAGTTCTCCGAGGCTGCAGGGGAAGGGCTGGAGCCTCCCCCACCACTGGCAGCACCGACACCAGCACCGGCACTGCCACCACTGTGCAGCTGTCGCCGCCGGTGGATGGACTGTAGTCCTGCCTCCATGGAGTGTCATGCATCCTGCCTACAGCAAATCTCGTGGATCTGACACCCAGGTGAGAGACTGTGACCTTGCACTCCCCAAGGGCTGCATCACAGGGCACAAAGCCCCCTCCAGAACCAGTGGAAGAAGGTATCCACTCAGCCCTTCCTTGCCACAATGAAGCCCACTGGGCACAAGTCCCCCTCCAGAACCAGTGGAAGAAGCCATCCACTCACCCCCTCCTTGCCAGGATGAAGAACACTGGGCACAAGGCCTCCTCCAGAACCAGTGGAAGAAGGCATCCACTCACCCCCTCCTTGCCAGGATTAAGCACACTGGGCACAAGGCCCCCTCCAGAACCAGTGGAAGAAGCCATCCACTCACCCCCTCCTTGACAGAATGAAGCACACTGGGCACAAGGCTCCCTCCAGAACCAGTGGGTAAACCACCCACTTGAGAGACTGTGGCTTTGCACTCCCCAGGACCAGGCAGTGGGCAAACCACCCACTTGAGAGGCTGTGGCTTGCACTCTCAAGGCCATCGCAGAAGGCATGTAGCCCCCACCAGGAGAAGTGGCGTTGTACCATCTTCCAGCTGAGGTGCCCCCCTTTCCCTTCCCTCTGAGGTGCCTGTGTATTTTTGACCTGATGCCCCAGCAGTGTTCTCTCCATATTGAGGCAGGAGTCAAGTGGGGCCTTGGCCTATGTGATAAGGCCCTGTGTCCCACAGACATTATGGACTGGGCACTGTCCCTTCATTTGTATATCTGAGAATACTGTTTTGATTTTTGAGGATGTACTTCTAGTATTTCATATTATTACACTCACTTTTTTTCCAATCATTTTATCCTTGCATTATTCCTGAGGGGTGGGGAGTGAATATGTAATGCTATTGCATCTTTTTGTGTGTCTGGTGTTGGGGGTGGGGGTGTTGCGTGTTGCGTTTGCGTGTCACTCTCTTTTTCCTCCACCCTCCCCTGTGTGATAAGTGGCAGTACTCACTGTGGTTGTCGTCACCGGCGTTGGTATTCATGGTGTAGGTGGAGGTATACAATCATGGGAAATATGTGCAACTCGGGCTCCATGGCATCATGGTTCTTCCTTGAGTCTCCAGAGGTTAGTCCTTCGCCTTCTGTGTACTGTTTCTGCCGTGCTTTTGATGGCGTTGGTACCACTACCGAAAAGGTGGCAGATAAGCCAGTTATAGTATTGTGGGTGGAACATTGTCTTCTGCCTGGCTGTTGGCGGTTGCCGCCGCAGTGCTTGTTGCTACCACCGTGGCGTTCGGTAAGTTAAAGTGGCTGTATGTGTTGGCGGTTTCCGCCGTGGTCATATCCATTTATTTTACCACCGTCCTGTTGGCGGTATTACTGCCTCTTTATAACCGACCGCCAGGGTTGTAATGAGGGCCAAAGTGTGGAATATGCTACAAACAGTCAATTTGCCTTTGAAATAAAAAACATGATAGCAGTCTACCATGTCCCTACCACTGAGTTAGCTAACCACTACAATTTAATTATAGAAAGCCATTTCTACCAACAAAATGAACACAAACCAATACCCCATATGAATTATTTAAAAGATACTTGGGTTCACAGACTACGGGGCAGATGTAAGCAAAGGTGGTGCTGCCCCCACTGCAGCACCACTTTACTTGCACCCCTTAGTACCCCCTACTGACACTATGAGCGCTATATTTAAAATACAGCACACCATATCGCAGGGTAGGGGGTAATAGCATCAACATTTGTGACGCTATTGATGTACTGTTCAGGGTTAGCACCAACATTTTGGCGCTAGCCCGAACAATACAAAGGGCCCATTGTATCCAAAAGTCTGCCCCCTTTTAATGTCTTCTCTAAGCAGGCACTAAAAGTAGCCACAAAAAATGATGCAGTGGAATTTCTTAGATTCCACTGCTCCATTTTTGCTGTGTCCCTAATGGGGGAATGCCCCTTTTGCATACATTATGCATGGCACATGCATAATGTGGCACAAGGGTTGCAAAGTGACACAATGCATGCATTGCGTCACTTTGTAAATATGGTGCTGCGATGTATGAAACCTCATGCCACATTAGCATCAAATAAATTATGCTAATGTGGAGCTAGTGCTTTTTGAATCAGGGCCTTCATCTCTCCAGACACAGACACCAACTCAAGTTCCAAATGTCATGGTGGAATGTCTGTGAGGGTACCATGGCACAGGAAGCCAAAACAAACAACACAGTGGAATGATGGCACAATGGCTTCCAATCCAAACAATTTTTAGCAACATAAGTCGGTTGCTCAAATTAACCCTTTTGAGTCTTGGGCACAGCAAAAAAGCAACAAAAAATGCCTCATGAGGGATAAATGTAAATATTTAGTCAACAATAATATTTTGGTTATTATTGGACAAATGTTTTTTATCTACCAAATAACACTATATCCATTTGAGTAGTATCATTCATTACCAGAGACTAGAATCAAGTGTTATCCATACACCAAAACTATTTAAGCCAGACCTAAATATGAAGGTATCAATCAACAATAAGTTGAAACTAATAGGGCCTCATTATGAGTGTGGCGGTTTATAGACCACCATTCTTGTGGTGGTGGTCACATTACAACCCTGGTGGTCAGACCACCAGAGAACTGCTAGTTCTACCAGGATCTTGGATCCAGGGGTTCTGGAGGTGGTAACGGTCCTAATACGCCAGAGCAGCACTGAGGATTACGACCTCATTCTCCACTAGTAGTTTCATGGCAGTAACACTGCCATAAACAGGCAAGGAGAGATCAGGTGCAGGGTGCCATAGGGGGGCCCCTGCTCTGTCCATGCACTTGGCATGGGCAGTGCAGGCCCCCCCTGGCAAGCATCATCGCAAAGTTCATTGTTTGCTTTGCAGACAGTCAACCTTGCACCCTGTAGGTGACAGCACTGCTGCCTGCTCGATTACGAGCCATAGACAATGCTGTAGCCTGTTTCCCGCTAGGCCAGCGGGTTTCCATCTACAATAGCTCCAGCGGGCAGATCACTGCGTATGCAGTGGCCATCCTGTCAGGAGTTTAGTGGATGGAGTTTTCCATCCGCCAAACTCATAATGTGGTTCTAAATTACTGCACACTATCCTCATATTCACGATTTTTAGGAGGTGACGGCCAACATATACTTAGTTCATCTTGTTAAGTCCATCAGGCAAGGAGTTAATGGTTGAAAGACTAGTTACCTGATGCCCCAATTATCATACACATGATATGGAGAAAGTTGTTGGTCTTCATGCATATAAATATTTCAATGTTTGGTAAGCCTGTCATTTTAAGGCCACTTCAGAACTATGTAAGGTATGTGTGTCCTTTTACTTAGAAGAGAAAACATAAAATTGCCGTTATTATGATGGGTCCAAGTTGACAAACTCACATTACACCTTGTGCACTAATTAATGATGTACGCCCAAACCATGCAACTGAATGATACAGGGAACAAATGTGAAAACATAATTAAATGCAAATAACTATAGGCAGGACCAATTTGTCTTATTTATTTAAGTAATTTCTACATGAAATGAAGAGTGGTAGAGGTGTTCAATCCATGTTGTCTATAGTGTGAGCCCCCGGGAAACTGAACATGTCTGGTGGTTATACCCAAGAAGAAGAAAAATTGCCTAAAAGTGCCACGGGAAACATGCCGTAAATGGTTGTACACTTAGGTGACCCAACAATCTGGTACATACAGTCTGAATGCTCATACCTTTATCTGTATACAGTTGGAAATCTACTGAGAGAGGGCTTCAATTGACCTCCTGTTCTCACCAAATGAGACTACATGGTCTAATCTGATACATGTGCCAACAAATGAGAGAGGGTCAGCCCAATTAGGAATGTTCACTGCCATCTGGGAGGGAGACCTGAGGCCAATGCCGCTGCACTGCTGGTGCTGGCCAGCCCAGCGGGGAAGTCATTATACAGTGGTGGGGAGACTGCCATATTGCCCCCCCAATGGTCAGACCGCCAAAGTTGTAATAAGGCCCTTAGTTTCTGCTACAAATGGCTTAAGAAAATAAATCGATATTTTGGACAGTGGTTCTAGAATAGAGGCACACCCTGACATGATGGGGCATTCTGGCAGGTCTTGTCTGTTTTAGGAAGTATATAAAGGACCAGAGTCCTTAGGTTTTGTTTATTGAGATAGTCAAACTCTTTGTCACCTATCCAACAGTTCTTTAATGCACCTTTTATGATTTTGGAGATTTGATGATTGAGGTCTAGAGTCAGGTCTTCCTGAAGCCTACTGTAATGATTGATTTCATTAAGTTGTTTTACTAGATCATTACCATATTCTTAAGTTTCACTATTCCACTCCCTTTGTCTGTAGGTTTGATCATCAAGTTGGGTTTGGATGACAGGGATCGTAGTGCCATTTCTTCTGCTCTTGAAGTATTCTTTCTCACAAATTGACGCCTGTTATGGAATAGGTCCACCTCTCTTAGTATGGTTTAATGGAACATCAATACTTGTAGGGGTATTGCCGAAGAAGGGGGGCAGAAGTTGGACTTATTTTGGAATCCTTTGGTACTTTCAATGTTGTGCCTGCCTTCAAAATAAATTTTCAGTCTCACTTTTCTGAGAAATTGCAGAATCACAATTTTTGAATCCACAGTGTCTTGATGTTTTGTCGAGACAAACAACAACCCTTTGTTGAGAAGAGAAATCTCAGCCTGAGATAATGCTTTTTTTCAAATGTTTGTAAGTAGCAAAATCATCTGTCCCTTCCACCTTTAGGTTTTCCTCTTGTTTGAAGTTCTCCTGAAAAATTGGCTGTGCCCCTTTCCTCTCCCCCTGCCTCTGTTGCTTCTGCCTCTCCAGCAGCCTCTTTCAAAAACATGTGCTGCCCTGATTGGTCTGTACTACTTGTTTGAGCTTCCTTGTTCGAATTAGAATTAGAATCCGAACAGGTATCGGAGAACGTTATAAAACGCTGTCTGGATCTGGCATGTGGCGGAGGCTGATTCTGTGAGCTTGATTTGTAAAAGTCTTCTTTCAGATTGGGATAGGTGGTCTCTAAATTACAATTTTTAATGTCTTTAACTACTTTTGTAGTTTTCTGGTTAATAGTGAAAGTCTTGAATTCCCCTATCTGTTTGTCAATCTCTTCAATTCGTTTTTTTGCTTCAGGTATTGAATCGTCTTCCAATATCAGTTTTTCTAGAGCCTCAATCTATTTAACTTCTTGTTTGCTCCTTTTTAGTGTAGTTTCTATAGAGAGGGCAAGCCAATCACGAGAACATTTGGCACCCACTTCACTAAATTGAGTGAGATATTGTTTGGTATCCATAAAAAATGATGAGAATGTCTCTAACTTGGAGTCCCAGGGAATGGTGTTATTCTTAAGTTGGGTTAAAAGGACTCAAGCGTATTGGTGTGCCCTGATCTGTTTCTTCTTTAGATGTTTAAGTTTTCAATATTTTCTAATTGGTTGCTAGTCGGGGTGTCACCACGTGTACTTAATAGAGATGGATTGTCCAATAATTTATAAATGTGTTCCTCTGCACAGCTAACAGTTAAGGGTTCTGACATATCCTTAAAGATAGTCACACCATCATTCTATTTTTGACTCTTATATGTGCCCTAGAAGGATTTGTACTACAACAAACCTAAGGTTGCTTTATTATGAATATCATATTCCTCTATAGGGAAGAAACCCTCACCTGGTGTACAAACATTTTCAGCAAAATAGGGGTTTTGCCCATATTAATTCTCTTGAGTCTTGGGCATATCACCACAGCAACAAATGAATGACTCTTGAGGGATGAATGTAAATATTTAGTCAACAATAATATATTGGTTATTATAGGACCAATGTTTTTTTAAACCAAATTACATTACATCAATAGAGTTGTATCAAACATTACTAGAGTATAGAATCAAGTGTCATCCATACCCAAAAATTGTGTAACCAAGAACTAAATATTAAGGTATCAATCAACAATAAGTTAAAACATTAAGGCCCACATTACGAGGCCACATTATGACCATGTAGGTAGGACTGCCAAAGGACCGCCGTCACCACCTGGAAAAAGGTTCCCAATGGGCTGACAGCAGGCAGACTTGTGGTCAGCCACGACAGTGCTGAACTCAGTACCGCCTTGCTGATCATCACTCCTATTTCCACCAGACTTTCCATGGCAGGGACGCACCATGGAAAGGCTGGCAAAATCACATTGTAGGATGCCAGAGGGGGGCCCCTGTGCTGCCCTGGCCCCCATGTCCAGCACCCATATTCTTAGGGTGCTGGTGTGCTATGGTATTGGCCTCGGCTCCCTTAAAAGAACCAAGGCCAATACAATAGCACTGTTCCTGCAGGTCTGAGAGGAGGCAGCCAGTATGACGGCAGCCTACTACCTGTGGCTTTGGCGATCTAAGTATTCTGACTGCCAAAGTCATAATGAGTCCAAAAATCACTGCCCACTGTCGTTATACTCTAGGAGGCTGGCCTGGTTTGTAGGGGTTACCAAAGGTACTTACACCTTATACTAGGTCCATTTATCCCTTATTAGTAAAATGTAGTCAGTGTCTAGAAGCCAGGCTGCCTAGGGGTATTTGGAGCTGAGCAGCCAAGGTTTATCTGGCAGGCATGCAAAGCTCATGCAATACCACTGTAGTCACATAGTACTTACACACATGAAAGAAAATACTCAGCGTTACAAAAATAAAGGTACTTTATTTTGGTGACACAAATGCCAAAAATACCTTAGAGACTATACTCCCTTACGAGTTAAGTAATATACACAGTATATACACTAGAATGCGGTAATAGCTGTAAAAACAGTTAGAAAACAGTGAATATAGTGAAAATCACAATAGTTAGAAATAGGCCTGGGGGAAAACAAACCATATACTAAAATAGTGGAATGCGAAAGTCGGTTTCCCACCTAGGCAAGTATAGTGTGTAGAAGGGTGCTGGGAGTGTAATAAAACACCAAATTTAAGTAGGAGAACCCACCCCATAGCCCAGGAAAGTAAGAGTAAATCACAGTAAGTTTCCCAGAACACACAAGAACACATGATAGAAGATTATGCAAGAACCAGATGAGATTGAAAGACACCAACAATGGATTTCTGGACCTGAAGACCTGTGGAAGAAGGGGACTAAGTCCAAGAAGCACTAAAGAGTCCAGGGAGAACAGGAGCCCCTACTAATCAGGTTGAAGGTGCAAAAGAAGAACCACCGGTGAAGAAGAACAGTCAGTACTGCACCCGAGAAGACGGATGCGGGTTCCTGATTGGTACAAATTATGTCCCACACTAGATGGATGATTGCACTCTGATTTGTGTCACTGGATTCCACCAACAAGCCTTGGCACACGCAAAGCACGCGGTTAGTGGAGAACGGCGCTGCCCGGGACCAGGAGGGACCTGGTGGCCTCTACCCAGGAGCGGGCTCTCAGCAACTCAGAGAGCCCTCAGAAGACCAGGCAGCATGCACAGGAGTCCCTCAGCACAGGGACAAAGAAGGTGCAAAAGGAGGCCCACGCAGCACTACACAAAGGGACCCCACGCTGCCGGAGAATTACTCAGGAAGCTGTGCATCACAGGAAGGAGTACTGGGGGCCAGAGCTGTGCTGTGCATGAAGAACTTTGTGGAAGGTCACACACAAGCCTTGGCAACTGTAAAACACAAGGTGCATGGGGGTACTCTCTTGCGTGGGGATGCAAACTCTTACCACCACCAAAGTTGGACAGCTGGACCTTAGGACCGTCAGCACCTCTTGAGTCCACCACCCGTGTTGCTGTATCCTCCCACTTCATCAGGAGAGGGGACCCACGTCAATGGTCATCGCTGCAGAGGGGTGCTTGCTGAAGTAGGAAAGTGACTCCTTTACTTCAAGGGATATTCCTCCGTTCTTCTGGTGCAGGCTGAAGACTGGCTGCCCTCTGAGGATTCACGAGTTGGAAAGAGTTGCAGTTGCTGGCAGGAGCTGAAGATAAAATGTTGCAGAAGTCGTCTTTGCTTCTGTTTTGTAGTTTGTAGAGTTCCTGGAGGGTCCAGATGCAGTTAAGTTGGCAGAAGGTGCAGTAAAGGATGCAGAGGATTCCTGCTGGAGTCTTGCAATCCGAATCTGAGGAAACACCCAGAGTGGAGACCCTAACTAGCCCTGAAAGGGGGATTGGTCAGCCACACCGGTAAGCACCTATCAGGGGTGGGCTCTGACATCACCAGGTGGTACTGACCACTCAGATGCTCCCAGAGTGCCCCACTACCTTGGAATCTAAGATGGCAAAACCCAGGGACACTCTGGAGGACCTCTGGACACCACCCCCTGGGTAGTGATGGACAGGGGAGTGGTCACTCCCCTTTCCTTTGTCCAGTTTCATGCCAGAGCAGAGACTGGGGGTCCCTGAACCGGTGTAGACTGGATTATGCAAGAAGGGCACCATCTGTGCCATTCCAAGCATTTCCAGAGGCTCTGGGAGGCTCCCCCTCTCATGCCTGTAACACCTATTTCCAGAGGGAAAGGGTGTAACACTCCTCTCTCAAAGGAAATGCGTTGTTCTGCCTCCCCCGGCTTAAGCTGCTTGAGCAACAGGAGGGCAGAAACCTGTCTGTGAGGTGGCAGCACCAGGGGCTGCCTGGAAAATCTTAGAAGGCTGGTATGGCAGTACTGGGAGTCCACTGTGGAGCCCCCAAAGTGCATGGAATTATACAACCAATGGTAGAATCAGCACTGAGGTATAATTCCAAGATGTTATACACCTTACATGGCCATATTCTGAGTTACCATTGTGAAGCTGGACATATGTGTTGATCTATGTCCAGTGCATGCATAAAATGGCATCCCAGCACTCAGGAAGTCTGGTAAAATGGTCCTGGATGATGTGAGGGCACCTCTGCTAGTGCAAGGGTGCCCTCACACACAGGTACTCTGCACCCAGCCTTAAGGGTAGGAAGGCCTGTATATGGGTGACTTTTAAGTGACCTGGTGCAATGGCAGTCCTGTAGAAGCCTTTGCATGGGCTCCCTATGGATGGTAAAAGTAATGCTGCAGCCCATAGGGATCCCCTGTAACCCCAATGCCCTGGGTACCTAAGTACCATATACTAGGGACTTATAAGGGGGCACCAGTATGCCAATTATGAATGGGATACTGTGTTAGCAGTGTCCAACAATGAAATTTAAAGGGGAGACAGCATTAGCACTGGGGTCCTGGTTAGCAGGATCGCATTGACACAGTCAAACACATTGACAAACAGGCCACAAATGGGGGTAACCATGTGAGAAAGAGACCACTTTCTCACACATACCCACAATTTTAGAAGCTAACTGCCAACATATACTTAGGACATCCTGTCCAATTCTAACTAGGCAGAAACCAACCTACACTCTATTATTTGATAAAAGTAAACAAAAAGTTAAAAGCTACAACCAACTACCAATGGTGCAATCTGTAACCGAAATTGCACCTAAACTTAGCAAACAGACCAAAACAATGTAAAACTCTTCATAGACAGCAAAGGAGTAGATTACTTAGCAATAGCCAAAAGTATATTATAAAACAAATACTAACTCATACAACTATAACATAATCTTCATCAATATAATGAATCGTTTTTCATATAAATAATAAGCATTATATTTTAATACATCAAACAAAACATTAAGGGGCATATTTATACTCCGTTTGCGCCGGAATTGCGTCGTTTTTTTTTACGCAATTCCGACGCAAAACTAACTCCATATTTATACTTTGGCGTTAGACGCATCTAGCGCCAAAGTCCATGGAGTTTGCGTCATTTTTTTGCGTGGACACCTACTTTGCGTTAATGATATGCAAGGTAGGCGTTCACGTCTAAAAAATTTACTCCGAGGCATGTGCGCCGTACTTACACTGCCGGGCAAAATTCACGCCCGGGAGTGGGCGGGTCCAAAAAAATGACGTACGGCCACTTTTGCGCCGTTTTTTAGCGCCTGGAAAAGGCAGGCGTTAAGGGACCCGTGGGCTCTGAAGGAGCCCAGAGGTGCCCTCCCATGCCCCCAGGGACACCCCCTGTCACCATTGCCCACCCCAGGAGGACACCCAAGGCTGGAGGGACCCATCCCAGGGACATTAAGGTAAGTTCAGTTAAGTCATTTTTTTTTTTTTGTGGCATAGGGGGGCCTGATTTGTGCCCCACTACATGCCACTATGCCCAATGACCATGCCCAGGGGACAGAAGTCCCCTGGGCATGGCCATTGGGCAAGGGGGCATGACTCCTGTCTTTGCTAAGACAGGAGTCATTTCTATGGGGGTTGGGAGTCGAAAAAAATGGCGCAAATCGGGTTGAGGCGAAAAATTTCCCTCAACCTGACTTGCCCCATTTTTTGACGCCCAAGACCCATATCCCCCTACGCCGGCGCTGCCTGGTGTAAGTCGTTTTTTTTCCACGCACACCAGGCTGCGCCGGCGGCTAACGCCAGCTAACGTCATTGATTAAATACGGCGCCCGCATGGCGCTTCAGAATGGCGTTAGCCGGCGCTAATTTTTTTGACAGTGCAGTTTTGCGTCAAAAAGTATAAATATGGCCCTAAATGAGAGTCCAATCTTAAATAAGACCGATATAATAAAATAACATATAAATTATATTAAACATCTAAACCTCACCAACACAGAAGCTCAAAGAGCACACTCAATCAATTACACAAAATAATTACAACATGTAAAATGCACATTTCCAAATAACAATCACATAATGGTTACACTCATATTAACAAATAACATTTCTCCCCCAAAGCAAATAAATTAAATATGACTTACTGGTCTGTATCCATGCAGCCAAAAGGTATAATCCCCCACAAATTGGAAATATATTTTCCAAAAAGTCCCACAAAATGCAAAAATAAAACCAATCCAATAGCAATCTTTCAAAGCATTCTGAGGTACCTGGCAACTATAAAACAGCAGAAAGAGTGTTTAAAAAAGAAACGCTCCTGGAAACCCAACAAAGAGGAATCAAAATTAGAAGTATTGGTTTGTTATAAACGAAAAGAGATTTCCTTAAAAAAAAAACATTAAATCCAAATACCCATAGGTCATATTCATAGAGAAAAACCTGCAACATAAAACAGAAAACCCTCCAGAAAATTGTATACCCAAAAGTACATGTGCAATACACTTAGGCCCGTATTTATACTTTTTTTGCGCCGCATTTGCGTCGTTTTTTGACGCAAAAACGGCGCAAACTTGCAAAATGCCATTGTATTTTGTAGGTTTGCGCCGTTTTGCGCCAAAAAGCGGCGCAAATGCGGCGCTAAAAAAAGTATAAATACGGGCCTTAGGGTTTCATTAAGAGGCTGGTGGTCATGAGACATCCAGCCACTGGGTGACGGTCGGACCACCTCTCTCCAGGCAGTCCGAACACCACATTACGATCCTGGTGGTGGGAACACCACGGGACCACCATCCCTGGCAAGAACAAGGTTTCCAATGGGCTGACGGTGGTCTCAGTTATGGCCAGCCACCACGGCAGCATGCCGATTGCAACTCAACTTTTCATCAGTTGTTTCATGGCATGGGAAGTGCAGGCTCCCCTCTGCCCAGCACTCTTGGAATTTACACTGCCTGCTTTGCAGACAGTGCACATTCAGAGGGTGCTGGTGTACCATGGATTGGCTTTGGCTCCCATAAGGGAGCCGAGACCAATGCTGTAGCACTATTCCTACTAGTCAGCCCAGTGGTAACGTAGTAAAACAATGTTCCCACAAGTCAGTTCAGTGGGAACATTATAATACAACTGGGGTACGCAGCTGATATGACAGCAGCATCTTCCTCACAAGTTTGGCTGTCAGCTCGTCCAACCACCAAACTCATAATGAGGCCCTCAATCATGAGGCAAGTAACATAGCACAATGCAATATAACATAAAGATACATTTCTAAAACAGTGTAAGAAAGCCCAAACCTACACAGTACTGAAAAACATTACAATTAATACAGCTAAGTGTACAAAAAGCCTACAAACACTACTACAACTAACCTCTAGACTTCACCTTTATATTTTTCCTTCCCTCAAAACCGTAAAAACCCTAAGAAATAACCTTTTTGAAAGGACGTACCTGTTCTGATGAATAGCAGCTCCTTACAGTGACCTGGATCTTGGCAAATAGACTAGAAATGACAAAAATAGACTACAAAACAGATGGTAGTGGTACAAAAAGAATGGCCACTAAATTAAACTTAAAAAAAGACTATGGGTCTGATTATAAGTTTGGTGGTCTGAAGACATCATGTTGGCAGAAGTGCTCCGACCACAAAAGATCTGGCGGAGCGGACTGCCATATTATGAGTTTGGCAGTAATAGAAACAGAAGACTGCCAGTGTTCTTCTACCACCGCCAGGCAGTACAGACCGCCATGGTCACCTTGAAGGACAAACAGGCTGGCACATCTTGTGTTTCCGCTGGACCCATTATAAAAGGTTGCACACCGCCAATGTGACCATGGCGGTCCAACCACCATGTACAAACTGGTGGGAAGGGACAGTATAAAGGGAGACACTCACCTGCAGGCAGTCTCACATGTCCAGTTCATTCAAAGACACAGCAGCAATCGTAAGTACCCACACCTTCCTGAATCATTAACCAATAAAAATAGCATGTATGTAGGAAAGTACCATCTTGCATGGTATGTTACCCCCATTTTTACATGTATGTCAGTTTGTTTTTGCCTGCCCCACTGGGATCCTGCTAGCCAGGGCCCCAGTGCTCATAGTTTGTGGCCTGAATGTGTATCCCTGTGTAGTGACTAACTGTGTCAGTTGTTCCCTTTGCAGAATCCCCTATCTCGACTTTACTGTCTTTCTGGGGCAGTAGGGAAACTTTACTCCTACTTTTCAGGGTCTTTGGGGCGGGGAATTTTGGACACCCTTAGTGTTTTCTTACACTCCCAGTGACCCTCTACACACTACAATAGGTCTGGGGTCCATTCGTGGTTCGCATTCCACTTTTGGCAAAACTATGGTTTGTGTTTCCCCTAGGCCTATTGTCTCCTATTACATTCTATTGTGTTCTACAGTGTTTGCACTACTTTTCTAAGTGTTTTACTTACCTGATTTTGGTTTGTGTATATTTTGTGTATTTTACTTACCTCCTAAGGGAGTATATCCTCTGAGATATTTTTGGCATATTGTCACAAAAATAAAGTACCTTTATTTTTAGTAACTCTGAGTATTGTGTTTCTTATGATATAGTGCTATATGATATAAGTGGTATAGTAGGAGCTTTGCATGTCTCCTAGTTTAGCCTAAGCTGCTCTGCTATAGCTACCTCTAACACGGTAAGCTGCTAAAACACTACTAGTCTACTAATAAGGGATAAATGGACCTGGCACAAGGTGTAAGTACCATCAGGTACCCACTATTAGCCAGGCCAGCCTCCTACAGTGGCCAAATGCTTCCCCATTCGGCTGTGCCCTGTTTCCTTTGCCTACCTGTGGACTGATGCTGCCAAAAGAAAGAGAAGTAGGGTCACAACATGGACATGGAAATACTTCAATAACAACTCAGAGTGACAAACCATGCCAACTTGTCAAGGAGAACCCCGCCAAGAGTGCCACTGAAATTACAAAAGTGACACATTAGAAAATCAGGATCTCAGACAACTACAATTACATGGATGAAGTCTAGCAACCACATTAATCATACCACAACTAGGTTACCACTCCATCCTCAAACCTGTGCCACATGCAGCAGACCCCAGTGAACTAGTAATCAACAACTGGATGCCAATGTAAGGTACTTTACCAAATGCACTGACACAAGCTCAGGCACTCATCTATTCTGCACTGATGTGATATACCAACAATATCAGATGTTTCGAAGGAAATGCAACTGACACAGGTACAAATCTGCAAAAACCTGGAGTAGGTGACATGAAAATGACCATGTCACTATGGACACATCATAACAATGTACAGCTCCACAAGTGACACCTGTAAAAAATGAGTCAAGGAGGTAGTTGCAATGTCACTCTGTCATGCTCCAACTGTTGCATTATAAAGTACAACAATTAAGTCATGTTCAAAATATGCATGGAGATAAATCTCCAAAATACACACAATGATGATTCAGTGAGGCCCAGGATAGCACCACCAATGCCTGACACCGTCTACAATGTTTACATCTGAGTGTTTGCAGTGAACAACTGTACCGTGCAGGTCGACAAGACACAGAACTTGCAATCACCAACAGAAGGACCCCCAGCTTGTTGTCCAATTAGAAGCTACATCATTACCCACATCTCAAACTTGGTAAGCATGGCATCTGTCTGTGGATGAATCCCTGGACCAAAACAAATGTGATGCAAACATTACTGCAGGTCACTCCATGATGAATTCCAACAGTCAGGGCACAATCCCCAATCATTACTCAAGTACAGTGTACTTCTCAACAGGAGTCCACATCAAGGGTACGTACTGCTACTGCAGTTTTGCATGACTAATGGCATGTTATGAGGCATGAAGGTATCTGCCAGAGGACATATGGTAGTGACACACTACTGTCTGTGGCACCACAAGAAAAGGACCATCACTGTAGATGTACCACTACAAAAACAGTTCCCCATGCAGATATATGTGATAGGCTCCAGACATCATCTCATCGACATGGGTAGCATATGAATGAAACAGCAGCATAGATATGTAAGCTAAGGAGAATGGAGCACATGCTGACATGTAAGCACAAAGACTATTGGCTACAGTAATGACACATCACTCATGTTGATGCACATTCCTCTTTTACCAAGAGAAAGTAGTTAGCTACGGCTGTAACAACTAGCCATGTAAGTCATATCACATATATGTAGGACACCTACGCATCACAGACTTCAGTGAGGCACCAACACCTATCATACACTGAAGACAACTAGCTCCGAGATGGCAGATGTCAACCTACACATATTCAAAACACATGGCAGATGACAGTGATCCACATCCTATTTACTTTTGGCCTATAATATATGGGAGGAGTGATCTGTTGGAGATAACCAACACCCACAAGAAGAACGAATAGTAAATATTTGTTCACTTGACACAGCCATATGTGGTCACTGCAAAGCAATAGGTCTGGGGATACCCCATAGGTTTGTCATAAGTACCAGGTCCAAAAGGAAAAGCACACTAGTTGGAAACACATGACCTGTCTATACAAATAAGTTTCAAATGGTCTGTGACACATGACACATCCCTCATTGTCAGTCAATCTTTCACCAATTACCTGGCAAAGGGACAATCAGGAATTTGCTTTGTACTCGCCCCCTTGTGGCTGCTGTACTGCCCTCAAATGCCCATCCAACTCTGGATAGGCCATTGGGTAGGTCAAAATGATGGCCATTGTGGGGGGTCATTGGCCGATGGTCACCCTGTCCACGTTGGGAGGACAGCTGGGCTCCACGATCTTCTGAGCCAAGTGTCTCAGGTCCTCCCACTTCTTCGGCGCTCCACTGGCCGTGAACCCAAAGGGCCCACACCTTCTATGCGATGACTCACCAAATGCCCTTCCTTTGATGAGCGTTGACCTGTATGGATGCAAAAGACAAGACAAGAAATCATGTCAAAACATCCCTTACAAAATGGTGAGTCACACACATGAGTGTGCCAAGGTACAAAATCCTATCCTGAACACACTGCCCACATGTGGCACATAGCAGTCGTTGGATGTAGGGACATTACTACACTCACTCCCCAATGTGCTGCCCTACACATCACCCAACTCAGGCCCTGTAAGAAAGTAGCCCATTTCCTGGCATGGTTACCCCCATTTTCTGCCTGATGTCAGTGTGTTTGACTGTGTTCACTGGGATCCTGCTAACTAGGACCCCAGGGATTATGCTCTCTCTCCCCAAAGTCTGTATTTTAACCACAACTGGCATAATAGTGCCCCTTTATAAGTCCCTAGTATATGGTACCTAGGTACCCAGGGTATTGGGGTACCAGGGGATCCCTATTGGCTGCAGCATATATTTTGTCACCCATAGGGAGCCCATGCAAAGGTTTCTGCAGGACTGACATTGCAGCTTACGTGAAAAGGTGCAAACACCCTTTCATTGCCAGTTTCGCTGCACCAGGTCACTTACAAGCCACCCCTATAGCAGGCCTTCCTGCCCAGAGGGCAGGGTGCATAGTACCTGTGTGTGAGGGTACCCCTGCGCTAGCAGAGGTGGCACCATGAACTCCCGGCCTATTTTCCCAGTCTTCGTGAGTGTGGGAATGCCATTTTATGCATGTACTCGACATAGGTCACTACCTATGTCCAGCTACATAGTAGTAAGTCCGAACATAGGCATGTTCGGTATCAAACATGTTGGAATCATACCCCAAGGCTTTTGCAAGCATTGGTTTATGTTTCCATGCACTCTGGGGGCTCCTCAGAGGACCCCAAGTAGTGCTATTTCAGCCTTCTGAAGGTTTCCATTCGGCCCCAGCTGCCGCCACCTCCCAGACAAGTTTCTGCCCTCCTGTTGCTTGAAAAGCTGAAGCCCAGGAAGGCAGAACAAAGGAGTTTGTTTGGGAGAGGGGTGTTACACCCTCTTCCTTTGGAAATAGGTGTTACAGGCTTGGGAGAGGTAGAGTCCCCAAGCCAGTAGAAATGCTTTGAAGGCCACATTTGATGCCCTCCTTGCATAAACTAGTCTACACTGGTTCAGGGAACCCCGTCCCTGCTCTGGAGCAAAACTGGACAAAGGAAAGGGGAGTGACCACTCCCCTGTCCATCACTACCCTAGGGGTCGTGCTCAGAGCTCCTCCAGAGCGTCCCTGGGTTTTGCCATCTTGGATTCAAGGTTGGCAGGGAACTCTGGGAGCATCTGAGTGTCCAGTGCCAGCAGGTGATGTCAGAGCCCTCCCCTGAAAGGTGATTACCTGCTTAGGTGACCAATCGCCCTTTCAGGACTACTTAGGGTCTCTCCTTTGGGAGGTTCCTTGGATTTGGATTCGGATTGCAAGACTCCAGCAGGAATCCTCTGCATACTTCACTTCAGCTTCTGACCGACGAAACTGCAGCTGGACTCTTCAGGAACCTACAAGCTGCAACAAAAAAGCAAGACGCCTCCTGTGACATTGTACCTCCGGCTCCTTCCAACAAGTGCAACATTCCCCCGGTCGTGCATCGGAAGGAAGAAGGAATCTCCCTTGGGGTGAATGAGTCACTCCCCTGCTTCTGCAGGCAAAAACTGCATCGACTACTGGCTGTGTGGATGCCCTCTCCCGCTGAGCTGCATGGATCCTGCATCACAGGAGGTGGACTGAAGTGGTCCTGATGGTCCTCTCTTCCAACTGTTCAACTTTTATGGAGGTAAAACCTTGCCTCCCCATGTATGATGGTACCCCGTGCAGTGGGACTTTTGTAGCTGCCAAGGCTTGTTGGTACCTTTCTTCCAAGATCTTCGTGCATTTTGAAGCTCCAGCCCCCAGCACTCTATCCTGCGGCGCACAGCTTCTTGAGTGGTTCTCCAGTGGCATGGGAGCCTTTGTCGTAGTGCTGTGTGGGCCTCTTCTGCAACTTTCTTGTCCCCATCCTGTGGGACTCCTGTGTGCGCTGCCTGGTGTTCTGTTGGCTCTCCGTGTCGCTGAGGGCACCCTATGACTCCCCTTCCTGGGTAGAGTTGACATAGTTCTTCCTAGTCCCCGACAGCACCATTTTCTGCTAACCGCGCCCTTTGCGTGTGCCAAGGCTTGTTGACGGACTCCAACGACGCAAACCCGACTGCAATCCTCCATCCAGCGTGGGACATCACTTGCACCCCCAAGGAAACCGACTTCATCTTCTTGGGTGCAGTACTGACTTTTCTTCTCCACTGGTGATTCACCTTTTGCACCTTTATCGGGTTAGCAGGGGCTCCTGTTCTTCATGGACTTGGCCCTCTTCTTCCTGGACTTGGCCCTCTTCTTCCACAGGTCTTCTTGTCCAGGAATCCACTCTTGGTGTCCTGCAGTCTCTTCTGGGTTTTGCATAATTCTTCTTCTCATTTCTGTGTGTGATCTGGGAAAGTTACTGTGATTTACTCCTGTTTTCTTGGTCGCTGGAGTGGGTTGTGATACTTACATTTGGGCTTTTCTAGTAATCCCGGCTCCTCTCTAGACACTACACTTGCCTAGGTGGGAGAACGACTTTCGCATTCCACTTTCTTAGTATATGGTTTGTGCTCCCCCTAGGCCCATTTCTAACTACTGTGATTTTCACTAATTGCTTTGATTTTCTAACTGTTGTTATGCCAATTTCTCCATACTAGTGTATAATTTACCTACTGAGGGAGTATAGTCTCTATGGTATTTTTGGTATTTGAGTCACCAAAATAAAGTACCTTTATTTTTGTAACACTGAGTATTTTCTTCCATGTGTGTGAGTACTGTGTACTGTGTAACTACAGTGGTATTGAATGAGTTTTGCATGTCTCCTAGATATGCCTTGGCAGCTCATCCACAGCTACCTCTAGACAGTTTGGCTTCTAGACACTGCCTACATTTTACTAATAAGGGATATCTGGACCTGGTATAAGGTGTAAGTACCATAGGTACCCACTACACACCAGGCAAGCCTCTTAAAGGCCCTGCATGGCAGTGTTGCATTTTCTGGCCACAGGGTCCTCCCAAAATACAGTGGCCCTATCTGCTTGGATGTCCCAGCCTATGTTCAAACTGGTCTTGAAGGATGTAGCAATGTGGGAACACCTGGAAACCTACATCCGGCTTTCTCAACGTGAGGATTTTGCCCATGTGAAGGCTGACTTCTATGGTTTGTCACACATCCCACATGTGGTGGGAGCCATTGATAGTACATTTAGCCTTGGTTCCACAACATGGCAATGAAAACGTCTATCAGAACAGAAATAACTTCTATTCCATCAATGTCTAAGTTGTTTGTTTGGAGGACCGCTACATTTCCCTGTTCTGTGCTCGTTAGCCGGGTTCAGTCCATGATGTCATCATTATGCGGAACAGTGCTATTCCACAGCTGATGACTTGACTGTACCCATAGAGGACCTGGCTGGTTGGTAAGTCACATATCTCCTGTTTGTTTGTATGCAATGTCTGCTGCTAGAGAGATGATACTTGGGACTCATGGTTGCACATATGTCACATTCCTTTACAGGTGACTCTGCATACCTAAACTGTTCATGGTAATTGACACCGGTGAGGAACTCAACTACACCAGGGAAAATCCACTTCAACAAAGCTTGCGAAAGGACACAGCATGTCATGGAGCAGGCTTTTGGGCTCCTGAAAGCCAAATTTCATTGGATGGACAAGAATGTTGGAGCCCTCCTCTATTCACCCGGAAAAGTGTGTAAGATCATTGTGGCCTGCTGCATGCTCCACAACGTTGCCCTGAGGAGAAATATTCCATGTATTCCAGATGAGGGGGAGCTAGCACTGCCACCGGGTGTGCCTCCTGAAATGCCAAGTGAGAATGACAATGATGAGGATGAAGGTGCATGGGGAACTGTACGGGTCAGGATGTGCTGAGTAGGGTATCTCTTTTTCCAAGAGACAGAGCATCTCATGCTATGCAGCATACAGGTAAGGTTTGCTAGCTAAGTCAGACTTTAACATGTGGCTACCTTGATAATCTGCTTTGTTTGGATCCATCTCATTGCATTGTCAATGGATCAACCGACATTTGAAATGATAATTGTGTCATATGTATGCCTTTACCTACCTGAACTTGTATTTAAATCATTCTTCAAGGTGTTTTCACTGTGCCATTTTTCTGTGGGCATTTCAGAGTTGTGTCATTGGCAGGTAGCTGTTGCAGTCGTGGTGGATGTAATCCATAGACTAGAGGTCACAACATTTGAAGTCCAAAGTCCAGTGTCCTACTACCATGGAAAATGGAAAGTGGTTAGGGAACAAACAACAGGGTGAATCTGTGGCACACAAAGGAGTGACATCAGGAAGTGGTCACTTGCTGGCAGTGGCTGGTGTCTTGCCATCTGTAGTTCCTCGAGACTTGGGTGGACGTCCCGCTTGCGGCAGGTGGAGGGTTCAGTAACTTCAGAGGCAGGGGTGCCTGAGGCGGGTGCTTCCTCTAGGAGGGCCTCCCTTCGAGTGGTTGGTACCGATGCAGGGCTTGGTATAAATGGACCAAAGGAAGGGTTAGAGTTTTGTTGTCAATCCCTGCTCAGGGTAGTGTTTACGTCCCTCAGCACACCTGTTAGGGAGGCCAAATTTATGTGGGCCTCCCACTGCACACACATTTCTCGAGGGAAGTCCATCTGCAGCTCCTTGGTTTCCCTGAGTTCGGTTAGTATCTGGCCCATCACAACTTGGCATTGTTGGCTCCCAAGACCTGGCTGATTGTGCCAAGGCCAAGGGTGTCACCAGCAGCCACTTCCCTCTAGGACACACCATTCCTCCCATGCACCCTACCCCCATGTACCTGCACCCCTTCCACTGGTTATAGGTCCTTCATTGTCAGCGTTGGCTGGCTGTGACTCAGGAATCAGAACCATCCTCCACATCCACCAGTCCAGGAATGGTGTCCTCAGTGAGGGATCCATCCATGGGGTAGTAGCAGTCTCTACAGTGGATTCAGTATTTGCTGTGGCTGCTCAACCTGTTGATGTGAGAGATACAATATTACAGGATGTATTGTGACATCTACCTCCAATAGTTGACAGTGACATTGGGCTAGGGCAGGGTTCTCTAAAGTCAGTCATGGAGAGCCCTGTCCATGGCAGGTTTTTAGCATATCCACATTTAGAAAAAAGATATTTCAGAAATCTACATTTCTCTAAATGTGGATATGCTGAAAACATGGCATGGATCCAGCTCTCCAGGACCGACTTTGCAGAACCCTGGGCTAGGGCCATGTTCACATTGGATTTGTGGATATGCCTTATATGGCAGGTACACATATTGGTATTTTTATTGCCCTGGCATTGGAGTTACCTGCTAACTCCATTTCATTAAAAAAGGCTCAGACTGTCTGACATATTTGGCTGTTGTAGGGATGGTCATGAACTCATATATAGCCAGTAGTGCATGCAAAACAGTGGCTGGGCATGATGATGTTTCAATTTGGGACCTAGTGTGGCTGGGCATGATGTTGTTTGGGTCATCTTGAGACCTAGTTGCCTGTTATACAGGCAGTGGCAGAAACTTGGGTGATGTGTGATACTTGTCATCCCGTGGTCAGTGTGAAGCTTACCTTTGTGAATCAGGCCCGTGCAGAGTGAGTTGGTCATTGGATTAGGTAGACAGAGCCTCCTGGCATTAGCAGTCATGTGTCTTCCTGTACTACATACAGTTGTGCTATGTAATTCCCTCAGGTATTTGCACTTCATGTGTGAATTCGCAAGAAATTGTATTTTGGCAGGTATACAGTGGACTATTGGTTGGAGTAAGAGTAAGGGATCCTCCAATGAGTTCTAGCCATTTCACCCACTGTGCAGTTGTCCTCCTCTCAGATGAGTGCAGTTCTATTGGTGAGTAGAGGGAGAAGAGTGTTTTGTATCTGGGTACAATGTGTTGGCTGGGGGATAACACTACTATTGCCCCCTGGCCTTGGCATTCCTGTCAGTGCCTGTCCTACTCCTACACACTATACCGTTGTCCTCCTCTCAGATGAGTACAATTCAAATACAGTTGTCCTCCTCCCAGGTGATTGCAGTTCAATGGGTGAGTAGAGGGAGAAGGGTGTTTTTATATCTGGGTACACTGCGTTTGCTGGGGGGTAACAACACTACTATTGCCCCATGGCCTTGGCATTCCTGTCAGTGCTTGTCCTACTTCCACACACTGTACAGTTGTCCTTCTCTCAGGTGAGTACCGTTCACCAGGGATTTTCAGAACAAGGTAATTTTGAGTGTGGTACACTGTTCTGGTTTTTGTAATTGCAGAACAGTGCCTACTGGGAATTATGGTGCTGTCATTCCCTGTGCTACACACAGTTTACAAAGATGTTGTTTCTCCCAGGTGAGTCTAGTTGACAAGTGGGATGGTAGACAGTTGTCTTTGGAAATTGGTGACTGGGCTGGTGAGTGGGGTGACAGTGAAGGTGGCTCATGTTGATCAGTGTGCATGCATGGCGATACATTTAGCTGACGTCTTTCACGTTGTGACTTACCGGACTTCACTCCCCCAGGTATTCCTGTCAAGCCCTTAGGATGCAGGATTTCCAAGACCTTCTTCCCCCTTGATGTGAACTGCAGGGGAGGAAGTGGGGGACCGCCGTCAGTCTTCAGGACCACAAGCTGTTGCCTGGATGCCATGGAATTGATCTTCCCCCTGAGGTCGTTCCACCTTTTCCTGATGTTATGCCTTGTGCAGAGGGAGGTACCTACAGAATTCACTCTTGACTATCATTTTTCACATACTATTTTCCTTGCTATACTAGTTTGCTGGATTTGGGCGCAGAATAAATGTGGCTCTACTCTAATGATTTAATCCACCATGACGCTTAACTCATCATCTGTGAAACGGGGAGTTTTCTGGGGTGGCATGGTTGATGAATAACCATATCGATGGGTGCTGGGTGCTAAACAGGTGAGGGAGAGTGTATAGATTGGGGAGGTACAACTGGATGTGATGGGAGTGTGTTGAGGATGCAGGATATGAGGTTGTGAAAGTTGGAGGGGTGTCTAATCTATGGTTAGGAATTTATTTTTGTGAGCTCTACCTTGCTATGTGTGGTGTTGTAGATACAAAGGATTGTGGTGTGTGAAGGGGTGTGTTTTATAGTATGCTTTGCAGGTGTGTCGAGTGCGTGATTGTGTGTCAGGTGTAATTTTTTCAAATACATCCGATGTGGTGTAGTGCATTACTGTGGTGACCCCCAATTTCTGCGGTTGGGACCACCATTGGGAGACCACTCTGGCAGGGCCGTCATTGCGAATTTTGACTTGTAATATGGTCGATGGTTGGTTGAGCGGGTGGCAGTGCCAGTGGCCGGACTGCCTATTCCCCATCCTCCACAGTCCTGGAGGGTTGGTTTTTTGGCTGACTTTTGGTCATCCTGCCTATGCTACTCATAATATGGCGGTTTGTGTGACCGCCATCATGGTGGTCTTGCGGTCCGACCACCAAACCCGTAATGAGGCCCTACCTCTCCATAGAAATGAACGAGGAAATAAGTAAAACAATTTTAATACATCTATTAAAAAATGTAGAGAAAATGTAAACGTAAAAGATGTTGTTAAAAATTATAAAAATTGTATCATATATAATAAATAATAGTGCGAAAAATATACAGGTATTTAATATAGTCTGAAAAGACTTACACTAAAATGATGTCAAAAATGTGAATGTGAAACAAGTTATTAAATGTTACAAAAATGTTAATCAATATAAAAAAACCTGGAAAATACACAAGAAACAGTACTATTTAAATATGATTTTAAGTCTTTCTTTAGTAATAAAAAGTGTCTTATTTCTTCATATAAAAATGGTTTATCTAATAAGGCATATGTTTCAAAATTAAAAATATATCTCAACTACATTAAAAAAAAAAAAAAAAATTAACTAATGTATTACCTGTCTACATATTATGAAGCTATGTAACTAAGACATTTATTTATTATTTATTAAGATAGAAACATACAACTAACTACTTGTTAAATTATTTTTCTAAACACCAAAAATACAAATTAAATGCATTATACTACTTCTACTATATAGAAATAATATTTTTAAAAAATATTTCAGACTGAAATGGTTTTATTAAATAATCACACACCACAGTGAACCATTTTGAAAAAAGTGTTGGGCACTAAAGGGTTGCCATTTACTATTCCCACTCTAATCTAAATCAATTTAGGGAACGTGCTGGTCACTAAACAGGTGACAATTATTATTCCAATTATTATCCAAAGCAATTTGTTGAAGGTGTTAGACACTAAACTAGTGACAGTTACTATTTATACTACAATGTAAAATATTTTATGCAGGGTGCTGGACACAAAAATATTATTTACACAATCAGTAATCCGTAGTCATACATACTTTTTGATCTAAAAAATAAAATATAATTCACTTAAAAACACAATAGCTCCAACTAAACACCTCTATGTTTATAATTAAAATTAACATTTACATTAATATATTTATAACTTTTAATAATCAATATATTTTTTAACATTAACTAATGTTCCTGTTTGAAACGTAACATAAAGAAAATTGAAAATCATAAAATTAAACAAATAACATATGAAACTAATTTTCAAATTAAATACATTTTACAATAAAATTAATATATTTTTGAAAATATTTATTCCAAACGGCAGAACTTATTCCCATAACAAACATATTAAAATATTCATTTTAAAATTTTGTTTAGTAATGTTTTCATAAATAATTCTAAAACATAGAAATATAAATTACAAAACACAAATTTATGAATTGAAGATAATGTATTTATATTTATTTTTTATAATGTAACAAACAACATTTCAAAACTTTTCAAAGTAAATGTAAATTTAAAAATTTGAGACTTTTCAGCAATTTATTTACAATCACATTACGATTTTCAACTTCTAAAAAGAATCCTTCAAAATATTTTAAAATAAAAAAATAATTAAATGTATTTTATAAAGATAAATTTCAAAATATTTTATAATATGAAATGTTTTGAGCTAGTTAATATGTTACCTATTGTCATAATAATATAAATAATTATCTTAATATTTACAATAAAATATTTTTTACCTTTAATATAATATATTTTGTCTTCTATAGGATCACTGTTAGAAAATACTTCCAAGTATATGGATAATTTTTTGCATCCCTTTGTGTCTTTCCTTTCATCTTACATTCAGGATAGTAAGGATTTCCTATGTAGAATCTATGATATTCTGTGCAAGAAAGATTACTACTTAATCACCTCGGATGTTTGCAGGCTGTATGCTAGTATTCGTCATGATGATGTTGTAAAGGCACGCAAACACTTTCTCAGGGCATAATGTCTGTCATTTTTCTTCCAAACAGAAATTATACCATCTAGGACTGAGTTCTGGTTGACTAACAGCTTAATTTTTTTTATTTCTAGCTCTACAGACATGATCAGGGCATGGTGATGGGCACCTACTTTCCTCACAGCTATGGCAATTTAATGATGGGGTGGCGGAAGCAGCAATTCTCCCAGACCATGTAAGAATTTGGCACACGTGTAATATTGTGGTTGTGATACATTGACACCTAGTTCTGGATATGGAAAGGTGAAGAGGAATTTGCATTGAAATTAATTTCCAAATTGAATGACAGCAGTTACAAGCTAAAATTCGAAGGGAATATCAGTAATGGGAGTGTGGACTTTCAGAGGTCAGAGAGGAAGACTACAGCTGGCAATACTCTATTGCACACACAAAGTAGCCCCCCAAAAAATCTGATGAACAGTATCTCATATGGTGAGTTCTTCGGTTGCGTAGGTACTTTAGCTCTGATTTGACCTTTAATGATAATAATTTGCATACATTAAAATAATTAATCTTGCCTATTAGATAAAAATAGTGACTTAGTCAATATTTAGCTATGCTGTATGGCAATGCTGCAGATGTGAAGCATGGCTGAAAATAAAGGAGTGCTATGACGCAGCCAGTGCTGGCTGTATCATACCACTTTTGTTTGCACTTTCAGTCATGCTGCTGTACAACATTGTTAAAAACAATGACAAAGTCAATAGCTCTGGTCTCCTAGACCCAGAACAAAGAAGCTGTGCCTTTCACACCAGTGAAGGTGTTGAAGTGCAAAAACAGTTCACTTTTTTAATATACTCTTGAACTTATTGAAAAATGTGACCTCTGACAGACTCAAATGGTGATTGCTCAGAATATTGAGTATTTTATATTTTGAAACCAGAATATCTGCATAAGAATTTGGTGATAGAGGGAGTGCGGATAATAATTACAGCCCTTTTGATGTCAAGCGCCTTACCCAATACAGTTTAGATTGGTGTGAGAACAGTAAACATGTCCTAATTTTTGTATCCAATATTTTCTGCTAGATATTTTTTTTGTGGAGTGGGACTAGTAACTATGAACCTTTGAGGACGTGGAGTTGTATTGAAATGGAATAATCTTGCATGTGTGTTTCAGCAGGGGTTCTAGTTGGACTAGATCATGAACTGTATGTAGAATAATGTGTCTCTTATGACTGATATCCACTGAGTTTGCTGATTTTATGGTGATTCTATTGTAATGTTTTGTTTGATGTTTTGTCAATACTGGGTGTCTCAATCGCTTGATAAAAAGGGCCTATTATATCTCTGCTGCACTGGGTGCCTGTCTGAAGGAACTTTTCTCTGCCATCTGTGTCCAGGAACCTGCAGAATGTGAATGAGTTAAGACATCTTATTTCTAATTTCAATTCACAAGTTGTTATAGATTTATGTCTTCCTTGGAACTCTTTATTTATTATGGATGAGGCACACCCAACATGGCAATAGTTCTGTAGGTGTCACAGTGTGTGGCTGAGAGCTAGGAGAACAGATGACAAATTAACTATCTACTATGGGTGATATTTACGCACCTGGGTACGTCCTTGAGATAAAATGTTGGGATTTGAGAAAACTCTTAGGCATCAGAAGAGTCTGTATGTGTTGTACAAGTACAGTATTGACTCCTGAAGTTCAATAGTTATGGATATGATTCAACTGTGGTTAGCAGAAATTTGAGTCATTCTGCTCACATTACCCACTTGGGCTTTTTTTTGTGTGGATTGCATAAGAAATACATTTCTTTAGATTATTTACTTGTATTTGATGTACATAGAAAATATGTAGAGTATGAAAATATTGAAAAAATATGTTGCTAGTTTTTTCTACATAATGCAATATAGAATGATGAACAATATGGAATACATGTTTGTCTGCATCTGGAACTTAAAATCTACAGCAATAAGCTGAGAGAAATGTTTAGAAAAAAATTAACTATCTAATTATGATTTAGACATTGAAGAGGCATCAATGCTGAAGGGATTATGCCATTATTGCACTATATTGATACAATGGACAATAACAAAGCGGAATATGGCTGACAGTTTTGTTGTCAATACACGGTTTTTAATTTTTATACAACTTGATATGGATTGATGATCATTATTAAATACACATTTATCAAAATTGTATTATCACAACAGAATAAAAGAAACATTATGAGGTATGCATTATGTAGTTACAAATTTGGGTGACCAATGTCATGCATTACCATTAAATGAATAATGTCAAAATATGTGAGATCTATTTAACAGTTTTGTTATGTATGCCCTTGCCCATTTTTTATGTCCTCTATGGTTCCACAGTTCTGGACTATTATCGAGTCACCCATGATTAAGGGGGCTAGACCGCCGAATCACGTTGGGTTTCACCTTTCTTTAAGATGGCACTGAATTAAATTAATTGAAAGGCACTCATTAAACTGTGATTACTTTACTTCCCTGGGAGTGAATGTTCCCATCATAGAGGGAGAGAGAGATAGATAGATATTAATATATAAATCAAAACCCTTTCAGGGTTAGAGTGACGTGCTAATTATGCAAACCAGAAATGAGAACTCTGGGTAGTTCTGATATATAGTCATTGTGAGCCACTTCTGTGACTTGTATGTATGATAGACTGAACATGAAGGCAATAGGAACCTTTTACATTACTTTGCACTTGACAGAATACTGGTCTCTGTGAGAGGTGGAAATCGCACACTTTTGTGACTTGTATGTATGATAGGGCTATTAGCTCTTCAATATCAAAGGAAAAACTTGCTGTCTGTTGCATATTCTATACAGTGCAGATGTTAGAGGTATCTCTGAATGTTTTGATGAAAGTGGTAATAGAAGCATTGTATGCGTGTGTGTGGGTAGAATTTTTTTTATTGTTCGTATCATTGTTTGTTCAAACTCCATAATTATTTTCTGAGGGTGGTAGGTATTTGTATGAATTTTGATCTCATTTAAAAATTATTTTAATGTTGCACTTTGTTTGTTAGGAAGGGGTGTGAAAATCATGGGTATGTTAGAATCTTGACACTCTCCATATATATTTGTGTGTATGGTGGAGGGCAACGTTTGAAGGTACCATCTATCATCCACATAGGTCATTTGGCCAGTCTAAAATAAATGATTATTCTCTTATTGTAGTTTTTATTGTTCCATCACAACAGCAATGGTGTTTTCTCCCCACGAGCATAGTGATCTTCCTGTCTGATTTAAATATGGGTGGTCATTTAATCACAGCCTCTCCTTCGTGATTTCTCCGTGCAGTAGAAGGGGTTCCATCATGGTGTGAAATAGAAATAGAAATCAAACTCTCAAGTATGGGTATATAAGCCGGGGAAATATGGCAGCGAGCAGATTGATGTTAAATCACGTTCCTGTTTCCCTTTGCCAAGAGGAATAAATATTTAGTAACACCTTGCTTCACAGAGTGCCTGTCAAACTTTTATTGGAGAGAGTGCTGATTGTAGACGTGGTGGTGCGAGGGTACCAATGGCATTGAGAAGCATGGGAGGCAATGGACAGGTGTATTTATATATATAACTTACTGGTGGTCACAAATAAGTAGTTATACTTAGGACCTAGTTTCTATAGAAAGAGTGTTTTTTTCTGCCTTTAACTGTAGCGCTGCTTGACGAATCTCAACAAAATTTTCAAAACCTATAATTTGCTAAGTTCAGCTTCTGTCTTGAAAGTTTCGGGTTGATCTGTCAAGTGGGGGTCGAGAAAAAGGAGTCCCAAAACACATTTTCCCCATTCATTTTTCCATAGGACCTTTAGATACTCCTACAGCCCGAACTACTGAACGGAATTACATCAAATTTGGCACAAAGCTAGACTCGGTTCCACAGATCACACTTTTTGTGATATGGTGCAAATCTGTTCAGTAGTTTTAGAGAAATTTAGGGCCAAAAAACATAGATATATAGGGACGCATATTCTCTGTGGATCCAACTGTTCCCAAGCTGATAGCTGATATGCTCTGAAAACTTCAGCAAGGAAGTGTTGGCAGCCATCTTGGGACTCTGCTTCAGCCGACTTCCAGAAAAAAAGACAAAAAAAAAGAAAAGGGACCAAGGTAGAGTCACCCTGCTCCATTAGCCCTGGTGCTGGGGACCATGAAGGACCTAAAAGAATAAAAAAAACCTGTGGATCCATTTGTGGATTTTATCCAATGTTTTAAAACAACACAGTCTCCCATGTTTTTTTACATTTCCCCCTGGGTCGGCCTGGTCCCAGGGACATCATAGAGGACAAGGGTACATGCCCCCCCCTTGGGCTTTAATAAGCCTCAGGGACCGTCACCTCCCTGGGGCGAATGTCCAAATAAGAGCGGCCCCCCTGCACTCTGGGAACCACCACTCCAGAGGCAAAAATGCTTTTAAGTAAGTGGGGGGTTGCCGGATGGCCTCCTCAACAGCCCTGGAGACCACCACCTCCCTGGGGCTATCCATTTCATTATTGTGGAGGGGCCTGTGGCCCCTTGCATCCTGGGGACCTCCAACCACAGGGCAACACTTTATGGAGGAGGGGGGCTGCGTGCCCTCCCCAAACTGGGGACCACCGCCTGCGGGGCAAAAAGCTATTTATTTTTGGGGGACCACCACCCCTCCAGGCAAATGATTAAAAAAAGAAAGGGTGTCTCTACAGGACTCTCAAGCCTCAGGAACAACCACCCCCCGGGGCTATTCTCTTTGAAGCCACAGATAGCCCTGGGGACCATCACCCCTGGGGCCGGCTCCTGCTAAGTCCTGGAGGTGCCAAGCCCCAGGACATCGATGTTTGCTGTGGCTGGGGTGAAGCGCCGCAGCTGCAGCCAAGCCACTTCAAACACTCTGCTTTTTGACAGTGGGAACTGTCATAGCAGCTCCGTGCTTGCTGAAGCAATGGCACTGCAAGTGTCAGGTAGACCGTACAGGGCAGTTTATTATAAATAACATTTAAAAAATATATAATTTAAAAAGTATGTAGGAACTGCGGAGGAGCCCCTGAGGGAATAATTCGTAGTCTCAAAAAAGCCCATAAAGGGCTAAATAAAATCAAAAAAATGAACACCCCGTAGCTCAGTGTGAAGGACACAGACCTTCACACTGAGCTTTGCGGGTTTGAGCCAAGTGGGACTCATTACCATTTAAAAAAATATCTATTTTTTCAAAAACATATACATTTCTTATTTTAAATAGGATAGAAATGTCTCATTCTAAGTATATCAGACATCAAAGCCTAAAAAACTCAATTCTCCCACTCACACACCAACTCAGACACTTATGCACCTACTCACAGACCCACTAAGACACTCACGCACCCACTCACAGACCCACTCAGTCCATTATGCACTCTTTGAAAGCCCAGTCAGACCCTCACATACTCAATCAGACCCACTCAGATAGTTCTGCACCACTCACACACCCACTCAGACTTTCACATACTCACTCATAGACCCACTCACAGAATTGCACATACACTGACACACCTACTAAAACACTGATGTATGCACTCTCACACCCAGACAGACAATCTACCAAACACTCTCATCCCCAGATATGCACTCTCACACCTATTCTCACACCCAGCGAGGCCCTGAACAACTCCCATTGTGCACGGCCAAAGGGTAATGCGCAGCATGGGGTTGTGTGATTAGGGAGGTTGGCCGCAGGGTCTGGCTGCAGGCCGGGTATTGCGTTCAACCTCTGCTGCAAATTGGTGAAGGCCGTGCACGGTGTAAGGTTGGGTAGTTATGGGGGTTGTCCACAAGGCGTTGCCGCAGGCCTGGCCCTGTGGCCAACAGCCATCTCGCATGGCCAAAGGCATTGTGCAGCGTTTGTTGGATTAACATGTAGGCGCTCATTATGACACTGGTGGTAAATCCCGCTTACTGCCACACTGACGACCACCAACTTACCGCCGTGGAGCCGGATATCCGTTCACCATATTATGACACACACACACCAATCCGACAGAATACATCCACAGACACAAATCTGCAAGACCAAAGGTTAGTGATAAAGTGGTGGTATCAAAACCCACACCGTTATGCCAACAGAACAACGCCCACCACATTATGACCCATGAATCACAATGGCGGACATTCAATGGCGGTAAACCATTGGTGGTACATACCTCTCTCTCACAATGGACACCCACAGACAAAACAACACCACGTTGGACATTTCAAACAACACACATCTGACACCCATACACACACCACACCCACACACCGACACCACTGTAAAACACACAGCCACATTACACACAACCCTTTATAAATACAAATCATTGGCATGAGACTGACACCAAGACCACTGCTACAACTACATACACACACCACATACATCCATACAACCCTCATGTACCCCACTTCACACACCCCAACACATGACCAAACACACCCTCTCCAACACACATCACATAACACCCATGGCACTACAAAGGCACCCCCGTTTCACTGAGGGGGAGTTAATGGTCATGGTGGAGGAAATCGTCAGGATAGAGCCACTGCTATTTAGAGCACAGGTGCAGCAAATTGCAATAGCAAGGAAGATGGAGCTATGGTGGAGAATCGTGGACGACATCAGGAAGAGGTGGAACGACCTACGGAGAAAGGTACGTTCCATAGCAGCAAAACACCAGCTTGCTATCCAGAGGACTGGTGGTGGACCCCCACTTCCTCCTCTACAACTCACTGCATGGGAGGAACCCATCTTGGCAATACTACATCCTGAGGGCTGGCTGGAGTCGGAGGAGGTCTGGACTCTGGTGAGTCAACTTTCAACAATTATCACGCCCCTACCTGCATGCCATCACATACCCTCACCCTCACTCCCATCACTCCACTACATCATACACACTCCACCATCACATCTCTCTAATCTCAATGCCTACCTGGCCCATCAGGGACCACTGGACAGCCAGTTATCCAAGCCCAGTCACAGACTACCACAGAGCCTCCCCCATCATGAAACAACACCACAGCTCCCACCCAGTGTACCCAACCCTGTGTCCCCAGGACAAGTCAATCAGCAGAGTGCCCACTTGTACAGGGACCCCAGGCCACGCCTCGCACCGAAGACAATCAGGGACCTGGGGTCAGTGGCAGTGGCCACACCGCATAGGCCAACAGGGAAACTGGGAGGAGTGCTGTGTGCCAGGGGGAGGACAGGAGGTGCTCTCTGAGATCCTGGGAGCATATCAACATTCCCAGGACACGATGGGCCAGATCCTAGACAGCGTGCAGGAGAACAGGCAGCTGCAGGAGGGACAGTATCAAGTGATCTCCATAGCAGAGGTGCTGGCAGACATGGCCAACATTATGAGGGAAGCAGTGTCACACCAGCGGGCATCTGCCACTAGCCAGTCATCTGAACAGCCTTCCACTTCCACTGCTGCTAGTGGCCAGGAGGCCATGCCACAGGACTCACAGGCCACCAGCAGCCCTCCCACTGCAGAATGTGAACCACCCTGCAAACGTTCCCTGTGATCCACACAGAAGCCAGAGACACTTGCCAAGACCCCGCCAGGAAATGAGGCTCTCCTTGATTGTCACCCTTGTGTCCAACTCAGTCACCCTGTCCACCTTGAACTGCCATTGCTCCCCTTCCGATGTCCCATTGGGAAATGCACCTGTGCTACGAACAGACGGGAACAATACCTTGGACTTTCCTCCATCATCACCCCATCCTGTTGCACTCCCCCTCTATATATTAGCACTTCAATAAACATCCTTTGAAATAAATCGATTTTGAGTATGTTATGTATTTCAAATATGTATTGATTACCAGTGCAAACAAACTGTACATAGAATGAGCATAGAAACAACAACCTGTAGCTGGCTGTTGTGATCACACCAGGAGTATTTGTCAAATCACCAACATCTGCAAAATGAATAGCCAGAGGTAACAGTGAGTGGGCATAGAAGTGGCAAATACCAGCATGCCAATGCCACACAGAATGCAACCAAAGTTATTGAAATGTAAAGTTTCACTGTCTCACCTGTGTGTCATTGGAAGTACTTACGGATTACAGATGTTCTGTTGTCCACATCCGCATCCTCTGCCTCCTCATCCTCACTATCCACAGGGTCCACTGCTGCCACAGGGGCATCTCCAGTCTCCTCCTCCTGCAGAAAAGGTACATGTCATCTGAGGCCCAAGTTGTGCAACATGCAGCATGCCACTAGTATCTGGCAGCCCTTCTTGGGTGAGTAGCACAAGGATCCACCTGTCAGATGGTAGCACCGGAACCTGGCCTTCAAGAGGCCAAAGATCCTTTCAATTATCCTTCTGGTTCACCCATGTGCCTCATTATAATGTTATTCTGCCCTTGTCCTGGCATTCCTCACAGGGGTCAGCAGCCATGATAGGTTTGGGTAACCAGAGTCACCTGCAAATATTGAGGTACAACATTTAGCCAAACAGTATCCTTTGTGGCCAACACCATAGGCATACACCAACATATACTGGGTGGGAAACAGGTCTCACCTATTAGCCACACCCTGGGCCTCTGTAGTTGTCCCATCACATTTCAGATGATGCTATTCCTCAGGACACAGGCATCATGCACCGACCAAGGGTACTTAGCATTGATGAGGGAGATATACTGGTCCGCCAAGCACACCATCTGCACATTCATAGAGTGGCAACTCTTACGATTCCTAAACACCTGTTCATTCTGGCGCGCGGGGTACAAATGCAATATGTGTTCCGTCAATCGCCCCAATTATATTGGGGATATGTCCCATTGCATAAAACCCAGCCTTCACTGTGGCCAAATCCTCAACCTTGGGGAATGCTATGTAGCTGCACATGTGTTTTATCAGGGTAGACAACACTCTTGTCAGCACTATTGAGAACATTGGTTGTGACATTCCTGCTGCCAAGCCCACTGTCACTTGGAAAGAACCAGTTGCCAGGAAATGGAGCACTGATAGCACTTGCACAAGAGGGAGGATCCCAGTGGGGTGACGGATAGCAGATATCAGGTCAGGCTCCAATTGGGCACACAGCTCTGTGATTGCAGCCCTGTCCAGTCTATAGTTGAGGATAATGTGCCTGTCGTCTAGTGTAGCCAAATCCACCAGGAGTCTGTACACAGGGGTATGTCTCCATCTCCTATTCATCTGCAGCGGTAGGTATCTAAGGGACAAAAGAGTGAGGAGGCTGCCTCAAACTGAACAATGGAGCCACAACAGTAGTCCGCAATGTACAAACATGTCATGGGACAGTATAATTTGTCAAGTATGTGCCTATTTCTCCTGTGACCCAGCATTATTCCATAGGTGTGCCCTACCTCTGAAATGGTGTCTGCCTGTCCTGTGAGGAGGGACAGGTGGAAGTGAGGCAATTCTGCTGGCGTGTGCCGTGGCGTGAGGCAGTCAGGAACAGCCGTGCAATTCCTCATTGGTTATAATTTTGCCCTATGGGGTACAGTGGCCAATGGTGATCTACGCCGGCCGTGACGGTATGCAGAGCCGCAAACGTGACTGCCATTTTATATCTCATTTCTCACTTGTTTCCTGACTTTCCATTGGAGGGGGCCTACAGTGCATGTGCTGCTGTGACCTGTGACTGGAACCTACCGTGGCCCGTGTGCCCGGGGAAAGGGCCCCAGCCTCCACTTCAGAGCAATTGGAGAGACTGGTGGATGGGGTCCTATCCCAGTACAGACTGCTGTATGGGCCTCCAGACCAACACGTGAGTACACTGTGGGGCGGAGCATGTGGCATGAATGCATGGAGGTGTGTGAAAGCATCGTGAAAGGGAGGATGGATGTCCTCTTGGCTGGGTACACGTGGAGTGCTGGGCTAATTGTGTGCCAATAGTGATGGAAACGGGTATGGTGGGCCATTTGTGTTCCTGGCTTGACTGTTTGTCTTAAGGTGTTCTCCTGTCTGTATTGCCTCTGCAGGTCAGCACCCATCAAAAGAAGGGTAAATGGCGTTCCATCGCCAAAGATGTGCGGACCCTGGGGTCTATGGCAGGCGGAGCACCCACTGTGCAAACGGTGGGAGCACCTGAAACGATGGGCATGCAAGATCGTCGAGGCCCAGCTGGGGATGGCCTCTCAATGAGGCAGGGGTGCCCGTCGGACCCTGACCCCACTGATGGCTCGCATACTGGCAGTGGCCTGTCCAGAGCTGGATGGGCGCTTGAGGGAATCACAGTAGCCACAAGGGGGTGAGTACAGTGGCCATCATTGAAGCTCACAGCTGGCGTGGTGGTATCAGGGTGGTGGGTGTATGTCAGTGGGTGCCCCTAGGCCAGACCAGACATAGCAGTGGAGGTCCTCTGGTGGCTAAGGGTCTGAAGGGGAAATGCTGCCTACCTAGCTTGTGAGCATCCACTACTGGTCAGGGCTGTGTGGGTCCCAGGTGTGCTGCAGTTGGCGGTGTGTGCTCCTCCTCATACCTTGGTGGCTAGCACTATCACTGGTAGTGTAATGCATAGTGCGTAGGCCTGTACCCTGTGTGTGAGTGTGCTGTGTATGCCAATGATGGTGTTGGTGCAGTCATTGACCCAGTGTATCCTGTCTCTCTCCCCCCTTTTCTTGTTTTGTCATCCTGTCCTTATGTGCATTAGCATCATCTGGCGGAGGAGCAGAGTCCACCGACGCTGAGGGCACCAGTGGGACGGAGGGCGAGGGGAGCACCACGGCGGAGACTGGAGGGGACCATACAGACTCAGATACCTCCTCTGATGGGAGCTCCCTGGTGGAGGCGGACACTTCTGTGACCTCCCCAGCTACAACTACAGCTGCCACCCACGTACCAGCACCTCCCTCCCAGCAGCCCCTCAGCGAGTTGCCCGTGCCCGCTCAGGAGGGTGGGCATCTCCTTCGCCCCAGGCACATCAGGCCCTGCCCCGTAAGCCCTGCTGCCATTAGTGAGGAGGCTATTGACCTCCTGAGATCCATCTCTGTAGTGCAATCAACCACTGTTGGTTGCCATCCAGGGGCTGGCAGCCCAGATGCAGCAATCTAATGCATTCCAGGAGGGCATTCACAGTGGATTGGTGGCCCAATAGAGATCGATCCAGGCTCTGGCCTCCTCTCTGATGGCAGGCATTGTCCCTGTTTCAACCGTCCCCCCTCCAACTTCCACTTTCCTGTCCCATTTTCCTCAGCCACAACCCATCCCAAGCACACAGCCAGACGAGCATGCACACAAGACAACACCCAACAGTGTCACAGGCAAAGACAAGCACCTCACTTCATCCCACAGGCACTCACAGAAACACCATTCAGTTGCAGGCACAACAACATCGACTATTTCCACAGTCTCCTCCTCCTCCTCCACCTCCCACCCAGTTACATCCACACTGACACCTGCATGCACTACATCATCATCGACTACCTGCATTATCACCACACCATGCAGAACACACACCTCACTGGCAGACACCTCCACAACAGCCATGCACACGTCCCCTGTGTCCTCTTCCAATGTGTCTGTCCCACACAAACGCAACCACTCAGACACCCAACAGTCATCCACCTCACAACAGCATACAACCCATGCACCTGCACTTAAATCCAGCAGACAAACACCTCCAACAACCACACCCTCTTCCTCCACTCCCATTACTTCTCCCTCTTCCCACCCCTAAAAAGCTTTACCTTTCCCAGATTTACCTGTTTCCTACCCCTCCCCCATCCTGCACGTATGGTCAGGGAATCAAGGTCCCAGCCAAGCACCTCAGTCCACGGGCCCAGTTTCAGCTGCACCTACTCGAGGTGGAAAAGATTCCAGACCACAACCAGTGAAGGGGAAGGAGCCTGCACAAGCCAGCAAGAAGGGGAAGAAGCCTACACCAGCCAGCCAGAAGGGGAGGAGCCTGCACCAGCAGCTGTCACAGAGACCACACCACCAGCTGCGGTTGTGCAGCCGTCAACGAATGCAGGGGCTGAGCAGGAGCCTCCCACACCCACCACCACCATAGTGCAGCCATCAGAGGGTGCAGGGGCTGAGCAGGAGCCTCCCACACCCACCACCACCACAGTGCAGCCATCAGAGGGTGCAGGGGCTGAGCAGGAGCCTCCCACAACCACTATCACCACAGTGCAGCTATCGGAGGGTGCAGGGGCTGAGCAGGAGCCTTCCAAAACCACCACCACAGTGCAGCCGTCTCCGCCGGCGGACACCATATGATCCAGCCTCCATGTGCTGCTGTGCGGCCTGCCCCCACCAGAACCAGTGGGCAAGACACCCACTCAACAGACTTTGGTCTTGCACTCCCCAGGATAAAGCACAGGGCATGTTGCACTCTCCAGAACCAGTGAAAACGTCACTCACATGAGAGACTGTGGCCTTGGACTCCCCAAGACAAAGCACAGGGCATGTTGCCCCTTCCAGAACCAGTGGGAAAGTCACCCACCTTAGAGACTGTGGCCTTGCACTCCACAGGACAAAGCACAGAGCATGTTGCCCCCCCCAGAACCAGTGGTCTTGTTTCCGCATCTGGCTGAGGTACCCCTGAGGTGCTTGCCTATTTGCCAACTGATGCCCTGCAGTGTTCTCTCTGTATTGGTGCAGGGATCGAGTGGGGCCTTGGACTTTGTCCTGTGGCCATGTGGGCCCTGTGAATTGTGGACTGGGCAGTGTCCCTTTTTTGTACATGTGTAGACATCTGTTGCATTGCCGCATCGACTTATTATTTTTGATGTTGATCTTATTACAATCACTTTTGTCAATTCCTGTTGTCCTTGCATTATTCAGCCAATTATCGGGGACCAATTGATTATCTTGTGCAGCTGGTTGTGTGTATGGCGTGTGTGTGTGGGGTGTATATTTTGCATGTGTGTGTCACAGTCGTTTTCCTCCCCCATACCTTGTGTGCTAGGTGGCTGTACTCACCGTCGTCGTCTTTGCCGGCGTTGGGGTTTGTGATGGAGCATGACGTAGAAGATCATTGGAAAGACTTGCAGTTCTGGTTCCAGGGCGGCGTGGTTCTTCCCTGTGTCTCCAATGGTGACTCCTTTGAGTTTTGTGCTCTTTTTCTGCTAGGCTTTTGATGGGGTTGGTATCGCCCTGGAAAAGGTGATGGTTTGCTAGGTCATAATATGGTGGGCGGAACTTTGTCTTCCGTCTGGCTGTAGGTGGCTACCGCTGTGGTGGCCGTTGTTTCCGCCCTGGCGGTCGGTGTGGTACATTGGCTGTCTTTCGGAGATATCACCACCATGGTCATAATTTGGAGGTAGTTACAGCCAGCCTGTTGGCGGTATTACCGCCACTTTATCAAAACCGCCAGGGTCGTATGGAGGGCCATAGTAATTAAAATAGCTTTATGTTAAAAAAAACATAGAAATTCACTGAATTTCAAAACAACGGTTACATGGACGTTACAGTTAGGAAATAGAATGTAAAAAAACATAGAAAAACATAGAAATTTACTGAAAAAAACAAAGGTCACAGGACTTTATAGTTAGGCTCACATTTTAATCGTACAAAACCTTAGAAATTAACCCGGTATATTTATTTCAACTAACTATAATTCATGCCCTAAGGTAACTATAACTCACGCACCTGCGATTGTTACAGGGGGAAAGGCTTTCATACATCTCCCCAGATAAAACAGAAACTACACATTAGATTAAGCAGTTAAAGTAACGTTTGACATTATCGTTTAAGTCGTGTCATTATAAAGCATGTACAGCTTCGTAATATCACCACACAATGGGCCCTACTAAAATGAGTGAGGACTGTAAGGTATTTGTAGCAAAATGGAAGCCAAAGGAATATAATAAAAATACCTGCTTAGTCTATCTGGCTTTTAGCGCGACAGTAGAACATTAAGGGGCATATTTATACTCCGTTTGCGCCGATCGTGCGTCAAAAATTTTGACGCACAATCAGCGCAAACGTTGCCCCGTATTTAAACTTTGACACCCGAGCCCGCGGACGTCAAAATTCCGCCGTGTGCGTCATTTTTTGGATGCGGCAACCCGCCCTGCGTTAATGATATGCAAGGTAGGCGTTCCCGTCCAAAAAATGGCTTAAACGGCCATGCGTCGTATTTATGCTTTCAGGCAAAAATGACGCACAGCCGGGAGGCGGAGCCAGAAAATGACGCACAGCCCGATTTGCGTCAAAAATTAACGCCTGGGTCAGGGCAGGTGTTAAAATGGGGCAAACACACCTGTATATAATCAGAACACACTGAACAAACAGCAGAGCAGCAGAGCAGCAACAGGGAGCCATGGAGGTCATTCTAATCCAGCGTGCACACAGACGCAGAGCCCAGCAGCAGCAACAGCAGCTACAACAACACCAGCAGGGACCTCAAAGGCAGCGCAGAAGGCAGGAGAGGATATTCCGCCCAAGAACAACCCTTCAGGGCCTCAGGGAACACGACATCATACAGAGGTACCGGTTGAACTGGCAGGCCATTCAGCAGCTGCTGCGAAACATTGAACAGCAGTTGGCCCCCACTTTGGTGACACCCCACACCATACCAACAGAAACAAGCTGCTTGCCGTACTCCACATGCTGGCAAGTGGCTCTTTTCAAACAACTGGTGCCCTGGTAGGCGGAATATCCCAACCATCATTCTCCGCATTTCTGCCCAAAGTACTGGATGCCATCATTCGCCTGACACCCGCCACATCTGCTTCCCTAACACACTGCAGAAGCAGCAGGAAACTAAACAGGGGTTCTACGCAATCAGTGGCTTCCCACACGTCCTTGGTGCAATCAACTGCACACATGCATTGTGCCACCTGCTGCAACTGAACACCTTTACCGCAACAGGAAGCACACACATTCAATCAACGTGCAGGCCATAGTCGATCACCAGGGATTGATCACCAACATCGTGGCTAAATATCATGGGAGTGTACATGACTCATTCATCTTCCGCCACTGCACCATCAACCAACACTTCCAGGATGGACGGTATGGCAATGGACTACTTGTTGGTAAGTACAAAAACCTACTTATATACACACTGCATAGCAACCCTCTAGGACAAACAACACATACACCACAACAGCAACATCTACACAGGAACACACTGAGGTCCTTACATCACTAGCCATGTTTCTTAAGTCACCATTGAACCTGTCACAGATTGGATTTTACTGTACAGCCTAATGTGAAGACATTAATGAGTGTGGTTGCCGAAATGTCACCTTGCAAATTGTAAGTGTCTCAATGACCTTTACATTAATACATTGCATAAGCCTAAAGGTATGGGATGTCCAGGGTACTTTGATATGGACGTGTTAACAACACTTACAATTTAAACTCTACATTGAACTATCAACTCACCCCAAGTGAAGACACAAGGACACCTGTATGACAAGTCACAATGCTAGGGAGGGCACACTGCACTGAAAATCCCAAAACATACTGATGACAAACGGTTAGCAGACAAACACTTGCTCAGCCAAGGAAACAACACAATGCAGATGGTATAACCTACAAGTATAGGATGTCACATCAGTACACAAAAGAGTCAAAGACAACACAAGACAACTACTGCCATGAAAGGTCTTTTCAATAGGGCCAGCTACATCACCATGATCCCATTCTTTTTCTCTTTCAGCTGATCAGGGGTATGGCATCCAGCCATGGATTATGACACCATTTGGCAACCCGAGTACTGCTGCAGAGCGTGCATACAACGAGGCCCATAAGAGGACACGCAGCATTGTCGAGCCGACCTTCGGCATCCTCCAGTCAAGGTTCCGCTGCCACGACATCACTGGTGGTAGCCTCATATATTCCCCCGAGATGGTCTGTAGGATCATCCTCACATGTGCAATATTGCACAACATTTGTGTCAAAAGGAACATTCCCCTCCTGGAACCAGACCCATACATGCCTGAAGACGAGGAAGAGGAGGATGCTGCCCTGCAACAGGAGGGGGAACAACCAAACACGGCTGCTGGAGTGCGTAGGCACCAACACATTGTGAACAATTTTTTAAAAATATTATCACCATCACCACTTAATGAACTATTGTAAATAAACACCGATAACAAACACCACATCATGGTCTGGCTATTCATTTTGGCACACCTTTAGCTCTAAATATCAGAAGAAGAGTGTCGCCTCATGGAGCATTAATGATATAACAATCAGGACACAGAAAAATACACTACAAATGTGATGCCTATCATACAACGGTCACATACACTCATAATGTAAATGACTGACATCCTGTACAGTTCACCTTTGAAGGGCAATAGCTGAGGACAACACCTATTACACACATACATGTTGGAAACATGGTTCATCGCAGCATATGGCACACAACTAAAACATCATCACTCAACTAGGGGAAAACAGGCCTCATACATCAGGCAGTTTACATGATTTTGCTTCAGGAACAGGAATGTATGACCAGACTCTTGGTAGCAGTAATTCCAACTACATACAATCTTTGCAATGACTATCTGTCACTAGAGTTACACATAAGCAGAACATACACAGCACAAGTGCCACACATATGACAAGCATCCAGCACATCACATCCCATCTACATGTCAGCCCTTTTCTAAAAACCTTACACACCCATGCGCCTGGTCACACCCCACCTGTCTGAAGAGGTCCTTGGAATGCTGATATGTGTACCCTGAGATTCCCTCATATACACACACACACTCACAAGAGTCATCCAGTGTGCCACACCCTTTCCTATGCCTACCATTGTCATAGTACCATCTCACTGCATGGAAGTCAGCTCAAATAATACACTGGCTTGGAGTTTTTAAGGCCTGGTATCACCTGTAGATTGCTTCCCGTGTGAAAGGTACTGTAGGCCATTTTAAAGCAAATCTCATCCGACAGGACTTGTGAGACACTGATGGAGGCCACACCAGTGATCCCCTCCATGCACACCACCCAAATTTACATGCCCCGTCCCTGCGGATGCCTCCTACAGCATAGATGTTGTCATTTGGGCAATTACACCATTAAGCATTGCTACTAATGTTGCCGTGTAACACTTTATCAGGGTTCATGTGTCACCTTCAAAACAACACAGGACATACACAGTGTGACATGTCAACTGTCTACTGCTCCCTCTGACCAGTCCTAGTCAGACCACTGATCATGTCATTTGTCAAAGAGCTGGCTCCTGATTGACCCAGCATCCTGTCAGCCTGACTGGCATCTGTCTGTGGGTCACCCTAAAGATACCCGGTGGCCACATATGGACCACACTTGCTGTCCAAAACCTCTCTTTCCTCAGAGGCTAATTTGTCATTTGCCTCATCAATGTATACTCAAATACATTGTATTGCATCATCTGACTTTTATTTGTATCATATTTGTGACAGTGCCCTTGAATAGCGAATTCATGCCCCATCCGTTGTCTGGGCCTCATTAATGCCTAAACTACAAAGTGTGACAGTGTACCTGGGCCATAGCCTTTAATGGTGTACGTGGCCTCCAGCAGAACCAGCAACCTCAGATAATGTCCATGAAAAGTCGACACATATGAGGACCCTGACAGTTCACACGCTGAGTAACATTGTTCAAATAATAGAGATGGCTCGTGTGTGGTGAATACCAGCCATTTAATTCTGCACAGAGGCTATGATGTTTCCTGATGCATTTCCATCCCCAGAGGCCAACTTGAGTACAATTGCTGCAATGACACATGGCGGATCCAGACACCTGAGACATTCTCTCACTCAGCACACCACGGTTGCCCAGTTGAAAGTCTCATTACACGTCTTCAGTGACAGGGTGGGACCATCCACGTGTAGGTCACCATGTCCTCAATGACTTTAGTCACATTTAGCTACAAACGATACTCATTATATACACGATTAGCTGCCAATAACTCATGATGACACCTGGACGTTACAGTGACAACATACACCTTAACAGTTGATAAAGGATCAACATTGGACCAAACACATGTACATGTACCATCCAATCAACAAAATGGTTGCAAGCAGCCTATCACAGTAGTGTCCCAGTTGTAACCTAGCAGGAAGATTGAAACATGCCACTAAACCTGGTAATGCATAAAGGGCCACATACATCAAAAACCTATTTGCTATCATGACATAAGGAACGTTGAGAATTTGCTATTAAATCAATGCTAAATGGTATGTCAGAATTCTCTAAAGAACTAATAGGGCAAACTTCAAATGGGCAAATGGTATTACAGATTTGCAAAATGAGAATCATACTCAATTTGCATCTATGGGCCTGCTGCCAATGGTTTAGCATTACTGAATTTGGGAAAACCTTTGATAAATTTGCAAGTCAGGAACAGCAAACCCCAGGGTGCTGGGGGCCTAAGTCCCCCTCTGCTGCACCCCAATTAGACATTTGTTACGGACATGTGAAGCACACACATGCATAAGGGGCATGTGTGCCCTACAGGTCACTAGTAAAACATATTTTAGCTACATTAACTCGTAATTAGCACATGGTTACCCCCAAAAAAGGTTTAGGCGACAATTGCATTACCTAAATGGCCATTTTGCAATTTGGAATAGCTTGATACATGTGCTCACAAATTAGCTAATGAAGACATCCTGTTAGCTCTTTCATATTTTGAAAGTTGCAATCATCAATTACCTACATGTGTGCGCAATTATGAGTAATATCCATTATGGCCGATCATTACTATTGCACTGTGAATACCTTCTATACATCCTATAAGGGACATTTGCTTCAGCTAACCCCAGTGTTTATCACTTAGCACCGTTTGGTCATGCAAAATTCCATTACTTATTTGGACAAATGAAATACATATTTGTCACTATGCATCATATTTTCACGCATACAGCTTGTGCGTCATAATTTTTGACGCACAGGAGTGCAAATAATGCAGAGTCCCAAAAAAATTAATAAATAGAAATCATATTTGGCTGCGACTTAATTTTCACCTCTGGAACTGTAAATTATGCCGCAAACAAATATTATTTACCAATTATTAAAAATATTTTGACTCTGCATTATTTGCACTCCTGTGCGTCAAAAAATATGACGTACAACCTGTATGCGTGAAAATATGACGCATAATGGAAAAAAACGGCGGCCATGTTATGCAGGATGTGATGCAATAGGATATCCTGTTTACAGAATCTGTACAATGGGTGTACTTTCACTTTCACTTTGCAGTCTCTGATTATTCTAGACTGTGTGGCTGTGTGCAAAGTGTTGTCCTGTGAATTTGTGCTTTTGTGTCCAGAGTGCCATCTTACTTATTGTTTTGTCATCAATATATTGTTGTAGAATACTGTCTGAGTGTGTGTTGTATAAATGTGTCCAGTCCAGTGTTGTATTTATTGTCTGTTGGGTACTGTTATATAGGGGATAGTTGGGCTCTTCTATTTGTTAAGTTTTCTTTGTATTTCCTCACTCAAACTTTCCCCATTTCCCCCCTTTTTTTTTTTTTACTACTACTTTTTCCCCTTTTTCTGTGCCTAAATGTCTGGTAGGCCACGTCTTTCCAATATGGGTGAGGAGGAATTGGGGGGGGTTCATATGGCTGGTTTGCCATTTCCTCCCACTGATGCTGGAGGCTGGGGGTAGGGTGATACAGGGGTATCACACGGAGGCCCGAAAAGTCCAGTGGGGGAAGGTGCGCCATCACTTGGTTCGTCTGTATGGGAGCCAACGGAATGAGAATCAATTGAAGCACCGCTGGGCTGACCTGATCTCCAGGGAGCAAGATCTGCTGGACCACCTGGGAATCATGATTGGTGGCCATGTTGGTGCGTACAGATCATGTAAATGTGCACAATTAAAAGCTGTGTAGTGACATGAGATGGTTGGTACCCAATCTGCCAGATAAGTAGCTGACTGTGTGTAATGCTAGGGAAGCATACAGGGTAATTGATGCACTATGTGAAGGATGAAAAATGCTAGCAGTCAGGCAGCTCATGTTTTCCACACTTACAGGTTGCTTGTTGCTGAATGTAATGTAGTGCTCCCTTTGTGTCAGACAAGCGAAACATTAATGATGCAATCAGGACTCTACAGGTCACAATTGCCAGTGAAGTATGGATGTAGTAACATCATACCTACATATGTTGACGCTATAGCTAGACTGACATTGGAAACCCTACATGTTGCTGAAAATGAGTGCTGCCTTCACGTCAATTGATGATAGCAATGTGGCCCAGACATATGTCTCATGTGTGTCTGGTGAGTGTGTAGGGAAAGTGTTCAAGGAAGTGCTATGCCTGTTCGGGATAAATGTGCTCCTTCATATTTTATTGATACATGCCAGATCTGAACATGAACCACATTTGTAAAGGAGTCAGGTGCCCTCAGCTAACATCTTAGACAGGTATTTTTTGTTACTTGATCCAAAATCCGATTAGGGATGGCAGTTCAAAGGAATGGACTAGGGTGCAAACATCTATGTTTGGTGCCAATCACCATTGTTTGGACACATCAATTTATGAAGCTGTAACAACATGAGGTATTACCAAAGTACCTGGCCCTCTGTACCATGTACCTAACTGTCACAAATGTGTCATGACCACATAGGCTGTTTGACAGTTCATGCAGTCCTCAAGTAACCAGCTTTTGGATGTCTTTCTTGGATGCACATGATGAGATGAATACACACCTATATTGTTGCTGCACACTAATGAAGGTGCATGTTTGCCACCACATGACAGTCAGGGCCACTGCATGTGTGTAGAAGTGTGTCTAACTGTAGCAGGAGACCCATCCTATGTAAATGTTGCCCAGGAATTATTCCATGCAGTATGAGCATGTCTGAAAGTGTTTCATTACTCATGTCAGCTTATCACGTATTTGTATTTGAAATTGTTTGTCAGTGCACGGATTCTGAGCATATTCTTCCTTCCATGCTTTACAGGTGGACCTGCACCGTACACAGTGCGAGAGGTGGCTCGTTTTGAGGACCCCGACACCTACAGTGAGTGTTGACATGTGTGTTATGTTTTGTGTTTGCTGGTGATGTGTGATGGACTCCTGTGTGTTGAACACATTGCAAGGTGTGATGCGCTGCCCAATCATTAGTCTTGTTCCATTAGTGGGATTTCAGTTATCACATTATTTTGAGTTGACCAATGCTTATCCATTTGTCTGATCTTGGGTTTCTAGGCCATTCCTGTAGGGCCCGCTATGGGAACTGGGGTGAGTCATGTGGAATACACTAGTTACAATAAGAGTTGCACTGTGACTCGTCTCGGACTGAGTCTGCATGTCAGACTGACATTCTCCAGATAGCTTCTGCAAATGGCTTGTCTGAAGACTGCTGCTTCCCTATTAACCGATATACTGAGTACACTGTAGGTTGGATCTTCTGGGAGCATGTACTTCCACAAGTTGTACTAGAAGTGTGTGGGACTAGAGTGCAACGGCCTAGGTGTGCATGCTATTCATGATCATGGGTGTTCTTGCTCCTCTGTGTCTGTTGAAAATTATGCCTCACTGGAAGTATGTGATGTTGCCCTAGGTCAGTACATATTGACATGTGTGGACCTTGGATAGGACAAGGTTTAGCTGACTCCAATTTGTTGATAGCCCTTACTGGTGGTGTGTGTGTGGAGCCAAAAACATGTGGAGCTTTCTATACACTCCTGGGTGTGCATCTATTTTGGGATTGTTTGTTGTTCTTCCCCCCCCCCTCAAACACAGGCATGGGTTTGTGAATAGGGTACCTAGGACTGAAGCAACCAGTATGTTACACATACTTGTGATTATATGAAATATGGTTTTGAACCTAGTGTACACACTCAGTTATGGCACATGAGTACTATACTAGCAAATCCCATTACAAATTGCAGACCTTGAAGTTTGTGATTGTTATCACATACACTGACATATGTAGTTCAGGCAATAGGCGGAGGAGGTGCAGCATGATTGTTAGCTGCAACTGTCAGTACTTTGATGACAAGTTATTGCCAGTTGTTACCCATCATGTAGATTTTGTATGTGCTATGAGTGAGATGACCTTTTTAGGCAGGCTTTCCATGTACTTCCTCTGAGACTTTCAATGATCTGTATGGTGATATGAGCTGTTACAAGTACAGTAGATGTATTGTCAGATTGACCACTTGTGCTATTCCACACAATGCAGTTCCTATGGTAAATAGTTGCCCTTTGTCTTCACAGCTGCAAACATGACTGCCGCACAGAAGCATGAATTTGAGAGGCTGGCCATGAGGTACCGACACATCCTGCAGGTGCAGTCGGGGTTCCGAAGGATGGCCCGTAAATACCAGTCAGATCGGGCCTCCGGAGCATGGTGGGCTTCACCACATGGTGGCCCAAGGTTGCCCACTGCAGCCACCACCACCACAACCACTGGTTCTCCCCAGGTGGCCCCAGCCCGCGGGGACAGTTGTCCCTGCGTCTACAGCACACCCAGGCCCCAGCAGTGTAACAGCTGCAGGACAGTCCAGTAGGCTAGGCTCAACACGCCCACAGAGCACCTCTGCCGGGACACAAACAGCAGCAGCACCACCAATCGACCCTGCGGCATTCCTGGCTTTGGAACGCAAAATGGACAAAGTTATAAGGAAGGTGAACAATCTTAGCCAGGATGTCGGCTACATCAAGAAGCGGGTCAGGTCTATCAGGCGGACCCTCCGGAGGGCTAACCTCTAGGAATGATGTATTCAATGGACATAATTCCCTCCCCTCCCTCCTCTTTCCTTGTTATCATGATTAGTGGGCTTGGGGGATTAGTGTTAGGTTAGTATAGGTTGTTAGTTTAGTTAGTGTTAGGGAGGAGGGTGGGGGGTCCTGATTCTTTCTACTTTTCCTTATTAAGTGTGTGGGTGGGTGGTCAATGTTGGGGTTCCTGTGTGTTTAAAAAATAAATACAAATATAAAAATAATAATAAAAATAAATTCCCAAAACATTCAAAAAAATATATTATTGTTTAAGATAGTATAGTATGTGTGTAGGTTAGTATGTGTTGTCCTGCATGTGTCCTGTCTCTTAATGGTGGGTGGGGGGTTGATGTTTACATCGATTCGTTATATGTGAAGAGTAAGTTTAGCTTAGGTTAGTTAGGGACAGTTGTGGGTAATGAGTAGTCAGGTTAGATTAGGGTAGGTATTAATTTTCCCTTAGTTGCCTCTGGTGTGATTAGTTTTGAATAAATATATAGATAACCCTTTGCATTATGTTTTAACTGCTACTTGATCATGGCCTTGGCATCAGTGTAGATGATTGTTGTTCTATGACATTTGTGTCCTATGCTACAAACAAATACAAACTGAGGTGTAAGATGGCAAGCTACCCCAGTGCTACCTTGGTAAGTATCCACCATTTGTTAGAACCACCAATCGGTGTTGACATGGATCACAAAGGATTTTTGTCGATGAGTATGTTTTCTATGTCACAATGTGTGCTTCCAGACTTGGTATTGTGGGGACATTTTTAGGTCGGACTGCAGTGTGATGTTCAGGGACATCTTTGAAGATGAGTTCTTGTTAACCCTCTTGTCTTCTTGTCTTCATAACTGACATAGATCATCTGTGCAAAAATTCAGCATGATTACCTATTTGGATCTTTACTCAGAAAGGTTGATTGATGCTGTGTTTTGTAGTGTTTGCTTAGATTAGACTGCACAGTTCAATGTTTTAGTATTGCATGGTGACAACATTTATCAGTCCCTATTAGTTGACTTTGATATCTCTTGATGAAGCATTATTCTGTCCAACACAGCATGATGGTGTGTGGTTTCTCACTTCATCAGTTATTCTCCTCAGGATGGGCAGGCTATGATGCAATCCTGGCCACTGCACAGATGTATCTGACTACATGATGTCAGGACAGTTGTACTGACAAGCTACATGATTGTCACACAGGCACATTTGTGTTATCTACTGCATAGTTGATGTGTCAAATTACACAGAGACATTTTTGGTGTGCAAGTGCTATTTATTGATAGGTGCTGTAGTGCAATATGTACATTGTCCATGTCTGCTGAGTCCGTTCTAGTTAAATCTTACATGGTAATCCTACAGAAGGGGTGTAGGTAATGATACTGACATGCTGGGGGGATGTTACAGACAGTGCAGAGGGGCAGGATTTGCCGAATAGTAGGAGAGAGACATTCACTGGGCATGCTGACAAGTTATACAGTGGTTTGCAGAACAGTCATTGAGTATAGTTGTTGTAAGACTGGCATTTGACAAAACGTAGGACCTTGGTAAAAGTAAGCCATGGTGCAGGAACTAGTGCTTCCGGGTACTCTTCCGTGTGAATGTGATCTGTTCCATGTCTTCTTCTTCTGATGTGTGTTTTGCCTGCTTTATCCTTGTTGTTGGTTGTGAAGGGGCAACACACACCTCAGTGTTAGAAGACGTGAAGTCAGACATCCCGGTCGCTGCTCCCTGTGAAGGTCTTAAGGGCAGTACTGCAGCAAGGAGGATCTGCTGGTTTTTGAGAATAGCAGCCACATCACGATGGTAGGCAGCCAGGTCGGCCCTGAGGGAGTCATGATTGCATTCGTGCATGCAGTGGAATGTTTGGGGTGCGAGGTGTTGTGGCAACTCCCTTACTGCAGTAGTGAATTCCTTGACAGTTTCTTGTAGTCCTTGCAGTATGGATGTTAGGGCTTGCATAGCTGCTGCCTGATCTGCAGATGACATCATGCACGAACGCACCCCCTCAAGGCTGGCTGCCATAGTTTGCATCCCCACCCGCACCTCCTTGGCCAGCTCCCGCTGTACTCCAACTACAGTTCTTTCAACGCTGGTGCCAGTGTCGTCAGAGTCCTCAGCTGTATTGGAGCTGGCAGGTCTTGCAATTGGGGTGGTGGGTGGTTCCTCTGTGATGGCTGCTTGTTCTGTGCTCCTCCTTGTGACTGAAGGTGGGGTCTGGAGGGTTTCAAGGACCTTTTGGATCGTCTCCTGGGGAATGTTTATGGTCTCGTCATCCATGTCATCAGGGAAATCTGGGACAGGCATATCGGCAGGTGATCCATCTTCCTCTGCAATGAAACAGGGTACAATTAGTGTGTCTGTGTTGTGACAATTTTGACGTGACTTGCCTGCCTTTTGATGAATTCACTTTGTGATCTTGTTTTGTATTGATATCTGCTGTCATTCAGATGGGCATTGTTTCAGGCCTATGGCCCACCTGTGTGTCACATGTATGTTATTGAGTTATCAGACTTGTCAGCCTCATCGCCTCTAGGTGTTGCTTTATGCCAAATAGAGAATAGCCAGCTTTTTGTCCTACTCGACCCTCCGTGTATATCCATTCTCATGGTGAGACCTTTCACTGGCTGTGGGTGTTCGGATGGTCCTGGCAGCACACTTGACTCTCAGGACCTGCCCCAATCCCTGAGCCTTCACATTGACTTAATTGTAATTGACATGTAGCATATCCTATGCATGGCTATGTTATGATGTGATATGGATGTTGATATTGTTAAGGTGTCCTGCTGATGTTGGGTAATGTGTGTTACATTGGATTGCCCTGATAATCGTATCAGTGTCCTATTTCGTTCTCTGACTGTGCAGGTGTATTTCATTGACCAGTTCCATGTGTCCCCTCCTCAATGCTGTTGTCTGAGAAGTATGACATTTGTGATGTTGCCTTGTTTGCCACGCACAGGATGGACCCTGACATATGCAGCATGGGTGTGTCCTTAGTGCTGTGTCACTCCTATTGTTGTTTACATTGGCTGATGTTTGTGACACCTATGGGCATTGACATATGAGTATACTGGGGCCTTTGTCTTGTTTCAGGAGATTTTTGCAGATGTCATCCTCACCCCCTAATTTAGGTATGTATGTTCCATGGGAAGGTTACTGCCATTGGCTACTTGAGCTGCACACAGATCAGAGGTGGTAGTGGCAACTGTTGTTGCAGTTACATTGCAGTTGTCGTTTTGCCTAGAGGATTGCAATAGGGCCCTAGTTACTGTAGGAGATATGTTGGCTGACAAGTGCCAGGATGTAAGTTTGACGTAGTGACCTTCCCTCCTGTCGAGGCTTTCCCTTTGCTCCATTGTTGGCATGACAGCATGCCCCCATGGGACTGTTGTTGGTGTAGTGTAATGTTGCGCCCCAGCTTATGTTTGTGCAGGCCATGCCCATCTGCAGTACCCCTTTACCCATGCCACTCCATGTATATGATGACTTACATGCAATGTGTAGTAGGTATTTCCCCCCCTGCATACAGTCAACATTATTGTATTTTAATTCCCCATGCGACTTACCCTGCATGTGCGTTGTCTCGTGGTAGTCTGCTCTGTCCTGTCCTTGAATCCCTGTGACGATCTCCTCAGGGATGACGACTGCGACCATCTCCTCCATGTGGTCCATGGCCTCCTGGTGTGCTGGGCTCCCACCTCCAGTCTGCAGTGCTTCCTTCCTGTTCCTGTCCATCTTTTCCTTGGTCCTGCGTTTGCAGTGATGCCAGCGTTTCTTACACTCGGTGACTGTCCTGCGTACTTCAGCCACACTGTTAATCTTGTCAACAATTTGTTGCCATATGGCCTCTCTCCTACTGATTGGCAACTTTGAGGTGATAAACAGTTGGTGCTGGTGTTCCGTCACCTCTTTAACCAGGATTTCCTGCTCCTCTACACTGAAGCGACACTTTCTTTTCTTTCTATAAATGTCCTGGTTCTTGTATGTATCATCCTGGCTGGTTCCTGGTCTGCTGTCATCATCCTGGGGTCTGTAGTGGCATCTGGGATCCATTTTGGCTCTCCTCTGGTGCACTTGCAGTGTTCGCAGGTTTTTTTACGCTATTGCGTCAAAAAACGGCGCATATCCGGTTTGCGGTGTCGTAAATCGACCCACAGTCATTTCTGCCGCGTTAACGTCGTTTTCCTTTACGACTTGACGCTGCGGTGTGCGTCAAAAATAATGACTCCCACCTGTTGATTGCGCCGCCGTGCGTCAAACTATAAATTTGACGCCCGCACGGAGCTACGAAATGGCGTTAGCTGGCGGTAAAATTTTTCACGCAAAACTGCGGCGGCGCAGTTTTGCGTTAAAAAGTATAAATATGGCCCCAACTTTATGTGAACATTAGTTTCTGCTTACAGGCAACGGCTTCTCCTCAATTGATGTATCAAACGATACTGCAGTTAGAAACACGTGGAACTGCTGAGCAGAGCGGAAGTGACAAATTAGCTACTAAAATAATCACATTATGGAAGAGGAAAAATCAGGCAGTTCAACTCTGAGGCAGTTACTCTTATTTGTGTAACCAATCAGAGTTCCGAAATTGACAATTCAAGCTTTTTCGCGTAGAAAGGCACAGAGAGCATCATGCCTTGGTACACTGATCAAGTAGAAATGGGTGTGCTCATATAACTGAAAACACTTCCACGAATGCAAAATGACATAAAGATCGTCCTCAGTCTCAAAATCTGCAGATTCTTGGCAAACGGATTAGTGGCAAATCCTGGCAGATGGTCGCAACCTCGTTGATCCACCAATGAAGTATGGCTGCAATCTTTGCTCAGTTATATGGAAAACCTTGTGATTTCTACAGATGTGCCTGAAAATCAGTACTTTGTGGTCATTTAAATGGGGAAATTGTGCAAATTTCACAAACTGTCAAAGCAGACATTTCTCAAAATGTGCTGGTGTATGAAAGCACAGCTGTGCTGGAAGATATAAAAAGAACTTTCAGAGTTTAGGGCACATGAGGCTTTAGGTGAGGGCTCTCTGCTGCTCACTTAGACGAAAAAAGCACTGCATGCTTTTTTATTTAGTTGCAAAATCAATGTTCATCTGTTTAGGAGCGTATCTATCAATAGTACATCAAGCATAGCACCACCAGAGCCTACGCATGCAAAGGGTCCTCTGCACAACAATTATATCTTTACCAACCAAACCATGTAGTAGGGTCCATTTTCCTTGCTTGCACTAAGATTTGCGACAACATTGTTGAGTCACTGCTTTTGGTGTATGTCTGTGGTATTTGTATAGTGCAAACCTAGCCAAAAGACGAGCACATGTGGGGCAAGGGCAAGCATACAGTACAGTCAAAGAGTGAAGGCAGTGGTGCTCTGGGAGGAGAACTGTACCAATTTTGCATTGTGATGTAGTGTTCTTTAAAGTGCTGGGCTAGATTGTTGCATTTGAAACAGAAATACATTCAAGTTATGAATGGACAAAAGTTGAGCCAATCTTCCTACAATTTTGGATGCATCTTCCTCTTGCCAGTCTTATACCATCAACTAATGAATAAATCAACCACAGCACTTACAATATGTTCAATACCTATGAGCCTCTTGGCTCAGGTCATCTGGTCACCTAAAATAGAACTGTCTTGGGGGCTTACTTATAGGAAATCAAACTGAACATAAGAAGGAGGCCCAGCTAAATGTGCCATTTTAAAAATAGAGAGTCCTGATTGGCCAAGGGAACTTTATTTCCCTTGGGCCAATTCGCTCCTCTTGGAGTCAGAATCCAATGGGAGTAAGTGCTTTGATCGACTGTCAGCAACTTGAAAAAATGTTGCTGGCAGCCATTACAGGACTTGGGGACCTAGGACCTCATTACAAAGTTGGTGGTCGTAGGATCGCCAATGCCGTGGTGGCGGTCAGATTGCCACATTGCAGGCGATCAGACTGCCAGATTACAACCCTGGCGGTCAAACTGCCATCCATGCTGGAACATGGTTCCAGACGGGTTGACAGCGGTCGAACTTGTGCTCAGCCACAGCGGTGCTGAGTTCAGCACCCCTGTGCTGAGCTTAAGTTTCCTTTCCGCCAGCCTTTTCATATGGATTTAACCGCCATGAAAAGGCTTGCGAAAAGGCTGTGCTGGGAGCCACAGGGGACCCCTGAGCTGCCCACGACCAGACTGCAGTAGTGCTACAGTATTGGTCTCGGCTCTCTTCAGGGAGCCAAGACCAATACCGTAGCACTCTTCCCACCAGGCTGACCGACAGAAACGTTGTAATCCAATGTTCCCACCGATCAGCCCGGTGGGAACATCGTAATGTGACGGGAGTGAGGCAGCCTGGTCTGACTGTCAAACTCGTAATGTGACCCTTAGGGCCTGATTACAACCTTGTCAGAGGGGATTACTCCATCCCAAATGTGATGGATATCCCCCGCCGTATTTCAAGTTCCATTATACCCTATGGAACTTGTAACATGGAGGACAGAATATCCGTCACATTTGGGACGGAGTAATCCCCTCCACCAAGGTCGCAATCAGGCCCTCATTCTCCTGTCCTGAACTAAATACAAAAAATATTATAAGGGGGCAGGGCAGGGATACCCAGCCCCCCTGGGCCTCAAGAGGGGGACCAAGATCAACCAAAAACACTGGCAATTGAAAAAAAGCTCCAAAATATTGGCTAGGGCCACATTCTTCAATTATAGGCCCTGGGGAGACCACCCCTAGGGCTGCATTGTTTATTTAACCCCTTCGCTGCCAGGCCTTTTCCCCTCAGATGCCAGGCCTTTTTTGGGATATTTGGGCAGTTCGCGCTTAGGCCCTCATAACGTTTTGTCCACATAAGCTACCCACGCCAAATTTGCGTCCTTTTTTCTCACCATCCTAGGGATTCTAGAGGTACCCAGAGTTTGTGGGTCCCCCTGAAAGAGACCAAGACATAGGCCAAAATACAGTGAAAAGTTTGTTTTTTATTTAAAAAAATGGGAAAAAATGGCTGCAGAAGAAGGCCACCATCTTCCCAGCTTTCAGGAACAGGCAGACTTGAATCAGAAAATCCAATTTTTCAACATAATTTTGGCATTTTACTGGACATATCCTATTTTTACTATTTTTTTGTGCTTTCAGCCTCCTTCCAGTTAGTGACAAAAAAGGGTGTGAAACCAATGCTGGATCCTGGAAAGCTAAACATTTCTGCAAAGTAGACAAAATTCTGAATTCAGCAAGGGGTAATTTTTGTAGATCCAACAAGGGTTTTCTACAGAAAATAACAGCTGAAATGAAAAAATATTGTAATTGAGGTAAAAAAAATCAGCCATTTTCTCCATGTTTTACTCTGTAACTTTTTCCTATGATGTCAGATGTTTGAACGCAATATACCGTTACGTCTGCTCGACTCTTCTGGTGGTGGAGATATATAGGGCTTGTAGGTTCATCAAGAACTCTAGGTACCCAGAGCCAATAAATGAGCTGCACCTTGCAATGGGTTTTCATTCTATACCGGGTATACAGCAATTCATTTGCTGAAATATAAAGAGTGAAAAATAGATATCAAGAAAACCTTTGTATTTCCAAAATGGGCACAAGATAAGGGTGGTCATTACAACCCTGGCGGTCGGTGTTAAAGCGGCGGTAAAACCGCCAACAGGCCGGTGGTAAAAAAAATGGAATCCTGACCGTGGCGGAAACCGCCAACATAGACAGCCACTTTAACACTCCGACCACCACGGCGGTACAAACAAACAGCATGGCGGTCACCGCCAACAGACAGGCGGAACACAATGTACCGCCTACAGTATTACAACAGGCCAATCCGCCACCTTTTCCGGGGTGGATTCACCGCGAACAAAAACACGGCAGAAACAGGACTTGGAAGGGAAAACACTCACCTCTACACACCCCACAAGGAACCAGGACGCCATGGAACCGGAACTCCAGATTCTCCCTGCCTTTGTCTTCCTGCTCCTCTACCAGGAGCTCGAACGCCGGCGGCGACGACCATGGTGAGTACTGCACCTACGACACAGTGGAGGGGGAGGGAAAAAAGAGTGACACACACATGCAACACCCCCACCCACACCCCCACCCTCACCCACTACAACACACACACTAATACATATTGATACATTACAGTTACACCCCCAACCCCCGGAAGAATGCAAAGACAAAAGGAAATTATTTGAACGTTTGTAATCTATTATAATCCGGTACTCAAAAATATATACACACTACAAACAAATATATACACAAAGAATACAAGTCCATGTATTGCACCATTAAAGTCCGTGGACCACTGGGTCCAAAATGCATGGGCGAGGCCCACACAAGATACCCGAACAAAACGGAGAGAACACTGCTGGGGCATCAGATCGAATTAAAACAGGCACCTCAGGGGAAAGGGAAGAGGGGGCACCTCAGCCAGATGAGTGCATGATGCCAGATCCACGAGGGGGTTCCATACCCACTGCTGTATCATGGGGAGTGCAAAGCCACAGTCTCACAAGTCTCTCCAGTGGGTGGGTTGCCCACTGCTTTTTTCTGGGGAGTGCAAAGCCACAGTCTCACAAGTCTTATCAGTGAGTGGGTTGCCCACTGCTTTATCCTGGGGAGTGCAAAGCCACAGTCTCACAAGTCTTTTCAGTGGGTGGGTTGCCCACTGATTTATCCTGGGGAGTGCAAAGCCACAGTCTCTCAAGTCTCTCCAGTGGGTGGGTTGCCCACTGCTTTATCCTGGGGAGTGCCATGCCACAGTCTCTCAAGTCTCTCCAGTGGGTGGGTTGCCCACTGCTTTTTCCTGGGGAGTGCAAAGCCACAGTCTCTCAAGTCTCTCCAGTGGGTGGTTTGCCCACTGCTTTATCCTGGGGAGTGCAAAGCCGCAGTCTCACAAGTCTTTTCAGTGGGTGGGTTGCCCACTGCTTTATCCTGGGGAGTGCAAAGCCACAGTCTCACAAGTCTCTCAAGTGGATGAGTTGCCCACTGCTTTATCCTGGGGAGTGCAAAGCCACAGTCTCAGAAGTCTCTAAAGTGGGTGGGTTGCCCACTGCTTTCTCCTGGGGAGTGCAAAGCAGCAGTCTCTCAAGTGGATAACAATCTCCACTGGTTCTGGAGGGGGGTTTGTGCCCAAAGTGCTTCATCCTGCCAAAGACTGAGGTAGTGGATGTCTTTCTCCACTGGTTCTGGAGGGGGCTTTGTGCCCAGAGTGCTTCATCCTGCCACGGACTGAGGTAGTGGATGTCTTTCTCCACTGGTTCTGGAGGGGGCTTTGTGCACATAGTGCTACAACCTGCTCGTGGCAGACTCAGTAGCGACAGAGCTTTCTGAGCTCATTGACCTGCGGTGCTGGTGGCGACGGTGTCCTGTGAAGCGGTGCTGGTGGCGGCGGTGTCCTGTGAAGCGGTGCTGGTGGTGGCGGTGTCCTGTGAAGCGGTGCTGGTGGCAGCGGAGTCCTTGGCAGCGGTGCTGGTGGTGCTGGTGTCCTTGGCAGCAATGCTGGTTTGCGGCGGTGTCCTGTGAATCGGTGCTGGTGGCGGCAGTGTCCTTGGCAGCGGTGCTGGTGGCGGCGGTGTCCTGTGAAGCGGTGCTGGTGGCGGCAGTGTCCTGTGAAGCGGTGCTGGTGGCAGCGGAGTCCTTGGCAGCGGTGCTGGTGGTGCTGGTGTCCTTGGCAGCAATGCTGGTTTGCGGCGGTGTCCTGTGAATCGGTGCTGGTGGCGGCAGTGTCCTTGGCAGCGGTGCTGGTGGCGGCCGTGTCCTTGGCAACGGTGCCGGTGGCGGTCTTGTCCGCCGTGCAGGTTTGCTGCGACTTGCCTTTCTTTCTGTGCCCCTTCCCCACCTTGGATTTTGGTGCAGCTGTCTTCCCACTCCCAACTGTACTCCTGGGAGAGCCTTTGGTGCCAGATGTGTTGCCTTTCTCCCGCCGGGCAGTGGTCAACTTTTTATGAATCTGAGGTGGGGGACTGTCCGTGGTCTGGCTCCTTGGTACACTGGCTGCCCTGCTGCTTGGCGCACTCCAGAAGCCGGTTACGGCTGGCACCACTGTTCCCGCTGATGTGGTGGATGAGGTGCTGGGTTGGGACCTGTAAAGGCGGGCCCTAGGGGACTGAAGGGGTGGGGAAGGAGAGGGGAAGAGGTCAAGGTTGGACAGGAAAAGTTTTTTAGACACACTGGGATTGGAAGATGGAGGGGGTTTGGGCGTGGAGGAAGAGGTAGTGGTTGTAGGATGTGTATGTTTGGTGACTTTGGGTGAAGGTGCTTGAGCTGGAGGCTGTCGTGAGGTGGATGGCTGTTGAGTGGGTGTGTGTCTGCGTTTGTGTAGTTTGGGAGGTGGCTCACAGACACACTGGGAGAGGACACAGGGGATGTGTGAATGGTAGTTGTGGTGGTGAGTGCACTTGAGTGGGGTGTGGTGATGGGTGTGCTGGTGATGGACGTAGTGGCTGAAGATGTAGTGCATGCAGGTGTGAGTGGAGACGAGACAGGGAGGTAGTAGGGAGACGAGGAGGAGGGGGACACAGTGGAGGCAGTGGATGTTGGTATGTGTGCATGGGTATGATGCTTGTGTGAGTGTCTGTGGGAAGTGTGGCGCTTATGTTTGCCAGAGCTTCACGTGTGTGTTGAGGTGTGTGCATGCTGGTCTGATGGTGTGCTTGGGATAGGCTGAGGCACAGGGGATTGGTACTGGGTGGAGGAAGTTGGAGGGGGAGGCTGGACACAGGGCCAATGGCTGCCATCAGTGCTGAGGCCAGAGTCTGAAAACCTTGCTGTTGGGCTGTCTGACCAGAATGAATGCCCTCCAGGTATGCATTGGTCTGTTGCAACTGCTTCTCTACACCCTGGATGGCATTCAAAATGGTAGACTGCCCAACAGTGAAGGATCTGAAGAGGTCAATGGCTCCCCACTGAGGGCAGCAGGGCTGACAGGGGCAGGGGCTGAGGTGCTTGGGGCGAAGGAGATGCCCACCCTCCTGGGTGAGCGGCCACGGGGCACATGCTGAGGGGCTGCTGGGAGGGCGGTGCTGGTAGGGGGGGTGGCGGCTGTACCTGTAGATGCGGGGGCACAGAGGGGCCCTCCAGTGCAAGGAACCTCCCATCAGAGGAGGAGTCCGTGTCGCTGGTCTCAGCTCTGGTCCCCGCCGTGGAGCTCCCCTCACCCTCCGTCCCACTGGTGGCTTCAGACTCCGTTGTGTCGCCCTCCAGGGCCATGTGGGATGCAGCTCCCTCATGCTCCGGTGGCACAGCTCCTCTGTCTGATGATGCTAATGCACACAAGAACAGGGAGACGACAAAAAGGGGGGGGAAGACAGAAGAAAGACATGTTCAGTGCATGCAATACCGCTACTGTCAGCGGACGCTACAGACACAGAAGCCCCCTGCACTACGCCGTGCACTTTGAGTACCCTAATTAATCACAGGGACATGGGTTACAAGGCAGGCCTATGCCTGATTGCTGCACACATGGAAGTCACAGGAGCCTGACTAGGTGTCTTTGCCTCTGAACAGAGGTGGGGTGAGGTGCCACATGGCCTGCCTTACGAAGGGACCTTGCCTACTAAACACGCCCTGGCCTAGGGGAACCCACAGCCCACCTCCCCCACCCAGACACCTCTGATGTTCACTGAATCAGCTGAATGAGAGTGTACTCACCCCCTTGTGGCTGCTGTGATACCCTCAAGCGCCCATCCAACTCCAGATACGCCACCGCCAGGATCCGGAACATCAGGGGGGTCATAGTGCGACGGGCACCCCTCCCACGATGGGAGGCCATCCCCAGCTGGGCCTCCGCCATCTTCCTGCTCCAGCGGTGAATGTCCTCCCATCTTTTCCGGCAGTGGGTGCTCCATCTCTGGTGGATCCCCAGGGTCCGGACTTCCTTGGCGATGGCACGCCAAATATCCTTCTTCTGGTGGGCACTAACCTACAGGAATAGTACAGGGGAAAAGGAGAAGATACAACCGTCCGCACCGTCACAGTCATTGGCCCGCATCCCTACCCTTGCCATGACGCACATCCACTCACCGTCGTTTCATGCACGCCTCATTCTCCCCCCCATTTTACCTCCACACCACTCCACACAGGCATTGCCCATACAGCATACTCACAGTGTACTTACCTGTTTGTCTGGAGGACCGTAGAGTAGCGTGTACTGGGGTAGGACCCCATCACTAGTTTCTCCAACTCCTCCGTGCTGAAGGCAGGGGCCCTTTCCCCAGACACATGAGCCATTGTCTCTTCCAGACTGAGGTCACAGCAGCACTTGCAGTGTAGGTCCTCTCCTGTCGAACATCAGGTGTCAAGTGAGTGAACAGAGAGAAAATGGCGGTCACGTCCGCGGCGGTGCGTACCGTCACCGCCGGCGTACATCGTCATTGGCTCCTGGGACCCATAGGGTTCAATGTTAACCAATGCAGGAATGCGCCACGGTCTTCGACCACCTACCGCGACGGTGTACAATGCCAGCGCAGTTACCTCATATCCCCTTGTCCCACATTACAGGTCAGGCAGCCACCATTTCAGGGGGCCACATGGCATTAATTTTAAATGCGTCACACATATCTAGGCCTTGCATACACACTAAGACAGGCACATAGCTGATTTAAAAATTTGCGGAATAAAGTTGTGTTTTCGTACCTCAGTGTTGGCTGACTCTCTGCTCGCTGTTCTCCTCCATAGAGCATGTCCGCTGGGGCAGGTGAGGAGATGGCGGCATCCTCCGGTATACAGACCGCTGGTGGACCTGTCGACAATGGAAGAGAGACATGTAATTGTCACCTACAGACTGGACCGTGCCATAATCCAGAACTTTGTGCCCAGTTGGAGCCAGACCTGATGTCAGCAATCCGCCATCCCACAGGGATACCCCCTCTAGTGCAGGTGCTGTCAGTACTCCATTTCCTGGCAAGTGGGTCTTTTCAAACAACAGTGGCCATAGCATCAGGGATGTCCCAGCCTATGTTCTCCAATGTGTTGTCCAGAGTGCTGTCTGCCCTGCTGAAACACATGCGCAGCTACATCGTTATCCCTCAGTTGGAGGATTTGCCTACAGTGAAAGGTGACTTCTGTGCCCTGGGACATATCCCCAACATCATTGGTGCCATTGATGGGACACATGAGGCCTTGGACCCCCAGCAGGAGTGAACAGGTGTACAGAAATATGAAGAGTTACCATTCGATGAATGTGCAGATGGTGTGTTTGGCTGACCAATACATCTCCCATGTGAATGCCAAGTTTCCTGGCTCAGTACATGACGCTAATATTATGAGGAATAGCAGCATCCCTTATGTGATGGGGCAACTCCAGAGGCATCGTGTGTGGCTATTAGGTGGGGACATGGACCCTATACAGTGTGACTAGGTGTCTGGGTCTGGGGATATCCCTAAGAGTTAGTGTGTGTCTTACAGATTTCCCTTGACATTTGTGACTCTGGTTACCCCAAACTGTCATGGCTACTGACCCCAGTGAGGAATCCCAGGACAAGGGCAGAGGAACGCTTCAATGAGGCCCATGGGCGAACTAGGAGGGTTGTAGATAGGACCTTCGGCCTCCTGAAGGCCAGGTTCAGGTGCCTCCATCTGACAGGTGGTTCCCTATTCTACTCACCAAAGAAGGTGTGCCAGATCATCGTGGCATGCTGTATGCTTCACAACTTGGCTTTGCGACAACAGGTGCCTTTTCTGCAGGAGGATGGTCCAGATGGAGGTCTTGTGGCAGCTGTGGAGCCTGTGGACAGTGAAGACGATGAAGCAGAAGAGGAGTATATTGACAATAGAAACACGGTGATTCATCAATACTTCGAGTGAGACACAGGTAAGAAGACATCACTGCCTGCTACATCTGATACCCTCATTTCTTGACGGGGGTCTTGGCATTGTTCTCTGTCTTTGTCCTGGATCTCAGGGACTGCTTGCGGGTGGTTCTCCATCTGCAGGGAGTGGGGTGCTGGTGTCGTAGTCCTGTGGCGGTGCCTCCTGTCCACTAGCGCCGGCGGAGGAGGTGGTGGTCAGTTCATCTTCCAGGCTAGTGCCAGGGGCCCCTTGTTGTGTCACAGTGTCCCTCCTGGTGTTCATGAGTTCCTTCAGCACCTCTACAATGGTGCCCAGGGTGGTATTGATGGATTTTAGTTCCTCCCTGAACCCCAAATACTGTTCCTCCTGCAGCCGCTGAGTCTCCTGAAACTTGGCCTGTACCGTTGCCATTGTCTCCTGGGGATGGTGGTAGGCTCCCATGATGTTGGAGAGGGCCTCGTGGAGAGTGGGTTCCCTGGGCCTGTCCTCACCCTGTCGCACAGCAGCCCTCCCAGTTCCCCTGTGTTCCTGTGCCTCTGTCCCCTGAACCGTGTGCCCACTGGCACTGCCCTTAGGTCCCTGGTGTTGTTGGGGTGGTGGGTTAGCCTGGGTTCCATGTAGTGGTGGACACACTTCTGCTTGATGTGTCCTGGGGACAGAGGTATGGGCCCGCTGGGTGGGTGCTGTGCTGATGTTTCCAGAGGGGGAGGCTCTGTGGTGGCCAGTGCCAGTGTGAGGTGAACCGACTGTCCCGAGGTCCCAGATGGGCCGGGCTGGTTATCTAGATCCAGTTGGACAGAGCTGCTGTCATCAATGTGGGCCTCTTCTGTGGGTGGAGTGGAAATGTCTGGAACCTCCTGTCCGGTGACGTTGGGTAGGGGTCCTGCAGGGGTGTAAAGTCATGATTATTGCATCTGTGTGTTCCATGGTGTGCAATGGGTGGGTGACCCTGTACCCCAGTACTTGCATTCTTGTGTAGGACCTTGTGTGCTAAATGTTTAGGGGTGTGTGTGGGTATGTGCACTGGCCATGCATTGGTGATGGGTGCCCATGCTTTGTTGTTGCATGCAGGGCTTGGTGTTGGGATGTGTGTTTTGTGATAGTGGGACATGTGTGAGGAATTGGAGTGATGGGGGTGAGGGCGAGGGTGGGGGTATGTGATAGCATGCAGGTAGGGTGGGGGATGAAGTATTTAAAGATTTGCCTTACCAGAGTCCATTCCTCCAGCTACTCCTGCGTGGCCCTCAGGATGCAGTATAGCCAAGACCTGCCCCTCCCATGTTGTTAGTTCTGGGGGATGAGGTAGGAGGTCTGCCGTCAGTCCTCTGAACTGCAATCTGGTGTCTTGAGACCACGAAACGTACCTTCCCCGTAGGTCCTTCCACCTCTTCCTGATGTCATCCCGTGTTCTTGGGTGCTGTCCCACTGCGTTGACCCTATCCACGATTCTGCGCCATAGTTCCATCTTCCTAGCTATGGTGGTGTGCTGCACCTGTGATCCGAATAGCTGTGGCTCTACCAGAATGATTTACTCCACCATGACCCTGAGCTCCTCCTCAGAAATTCTGGGGTGTCTTTGTGGTGCCATGGGGTGGTGTGGGTGATGTGTGGGTGGTGTGTGTTGTGATGTGTGGGGTGATGTTTAGGGGTGTGTGGTGTTTTGTGCGTGGATGTTGTATGAGTGATGGTGTTGAGTGCCTGTGGATGCTAGTTTGTAGATGGTGGTGTCTCTCTCTGGCCTTCATTCGCAATTGTGGTCATAAGGGTTTGTGGGTGATGTGGGTGTGTGTTTTATATTGTATTGGGTGTGTGGGAGAGGTGTGTGTACGTGTATCAGGTGTGTGTATTTCGAATTGTCCAATGTGGTTGTGTTTTGTAAATGTGTGTGTATTTTGAGCGCGGCGGTGTGTACCACCTATGGAATACCGCGGTTGAAAGTCTGCCGCGTGAATTTGTGGGTCGTGATAGTGTGGGCGTACTCCTGTTGGCGTGACGGTGTCGGTTTTGTTATCGCCAGTTCATCACTGGCCTTTGGTGTGGCGGACTTGTGTGGGTGTCTGTATTTTGGCAGATTCCTGGCTGTGGGTTGTAATAGCTGTGGCGGAATTCCGCGGTGGTGTGTTGGCGCTCTTCTGCACGGCGGTAAGCGGCATTTACCGCCAATGTTGTAATGACCCCCAAGGTGTTGAGAAGCAATGGTTATTTGCACATCTCTGAATTCCGGGGTGCTTATACTAGCATGTGAATTACACAGCATTTCTCAAATAGTTGTCTTTTTTACACACTGTCTTACATTTGGAAGGAAAAAATGTAGAGAAAGACAAGGGGCAATAACACTTGTTTTGGTAATCTGTGTTCCCCCAAGTCTCCCGATAAAAATGGTACCTCACTTGCGTGGGTAGGCCTAATGTGTGCAACAGGAAATGCAACATGGACACATCACATTTTTACATTGAAATCTGACGTGTTTTTTGCAAAGTGCCTAGCTGTGGAGTTTGCCCTCTACCTCTGCAGGCACCTAGAGAAACCTACCAAACCTGTGCATTTTTTTAAACTATACACCAAGGGGAATCCAAGATGGGGTGACGTGGGGCTCTCACTAGGTTCTGTTACCCAGAATCCTTTGCAAACCTCAAAATTTGGCCAAAAAAACACTTTTTCCTCGCATTTTGGTGACAGAAAGTTCTAGAATCTGAGAGGAGCCACAAATTTACTTCCACCCAGCATTACCCCGAGTCTCCTTGGTACCTCACTTGTGTGGGTAGGCCTAGCGCCCGTTACAGGAAATGCCCCAAAACACAATGTGGACAAATCACATTTTCCCAAAGAAAACAGATCTGTCTTTTACAAAGTGCCTAGCAGTGGATTTTGGCCTCTTTCTCAGCCGGCACCTAGGAAAACCTAGGAAACCTGTGCTTTTCTGAAAACTAGACACCAAGGGGAATCCAAGATGGGGTGACTTGTGGGGCTCTCGTCAGGTTCTGTTACCCATATTCATTTGCAAACCTCAACATTTGGCCGAAAAAACACCTTTTCCTCTCATTTCAGTGACAGAAAGTTATGGAATCTGAGAGGAGCCACAAATTTCCTTCCACCCAGCATACCCCCAAGTTTCCCAATAACAATGGTACCTCACTTGTGTGGGTAGTCCTAGCACCTGCAACAGGAAATGCCCCAGAACACAACGTGGACACATCACATTTTCCGAAAGAAAACAGAGCTGTTTTGTGCAAAGTGCCTAGCTGTGAATTTTGGCCTCTAGATCAGCAAGCACCTATAGAAACCTACCAAACCTGTGCATTTTTCAAAACTAGACACATAGGGAAATTCAAGATGGGGTGACTTGTAGGGCTCTCACCAGGTTCTGTTACCCGGAATCCTTTGCAAACCTCAACATTTGGCCAATGCGGAGCCAAGATGGCGACCGGGAGAGACGCTTGAATCGGCGCTCCTCTCGGTTTCGCCCAAGAAGAACTTGCGGGGCGCTCCGGGGGCGCCGCTCCCGCACCTCTTGTGGCGGGACCTGTCCTGTGGGTCGTTCTCGCCCCAATGCCGGCTCCGTGATCGTCGGGCGGCCGCGCGGAGGATTCGCCGGCAAGTGAATCGCGCCGGAGTGCCGCGGCTGCCATTTTGCTGCCCGCGCCGGGCTGGACGAGGCCTTGGAGCCGGGCAGAGAGGTGGGTGCGCGGAGCTGATGCGGCCCACCTCGCGAGGGCGTGAAGCCCAACATTGGATGAGTCCCGCGCTGGGTGCCCCCCCGCTAAATATTCGTTCGCCGTAGGCTTCCTCCCCTCCCCCCCCCCTATATCGGGTGAGGGGGGCCTCGTGAGACAGCAGCGGGGGGATCGGCGCACGGGGGCCCCGGACTGATGTGGAGGAGTGAAGGAGCGGGGTGTCGTGCCTCACCCTGCAGGGGGCCCTGTAGGAAAGCAACAGCAGGCTTGGGGGTAACCTACTACAAGTGCGGGCTGGGAAATGGCCCCTGAATACTCCGGATGTTATATGAGGCGATGAAAGTACTGAGCGAGCCCGTGAGTCATCAAAACTGTGGGCCCCACTCCTCTTCTGCGTGCCGAAGAGGGACTGGAGCTGGGTACTGATTGCTGACCTCGTATGGTGCTGGCTGGCCTGATTGCCCGTGAACTCACTTAAAAATCCACCAGCAGGCCTGAGACCGCAAAAATTGCAGCCTGTACCGGCGTGGCCCTGAGGAGAAGAGCGCGCCTTATTCGCTATCGCGGCCTAGAGTACGAAAGCGATTGCCAGAGTTCAGGAGGCACCAGGTCGCGATAGACAAGTCAAAATGGCCGGGAGGTCTAAATCAGCAAAGAATCAGGATCGGAACGCGCAGGGTCAGGCACCTGGAGACCAGCAGCATACGCCCTCCTTGCAGTCGCTGGAGTCCACACTCATGACTTACTCCTCACAATTTGAGAAAGTGTTACAAGCAATCATGGACACCAAAACATCGTTGGAAACCAGGATAGATACGGTATCGCAAGACTTAAACATCCTCAGGGTAGATCACGGCAAACTATCTGATAAAGTGAAGTCAACGGAGGAGGCAATAAGTGCGCTGACCCCAAAGGTCGAGGAGAATCAAAAACAAATTCTCCGCCTGAATGCAGAAGTTAAGTCACTGCAGAGAAGAACAGAGGAGGCGGAGGGCAGATCCCGCCGCAACAATGTTCGGTTTCTTGGCTTTCCTGAAAAGACGCTGGATCAAAGCTCGGAGCTTCTGCTGGAACAATGGTTAATCAGGGAGGTTTTGAATGGCTCTCCATCCAAATTTTTCTCGGTGGAGAGAGCATATAGAATACCAGGACGCCCTCCAGCACCGGGCCAACCTCCGAGACCACTGATAGCCAGATTTCTGAATTTCAGGGATCGGGATACCATACTCCAACGGTTCCGCAGCAAAGGCCCATACAGCTATGAGGACTCGAGAGTGCATGCTTATCCAGACTTCACCCAGGAAGTACAAAGGCAACGTAACTCCTTTAACCAAGTCAAACAACGCCTCCGGGAGTATGACATAAAATATGCACTAATGTTCCCCGCCAAATTACGTGTAATTTTAGAGGAACGCACTCACCTGTTCACCTCACCAGAAGATGCCTGGACGTGGATGCATGCTAAAGGTGTAGCCCAGCCACGCGGGGAGGCTGGGGGGGATGCAAACTGGACAACGACGAAACAAAGGAAACGTTCCAAGAAACATACCAGGGACCAGCCCACGGAGGAGCAGGCGGCGGAAGAGAGAGCAAGAGCCCTCAAAGAAACCCCCCTGTTAACTCAGAATTCTTTCGAGTTGCTCAGGACCCACCCGGTGGAGGGGTCGGATTCGGACTCGTTCAGCTCGGACTCTACACTAACGGAGGGGCCCGGAGATCACCCCCAGATCCGCAGACATACTTTAAATGTTCACCACCGAACTATCCCCCCGAGTGGGGACCAACCTCCAAGTCTGGAGCACAGAATCTAAAATTGCGACTTTCTCCTGAAATAGGGGGTAACATCACCTGAACTTATGTATCCTTGCTTGTTTGTTCCTGGTGATAACGCCTCTATCCGTACTAGACGCGAGTGGTGGCTTGGTACGGGGGAGGCCTGCGGGGCCGTGCCCTTGGAGTGCCCTAAGACAACTGCGGACTGCGTCCGCAAAAGGATGCGAGCCCCTAAAATGAGCCGCATCCGGATAGTATTATTGCCCCCCGCAGATATCCATGCGGATATATCTTTACCCACACCCACTATGGGTGTGTTGCTTGTTGCAAATTCACAGTTGGGGTTGGGATCCAGTTGGAGTGGGGAAGTGGGTAATCGTTAGTTTGTGCACTACCGGCCTGACCATAATATTAGCTATTCGCCCTGTGGTGTGGGACCCGGGTGGGGGGTGTGGTGGGGGGCCGGGGGCTGGGGGAGGCCTCCCGGGGGTAGGGGGGCAGGACATTCGTTTACCCTCAAGTGAATGATGGCCCAACCCACTGCTCATAGAGCGTACAAATATGTCATAATCACCTGGAATGTCAGGGGATTGGGGACCCCGAGTAAGAGGTCAAGGGTGCACACAAGACTTAAACGCCATTGCACGCATATTGCAATCTTACAAGAGACTCATCTGCGTGACCCAGACTTGCAGGATCTACGCGCTAAATGGGGAGGTCAGATAGTGGGTACATCCTATTCATCATTTGCGAGGGGGGTTCTCATATGGATAGCAGGGAATGTCCCCTTTACTCAAACTTCATGCAAGATAGATAAAGAGGGCAGGTATGTGGTGGTGGAGGGCAAACTGGACGGCAAACAACTGGCAATCATAGGGGTATACGCTCCTAACAGCGCACTATCTGAGTTCCTGAGTTCACTTACCCCAACGCTATTAACGCATCCCGAATCACCTGCTATATGGGGAGGAGACTTTAACTGCACGCCAGACCCAGCATTAGACAGGTCAAATCCCCCCACACATTCAACAGCAATCAGACTCCTCGGCCGTCCACTATTGTCATGGGCCAGTAATATGGGCCTTCACGACATATGGCGTATGAAACATCCACAAATTAGGGAGTATTCTTTTTACTCAGCTCCTCATAAGGTACACACAAGGATTGATTTGTTCTGGGGCACTCAGGAGATCTGCACGGGGGTCAGCGGTACAGACTACCTAGCCAAGACATTATCAGATCACTCACCGCTCAGTATCACTTTGGATTGGGGCAGGAGGCGCCATGCTATCCCAACGTGGAGGCTACAAGTGGAAGCATTACACGACCCTGCATTCATAGATGCACTGAGGACAGCGCTAAAAAAGTATTGGGAATCTAACACCGGCACCACAAATTTAAGGGCAACAGAATGGGATGCACACAAAGTGGTAATCCGTGGGCATTGTATCTCCACTACATGGGGGGTTAGGCGTACACTTCATGCAGAGGTTAGCAAACTGGAGGAAAAGCTAAGGGCATTAGAAAACGCAGTTGCTTGCAATGTAACGCCATACTCGGCTCTGAGGGAAACGCGCGCGGAACATGCAAAGGCTGATGCTACATTACGCCTACACGATCACAAACATCACATGGCTAGACTACAGGCGGAAGGCGATAGATCTGGTAGGCTGCTCGCGTGGCTGTTGCGGGAGGACCGTCGGTGCCCTCCAATAGGGTCGATAATTACAGGCGTAGGCGCAATAGCCACCACACAGGTAAATATAAATGATGCGTTCAGGGAATACTATACACAATTATACACCAAAAGTACATCATGTACCATCCAACAGCTTGAGTCCTTCCTAGCAGACTCTCCCCTGCCCCAACTAACAAACACTGACAGGGAGTCTTTAGAAGCCCCCATCACGTTGGGGGAACTCAACAAGGCCCTTGAACAATTACCTAGGAATAAAGTCCCAGGGACGGACGGACTGCCGTCAGAATATTACTCCACGTTTGCGACACACCTTAACACATATCTCCTGAAAATATTCGAGGAAGCAGAGGTCAACGGAAACCTGCCCCCCTCGATGAGAGAGGCAATGATAGTGGTCCTCCCAAAGCCTGGGCGTGACCCCACTGATGTCAGATCCTACAGGCCCCTCTCACTGTTGAACCTGGACTGTAAGATATTGGGCAAAATTCTGGCTAATAGGTTAGCTCCCTACATGCATATCCTGGTACACGAGGACCAGAATGGATTCATCCCGAAACGTAGCACCTTCCTAAACATTCGGAGGCTGCTCAGCGTGATGGGTGACTCCCTCCCGACTGCACTCGAGGAAGCGGTGATATCGCTTGATATAGAAAAAGCGTTTGATACATTAGAATGGGACTTCCTGTTCGCCACCATGCAGTTATTGGGCCTTGGCCCAAAATTTATAAACTGGGTACGCATTTTATATACTGCCCCGCAGGCTAAGGTAAAGACGGGAGGAGTGGTATCAGATGCTTTCTCGATTTGCAGAGGAACAAGACAGGGTTGTCCGCTCTCCCCCCTCCTATTTGCCTTCGCAATGGAACCGCTAGCTGCACGCGTCCGGGCCAAAAAAGAAGAATGGGGGGTGTCAAGGAATGGTACTCTCCACTCCATATCATTATACGCAGATGATGCCCTGATATACGTACGCAGGGCAGAAGATGCATTGGCCCCAGTGATGTCGCTACTGTCTGAGTTCGGAAGGTTATCTGGTTTAATGGTTAACTGGGGGAAATCCTGTATATTCCCACTAGTCAGCTGGCCCCCTGTGAGGCAAGAAAATGTTCCAACGGGTCACCTAAAATGGTGTTTTCACACATTTAAATATCTAGGGATCAATGTCTACCATAAGCCTGAAGATCTAAGGGATGGAAATCTGGGGAGAGCAGTGTCTTCTGTAAAGAGCTCGTTATGCTTCTGGAATAAATTACCACTCTCACCACTGGGTAAGGTAGCTATAGCAAATATGTTGATATTACCTAGACTGTTGTATTATTTTGCGGCCCTACCAATCACTATCCCCAAAAGTTTTTTTATCGGTCTGAACTCTATTCTACTGCAGCTGGTGTGGGGTGAGGGCAGAAGGCGGGTTGCACTGACCACGCTGCACCATCCGGTAGCAATGGGTGGACTGGGCGCTCCAAACTTCGAGCTCTATTCCGCGGCAGCACAGCTGCAGTGGATTTTATATTGGCTACATAGGCCTAGTTCAGCAGAAACTATATGGCTGAAGTCCCGTCTTCAAGACTCTCCAATACTGACCTGGCTGCTGGATAAGCAGAATAAAAGCACATGCACCAATCCATTGATGTTAACGGCACATTCATACTGGAAGAAGTATGTCCAAGGGGGGAGTAAAGCATTTCCTTACTCTCCACTCCTCCCACTGGAGTGGCTCCCCGGTTGGACAGACGCGGGTTCATTTTCACCCATAACTTGGCTAGAGGCGGGTATAAATGAAGTGGGAGATTGCTTCGAGGAAGGGAAATTGATGACCTTCGAAGCTATACAGGCCCTCACAGGGATTAATCGTGGGCAGTTCCTGGCATATCACGCAATATGTCATGCAATCAGGAAAACATGGGCATCAGTCGATTCAGAGCCTGATATCACAGCTACCCTGCATCACATGCTGAGGTGTGACTCCCAAGTAAAAGCAGTATCAAACCTTTACAAGCTTCTGAACAAACCCCCGGGTGACAACCTGCAGAAAGTCAGGGAGAAGTGGGACAGTGTATTGCCCAACCCGGTCTCTGAGTCAGAATGGTCAAAAGCTTTGAGCCACACACGAGAGGTATCAAGAAACCCTAGATTCAGATATACACAGTTTAATTACTTACATCAGACATACCTGGCACCGGCCAGGATCAAACGTATGTTCCCCGGGTCGGATCCAGCCTGCCCCAGATGCAAAAAACCAGCAGCACAGTTCTATCACATGGTCTGGGAGTGCCCGAGGCTGGGAGGGGGCTGGGAGAGGGTGGTTAAAACCTTAGCGGAGATCACGGGGCTCAACTTGAACATGGATCCCAGGTTCTGCTTACTTGGACTGAGGCCAAGAACGAAAAGAAATAAACACTCACACAGGTTTGTAGACTTAGCGTATGTAATCTACAAAAGACTGATAGCTATGAGCTGGAAGGCTCGTAACATGCCTGACTTAAAAGTCTGGGTTGCCCTCACGCTACGCTGGGCTCGCGCTGAGCATCAGTTGCTAATAAACTTAGCCCGTAGGGGTCTGGGTCGGATGGGAGAGGAGGCCTGGGGTGTATTAGTCTCCAGGTTGGAAGCTAAAAATGACGAAAGACCCCCCTGAATTATAGTCAGCTGTGCCCACTTAGCGGGCTGAGGGCCTAGCCCTCTGCAGTAAGATAACAATGCACTTGGAGGCACACACACATCTTGCATTAATACCTCACCAACACTGATGACCTGACGGCTCGCCCCCCCCCTCCCCCCCCAACACAAGCATGCCAAGGCACCAATAGTTCTGCACACTTGACCAATGGACATTAGCGCAGAGCTCTGCATCATGGGATCCTCCCGCCTTGTCCTCTTCCCCCCCCCCCCTCCCCCCTTCCCTCCTACGCTGGGTTCCTTCGCCCCCCCCCCCTGCTCCCGTGTGGGGGGTGTCGGGGGCTCTGATCACCGGGGGCGATAGATCCACGCTGCACCTGTACGCCTCTCCTTACGTGGCGTTGGATTGACAGTGTCGGGCAGGTTTAGCGGGCCGGGAAGTGCACACAAGTTCTTAGTAGTTTAGTTTATAGATAGATACTAATAGGGGAAAGCCGGATGACACACCGCAAATTGATGTTGAACTGTAACAATGACTTTATTTGCAAGGAAATGTATGGCTTTTTGTTTTGAAAAACTAATAAAAACATGTTTTAAAAAAAAACATTTGGCCAATAAAACACCTTTTCCTCTCATTTCGGTGACAGAAAGTTCTGGAATTTGAGAGGAGCCACAAATTTCCTTCCACTCAGCGTTCCCCCAAGTCTCCCGATAAAAATGGTACCTCACTTGTGTAGGTAGGCCTAGCACCCGCAACAGGAAATGCCCCAAAACACAAGGTGGACACATCACAGTTTTCGAAAGAAAACAGAGCTGTTTTTTGCAAACTGCCTAGCTGTGGATTTTGGCCTCTAGCTGAGCCGGCACCTAGAGAAACCCACCAAACCTGCGCATTTTTAAAAACTAGACACCTAGGGGAATCCGAGATGGGGTGACTTGTGGGGCTCTCACCAGGTTCTGTTACCCAGAATCCTTTGCAAACCTCAAAATTTGGCCAAAAAACACCTTTACCTCACAATTTGGAGACAGAAAGCTCTGGAATCTGGGAGGGGCTACGAATTTCCTTCCACCCAGTGTTTCCCCAAGTCTCCCGATAAAAATGGTACCTCACTTGTGTGGGTAGGCCTAGTGCTTGCGACAAGAAATGCCCCAAAACACTATTTGGACACATCAAAATTATCAAATACAAAACTGCCTGTTTTTGCGGTGGGGGGGCACCTAGGTTTTTGGTCCTAGGATCAGCAGCCATCTAGGGAAACCTGAAAACTAGACACTCGAGGGAGTCCAGCGAGGTGTGACTTGCATGGATCCCCCAATGTTTTCTTACCCAGAATCCTCAGAAAACCTCAAATTTAGCTAAAAAAAAAAAAAAAAAACATTTCTGCGTGGGATCACACACCGGGACAAATTTCCTGCCACCCAACGTTACCCTCAGTCTCCCGGTAAAAATGATACCTTACTTGTGTACGTGCGCACAGTGCCTGTGACAGGGAAGAGCGAAAAACATGTCGAAATTGAGGGGGAACCAAAGCGGGCCCAAAAGGGCAGTTTGAAAGAAAACATTTTTAGGCTGACAAGTGCAGCACAATTTTTATCGTTATAGATGAGACAATGTTGGGTGGTAGGAATTTTTTGGATTCCTGCAGATTCCAGAAGGTTCCATCACAAAAATGTGGGACAAATGTGTGATTTTCAGCAAAGTTGTAGGTTTGCAGGGCATTGTGGGTAAGAACATGGTGCAGGGTACATGTGAAGCTCACCACCCTGGAATCAACCAGATGTTTAGTTTTCAGATGTGTCTACGTCTTGTGGATTTTTCTACATGGCAGCGTCCCAAAATCAAAGAAGTGCAGCCCTCACCATTCCAAGTGGGACGATTTTGAGAGTAACCAAGCTCTCATGGCCCAAATGTAAAACCAAAACCCAAAATAATCAAATGTCCTCTTGCTTGCCGTGGGATAAGATGTTTGAGTGTGTGGAAGAGAGCTGAAAGACTGTTACACCCTTCAGTTGGGGTGGGGGCATAACCACGCCCATACTGGTTGGTAGCCACCACCCCACAATTTTTTTTATTTTTTATTCCCTGGCATCTAATAGACTTTCTGCCCTCCCGGGGTGTGGATCGGGGGTAATTACCCAATCTGCCCACTGGTGGGCAGAACAACTTTGGCCCCATTTATGTAGGGTGGGGGTATGGTTATACCCCCACCCTCTTATTTTGAAAAAATAAAAATTCTCTTGTCTCTGGTGGGCTTTCTGCCCCTTAGGGGGAGATGGGCATTCTAAAAATAGGCCGATCTTCCCCCAATGGGGGCAGATATGGCCAACAGTAATGTTCCCCCATGGGGAGAGACCCTTGGCCAAGGGGCTGCCCCCCCAAACAAAACACACACATACACACTCACCAATCCCTGGTGTCCAAGGGAGCAGAAATGGCCTAAATACAATTTGCTCCTCAGGTGAGCCACTCTTGCCTAAGGGGTCGCTCACCATACATAAAAACATAAAGTGAATAAAAAAATATATATCCCTGGTGTCTAGTGGTTTCTGCCCCCCCCCCCCCCCGGGGGCAGAAATGGCCTAAAAATAATTTGGCCCCCCGGGAGCGACCCTTTCTAAGGGATTGCTCCCCACACATAAAAAATAAAAATAAACAAGTGTCTAGTGTTTAGTGTCTAGTGGTTTTCTGCCTCACCTGGGGGCAGATCAGCCTAATTATATTAGGCCGAGCTGCTCCCTGGGGGGGCAGAAACGGCCTAAAAATGATTTGGCACCATGGGGAGGGGCCCTTGCCCAAGGGGCCGCTCCCCTTATTGAAATCTATCCAAAAAAAAGTCCCTGGTGTCTAGTGGGCATTTATGCTGCAGAAATGCTTCGAGAGACATGAAAGGAAAGGAAAGGTCTTTCCTTTCCTTTGATGCCTCTCCCGCCCCATTTCACGGTAGGAAGAGAAATGCTTTTTCATTTCTGTTCCGGGATCGTGCTGAAAGCATGCTTCCAGTGCGATCCAAGGTGACCTCTGATGAGGTCAGCACGCAAATCGTGTTTTGACGTCATCTGACGTGACTGGGGGGGGTCAGGGGTGGAAGGGGAAGTGATTCCCCTTCCAGCCCTGCCCGGTTGGGGTGGGAGGGATTCCCTCGGGGGAGCGCAAGCGCTTCCCCCGAGGGCCAGGTGCAGGATGTAACGGTTACGTCCAGTGCACGCGAACAGTGCTGCCCAGGACGTAACCTTTACGTCCCAGGCACCGTAGGGGTTAAGGGGATAGGGGCCTGGTGAGCTCACCCCCAGGGCCACATTACCTTAGGGGAGGGGTGTGGAACCCCTTCCTGGGACATTACAGGTGCCAGAGAACTCCCCCCTGGGGCCAAAAAGCCAACTAAGGGGTGGGGGTCACCCAGTCCTCCTCCCTGAGCCTTCAAAGGCCTTTGGACCACTGCCCCAGGGCCCATATATTTAATTGAGGAGAGAGGGGCTATGCAGTCCCCCTACTGAATTATTGAGGCCCTGGGGAGCTCAGTACCGGAGCAATAAAAAAACGAATTGGGAGGGGGTTGAGCTGCCCCCTCCATGAGCCTCAAGGGTTGCATTTTCAGAACTCTGGCCAAATGACTCCAAACACAATGCCTGCTCCCAGCAGGGAGCAGACTTTTGATCTGTTTCCCTGCCCACACTGATGAGGACAAAGAAACAGATTAAGAGATTGCTCCCTCCCAGAGTGAGCAGCATAAATACCTTCTCCCTTCAGGTAGGAACAATGCCGGCTCCAGCACCATGCAGGGAGCCAGCTGGGGTCGCAGGGGCCCTGGGGCTCCCTACACGGCCCCCATCACTGTGTATGGCAGCAACCCTGGGTGGTCACCAGGCACCCACCTATACTAAAGACAGGCCCTGGGGATGGGGTCCCTGGGGTCTGCATAAGCTCAGGGAGCAGGGGTCACGTGGCTACCTACCATTTATCTTAAGTAGATGACCCAGGGGCATTGGGTCCCCAGGGCCTTTTTGAAGGTTTGGGGAGGGGTGCTATGTAGAATCCCATACCCTCTAAAAAACAGCCTTGAGGGATGGGGTCCACTGGGCTAAAAAAAGGCTTGGAGATTGGGGCTATGAAGCACCCTTACCCTATGTTAAAAGATGTCCAAATGTCGTGGGGGATGAGATCCTCAGAGCCTAATGAGACTCAGTGGTGGGGGGGGCTACATGACCCTCTCCCCTATAAAATAGGTTGGGCCCACAGAGATGTGGTCCCTAGGGCTTTATAAAGTTTGGTGGGTATGCAGCCTCCCTTCCCCTTGAACAAAAAACAGCCCTGCTGGATGTGGTCCCCAGGCATAATGAGGGTTGGGGCCAAGTGACATTCTCCCCATTAAAATAGTTAAGGCCCTGAGTGGTGGGGTCCCTGTGCCCTAATAAGGCTCTTGGAAGGGGGCCATATGCCCCACTCCTCTTTATAAATAAAAGGCCCAGGGGGGGAAAGGTCACCAGTGCACAATGAAGTTCGGGGAGGTAAGCTACATGGGCCCCTCCCCTTTAAAATAGAGAATGCGCTGAAGGATGGTGTCCCCAGGGCCTAATAAGGCTCAGGGAGGAGGGGCACATGGACCCTCTCCCATTTATTAAAAAAAGGCCCAGGGAAATGAGGTCCCCAGGACCTGATGAGGCTCACGGAGGGGTGTACATGTCTCAGAGCAGAAAGTGCACATTCTGATGGTGCTGGGCGGGTGGGCCCTGCAACGGCCCATGTCATGGACAGTGCTG